>NC_080789.1:126920479-127632979 GCF_028018385.1 Neofelis nebulosa
GGCTGAAGTCGGACGCTTAACCGACTGCACCACCCAGGCGCCCCAGATTTCTTGGAGAGAAGCGGGAATCATCTCTGGTAGGGGGTGCTTTTGATTATACAAGACCATGTTCATTTTTCCGAGCCACCGTTCCCCTCGTCCTCATACCCCTTAAATGTGTGCTGTTTATGATTCATACAGGGTGACTGTGATGACAGCTCAAAGAAACACACATTTTACTTTTTTTTCAATGTAAGAAGATGTGTGCACTTTGTGAGAGGTGTTTTGGGTCAGTTGTCAGATTGAAAAAGCTCCGTTTCCTCGTTCCCTCTGCATCGGGAACATTTTTCTCCGTTAATATCCTGTCACATCATCTTCTATTTGTCACACCATACAGCATGCCCGTGCATTTAGAGAAGCCACAAAAACCACACTGTGTCATTACACCTGCCGTATTTAATAATAGCGACTGGCTCTTGTGCATTTAGGGAGTACTTCCTGTCTTAGTTTTCAGAATATAAGGTTTGCTGTGAAAATGCATCAGACCCACATGAGGTTTACTGATCTTTTAAATTTCACTTGGAAATTTATCTCTCCAGTTGTACTCAGTATTAAGTATATTGCTTTATGAAGCTGTGTCAGATAAGCCTCCTTTCAGGCTGCCTAGCCTTTCAAACCCTGCTTCCACTGCTTGCAGTGTCCTCATTGGTCCCTTACTTTGTTCTAACCCTGGTACCGACGTCCCAGTGTATAGACATTTCTCCAGTGTCTCAACATTGCTCCTTTACTCTGAGTTCAAGTTTCTCTTGTTTCCCTGTCATTTTTTTTGATAATCATACTCTTTTATACTTTATTTTATCTCGGTTTAGTTCTTATATCCTACTCAAATACATGGGCTGATCTTTCATAAGCATCAAAGTATCAGTGCACGTGTTAGCTAATAAGAGAAAAACTCAATCATCTGAGTTGCTGGTTGAATTTCGTCTTCAGTTACTCTCTTCCTTAGCCTGCAACTTGTATTGATTCCGTATTGAACACTGGATCACACATCCTGTTGGATTTGTCGATGCCTGCCAGGTTATGAAGCACCGTTTTGAGAGGGTTGGGGTAGAGCTAGGATGACCCTTGGGCACAATGGCAAAGTAGGTGAAGCATTCTTTCATTGTACATTTCATATCTATTTCCAAATGCATTGAGCCTCCACTCTGTCTCAGCTGCCTGGGTTTTCCCCCACTCCCCTTTTTCTGGATACTTTGTAAAGCTTCTTCTTTTGCTTCTCTGTCTCTCTCTCTCTCTCTCTTTTTTTTTTTTAATGTTTATTTATTTTTGACAGAGAGAGACAGACAGAGCACTAGCGGGGGAGGGGCAGAGAAGGAGGGAGACACAGAATTTGGAGCAGGCCCCAGGCTCTGAGCCATCATCACAGAGCCGGATGTGGGTCTTAAACTCACAAGCCGTGAAATCATGACCTGAACTGAAGTTGATGCTTAACCAACTGAGCCACCCAGGTGCCCCTTTTTGCTTCTCTCTTATTTCTCCATCCAATGCCTCAGGGATTCAGAGGCACTGTGCAATGGCACGTTTCCATGTTTCCAAATGTTTTCTCCTTTATCCTTCCTTAAAACTCCAGTTTCTTGTTGAGAGATCTCCACTGAAATGTCATGTACTAACTCATGTTAAGATGTGAATGATCAGTGGATGGGCTTTTCTGAACCCCATTCCCTCTATCCTGTATCTAACTGGATTCATTAAGGGTGATCACTGATGTCTGATTCTGTAATTCCAAATGTATAGGCCATTGCACCTTCCTCATTTTGCAAGAGAGCCAGGGATTTGGAGATAAAATTTCTCTGTGTGATTAGTGTCATGAATTAATCTGAACCAGGGGTAACTATCAATACCCCCATCATACTTTTCAGTGTGATGCCAGCCTGATAATCACACGGACTAAGAGCAGATGCCCTCTGGGTTTCTGGAATTTTTCCCAGTGCTCTGGGCAGCTAGTTCAATCTCATGGACAGCTCTATTTTAATTTACATACAGGCATATTGCTAAAAAGAAGTACTATCTGTTTGAAGCCCTTCATTCTTCTGATCTGTCGGGGCTGAAAAGGAATGCTTTAATGCCTTTAGAAACCCTGTAAATCACTGGAATTCTTAGATCATTGTGTTTTTAATGATACAAACTATTCCTTTCGTTTGAGACATAGATTCATCATGGGCCAGTTGATTCTAAAATGACAGTATTTTAGCATGGCATCCCGATTTTCTTTTTCACTTCCCTTCTTACACCAAAACTTTCTCCTCCAAAAGGCATTTTCCATTCCCATTTTGCTCGATCTCTCACTTCTTATCAACATTCTGAAATTTTAGACCATTCCTTATGCCTTGGAAGATTCTCATGCTTGGTTTCTGTGTCACTCGTCCTTCCTCCTCTCCCTATCAGTCCACCCTTTTCGGAATCTCTCTCTAAGAACGTGGGAATCCTTGCTGGCGCATGGCAGGCACTCCAGGACTGGCTGTGGTTGGGTGCAATCTGTTTGCCTCATAGTTGCCTCTCCTGTGGACCATTGCAGTGACCTGCACCCTGGTCCTCATCCACCTTGCTGGTATCCTTCCCATCCATTCTCTGTGCAATGACCGGATGGATTCTTCTGAATGGAAATTAGACAATGGTCTATGGTCACAACAGGCTTCTGCCACTCCCACCACTGCCCCAAACAATTTGGAATCTGCTGGTGGCTTTTTTTTTTATTTTATTGCTTTCAAAACAAACATTGAACGAACTCCCTCAAGGCCCTGTGCTGTGGGCCACTACCCGCTTCTCCAGCCTCACTGCACGCCACACCTTTATTGTTCCACTTTTGTTGGTCTTTTTCTTCATCAGATGTACTCTATGTGCTCCAGCCATAGAGCCTTTATGGAGCGCCCTCCCTTCTGCCTCCCTGACCTCCCTGAGTGAATATGTGCTCATCTTTCAGATTCCAAATCAGTCGTCCTTTCTTCGAGAAGGCCTTCCCTGAACAGCCTGATTAGGTCAGTGCTGCTGTCCGGTAATTACAAATTTCTCCTTCAAAACACTGATCGCTAGTATGAATTTCCATTTTGTGTGGGTGATGACTTAATAGACTTGGCTAATCTGTCATCACGTATTTTATAAAGTGCAAAATAATGATCAGAGCATATTTTCATGGGGAGGAACCAAGAGTCTTTCTAGATGGTTCTAAAAATGGGTCAGGAACCAGGGGTTGGGAAGCACAGCCTGGTTTCTGAGCTCATAAGCCCGGGCTCAGCCTTAGGTTGGCCCCACACATCTTATCATTGACCTTTCCTGTTTGTTTTCCATAGTCTTTCATTTCATTTTCACTTTGGTCTCCCCTATAAATGGCTGAGTCCCCACTGGAATATCTCTTTTTTTTTTTTTTTAGTTTATTTTTATTTATTTTGAGAGAGAGAGAGAGAGAAAGCAAGGGAGGAGCAGAGAGAGAGGGAGACAGAACGCCAAACAGGCTCCACACTGCCAGCACAGAGCCCGATGCAGGGCTTGGACTCAAAAACTGTGAGATCATGACCTGAGCTGAAACCAAGAGTCTTACCCTTAACTCACTGAGCCACCCAGGCGCCCCCCAATAGAAAATCTTGAAGGCACCTTTCACCGGAGGCCTTTGAGTAATTTATTTGTGACATCATCACTAACACTCTCTGGCTAAGCCACTTCTCCTGGGCAGTCTCTTGATTGGTAAGAGATAATACCTTCCTCAGGAAGTTTTTATGAATATTGCATATGTAAAACATTTAATACAGAGTTTGTTATATGTTAAAGTCTCAATACATGAGAGCTGTTACTGTTTTCAGTTTAACATCATCTTTCTAGCTTACAATTAATATTTCACTATAAATAGTTTAAACTTTTGTCATTTGTCGTAAATATAGCACGTCTATGAGTTGCAACAAAGCTCTGATAGTTTCACTTCCGATCCTCTGCCTAGGGAAACATGTAAACATTTCTAAGCCTCAGTTTTGCTTTTGTGATGCATTTCATGTGGATTATCCCATGCCCTTTGATAAGGGCCAGCATTTCCTATTTAGTTTGTTCTATTTCAATGTTCTTTCATCTTTTCATTGATGGAAAGTAGGTCACACAGAGCAGGAGATACTAAGCTTCAACTTTCTAGGTTATAATCTTTCTGTGCATTATTTGCAATAGAAAAGGATGGACTTTTGTAGGCACAGCCTATGGCTTGCCTCCCTCTCTTTGGTAATGTGGTAGCATCCTCTCATGTCTAACCAGGAATGACTCTGCGTTGCCTGAAAATGAATCAGCCTGATGACAGGCAGAGCAAAGAGTTCCACGTTCTGCCCTTTCTCCAGATGATTTAGCCCCCCATTGGGCCAGAATAAGGGCTGTCGACTCAGAGTAGGACTGGAGGATTTTATCTGTTGTATGACGCCTGGGGGCAGAGATTAAAAGTCAGGATATGGAGGAAAGCCAGAAACAGCAAGAAAATAAGTATAGAGTTCCCAGAGGCCAGGCAGAAACAGAAGCTGAGTTTGGGGCTGAAGCCAAAAGAGCAGAAGATAGTAGATTGCACAGGGAGCCACGAGTGCTGTCCTGGATGGGCACCTGAGATGTGGGTTGGCCTTCGGTGGCTTTCTAGGAGCACTTAGGGCTCATTTGTGCATTTGAATCAGGCTCATTAAATGGCTGTGGGCTGAACCGGCCTCTTACCTGTCCTTCTAACAATCCAGGACTGGAGACTCCCATCCTTAGCCCAGAAGGAGCCCTTTGTGGTACGCGTGCGTCACTTTTCACTGAATCATACAATTAGGTTTTGGCTTAGTAAGTTAAAAATTATGGAATAATGAGACCTTTTTAGGAAAGAAAGTGGTGTGAACCTAATACACTGAACACACTTCCTCAGGAGATGCTTCACAGAATAACATGTTAGTGCACTTACGCGTAAGGTTGAGTCCCATTATCATGATACAACTCTGTTTTCACAGGGTTCAGAAAATTAATTCAGGATCTTAAATATGTTGCCAGACAATATCTGAAACAAACAAAAAGGTTTCTTACTCTCCCTTTTTCTCCCCTTCAAAATATCTGACCAAGTGGCAGTATAAATTCTGTCAATAAAGGTTTTGTATAAATGAGTCCTTGACATTCTCTTCACGCATGGCACATGAAGGGCAGTGACCTGGATTTTTTGTCTTTTTTTTTTTAGTTTTTGGTCTGCAGAGTAAAATATATTCAGAAATCTGAACATTCATCTTAGCAGTTGATTTCGTATTTTTAGAACTTGTGTTTTCCACACTTACGTAATTCGCAATTGACTTTAAACCTAATAATTTTAAAAAGGCAGGGGACAGTCATGCGACCCGGAGCAGAAGCAGGGGCCTGGAAGGGGGCAGTCAGGCCACAGCTTTGCCCTCATGCAGAAGGGCATCTGAAGCCAGCCAGGTGCTTGAATGTCTCTCCTCCTTTCGGAGACTTCTCAGCCCTGCTTTTTCACAATCTAACTTCTAGATTTATTCCTCCAGTTCTCCCGCGGCAGCATGATTCCATTTCCCCTTAATGAGCCAGGCTTTGTATGACTAGAACCGATCAAAGGTCACCACTTTGTTATGAAAAGGCCAGTGCCCTCCCTGAGTCAGGGAAGCCACGCCCCTTCTCCCGGTGGCCTGTGTCAGAAACCCTTGACACTTGTCCTTCAGTCCATTTCCAGGCAACCACAAAACTGTAACAACTTCACACCCCAAGTGTGTTTCAAACTGATCTGCTTTCCTCTGTTCTCTATCCCTACTCTGATCTGAGTCACTGAGATGGTTACTTTTCTGTGTCCCCTTGTCTCGGCTTTAGTGTCCAGCTCCTTCATCAAATGCTAATCTAGGTGTTTCTGTGAGGGTACTTTATCCGTGGGGTTGACATCTACCATCAGTTGACTTTAGGTAAAGGAGATTACCCTCCATCAGGTGGGCAGACCTGACTCAATCAGTTGATATCCTTAAGGGCAAAAACAGGTTTCCCAGAAAAGAAATTCTGCTTCAAGACTGCAACATCAACTCTTGCCTGAATGGCTAGCCTGGCTCCTGCCCTACAGATTTTTCGACTGGCCAGCCCCACAATTGTGTGGGCCAATCCCTGAAAATAAGCTTCTTTAGATAGATACATAGATAGATAGATAGCTACATCCATCCATCCATGCACTGATAGACTACTGCTTCTGTTTCTTGGGAGAGCCCTAACTGATATAGCTGCTCTAATTATCTTTTAACTATTGCCTAGTTGTCTCTTAACTGGTGTTCTGGTTATCTGTTGTTGCTCTAGAATTTGTTGGATCGTCCCAGTGGCTGGAAACAATGACTTTGTAGCCTCTCCCGTATCTTCTAGTGTCACTGTCTTACCCAAGGCCCAAGCACCTTGCCCTTTCCTGTAGAAGAAAGCCAAATTGTTTACCTTGCCTTGCTGCTAAGATTTTTCATGATATAGTTCTGCAGTGTTCCCCACCTAGTACCGTGTCTCCCCAGCCAGATGGAATTTCTTGCAGCATTTTGCATGTTCTATGCTCTCTCTCTCCTCTGGGCTCTCACACTCCCCGTTTGCGCTTTCCCAAACAGCCTTGGCCCCTCCGTTTCTTTCTCTTGCCTTGCCGACTTCTGCTCATCTTTTGGCTTTTCACTTAAGCCTTGCTTCTTCAGGAGTGCTGAGCCCTGGCACCCCGGGTCGGGATTGGATACCTTCCTCTGGGCTCCTGTTCAAGGGCTGGCCCAGGTCCTTGGGTTTGTGAGCATATGGAATCAGACTCCATTAAACTCGCTTTTACTTTGTGTTATTATTGAACCAGCAAAACATCAGCACAAGATTAAGGATTCAAGTAAGTGGATTATTTATTCTGCTCGGAGCAGCACCGAAAGCTTCTGTGGTTTATGTAGCCCTTGGGGGGTGAAGAAGGAGCCCAGACCTTAGTTGGTGCACTCCGTACGTCACAGTGACATCATGTCAGTCTCAAAGGTCTGCCCTGTTGTCACAAAACGAAGTTCCCACTGGGCTGCAGTGTTACCCTTCCAGGCTCTTCTGCATCAGGGGTATGCAGCCGGCCTGGCATGGCCTAGCCCAGCCACTCACCTCTGCTCCCCGACCACAGTGTAGGGCCGATGGTGTGGTGTTCTAATTGTCTGCAGTCGTCTCTCTCCCATCGGACCGCATGCTCTCCTTTGGCATTCATTCTTTTTTTTAAAAATCATATCCTGGGATGCCTGGGTGGCTCACCGGTTAAGCATCTGGCTCTTGGTTTTGGCTCAGGTCATGATCTCACGGTTGGTGAGTTTGAGCCCTGCATCAGGCTCAGTGCTGACAGCATGGAGCCTTCTCGGGATATTCTCTCTCTCTCTCTCTCTCTCTCTCTCAAAATAAATAAATAAACTTAAAAAAATTTTTAAATGATATCCCTGGTACAGAGAATAGTACTGTGAGCTTCATTTGCTCACTAAATATACACACAGATGAGTGAATAATTGAGTTTACCCTGAATACTGTCCCATGTCACTAAACTTGATTCGTGACTCTACTCTCTTAGTGCTCACTGTTCATGGTTGTTCTTCTCAGTGTCAGACCCTATCTTTGGGTTAGGAGCTCTGCCTTCACTCCCAGCCCCAAGAAAACTCCTGCCTGGACAAGAATCTTCAGCCTTGGCCTTGACTCTGTAAATGAATGCCAGTTCCCACCTCTCAGCCTTTTAACCTGTATCCGTCTGGTTTGGCCCCCAAGGGATGGATTTGGATACTGTTTTACTCTCTTATGCATGTAATCATGAAGATTCAGCAGTTTGCATACTTAATCACACTTTACAAAATGTCTCAAGAGCAGGTATTTTCCCATGATGGTCAGAGCCTTTATCTACAGGTCTTATATCAGGGACTCTTCTCCCTCTGTGGGTCTCTGATTTGTGTGGCATAAGGCAACATTTAGAGCAAGTGTAGAGCAGTGGGTAAGAGCACACAGATGTTGACTGGGGTTTAAATTGGAGTCCTGGTTGTGTGGCCTCAGACAAGAAACTTAGCCTGTCTGTCTCGGCTTCTGCATCTGGAAATTGGGGATCACGTGAATGTTTGCATTTCTCTCTCTGATGGGTCTCTCTGTCCTGGTCGTGTGTGTGTGTGTGTGTGTGTGTGTGTGTGTGTGTGTGTGTGAGAGAGAGAGAGAGAGAGAGAGAGAGAGAGAGAGAGAGAGAGAGACGGTCTCCTGCCTCTGTCTTCGTCCCCTCTGCTTTTCGTGGAATTTTCTTCCTCTCTGTGTCACTTTTATGTCTGTTTTTATGTTCTTGGTTTCCCCGCAGTTTTGCTTTGTTCTTTCTTTCTCGTCTTTCTCCTTTCCTCTGCAGCTAGGCCTCATGTAAAAACTCAAAGCTGAAAAATATTTTCTGGATTAATTAAATCGTTTCCTATTCTTCAAAAATTTAGAAGCTTGGGAATAAAGGAATTCCCCTGGGGAACATCAGGCGTCCTGGAAAATCTGGAGAAGCACCCTGTCGTGCAGCCATTATCTTCTGTTTTTGTTTTTGTTTTTGCTTTTTTAAAAGAGTTTCAACTTTGCAGAGTTATAAGTTTATTTTGTTTCAGTGCTTTTAACTGTCTGGGTTCAATTCCCCGGGGAGAAATGTCTTTCTAGGAACTTGATTTTATTTCCAGTGTTTGGAATTGGATGGGTTTAAATCTTTAATCTCCCAGTTACTAGCTGTGATTCCTTCAGGGAATTAATTTTTCTGAGGTTGTTTCCTCAATTATAAAATGAAAATAAGAATGTCTACTTCAAAAGAATATTATGGGGATTAAATGTCATGTATAAAACACATTTACTTTGTTACTGGCATCAGGACAGCCATATAGATAAACAGAATAGAATAGAAATAAACCTCCTGTATATGGCCAATTCATTTTTGCCAAGACCATTCAATGGAGAAAGGACAGTCTGTTCAAACAATGGTGCAGAAAATAACCACACGCATAGAATAAAGTTGGACCCCTTCCTCACGTGATATGCAAGAATTAACACAAAATGGATCAAAGACATCAACTTAAGGACAAAAACTATAAAACTCTTAGAAGAAAACATTGGGGAAAATTTTCGTGACGTTGAGTTTGGCAGTAATTTCTGGTGGAGCCATCGTCTTCTCTCCTGGCCACCTTTGTCTGTCTCTCACCCATGTTTTTTCATCCATTAAATAGATCTCACATCTTCCCCCACCCCTGCCCTTTCACCCTGGAATCACTTGCTTAGTGGAGGCCCTTTTAATCTTTAGTTACGTAAACTCTAGTCATAGACCCCCAATGGGCCTTCCTGTCCGGCCTCCCGCCCCTGTTGTCCATGCTCACAAACACAGGACCATTCATTCATTGAACAAATATTTCTCCTGTGTCTCCTGTGTGCTGAGCACTGTACTAACACTTTCACACAATATTCCCTGTTCCCCCCGCTTATCTGCTGTGCCCTTCCTCCGCTTCTTATCATAGCCTCATCTCGTGTCAACCTGTATGATCCTGAAATGACAGTGAAATACCAGTTACATTTTGTGTCTGTCTCTCCTAATGTACGTAAGGTCCCAGAGGCCAGGGCCTATCCATACTTGACTCATATTTGCGCTGAGTTGTAAGGTGTGATCCTCAGGACCGTCCTCTGATGAGAGCCCAGCGAATATGTGCTCAATTGTTCTGTGCATGGGTCCTAATTCTGGATCTTACACTCGCACAAGGTAAATCTAATTCCTTCTGGATATACGTACATATAATATTTGCAGGCAGCTGTTAATTCCCCCCTGCATCTGTCCTTCTCCAATCTGGACGTTGTTAGTTTGTCTTGTTTTGTTTTGCTTTCAACCTGTCACGAATTTCAGTTCTTCCACCAGCAGACCTGCTGCCTCCAGACAGGGGCCCTGGCTTCTCAATGTGCTTTTGAAAGCAGAGTTTACACAACAGACCCAAGCACACGGAGTGTCGCCTGAGCATGACAGAGGACAGTGCATCTCTCCCCACTTTGTGTGGCCTCTGTTCCTTTAATTATGTGGTTCACATCACATTTGAATTTTAGTAAGCCACTACACGCTGCTGTTATCACGAGTCCATTTAAACCCTGATTGGAAATCTTATTCATTCCTCAAAGCCTCCGTGCCAGGGATGACTTATTCTCAACCTCTCATACCAAAGCCTTCTTTCTTTTTTCAAGTTTATTTATTGATTTTGAGTAACAGAGAGTGCTGAAGGGGCAGAGAGAGGAGAGAGAGAGAGTCCCAGCAGGCTCAGCACCGTCGGCGCGGAGTCCGAGGCAGGGCTTGAACTCACTTTTGAACCGTGAATTTGTGACCTGAGTCAAAATCGAGAGTTGGATGCTTAACCGACTGAGCCACCCAGGCACTCCAGTTCCAAATTATTCTTTCTCTTCCACCTTCCCCATGCCCCCACACCACAGTGCTGCACACACAGGCTCACACACAAACTCCCGGACTCACACAGAGCCCAATGTGGCCACGAGAGTGTGACGAGGTGCGTGGAGACGGGGCCGGGATGTCACGTCATGTGATACCGATAGTTACAGGATACAAAAGGCCCTTTGAGCCCACAGCGCTCTCTTACTTTTTTTGACAGTGGCTTCCAATTATGAACTGGAGGGTTCTAGAAAAATCTATTAGAGTGTAAGATACGGTGCTTCAAACTAGCACACTTTACTTACTTAATGTCCCCCAATTCCTTTTTAGGGAGCATTGCACATCATGGTACTTTGTAGGGCATTGGCTGAGAGGGGCTTTATAGTAAGGGTTTTTGAGTTCTGAGTTTGAATCTCGGCCTTACCCTTTACTGTTCTACAGTTTCTGGGGAGGAAAAGGATTTTCCTCTCCCCTTCTGAGTTCTTGGCTGAAACCCCTGTAACGAAAGAGAAATGAGTGAGAAAAACAAATAGAACATTACGGACATGTAGACCCCGTGGGTGACACCCGCGGAAAGATGAGTGTCTCCCCGAGGGGACTTCGAATTCAGGCTGAGATCCCATCCTCATGGGGAAGGAGCAGGGGCACGTAGGCCTCTTAGGGGAGAGTCCGTGGGTTTTAGGAAAGATGAGGGTTCTTAGGAGACCGGTTGGGAGGTGTGATAGTTTATGACAAAGTCTGCGTGTGATGTCTCGTTTCCTCTCCTGCGATAAGGACCCATCTTCCCTCGTTGGTGGAACTACTGAGCAGGGTATTTATGACTATTAAGCTCCTTTAGGCAGATAAGGGGAATTCAAAGAAAACTTCCTGCATTTGCTGCTTTTCAACTGCCTGCAGCTCAAAATAACGTAGCAACGCCGCGTATTTGAGGGCGGGTGTCATAAACAGCTACCCTTCCCGCGCATCCTTGAAAACCTGTTTATTTTCTTCCTTACTAGATCGCAAATATCATTAAGACAGAGGCAGTGCTGGGTTTATTCATTCACGTGTAGACAGGGCATCTCCCACTGCTCAGTAACTACCCCCGTGCTAAGTACGTATGAATGAATGCGTGATGTGTGACCTCCTCACCTCTGACAAGCCTGGGTCGTCCTCCACTGTAAAATAAATGGCAACTCTACCTATTTTGTAGGGTTATTGTGGGGCTTAGTGAGATAATATATGTGAAATATTTAGCATATAGTCAGAGTGCACTAAGTGTTTGATATTTTTGTTAGTGGTCAATCAACGAATTATAGAATGTAGAGTAGACATAGAAGAAAGACCAAAAAAGAAAAAAGGAAAAAGCGGGGGGCGGGGGACATCACGAGGAAAGAGGCAGTGAGTTGGTGTATTGCTTAGCCCAAGCATGTGGTGGTTTTGGTGACGGAAAAGAAATGTGACTGTTTTGGACCTGATTAGGATGATTAGGTTGTACAAGCACTTCAGTTTTAAAGCTCCCTTTCCTCGGATCCTCGTTAGAGTCTTCGAGAATGGATCTCAGAGGAAGGGTGCTATTTATTAACACTCGGCAAGTGCCTGTACCCTCTGCCTCACCCTGACCGTCCCACATCTTATTAAGGAGTTTGGGGGAGTTTGATAAACAGAAGAGACGCCTGTGAGCTCCGAGCTGGGGCGGTCAGGTCGTTAGTATTCACAAGTGTATTCCACAGCCCGTCACGCTCTAAGCCTGAGGCGCTCATCAACATTTCATGGAAACCCAGGAAGCATCCCGTTTAGAACCGAAGGAGCATTCTGACCTGAGACCTAAAACGGATAGGAAAAACAAAACAAAACAAAATAAACAAAACAAAAACAAAGGAAACACTCAGCCCCGGCAGTGTAAAAGGAAAAGGAATTTCTGCGGTTCTAAGAAAGATCCCCTTCTCAGAAGGGTATCTCCTGGACCAGACGTGATACGGAGATGACATGCACATTTTCTGGACTCCGGTGTTTTAGGTTTAGGCTACAGGGGTTAAGCCCGATTCTTTCGGGACCAACCTGCTTCTTGAGAAGTAAGCACGTGGGAAAGTATGTAAATTCTTTTCAGTTCTGGAACTCCGTTTGGTTCTTTCCTGGGCATGGAGGGGAGTAATCTTTGCTTTTTTTCCCCTTTTATTTATTTATTTTTGAGAGAAAGAGGGGGGGGCAGAGACAGAGAGACAGAGTCTCAGGCAGGCTCCACACTCAGCACAGAGCCTGACGTGGGGCTTGATCCCACCAACTGTGAGATCATGATCTGAGCTGAAACCAAGAGTCTGTCGCTTAACGACTGAGCCAACCAGGTGCCCCTTATCTTTGATTTTTGAAACCAGAGTGTATAGAGGAAGTTGTCTGAAGGTATGAAACAACAAGCATTAGACCATCATCAAGCTGGGGGTTTCTTCTCCCTTTGACACAGGGAAGCACGTTGGCTGGACCGCTTTAACCTTGATTCCCTGCGGGACCCTGTATGTCATGTAAAACAAGAGCCTTGAATATCTCAGTTATATATAGGATTGGAGTATTTATATGTAAACTTCTTGCCACCTTTGAGTTGTGAATGGGCAAGTTTTCAGTGAGGCGTTACCAACATTATTTGGGGGAACCATTATGTTGTGGTGGTGCCATTATGGAAAGCGTCCTGAAGGAAGAAACTCCCAATGAGATTATTACCCCCCACCTCCCACCCCCAATTATAACATACTCTAGCGTAAACTGCAGAGAATTGAATGTCAGAGGAGACTTGGGTCGGGGTCATTTATAAGCTGGGTGCCTCGGTCAAGTCATTTAACCTCTCTCAACTCCAGTTTTCTCATCTCTGAAATGAGAATAATCTTTTCTGTTTCCCTGGTTGTCACGGGAATCAGATGACATAAGTGGATGTGAAAATGCTCTGGAAAGTCTAGGGTGCTTTCCAGGTGTGTGGTTTGTGCGTGCTCGTCTTGTTGGACATTTACTATTGTGGAATGTGAAACCACACAGTTTGGACAATTTAGGTGTCATGGTAAAGATCATATTTTCTAGCGTCTTAGTCAGTTTGGGCTGTTATAACAAAGTTCCATAGACTAGGTGGCTAATAAACAGCAGGCATGGATTTCTCACTGTTCTGGAGGCTAAAAAGTCTGAGATCAGGGCCAGCATGGTCGAGTTCTGGTAAGGACCCTCTTCGAGGTTGCAGACTGAGCCTTCTCGTTGTGCTTCATGTGGCGGAGAGCAGAGAGGGGAAGCAGGTTCTCTGAGGACTCTCTGACGGCACTAATCCATCATTAGGGCTCCACCCTTGTGACCTCCCTTAATCCTAATCACCTCCCACAAGCCCCACCTTCTAACACCATCATGTGGTGGGTAGGATGTCTATGGGAGGACACAGATGTTTTGTCCATGATGTATTACGCGCAGTCCCCCCAAATTCATGTCCTTCTCATATGCAAAATGCATCCATTCCATCCCAACAGCTCCCAAAGTCTTAACTGGTCCCAGCATCAACTCTGAAGTCCAAAGTCTCATCTAAATATCCCCTAAATCAGATAGGAGTGAGCTCGAGGTACAGTTAATCCTGAAGCAGAATTCCTCTCCAGTTGTGTCAAACCAGACAAGGCATGTGCTTCAAAATAACCCTGGTGGGACAGGCATAGGATAGACATTCCCATTTCAAAAGGGGAAACTAGGAAAGAAGAGAATGACAGGTCCCAAGCAGGTACAGCACTTAGCAAGACAAACTTCCTGAACTCTTGGGCTCTGCCCTCCAGGCCCACTGGGTTGGGGTCCTGTCCCCAAGCTCTGCAGGCAAGGATGGGTCCCCAAGTGGCCCCACCTGCACAGCTTTGAGCAGAGTCTGTCTGGCCTGTCAAAGGCATATCTCCCTTCTTGAAACCAAGGATGCACCCCTGATAGCCTGAATCAATGTTGGGGTCATTCTTCCCTGATCTTGAAGAATAGTGCGTGTTTGCAGCCAGGTAGCTCTGTGGTCCCATCCTATTAATTCTCACTCTGACAGCCTTCCTTTGCTCCTTGTTGTGTCCCTCTTCTTTAGTTCAAACCGGTAGTCTTCCTGCTGGGTGGTTGATTAAGTCTGGTTCACACCCATATTAATCTCCTTATCAAACAGATTCTTGACCACCCTCTTAGTGCTCTCTCCTGAACATGCTTTCTCATTTTGTTGCAATGTGGATAGCCTGAGATTTTTCCAGGTCTGTAAGTCCTGCTTCTCCCTTGGTGAGTAGTTCGGTCTTCCAATCATCTCTCTCTTCTTGCATGTTGTGATAAGCAGTCAAGAGGAACTAAGCTACTCCCTCAATATTTTGCTTAGAAATCTCCTCAGTTAAATATCCAGTTTGAGCACCTACCTTCCACAAAACTCTAGAGCCAAAACACAATTCAAAACCAAGTTCTTTGCCACTTTGTAACAAGGATCACCTCTTCTCCATTGTCTTCTGATAATAACATGTCCCTCATTTCCATCTGAGACCTCATCAGAACAGCCGTTAGGTAGCATCCACGTATCTTCCAGTATTCTGCTTCTTACTCTGTAAGAAGATGGAATCTTTCTCTACAGAGCTCCTCTTTTCTTCCTGAGTTCTTAACAGAAACACCTTTAAAATTCTGTTCGTGGAAGTCTAGGCCTTTTCTAGCATGTGCCTAAAAACTCCCCCCATCATCCAGTTCAAAAGCCACTTGTACATTTTTTGGTACATATTTGTCATAGGAGCAGCCCACTTCTTTGTACCTGTATCTGTATTGGGGCTTTCTAGAGGAACAGAGTCAGTAGGATATATCTAGATAGATAGAGATGTATTTTGAGGGATTGGCTCACACAGTTATGGAGGCTGAGAAGTCTCATTATCTGCCATCTGCAAGTTGGAGACACAGGAAAGCCGGTGGGAACCAAAACTGAAGGCCTGGAAGAAAAAGAAGCCAATGGTGAAGGTTCTAGTCTCAGTTTCAAGACCCAAGAAGTGGGGGAGAGGGTGCGGGGGTATGAGTTCTCATCTTGAGTCTGAAGGTCTGAGAACCAGGAGCACCGATGTCTGATGACAGGAGAAGATGGACACCGATGTCTGATGATAGGAGAAGATGGACACCCATGTTTGATTGATGACAGAAGACAGACACCGATGTCTGATGACAGGAGAAGACGGACACCGATGTCTGATGACAGGAGAAGACGGACACCGATGTCTGATGACAGGAGAAGATGGACACCGATGTCTGATGACACCCATGTCTGATGACAGGAGAAGACGGACACTGATATCTGATGACAAGAGACGATGGACACCCATGTTTGATGACAGGAGAAGACGGACACCCATGTTTGATGACAGGAGAAGACGGACACCGATGTCTGATGACAGGAGAAGACGGACACCGATGTCTGATGACAGGAGAAGATGGACACCGATGTCTGATGACACCCATGTCTGATGACAGGAGAAGACGGACACTGATATCTGATGACAAGAGAAGATGGACACCCATGTCTGATGACGGGAGAAGATGGGCAGCCCAGCTCACGCAGGGAGCAGATTTGCCTTCTCCCATCTTTTGTTGTACTCGGGCCATCAGCAGATTGGACGACGCCCAGCTGCACTGGGCAGGGAGGGCAGTCTTCTTTACTCAGTCCAGCAGTTCAGATGCTCATCTCTTCTGGACACACCCTCACAGACGGACCCAGAAATAGTGTTTTATCAGTATCTGGGCATTGCCTTGGTCCAAACTCACACATCAAGTTAACCATCACGTGTAGGTAATACCAACAGTGTCCATGTTTTAAATGTTTCCTGCTCTTTTTATACAAGAAGGGAAAATTGTTCATTATTGTGAACATACCTAGCTGACTTTAGAGTCTCCAGAGACCAGAAGTGACTCTGTTTAGGAATGATGGGAAATGGGATAGCAGAGATAAAATTCCATTTTTTTCTTTTTACTCTAAGTACCTCAACTTTATACTGACACTGGCTACCACAGGGGTCTCTACTGCATGGATGAGCTGGGAAGTGACAGCATGCATTTATAATTCTGCCACTGAATATAAAGCCTTACAAAGTCCCGTTGGCCAGCGAAGACAAGCTTCACAAATGAAATTTGAGATAATTATTCTGATATTTTTCCTGGGAGGTTATTATGAGGTGTTTCACATTGATTTTTGATATTTTTTTTTTACCTGCAAAGGCACTAGCTAAACCAATTCTGGCATATCCATACAGTGGAATAGTACTCCACCAATGAAAAAGAACAAGCTAGTGATACACACAGCCATGTAGATGGGTTGTAAAAGCATTTATATACTGAGAGAAGGAAGTCTTACGCAAAAGCATATGCACTATGTGATTCTGTTTATATGGATTCTAGAACAGGCAAACTAATCTTTTTCTTTTTTTTTTTTTTTAATGTTATTTTTCAGAGAGAGAGAGAGAGAGAGAGAGAGAGTGAGCAGGGAAGGGGCAGAGAGAGAGGGAGACACAGAATCCAAAGCAGGCTCCGGGCTCTGAGCTGTCAGCATCGAGCTCGATGCAGGGATTCAACTCAGAAACTGTGAGATCATGACCTGAGCCAAAGTTGGATGCTCAACCGACTGCACCATCCAGGCACCCCAGCAAACCAATCTTTGGCAAAAACTCTAATGACAAAAGTGCTTACCTGGAGGTGGGTAAGGGCTAGAGACAGGTTGGGAAGGGATATGAGGGAATTCTCTAGGGTGTAGATAAGAGTCTGTATTTTGATAGGGGTTGGGTTACAGGGGTGTGTACATTTTTCAAAACTCATCAAATGTGCTTATGATTTTATTGTATGTAAAATTTACCCACAAATGTAAACAAAATAATAAGTGTTGAGATCTTTAGCAGTGAAGTGTACCGATATCTGTATTTGACTTTGAATTGTAATAACTATAACAAAAATGGATTGATGAATACACAATAATAACACAATAAGGCAAATGCAAAAGTGAATTATAGAATCTAGCTGGTAGTTACTCAGGTACTTCTTGGCCAATTCTTTGCATTTTCCTATAGGTTTGAAAATTTTATAATACAATGTTAAAAATGCAATTTCAGAAAAAAAAACCCTATTAATATAAGAAAACACAAAGCATGCAGTGGTTAGTGTTTTTTGGTGATACAATATTCTTTTTTTTTTTAATGTTTTATTTTATTTTTGAAGGAGAGGGAGACAAGGTGTGAATGGGCGAGGGGCAGAGAGAGAGAGGGAGATACAGAATCCTAAATGGGCTTCAGGCTCTGAGCTGTCAGCACAGAGCCTGACGTGAGGCTTGAACTCACAAACTGAGAGATCATGACCTGAGCTGAAGTCAGATACTTAACCTACTGAGCCACCCAGGCGCCCCTACAATATTCTTTTAAGCACTGAATATCCTTAGAGAAGTTTAGCTACTTGTTAAAGGTAAATGAGAATTTATTCTACTGTCTTTGCTCAAAATGCTGCATAAAAGAGACATTTAAAATAATAAACACATAAGAATTTTGATTTCACAATACGAATTGTTATGAAGTTAAATTTATAATTAAAAACTACTTAAGATCATGTTTTTGACTACACATCCTTTCATTTTTAATTTTTCTTTTTGTCAGTCTCCATGAACTATCTTTAAGACATGATAGGTTCTGAAATCCAAAGAGGGATAAGCTGGTGATAGAATTCGATTAAGAGGAATGTACTAGTTAAATGATATAGATGAACTGATAAGTATTGTTGAAAATATTGATTTTAGGGTACAAATCATATCACAGCACTGACTTTTTATACCCTGAGAATTACTGAAATTGAGAAAGACTGGAATATAATTCAACATGATCGTGACAGATTAGAGCATTGTATTTTTTCAGAAGGACAAAATTCAATAGGAACACGTACAAAAATATACCGTTCCAGACCAAAACCAACCAATGGGGAAGGACCAGTTATGAATCTAGGGTGTCAGCAGCGACCACAGTCAGCCCTTTTCACTGAATATTCACTGTCCTTGTGCTAGGATTGAATTCAGCTTTGTTATATATATTTTTCCTTTTCCAATTTTTTATTTAAATTCTAGTTAACATGTAGTATAATATTAGTTTCAGTAGTAGGGTTTTGTGACTCATCACTTATATATAACACCCAGTGCTCACCACAAGTGCCCTCCATAATCCCCATCACCTGTTTACCCCATCCCCTGCCCACCTCCTGTCCAGCAACCCTCAGTTTGTTCTCTGTCTTAAGAGCCCGTTTGATACATATTTTTAAGTAATATGGAGAAATAAGTAAAGATTTAAAGAGGAACAAGATGACTAAAATAATGAAAAACTGGTCCTAGGAGGAAAATCTGAGAGAAAAGAGAAACTTCTCTGAAGGCTTCAAGATTGAAAAGGTTCAAGTTCTGCTTGATTTATTACCATTTTCAATTACATGAAGTGTTTTTACGGAGAGATCCTATGAAAACTAACAAGGGAAATGGATTGAAGTTAAGAGATAGTGGAGTTGTGCAAATGGGAGAATCCCTGGACTTCAAGGTTGATCAGACTCTGGAATAATTACCAGGTGATGCTGTGGACCCTGCATCCCTAGAAAATTATGGAAGCAAAATAGAAACTCTGAGTGGATCTAGATTGACCTGCCAGAAGTCAGGGGAAAACTCAGATGATCCGTGAAAGGACCTGACTGGGCCTACGTTCTATTAATAATGTTTCACTCCATGTAGGAGTTGTAAACACAGCTTGGTATTAAATTACATTTTTCTTGGGGTGCCTGGGTGGCTCAGTTGGTTATGCATCCAACTTCAGCTCAGGACATGTTCGCACAGTCTGCGGGTTTGAGCCCCGCGTCGGGCTCTGTGCTGACAGCTTGGAGCCTGGAGCCTGCTTCGGATTCTGTGTCTCCCTGTCTCTCAGCCCCTCCCCTGCTTGCACACACACACTCTCTCTCTCTCTCTCTCTCAAAAATAAATAAATACTGGGGCGCCTGGGTGGCTCAGTCGGTTAAGCATCTGACTTCGGCTCAGGTCATGATCTCACGGTTCGTGAGTTCGAGCCCCGCGTCAGGCTCTGTGATGACAGCTCAGAGCCTGGAGCCTGCTTCAGATTCTGTGTCTCCCTCTCTCTCTGCCCCTCCCCAGCTCATGCTCTGTCTCTCTTTGTCTGTCTCTCAAAAATGAATAAACATTAAAAAAATTTTTTTAAACATAAATTACATTTTTCTAGGCTTTCTATAAGGACTGGCAACTTTAAGTTCACTTAGAAAGTCACTGTTACTTTACAACAGCGTGACTGTGGATAGCAATATTAAATTGTATGCTAGAAATTTGCCAAAGGAGTAAATCTTAACTGTTCTTACCACAAAACAAGGCGGAGGGGGGAAGACAGCCATGTGAGGTGATGGGTAGGTAAGTTAGCTCGATTGTGGTGGGGACTGTCCCACAATGTACAAACATGTCAAAACATGAAGTCGTACACCTTGAATAGAAATACTTTGTGCTTGTGAATTAAACCACTGAAGCCAGAAACAAATCACTGTATTGAATGATTCTTCCTTTCATTGGGCTTGTTTCCTAGTAAATGACTACATGTTGCTTTGGTGACTGTAACACTGTTCTTAATGTACCTTCTGTACCTTATAATTACTATGAAATAACTACAGTGCATCCTGTCATTTTCTCTTCAATGTTACAATGTGATCCTTAGGCATACATTTGTTTTTTTGTTTTGTTTTGTTTTGTTTTATATTAAACTTTTTATTAAAACTGAGTCTTCATGATATATTTAAAAGGACATGTTCCACAAACAAATATTTGGACAAAAAATTTTCTGTATATAATTATTGGCACATAAATTTAAAATAAAAACTAAGCTAAATATTTATATATATATTCATGTATATATATTCATATGTGTGTGTATACACACACACACACACACACACACACACACACACACACACGAGTGTATCCAATTCATGTCAATGATCTGGAATACCTGAGTTTCAATCTGTTGGTTTTCCAGATAGTGCTAAATGTTTTTCATCTACTTTATAAAGGACACAGTCCATCCAGAAAGAGTAACTGGTTAATAGATGCTGTCTCCCAAAGATAGCACAGAAGTCCTCAGTGGGATTCAGGTTTATCTTCAGAGGTTTCTTCCAAGTGGAGGTCAGTCTGTGATGCAAGGAAGGATTCCCGTGTAGCAAGGCACTGTTCATAATACTGGATATTCTCCTCAGTCATATCTGTAAATGCTGACTTGATATCATTTTGCATATTATGTCTCCATTTTCCCAGTCTGCTTTCAGGGCGTTATTAGCACATTCCACTTTATCTTCAAGTTTTCCAATCTCTTCTGTAAGCAGATCAGTATCTGCCTTTTTATAGGTCAAAGCTTCCTCTCTGGATCCAGGTCTGCTTGTATTTGATCTCTCCTTTTCATACACCCATTAACATTTCACTATAAAGTACATACTCATGTACTACAGGAAGCAGGGCCTCTGAGAGTCCAGACATCCGTTTTTCAGTGGCCTTGCGGCATTTGTCAACGCAGCTGGCAATCCCTTTTAGAGTATCAACCAGATCTTCTTCTGACGCCGACCACAGAATATGAATTGGGCCATATTCTTTCATTTCATCGGAACCTTCCCTTTCTTCCTTGTAAATTCTCTGAGATATTTTGTCTATCAAATTTATTTTCTGGCTAAAAACTTCAACAAAGTTACTCATTTCCGTGAACTCTTCGGGGCGGCTTTTTACTCCTCTCATTGCAGTGCAACAGCTCTGTCTGCCCCATCCTGCTGAGGAATCCAGGCCCTTGCTTCTTGTGAGAAGAGAGCTCCCAAGCTGGTGCAGTAAGAAATACTTTGAAGTCTTCATTAAATGTTAGAGTCGGGTGATCGCCCAATCGAGTTGGGTGTTTCAATAAAGTCATCGTTAAAGTGCCCCACCATACCTTTCACGGTAAACTTCTCAGGCAGTGGTGGAATAATCAGAGTGGGGTGTGCGTCTTCAAATTTTCCTTTCAACCAAAGGAAATCTTGATAACGTCTCCTAACTTCAAATTCGCTGGAGTCAAATTGCCCACGAGATGTCTTAGTAATAATCCTGTAAGTGATGAAAAGTTCAATTGTGGTAACGTGGCTTTCGGGTTCATCAACTGTAATGAAAAGATCTTTCAAATCTGGCTCATCTTCAAACTTGACTTGGTTTATCATTGATAGAGGAGACGTTGGCATCATAGGGCTGAAGGAATTCATGTCCATCAAAGAGGCATCCTTACTGAACACCTCCAGGTCGTCCTCGTCCTCGTCCAGATCCAGCACCTCGGCCTGGAGCAGGGTGGAGGAGTCGCTGCTGCCCGGGAGGGGGACGTCGACCCCCGGGCTTTCCCCACTGGTGCCCCCAGCCGGGAGCTTAGGCGTACATTTGTATATGTGAACCGTTATGTCAACGAGTATTTTCTGCTGGTGAGAGGGTCCCTACCTGAATGTATGTTTTACATTCTTTGCCCTTTTTTCCACCCAGGCCACCATTTCACCATCCAGGCCAGTTAGGACGCAATGAGATGAACATGTCTCTGTGAATGATGCCTCTTCCTCCTGAGAGTCACTATGGCAGAACCCTCTTGCATTTTCCATTGTAGCCTCTGTTTCCGGTTTTTTGATCTCATTCCTTGGTTCGCTTTTTTTCTTATCCTTTGCAGAGCAAAACTTGCCTCCTGTTGTGATGCTGCCCAAAACTTCATTGTTTCTCAGAATAACACTCCAGCTGGGACCAACATGAGTTACGAGGTGGAAAGCAAAAATGAAATCCTAATTAGAGAGAACATTTTTAACATGTTTCCAGTGGTGAGTAAGGGCTTGTTGTGGTTTATTTGTGTCACCA
The DNA here is from genome assembly GCF_028018385.1 of Neofelis nebulosa. Classification (NCBI taxonomy): domain Eukaryota; kingdom Metazoa; phylum Chordata; class Mammalia; order Carnivora; family Felidae; genus Neofelis; species Neofelis nebulosa. The sequence goes on from NC_080789.1 coordinate 126,942,754, forward strand.
TTCCAGGTGACTTTCCTCTCACTTTATGTTGTAACTTAGACGAATAGAGGGGTTAACTTAGAATTAAAATACCGTATGTGGTTTTGTTGTGTAAGATGTTTGTAGGGGTCCATTTTAAAAAGGCACTTTTGGGGGACGCCTGGGTGGCTCAGTTGGTTGAGCGTCCGAGTCTTGATTTGGGCTCAGGTCATGATCCCAGAGTCGTGGGATCAAACCCCCCATTGGGCTCTGCACTGAGTGTGGAGCCTACTTGAGATTCTTTCTCTCTGTCTCTTTCTGTCTCTCTCTGCCCCTCCCCTGCTCATACTCACTCAATCTCCCTAAAAAATAAATAAATAAATAGAAAGGCAATTTTGAATGCAAGTAGCTCTGTGGGGAATGTATTTATATCTTACATGATAAGCTCTCCGAATCCTTGAGTCCTTCATGACTCATCCTTGAATGAGATGAGGTATTTGGGCTTTGTGCACAGTAATTACTGGGGCTTGGGAAGAGGACCGTTTTTCACCTGGAATGAGATTCATCCAGTTGTCAGTTTTGGTGACTGAATCAATTCGTCCACAAAGAACTGTGGGTTTAGTGGCTAGTCTTTGGGAAGTAAATATGTTAAGGATTTGCAGTCAACGATCATAACCTCACAAGGCAGAGATTTCTGGGTAGTGTGTTCATTGATGTATCCCAAGCTCCGGAACATTTCCCAGTGCATATATATGCGTTCATTATGTATTCATTAAATAAACTAGTGAGTAATGGCACAGTGTCATCGTAAGAGGAAACTTCTCCTTGAATATAAACCCGAACTTGGGGAAAATTTTTGTCCTGAAGAACATCCTGTTGCTCATAAACACATACTCTCGGGCATCTTTTCATGATTTGATTAAAAGCAGTTAAGCTAAGGCAATGTGGTCAAACATGGGATGACTTTACCAACTGTAGAATATTCAGTTCTTGCCATTAATTCCCTTTTGTTAGAACTTTGACCTCTCACAACTAATTTTTTGGTCATGCAAGTTGTTCCAGATTTTCTTTTGATATTATAATTCAAAGGAAGACGAATTTGCTGGGAATGATTGAGAACTGAATAGCAAATGATAGAGAATAAATATTGCAAATTTTCTGGGAGGAAAGGGGGACCAAAAATAACTCAAAGCGTTCTAAAAATGCCCTCATGATCCATTGAAATTACCAATAATTAAAAAGATAATAAGTAAAGAATATTTCTATTCCTTATCAAGGACGGCCTGGGAGAGTTTCATAATGAGCAACTCTTTCTAGTGTTTTCCTTGCTTTAGACTGACTAGAACAGAGAAGCAGCAGGTATTTTTTTTTTTTTTTTGCTTCTAATTGTCGCCTTGAAAAGAATAACTTAACCGAAACTTGATGATTCTGTGTGCAATTAATAACAACAGCATCCATTTTCCAAATTTACACTGAGTTTTCCGAATTAGGGGGAGGGAATTCTGAAGTCAGTACAGTAAGGCTTGCAGAGCTAGGCCACTCCCTTTCCATGGATGAGGCATGTGAGGGAGCTGACCTCCTCTTCACCCTGCTCCCCGCACACCAACCCCCCCCCACCCCCCCCCCCCCCGCCGTGCTCTCCTCTGCCACACTGCACTCTGGAACACTGTGGAACATGCAGCAAGAAGGTGACAATAGATACTTTTGATGAATGTCGTGAAGTCATTTCCTCCAAACACTTTTGCTAAGTTATTTAAAAAGAAAACAAAGTTGGTTTTCAACCAGGGTGAGCAATGAGCAGGCATTGCTCAGCGTGGCACAAATTTTCCATTTTCTTGGGAGCTTTCTTTTAAGAACCATTGGAGTTTGTAATTCATGTGAACGCGTGCCGAACGTGAAATCCCAAAGCATATGGGCTTTTTCACCCAGTTGACCGAGAAGCCAGAGAAAAACATTGTTTCGCGTGCTTAATTGGAGATGATGTTTCCTTCAGTAATCTTTTCTGTTGTACCATTTAGAGAATATTTGCATTCTACCCAGGGTATGGAATTCAGAATTTATTGTGGTCGTGTTTAGTAAACACGGTTGGAAGACACCTTGAGCTAGCAGTGCAGTGAACTTCAAATACCCTGAGGTATTTGGGAACCATTAATTTAAGAGCCAGGCACCGCTGGGCGTTGCAGATACAAAGAGGAATCGGATACATAATTAAATTAACATTTTATTCATCGAATATGAGAAGCTGTGTAATGTGTTGTGAATGAGAGCGTGGACTCTTTCAAGGGTTTGAATCCCACCTCTGGCACCTGCTAGCCGTTACTTAAACCCATGTCTTTATCTCCCGTCTGTAAAACGCTCATAAGGTTGTTTGGATTACATGCGTTAATAAGTCTTGCACTTGGATCAGTGTCTCTTGTGCACCATATGCACCATAGGATTTTTAGTTGCAAGAGACAAACCTAGTACCGAACTAGGGTTTACTTTGCTTGTTTGGCATCCCCCAGGTAGAGCGTCAGGAGCACATCACAGTCATAAGGATTCGTGGGTTACTTTGGGCTTCTGAGAACCCTGTTGGCCCTGAGGTGTTGCCATTGGTACTGGTAAACTGTTTTTGGGAAGTAGGGTGCCCTGATTTGTAGTGTTGGCCGATTTTGGTGGTGTAAGTACCCCCACTGTGGCCGATTTAAATTTACCAATGTTTATTACTATTATTATTATTACTATTACTATTATTATTGTTTTATTTCTTTTATAAAGTAAGAGCGCGTGAGCAGGGGAGATGATCAGAGGGAGAGAGAGAATCTTAAGCTCCTCCACATTCTTGAAGACTGACACGGGACGGGGTTCAGTCCCACAACCCTGGGAATCATGACCTGAGTCGAAATCAAGAATTGGACGCTCAACCGACTAAGCCACCCAGGCCCCCCATATTTACCCGTGGTTTAACAACAGTGCACACAATTCCTGAATATTTACCGGTTGGCTCCCACCCGCTGGTACAGGTGCGCCCCAGCACAAGGCTGGAGGCTGCACGAGGGCAGGCCATCGAGCCAGCCCGCACTTACGGTAAAATCACCGTGTCCATTGCACTGTGCGAGGTCTGTGGTGACAGAAGAGGGAAAGCTAAAAGTCAGAAACACCCTCTGTGCCCTTGAAGACCTCCACCTGAATTCCGAAGACGAAACTGGTAAATGAGGACCATGTGTCTGAGCTGCCATCCTTCATGCTGCCCAAGGTCACATCGTTCTTTCAGGGAAAGCGACCAGGAAGGGGAAAGCGTGCTGTTGACTCGAGAAGTTAGGTTTCCGACTGGGAAGGATATGGTAGAAGGGGGACGTCCTTTGGAGTCGGCAAGTCCGGTCCTTGGAGGAAATATAAAAGATTCAGGCCTTGGAAATTAATTTGAAAGATGTCAGCACAGAGTCAGTAGGGCCTCCCTAAGGAACCGCGGCTGGTCATTTGCGGAGAGATGACAGGCATCAATCTTATGTCAGCACTGAGCCTGAAGGTCTAGCTATTTAAGAAGCACGGGAAACTTCCGCTAAATTAGCTATTAATTTTATGCCCGAGAATAGAGGATTTAATGATACTTTCTAATTGCTTTATTTCCTCCATTTTGCTGAAAATGTTCCTGTTTGTTGGAAAGGCCCAATGTGGGATTTTGCCATTCTAATGTTATTTACTTAATTACGTGGTGTAAAATACATTAAGTCATATTTTATGAGCAAATGTATTATATTTTCTATTACTACATTATATGGTATTCGATACACTGTCTATTCCTCTCAAGAGAAATGAGAGGTATAGTATAAGTTTACAGCATATTTTATTATAAGTCATAGTTGATCAGCATTGCTACTTCTGCTTTTTTTCCTCGCTTTTTTTCTTTCCTTAGCATGTCTAAATATTAAGCTGCTGGAATTAAGCGGTGATGGTTATGGTTCTGAAACTAAAGATATTTCACTTTCTCCTGATAGTCTCAGCCTTTTATGGAGCACCCTTATAATCGGTGTGCCGTGGTTGGAAACGGGGGGATTCTGAATAAGTCTCTTTGTGGAGCCGAAATAGACAAATCCGACTTCGTTTTTAGGTAAGACCTGTCAAATTGGTTCCTTTGAAACCAAAGATCAGTTGGATATTTTAAAAGGATAGTGTAAAGGTACTCCGTGTAAATTTTGACCTTTGAGCTGTGTTGCTTAAGTCTACAAATGACGTAGATGGCCTCTCCTGAAGTGTGAAATGGATCACGGGTTCCTCAGCATGTTAATACCAGAAGGATAAAACTGTGCTGTGGCCCCTTTGCAGAAACTCAGCTTGAGATACTGGTGAAAAAGGATCTTCACTGCAGGACTTCTCAGAGCCTTCAGTGTCGTAAGGATGCCATGGCTCCCTGAGAAGGACTCTGGAGAACAATATTTCCCAGGTTCACCTGAAAAAAAAAAGATTTACACACACACACACACACACACACACACACACACACACGTACACACACACACATATATATATATATACATATATATTCATACATATATATACACACACAGATACACAGATATAATTATGGTTTATATATATTTAAAAAAATATTTTTTAACAGAGCATTTCGAGAGTTTTGTTCTCAGATAAAATTTAAGAAAATGCTGACCTGCACCCTATTGCCATGCTACATCATTGTTTATTTAGTTCTCTGGCTTGAAATTAAAAAAAAAAACAAAAAACAAGAAATTGTGGGGCTTCTAGATTCTGGTCTTTTAAAGTGTTGGTGTCTCAATACCTGCTAGCTTGCAAAAACAGATGCAAAAGTGGTTTCTCTGTCTGCCTGTGCTAACAAGCCAAGCTACAGAGTTTCTGCGCTTTCAGAATTCGATGGAAAGGTGATTCATCCCTGTGACGATGGATCTCAATTGAAATGCACCTTTTTAAAAAGTAAGTCGAAATCTGTTTCTTCCTATTGCCGAGGTACTGATTTCATACATCAGAGGACATCCTTTCATCTTTATTGATGTCAGGCTGCCCTTTTTAGCAACTGAAAAGGAAGATTTTCAGTCAGTAGCTCCCCACCCCCAACCCACTGCCTCACTTTAATCTCATTTAAAGTTTTTATGCTGAAGGTAATGACAGACCAATAGATTTGACACTCCAGCAGGTCACTGAGTGTGCTCCTCACGATTAATGTTAAAATGACCAATACCTGAAGGATTTAGCCATTTTGAAAAAGCCATAATAAAGATACATAATTCTTCTTGTGCTAGACTTTGTATAGACTTAAAATTCCCAAAACATCTGTGGGGACGTTTATGCCTAATGTTCACTTTACCTTATAGCAGATACAGGAAATACAGATTTAGACTTAAAAATACAAGCAGGGGCACCTGGGTGGCTCAGTGGCTTGGGCATCTGACTTCGGCTCAGGTCATGATCTCACAGTCTGTGAGTTCGAGCCCCGCGTCGGGCTCTGTGCTGACAGCTCAGAGCCTGGAGCCTGCCTCGGATTCTGTGTCTCCCTCTCTCTCTGCTCCTCCCCCGCTCATGCTCTGTCTCTCTCTGTCTCAAAAATAAATAAAAACATTAAAAACAAATACAAAGAACTCAACAACTTCTTAATTTATAACTCTAGAGCTGCTTCAGATCCTGTGTCTCCCGCTTTCTCTCTTCCCCTCCCCTGTTTGCTCTCTGTCTCTCTCTCGCTCTCAAAAATAAATAAACATCAAAAAAATTATAACTCTACAGTAGGTGTGTACATTTCTAGAGTCTGCATTTGCTGAGGCTCAGATATGTTGCTGATGCTGAGTTCCCTGTGAAGTTAGCCTCCCAGACTGAAAGGCCAAATGAGGGTTTCAATGTCGTCAGAGTCATTAAAATTTATTTAAATTTGAAGCCTGACCAGATTTTGGCAATAAGTGTCCAGAGTTTTATAAAAACAACCTGGAAACTGCTTATTATTCATTTCTTCCTTTCAAGAGACTGGGAGCTCCCAGTTAAGTATGTAAGGAACAAAAAAGAGGGGTGATGAATGGTTTTACCAACTACTACTGTATATGTAGTTTGCCTTGGAGTTTCCTATGACACTATATTGGAAATCACCTTTGGTTTTCAAAAGAGTATGAGACTGTTTTAGAAAGTAGATTTGTGGGGCGCCTGGGTGGCTCAGTCGGTTGAGTGTCCAACTTCCGCTCAGGTCACGACCTCACAGCTCGGGAGTTCAAGCCCTGCATTGGGCTCTGTGCTGACAGCCCGGAGCCTGGAGCCTGCTTCGGAGTCTGTGTCTCCCTCTCTCTCTGCCCGTCCCCTGCTCATGCTCTGTCTCTCTCTCTCTATCAAAAATAAGTAAAACATTAAAAAAATATTTCTTTTTAAAGAAAGTAGATTTGTTACTACAGGATGTCCATTAATGAGGGCATTTCTGTGGACTATTATCTGTGATTAATATTTATTTTTCCCAAGGTGCCATATTTAATTATTTTCTGGTATATCTTTTTTATTTTTTTTTATCAATGAGAGATGCACGTGGTTCATTTGATTTTATGTTTCATAGAGTGTGGAATACTATTTCAACCTCAGTCACTGCAGAACACATGAACTTTAAACAGCTTGCCTTAGGAAGCACTCAAATATGCTTCCTTTGTATGTATAGCTTTAAAGAAATGGTCTACTTGAAATTCTATAAGCAATACTTGGGGACTCATAACCAACCGTCTCTTTTTTGTGAAAGGAATATAATTACTCAAAATTACAATTCTTAATTTGTTTTGAGTACTAAAGACAAATTAGTACTCAAAAGAGGAAGAGAACATTTAGATGAAAACATCATTATAGGAACATTAAGGTTTTATTTATTAACAGCATAATTTGGTACAAGAAAAACTATCCGTATGGGAATCAGGAGATTTTGATTTTTTTTAATACAGTGTTTGCTTCTGGCAGACTGTAACCTTAGTCCCAATGCCTCAATTTTTTTAAATCTGTAAATTGGCGATCATACCACAATGGGAATATAATCAATAGAAATAATAATTTTAATACGGGATTATGAACTCTTCAGAAGCTTGGCAAGGTAATTGTCATTTCTCATTTGATAGGTATAAGGGTCTTAATATTGAAAACATTTATCAAGTTTGTATGTTTCATACACTGTTGAAATGCCAGTTAAGAGTTCAGTACGAGGGTACCTGGGCGGCTCGGTGGGTACTTCTGCTCAGGTCATAATCTCATGGTTCATGAGTTCAAGCCCTACATCAGGCTCTGAGCTGAGCTGTGCTGACAGCTCAGAGCCTGGAGCCTGCTTTGGATTCTGTGTGTCTCTCTCTGCCCCTCCCCTGCTCGTAGTCTGTCTCTCTCTCAAAAATAAATAAGCATTAAAAATATTTTTTTAATTAAAAAGAAAGAGTTCAGTACTTATTAAACAGTTTTAAATGGAAATCGGACCAATTCAGAACCCCTTGATAGCAACAGTTTTCTCCAGTAAAGTGACAGTGATCATATGTGTACATGTGCTTTTTTTATAATGGTATTTTGAAAACACTTTTTTTTTTTTCAAATTTCAGGTGTAACCTCCCCCCAATTACAGGAAATGTTAGTAAAGACGTTGGCAGTAAAACCAATGTTGTGACTGTAAATCCCAGTATCATAAAACTAAAGTAAGTATCTCCAAGTTACACAACTGTTTGAGAACATTCGTTTCATTGTCAAACACATTTCTTAGTTGCTGAAAAACACTAATCTTGTTGCTGAAACTGACTTGCAATATACCTGGAATGACTTTTGGGGAAAAGATAGAAGAATATTTTCATAATTTTTTACTTTTTCTCAAGGTTATACCTCATAAGAGGTATGACCAATTGTACTTTTTTTTTAAGGAAATCATTTTATTTTATTTTAAAGATGTTACTTTATTTTTTAAGTAATTTCTACACTCAGTGTGGTGCTTGAACTTACAACCCCCGAGATCAAGAGTCACATGCTCGACTGACTGAGGCAGCCGGGTGCCCTGACCAATTGTACTTCTAATGTCATAAGCTGAACATTACTAATCAAATGCAAGCTCATTTATCTCTTTGTCTTTTGTAACAATAGTAAAGTTACTTTTGAGAATTTTCTTTCAGAGTTTTAGCATTACTTTTGAGAGCAGTTTCTTGATAAAGAGTTTAGAAACTTCAGAGAGTGAGCCTTGGGAGAACCTGCCCCCCCCCCCCAAAAAAAAGTTTTTACTTCAAATAGTTTATTAACAAAAAATAATTCCTTTATTTCATTTTTTGCAGCATAACTACTACAAAATGTTGCTGGTTGATAAAAATCCCATACATAGTTTTGCTCCATTGTTTTCATCAAAATTGACCAATAATCATTATTAATAAAATACACAATAGAAATATATATTCAGAGAGTTCTAGTATACCTTAAAATAATATAAAATATTGTACCTGTATCCCAAAAGTTTATTTTCTAAACACAATCACACAGATTAGTATATTTACTAAGGTATTCTTTAAATCACACATACAGAGATGTCACGATACATGGGATAAATTTGACGTGTGGTGTGTGTATGGATATAGATATTTTAAGTTCTTCAGAGGAAACTTGTTATGATCACACGCACAGAAAGATACACAAATAACAGCTGTACAGCTCAGTGACTTTTTTTTAATGTGTAGACATTTTAAGAGTGTACTGTTTGAGAAAACATCAATCATTATTAATTTAGAAGTATTTGTGTATCAAAAAGCAACCTTAGAGAAAGAAATTACTGAGTTGGAAACTAAAATAACGTAAGAAATGTGTGGTCCAGTGGGGATATAGCCCGGTAAGAAGATATAAATGGGGGGCACTTAGGTGGCTCAGTTGGTTAAGCATCTGACTTCAGCTCAGGTCATGATCTCACGGTCTGTGGGTTCAAGCCCCACTTCAGGCTCTATGCTGACAGCTCAGAGCCTGGAACCTGCTTCCGATTCTGTGTCTCCCTCTCTCTGTGCCCCTTCCCCGCTCACGCTCTGTTTCTCTCTGTCTCTCAAAAATAAATAAGCATTAAAAAAAAAAAAGAAAGAAAATATAAATGAAGGCTTACAGATACCTCAAAAGAGCATTGAAGACCTACCCCTTGATATTTATAGGATGCTTCCTTGTACTTGAGTCCATTGTTTGTCTCTTAAAAGTGGTTCAGTTGCTTGGCCAGTGGTCAATTCAGCCTTATGTAACCCAAACTGCTACTTTGATCATAATGATGATGGTGGTGGTTTTTTTGTTTTTGTTTTTGTTTTTGTTTTAATCTGGCAGGTATGGGAACTTAAAGAAAAAGAAAGAAATATTTCTGGAGGACATTGCAACCTACGGAGACGCATTCCTTCTTCTGCCGGCGTTTTCTTTCAGGGCCAACACCATTGCCTCTTTTAAAGTGTATAACACGCTCAAAGAGGCTCACGCAAGACAAAAGGTTCTCTTTTTCCATCCCAAGTACCTGAGAAATCTCGCCCTCTTCTGGAGAACTGAAGGTGTGACAGAGTTTCGCCTGTCCTCTGGCCTGATGATCACAAGTGTGGCCGTGGAACTGTGTGAGCACGTGAAGCTGTATGGCTTTTGGCCCTTCTCTAGAACGGTAAAAGACACACCCGTCAGCCATCACTACTACGACAACAACCTCCCTAAACGCGGTTTCCATGAGATGCCCAAAGAATATAGACAAATTCTCCAACTTCACCTGAAGGGAATCCTCAAATTGCAATTTAGCAAATGTGAAATAGCCCAAGCATAGTATCTTAAGGTGGGGGTGGTTTTGATACAACGCGGTGGGTGATTGACAGTGTTTCCCCACAGGAAAAGCTGTGGCTGTAGGGAGAAGAGAAAGAGCCCTGAAACCTGGTTTGATCAGAGCTCCCCGCTAAGCTTGTGTCCTCAGCAGCTCATGAACTTGTTCGGATTTGCAGCTTCCCTCCCTGTGAAATGGGGACCGTGATAATCTAACTCGCTTCAGGCAAATGTGGTAATCTGTGAAAACTCTTGGCAAAGGATTTGGCCTGATGAGGTAGGGACTCCCCGAATTTTTCCTTGTTGGTATCTATCGTAGCCGTTTCCACTCTCACCAGACCGATAATAAAAGGCGGGTGGTCTTGAGGACCCTTCTGGAGAGAACAGCTGTGAAATGCCAGTGTTCGCTGGGGCTCTTTCCTCAGCACGCCTCTCTATTATGGGTCATATCCTTCTTGTCCTTCTTCCTGTCTTCGAAGAGTGCATATAAGGACTTACAGCAAACCCTTGATTCTTCAGGAATCAAATCCTTCTCTTTGGGTGATAATGTGCCTGCTTCTGATTACCTTCACGAATTGTGTCGTTAGCTGCAACAGTGTGTTGGTTGGACTTAGGCCAATGTTTTTCCTCCTTTGTCTACATTTTGAAGTCACTCTTTATAATTTATATTAACTTCCTGACTTTACTCTTAAGCATTTTCCTTTTCCACTGAGAACCTATTTCAAGAGCATGAGGAGTTACAGTACCCGGTTTTTCTTACCTGTGTTCTTATCTGTGGGGTCACACATTCAATTTAGTTGTTGTTGTTGTTTTTTTTTAATTATCAAACAGCTACTTCATGCCAGACCCTGTAACAGGCTGTGTCTGTGAGAGGGACATAAAGACCAAGCCCTTCAGGAAGAAATGGACACGTGTATGACCAACTGTAATACAGTATAATAAATGTTATTACGACAGCTATGAATGAAGTACTGTGAGGAAACAGAGGTAGGAATAAATAAATCTATTTCGGTGGAATCTGTTTCAGAGAAGAGGTCATTACTGAGTGAAGCCCTGAAAATGAGTCAGGTGTTTACAAATGAAGAAGATTCCAGGTAGAGGGAATGTGATGGGGAAAAAAGCTGTCCCCTTGATTCTGATTCACGCAAATGAGGATATTTGAAGGTAAATCATGGTCTTTGCCCCAAAAACTATCACTTGAAGGGGGGTTATAGTGCATGGGAATGATGGCTTGGGCCTGCCTCTGTGAAATGGCAGTAATCGTGACCTGATTGATTTCATAGGCAAGCTGTAAGGATTAAAATACACAAAAATTTAATTCTCGCAAGGAAAGGTGTATATTCACATGAGAAGTAAGACTAATAATTCAAACATCAAATAAAGCTTCAGTGATATCAAATACTGCCATTTTTATACCAGTCCCTTACATGACGACGATACCTGTTAACATAGGTCATCCCTGCATCGGCTGCATAAGTTATTTGACTGAACTGAGTAGCTGTGTTTATACTTTCCCCCGCTTGTCTTGCTTGTCTTTGTACCATTGCAAGGAGGGCGGAAATAGGAGTGGAGCAGACTGGCAGCATGCTGAATTAATTACAAATACAATTCTGAATTCTTAACCGTAGCCAGACTGCTGTTTTACTAAAGGTTCCCTTTTAAGAACACTCTGCTGTCAGCTGCTTATTTTGGTAAAGTACCTCTTCCATTTCATTGTGGTTGACATTGTTTTATGCCATTCTTTGTTCACATTTTATTTGTTCTTCTGTAGCAGATGAAACCTGTTGGCTCCATAAATTGCTTAAAACGTCATATATAAATATTGTCTAAAAGGAGCATGCTTTTAGTTACATGAAGTCTAATTTATTCATCTTTTCGTTTTGCGGTGATGAAGGAGTAGATATTGAGAAGTTATTTTAGTAAAAATTATATATGATTAAGGGCAGAGGTTACTTACGTTTTCCCCCATATAACTTACTGTTTCACCTGAGGAAATCTTCTCTAGAATATCAAAGTAGAATCTTCAGTGTCACTGATAACAAATTTCAGAAGTATTTGAAATGGTACGTGTTGGATCGCAGACTTCTCTGGAACTTCCCAGGTGTAATCCAAAACTGGCCCCTGTCCACAGAACACAGGGAGAGACCAAACAAAGAGGCAGGCCACTTCAGATTGGTAGGTGGCCCTTTAAATAAGCAAGGGACCTTGCATATGGGATTGTCTTGGGTGGCCACAAGGCTAGTAGGCTTCCACATCTGTCTGCTAAACTTAAAAGTTTATGTAGAGGCCTTAACTGGGGTCAGACGTGTAAATTGTCCACTTGGTCTCAACACCACATCACTGTCTCAGAGCTGTGTCCTTGGGGAAGCTTCTGGGAGCAGGGAAGGCAAATAGAATGTACATGCCAGGGACAGGGGAGGGAATAAGGAGCCTCCAGTGGCTGGGGTCCCGCTCATGGGTCAACTGGCAATCGTGTCCTCTTGATGACCTCCCCCAACACTGTGAGATCAAGAAGCCGCATCCTAAGGATACCAACATTCTAGCAAAAGTTCAGTAGGAAGAAAAAACAAGTTGTGGAGACAGTTGCAGACCTTTCTACATGAACATAACTGAAGTTGGTTTTCTTTTTAACATTTATATTAATATTTGTATTGGCATCCTAAAAGCACGTTGAAATTTTGCAACAATCCTGGCTAGGTTAGGGTCGCATTAACCAAAAGTCTTTGATCAAAAAGAACATGCGTTTTCTTTGTTTCTCTTTCCCAAGTTGGTCTGTAACTTGTGAAACCAATGGGAGGCCTCACTCACATCACAACATTTCCTCTTTGGTGGAGGACAACCTACCACATGTCCCATTATGATGTGCCAATAATGCCCTTTTGTGCCAAAATAGAATTTTTTTAACTTTCTAAAATACAATAAAACATAAGTTTTGGGGCACCCTGTGTGGCTCAGTCGGTTGAGTGACCGACTTCGGCTCAGGTCATGATCTCACAGTTCGTGAGTTCGAGCCCCACGTCAGGCTCTGTGCTGACAGCTCAGAGCCTGGAGCTGGCTTCGGATTCTGTGTCTCCCTCTCTCTCTGCCCCTAACCTACTCGCATTCTGTCTCTGTCTCTCTCAAGAATAAATAAACATTAAAAAAAGTTTTAAAAAAAGGAAAAAAACCCATAAATTTTGATGATACAATATATCAGCTATGTGAACTGTAAATCATAAGTCACAGTTCTTTTTGTTCTATAATGGCAAATTATTACAAGTTTTTATACCAAGATCAAAACAAAGAAAACTGTGAACTCCATCTTATAGATTAACCACCAAGTCTGACTGTGACACTCTCAGGAATCTACGGGCATAATGAGCATTGGTTAAATATTGATGGATTGGATTTGATCTTCCGCTCTTAAACTTGAAGTGCATCTGTGAGCATTGAAAATAGAAAGTCTGATTACTGGTACTAGAAAGTACCAAACTTTAGTCAGGACTCCTGTTCGTAATACCACATGTCACTAGTTTCTAGGGGAAATACTAGCTTGCTTGATTCTGTTTTTTACTTGTTCAGCGCCACTGGACAATGTAACCAAATAGCAAGATTCTAAAATAATTTTCATCTAAATCTGAGGGTAAGGCAGATTATATAGTTAAACATATAGTCCATAGTGCTGTATGGTCCCTTGAAAGGACTCCGTGAACGACTGCATAGAGTTAAGCATTACACAATATAATGGTCCTTGAAGTCTCGGATTTTTTTTTTCTCCTAACAAAAGAGGAAGGCAAATAGATCATGACTCTCATGAAAGAAGATTTTCTTCTGCATGTAAATATGTGGGCTCTCAGCCAGGTAATCAGCCAAGGACTTTCTTTTTTTCTTTTGAGGACTTTGTATGTATAGAATACTGAATTAAGCCATAAATCAGACCTGTTTGAGGCTAGGTTTTTTTTCTTGCTTACAAAAAATGTACCAGCTCAATACTATATCATGTCATGTACCTTAAATCATTCCATGAATTTCAGGAAGCTTTAGGAAAATTGGAAAATCTTGTAGATAACAGATCTGCTCCCATCCTAAATAGCTACCTGAGAAGTATAGTTAAGATGCAATGAGTAGTATATTTATGACATGCAAAACATTTTATTTATGTAACATGACGTGCAAACACATTGTTATGCTAGTAAACACAAGAAATCTCAGAGATCCTCATGAAATATCTGAAGCCCTTGACCTAATAAGACTATTTCTTACTTTTACTGTTTTATTTTAAAAAATGTTTTTAGGGGCACCTGGGTGGCTCAGTCAGTTAAGCATCTGACTTCAGCTCAGGTCATGATCTTCCAGTCCATGGGTTCAAGCCCCATGCCAGGCTCTGAGCTGTAAGCACCAGCTGTAAGCTGGAGCCTGCTTCGGATTCTGTGTCTCCCACTCTCTGCCCCTTCCCCACTTATGCTCTGTCTCTCAAAAATAAGTAAACATTAAAATTTTTTTTAAATGTTTAATATTCCATTTATTTTTGAGAGAGAGAGCATGAGTGGGGAAGGGGCAGAGAGAGTGGCGGACAGAAGTTCTGAAGCGGGCTGTGCACTGAAAGTAGCAAGCCCGACGCGGGGCTTGAACTCACAGACTGTGAGATCATGAGCTGAGCTGAAGTCACTCAACCAACTGAGCCACCCAGGTGCCCTTCTTACTTTATCTTTGATTAAAAACAATCCTCCGGATAAGTTAAAGGCTTCCTATTTGCATATGGCTTCGAGAAGCCTGACCCCATAGTAAAAGTCACCATTACTTTTCCAGAAGATGGATGGACAGGGATATTTCTCATGCCTGTATCTTCTCTGGGTCATCACTCTTCCAGGAGCACTCTTCTTTTTATCAGGAAAATGTGGGCGATACATGATAAAGATACACTGCTTACATAATGGAGAAAAGACATTATTTTCACATATTTTTTCTGTTCCTCTTCCTTCTCCTTCAAGGACACCAGTTAACACATACATTACGCTCCTTGAAATTTGTTCTCTAGCTCACTGACTCTCTGTTCATTCTTCCTTTTTTTAATAATTTTTTTTTGGGGGGGGTCTTTCATTTTGATAGTTCCTATTCCTGTATCTTCAACTTGACTAATGTTTTCTTCTCCAGTGTCTAATCTGGCATCAATCCCATCCAGTATGTTTTTTCATTTCAAACATTGATAGATGTTCAATTCGTGCCTTTTTATAGCTTCCATGTCTTTATTTAACAGGCTTGTTCATTCCTCTACCTTTTTTAAAAATTCTTCTGCATTCTTGAACATATGGGAATATACTTATAACCCTTTCAGTGTCCTTATTAATTCCATCATTGGTGTAATTCCTGGATCTGTTTCCACTGATAGATTTTTCTCCTCACTATAAGTTGTATTTTCCTGCTTCTTTGAAAGTCTGGAATTTTTTTTATTGAATGCCAGATGTTGTGAATTTTACTTTGGTGGGTGTTGAATATTTTGATGTTTCTATAAATATGTTGAGATTTTTTCTGGGGGGAAATTCAGGTACTTGTAAACAGTTTGTTCCTTTTCGAGGCTTACTTTTAGACTTCGTTAAAAACCATAGAAGTGCTAGGGTGCCTGGTGGCTCAGTCGGTTAAGTGTCCAACTCTTGGTTTTGGCTCAGGTCAGATCTCACAGTTGGTGAGTTCAAGCCCCCTGTGGGGCTCTGTGTTGATGGTGCAGAGCCTGCTTGAGATTCTCTCCCTCTCCTTCGCTCTCTTTCTCTGCCCCTCCCCCACTCGCTCAATGTCTCTCTTTCAAGTTTTTCTCATACTGAGATGATACCCTTATGAGTACCCTACCCAGTACCCCCATGAATTACAAGATTTTCATTTCTTTCTGGGAACAGCGTGAATTATTCTGTCCTTTTAACTTTTAGGACTTGTTTCTTCTCCTTTTGGGTGATTCTTTTCCAGATTTAGGTAGTTTCCTCCCTCACATGTGCTGGTCTGTAATCACTGAAGGCTAGAGGAGAACCCTGTGCAGAGATTTTTCTCTGTGAAGCCCGCTCCACTCTGGATTTACCTTGGCACACCCTGACTCCTACTCACAGAGACCACCAGACTCTGCCCGAGTGTCCCCTCCCTGTGCTGTGGCCTGGTAACCATCTAGGCAGTAAGCTAGGGCCACTGTGGGACTCTGCTAACCTGGAGTCTTTTTCTCAAGGATTACTTTCCTGAGTTGCCTAATGTTCAATATCTGAAGAACATTGTTTCATATATCTTGTCTGTTATTTTTTAATTGTTTCAGATAGCAGGTTAAATCTAGTCCCTGCCTCTCTGTCTTATCCAGGAGAAATTCCCATATGATTTTATATTTGTAGTGCTTGTCACCTGTCTTTTCTTGGGGTTGCTGGAAATAGCATCTAGAAATTTCCTTGGCCCATCTGAAATTTGAGCCTGTTTTTATTTTTTTTGTTGTTGTTTTTCTTTAACCCCAGGTTCTATGCTAGAACCTGAAAGTTTGAGTCTTTTTTTTTTTTTCTTAAACCCCAGGTTCTATGCTAGACTACCAGAAGCCATTGGGATTCCATGGGACTCACTTTATTATAAGAATATAGTAAAAATATTTTATTAAGGGCTTCCTATATACTCAGCACCTGTACATTATTTTATCTTTTTTAAGCCTAAGTCTATGAGGTAGATCTATTATCTCCGTTTTTTATTTCTCATATGTGAGAAAACCAGCTAAGAGAGGTTAAGAAACTTGCCCAAGGTTGCATAGCATGCAAGTGTCAGAGACCAGTTTCAAATTCAGGTTTTATGCCTAAAGCTGGTGTGCTTGATATTTTATTCTCTCTTTAGTTTCAGTGTTGTTCATGTTGCTTTGTTTAAAAAATAACATTATCCAAAATTTTTAATTTTGGAATTACATCCTCATCATATTGGTTTTTTTTTTCTTTAGTTGTCATGTTCTTCTTGCTCAGTCCCAAATTTTAACTTTTCTAAATTAAGGAATGATGATTCAAGCTTACACAGTACGTTTCTATATATCCTACTGTAGTCATTCTAAAGTTTAATTAATTTTGTAAGTTTCCAATATGTTGCATTCTCCTGAGTTCTTTTTGAAATAAGCATTTAATGGGATAGATTAATTTCTTTTCTCAGCCTGGTTCTATTTTATTTGCTTTAAGGGGTGTGTGTGTGTGTGTGTGTGTGTGTGCTAGCCAATAAAATACCAACACATTATTCCATTCCTTGCCTTTTGAGGGCCTCAAAGAGATTTGAGATCCTTGCTTCAGCTATTACAGTGTGTTCTTTGGAGGCTAATATTTCCAGTCTCCTCTGATATGGAAATGTGAGCAATCAGAAATCAAGGCTATTAAAAATTTGCTAAAGATCATGGTTAGCCAAGGTGACCAGGCAAGTGGCAAACTCAAATATGACTCCATTTACTGGAAGCTTGTATTAATGTGCCAAGCACTGTGTGTAATACTTTACATGTATTATCATGAATTCTTGCAAGATTGCGATGTAGCTGTCAGTCTGCTTTTCACAGATGAGAAAAGGACTCAGGAGGATCAGAGTACCTCCAGCTGAAAATATCAGAAAGCTCCATCAAACTGGCTTCAGTCATGTAGAATTCTTGGCCACAAATCTAGATGTCCAAAACAGGGCAAGCTGAGAACTTTTGTTCTGGCTTCATTTCCCTGCAAGAGTGATAGTTAGGCTTAACTCTGTGTGTTGACTTCATCCTAAGACTCATTGTTGAACGAACTCAGCACATGCAGGCCTCATAAATGTACACCTGAACATATCCAGAGATGAGGAGAGAGTCATTTTTTTTTTAAATTTTTTTTTTTAACATTTATTTATTTTTGAGACAGAGAGAGACAGAGTATGAACAGGGGAGGGGCAGAGAGAGAGGGAGACACAGAATCTGAAATGGGCTCCAGGCTCTGAGCTGTCAGCACAGAGCCCGACGCAGGGCTCGAACCCACGGACTGTGAGATCATGACCTGAGCCGAAGTCGGACGCTTAACCGACTGAGCCACCCAGGTGCCCCGAGAGTCATTTCTTGACACTGTCCCAAAAGAAGGAGAAAGAACTTTCCCCATGGTCCCATCAAACCTTTCCTTGTTTCTCATTGGCTCACGTTGGTCACATGCACACTCCTAAACCAGTCATTGGCAAAGGGAATAAAGGGAATATGGAGCCAACTTTTACAAGTAATCCTACCCCTGGGATAAGATAGGGGATACACAAGGGGAACAAGTGTGTACCTAAACAAATGTAGGGTTCTGTTGAGAAGAAGGAAAGGAAAAACAGATGTTGGATGGATATCTAACCCTCGCTGCTACAAGTGGTGTTCCTTGTGTCATTCACCAACTGAGTGATTGATCTCAAGTTCGAATCCAGCTAGTTCTGACTCCAAATTTCGTGGTCTTTCTTGCAAGCCCTGAAGCTTGTTAGTATGCTATCCTGTTGATCATGGAGAAGATACGTGATGTGGCTTTCAATTTTTTTTTCCATAAAATTAGTTATTAGACATTGAATGCATTAACTCCAGAAGCAATTCTTATATAAATAATACCTTTTACATTTTCATTTGGGGCACAGATCCTTCTGTGGTATTAATCAGAATGTAATATGTAGGATCCCATACTCTTATTTGCTTTATTTGTAAGACACTGCCTTGATTAATTTTCATCAAATATGTGAAATGAAATGTTTGCTCATGTGTGAAGTTTTAGAAATAAGCTATTAAGACTTTGCCCTTACAGTAGACTTTCTGAGCTCACTGATCTTTAAGTCAATACAGTGATATCTCAACAACATTGTCTTAAGTACCCAATGCTGTTGGCTTCCCAGAATGGTACCCTTCTCATTAGGTATTTATCCAAGTTGCTCTTCTGAGACTCATGAAATTCCCTATATATTAGCTGCACCATGGTAGTTGTAGTCATAGAGGAATGGTTGGTCCTCTAGTAGCAAACATCTCTTGAAGAGAATGCTTCCTTCCACTTTCCATCAGTAAAAGGCAGTAGTCTATGAAACGTTTATGTCCTGGTTTACTCTCATAGACCTGGTTTATCCCCTTTTATTCTCCAAGGTGTCCAGGTCGAACATGTGTGGTCCCCCAGGTTCTTCGAAATGAGAATTTCATAAACAGGACCCAGAGGGGCTGTGCCGTATAACTCAGCCAAAAGCTTAAAGTTAGGGCTTTAAATACTCTTAACCAGAAATGTAGTATTTCCACCTCCCTTGAGACTCAAGAGAACAGCCATAGCTGGTCTCACTGCAGATCAGGTTTTTAAGAATTGGCTTGGATTTTCAACGGTTTGTGTGTGTGTGTGTGTGTGTGTCCATGGTGAATGGACTTTGTCTTCTGCGTGTACAGCCTTCTAGAAAAGACACAAATTAGAAGGCTGTATGGTCAGCTCCGCTCCATTTCTCCCCTAGTTCATTCCATTACCAGCTTTCTTTTGGGGCTATGAATATATTTCATCTCCTTTTCTTATGCTAAGAAATGTGGATGGGGGGTGCCTGGGTGGCTCAGTCGGCTAAGGAGCCGACTTCGGCTCAGGTCACGATCTCGAGCCCCGCATCGGGCTCTGTGCTGACAGCTCAGAGCCTGGAGCCTGTTTCAGATTCTGTGTCTCCCTCTCTCTGCCCCTCCCCTGTTCATGCTCTGTCTCTCTCTGTCTCAAAAATAAATAAACGTTAAAAACAATTAAAAAAAAAAAAAGAAATGTGGATGGAAGTACTCGCCCCACAGAATATCTTCACAAAGTAATATGTTCAGTATTCTAAAGGCAAAAGCAACCTCTCATTTTCACTGGTGTAACATATGTAACTATCGTCAGTGTGTCAAAATATTTCTAAGTGGAATTAAAGTTAGACATTGAAGTTGCTAGAGTGATTGTAGCTCTCGTGAGGATCAGAAAAATAGTCCATTGTGTGAAAAATAGCCTTGGGGCGCCTGGGTGGCGCAGTCGGTTAAGCGTCCGACTTCAGCCAGGTCACGATCTCGCGGTCCGTGAGTTCGAGCCCCGCGTCAGGCTCTGGGCTGATGGCTCGGAGCCTGGAGCCTGTTTCCGATTCTGTGTCTCCCTCTCTATCTGCCCCTCCCCCGTTCATGCTCTGTCTTTCTCTGTCCCAAAAATAAATTAAAAACGTTGAAAAAAAAAAAAAAAAAAGAAAAATAGCCTTGATCCTAATTGGAACACTGGTATCCTCTTACTCAAGAGGAGGTGTTGATATTTATTTTTTTTGTTGATAAAATATTTCTTCTGCCACCGTGACACATTGATAACAGCAAATGACTTCATTGTCTCTAAATGACGAAAATAATGATTAACATTTCGAGTGCATTTAGAAATACTTAAGGAAACATTTGTTTCCTGTTTTTTCTCTCTTTTCTGTTTTTAGAGAAACTGCTGAAATTTCCACACCAAGTTTCAAATTTCTGAACCAAGTTTAACTTCAGACAAATTCCCGATCCAGTCAGGTTCACCTAATAACTATCTTTGGATACATATACTTGTTTTATCATTAAACAGAGTGCTTCAGTAATAGCCTGCTTTACAATATTTGCATTTACAAAACCTGAATATCACTAAGCACTGATGGTCATTTAATAAAGATAATATCAGCATATTTTATTATCAGAGTGGACATCACATGAGTACTAGGCTGTTTCTAATTGGCCAAAACCAAAATGCACAATCAAGTATAAGTAGAAAAAATTTTTCAGATTTGTGATGATCTATCACTAAATTTTTTGAGTTATGGCTTATTTCATTGACTTCCTTGAGGTTGTCACCAGTATTTTTTTGGTAATATTTATTTATTTTGAGAGAGAAAGAGAGCAGGGGAGGGGCAGAGAGAGAGAATCCCAAGCAGGCTCCGTGCTGTCAGCACAGAGCCCGATGTGGGGCTCAATCTCATGACCATGAGATTATGACCTGAGCCAAAACCAAGTTGGACTCTTAACCGACTGAGCCAGCCAGGTGCCCTGAGGTTGTCACCAGTATTATTTCCAGATGGTAACGTTGAAGTTTCAAAACAGTAAGGTACTTGAACCAGATGACACATCTGAGAAATGGAAGATGGGGGGAAATGCATTTTTTTTTTTTATTTGTAATGTTTATTTATTTTTGAGTGAGAGAGAGACAGTGTACGAGCTGGGGAGGGCCAGAGAGAGACGGAGACACAGAATCAAAGCAGGCTCCAGGCTCTGAGCTGTCAGCACAGAATCCAACGTGGGGCTCGAACTCACGAACTGCGATATCACGACCTGAGCCAAAGTCAGATGCTTAACCAACTGAGCCACCCAGGTGCCCAGAAAATGCATCTTTAAAAAAAAAAAAAAACTTTTATTTTTAAATTTTCAAACTTACAGAAAATTTCCAAGAATTGTATGATGAGCACCTCATCTATGCCTACCTGTGGAATCAACTATTGATTTGAGGGTACAGTGAAGATACCATGATCCTTTACCCTAAATCAGCATGTACTGTCCAAGAACAAGGTTATTCTCTTACATAAGCACAATGTGATTAGTCATGGATTTCAGGAAGCATATTTTCTTCTCAACGGATCTGCTAGATTGTTTCCCTAATCTAGGTGAAGAGCATGACCGTTAGTTACGTAGCTAACCCTGGAGTCAGCGCATCGATTTTGTTCCTGAGAGTACCGTTTTCTAGTTTTTGCAGTACTTGGGCGTATGTGTAGTCAGCCAGCAAGTGCTATTTTGAGTTGTCGGTAAATGCAGTCTGAAAACTGTTCACAAAATTCTCATTATTATCACTCATTTTGAGCCAGCTTTTTAACAGCCTCTATGGCCTCTGGATACAAATTAGGAAACCAAGTAGTAGGAAATGGCAGTCAGCGGGTTTCCTCTCCCACAGTATATTATTCAGTGAAGTTACTGCAGTGACTCAAACAAAACAGAATCCTTGGGTCTTCAAAAGTCTCTGATTTCCATATGCCCTGAGAAAACCTTAAGGTAGTTTCTTCTATCACAAGCTTTCTGAGGGTTATGACTAAAGACTGGAATTTTTATGGTTTCCCCCATCTTCACTCCCCAGACTTCCAACAGAATGTTGAGACTCCTTAAAAAAATTTTTTTAAGTGTATTTGTTTATTTTTGAGAGAGGGAGAGAAGCAGAGAGAAAGGGAGAGAGAGAATCCCCAGCAGGCTCTTTAACTGTCAGCACGGACCCTGATGCGGGCCTCGATCCCATGAACCATGAGATCCTGACCTGAGCTGAAATCAAGAGTCGGACATTAACCAACTGAGCCACCCAGACACCTCGAGACTACTATAAATATGTCCTTGAGCAGGGAACTCTGAAGTCTCCTGTGGCATGTTTTCCCTTCCTCTTCATGACATGTGTTGGAACCAATGAATTCCGACCTTCATGACTTCATAAAAACTTCCTGAGTTGAGCCACGCACCTGCTAGCATTTTGTCAACCCTCAACATTGGCACCTTTGCAAGGCGAGATAAAAAAAAAAAAAACCCGTCCCCATTATTCCATCCCAAGTGGCGAGCTTGACTTCTAATTCAGGATCCTCAGTAGATACACAGGAAAAGTGTATGTATCGTATAATAGTGGACACTTTGAGGTAGGACTTGTCAATCTCTGAGACATACGAGATAGCAAAGCACTTTTGTTTAATAATAAGAAATGGCATTTCTGACACTAAACACAGCCTCTGTCTTGCCTCAGACACTTCATATAATAGGTTCCTGAGTAGACAGTGATATTCTAGTGTTGTTTTTCATATATCTAAGATCTCAAAGCTTAAAGCTGTCTTATCCTTTAAATTTCCAAAGTTTTCTCTCTGCATCAGAGCCACCAAATTTATGAGTATGACTCCCTCCCTCTGCTTAACCATCTGCCAGGTCTCAGAAAAGGCATCCGGGACGTATGTCCTTTGGGGTTTCTTGTCCTCATCTCGAAAGTTCTTTACTTTATTCCAAAAAATCAACAAACCAGTGGAAAATATTTGTCCAAGATAAGAACAAACAAACAAACAAACAAACCAGAAAAAGGACACTCTAGAAGCAATACACCTCTTGAAATAATTTTAAATATGGCTCATTATTTCTTCAAGTTGCCTTAAAAACTTTGCGAAGTACGTGACTTTAAACTGTAACTAAATATTTTTTTTTCTTCAACATTAAATAATCTTCGAGTTCGAATTAGTCCAAACTTGGGGAAATGAACAATTGCGTGGAACTCTCTAAGAGGACACGTTGTTTTTTTTACTGTTAAAATTGTCTTCATATGAGATATGTGATGTTGTTTTTTGCCAGCATACCACACATAGTTCAACTCCTGGGATTTCATGATAAGGAAATTCTTTTACAAAGCTGCCTTTGATTGTCAAATAACATTTTCCTCCATTTCCTTGCAGCTTGATTGCTGAAATGTGTTGAGGTTTTGATTCTCAAATGTGACTGGTAGAAAACCAACTTTAAAAATCTAGCATTCAGGTTTATTTGAAAACTAATGTTCCTTTCATCAATTCCCCCCAAAACTGATAGAATGTCTATTATGTGCTTATTTCTAGAGATAACAATATGGGACAGTTGACTCCTAAGGAATTTAGATTCCAGGGAGAGAACTAGCATGTTAAAGAACTATAATAGAGCGCAGTGATATGATCAGAGAGAAATGCCCAGAAAGCTGGAGGAACACAGAAGAGGTGCCCTAAGTTGTCCTGGTTGCTGGTTAGTAGACGGCTTCACCATTCATTGATGGGCAGCTGCCCAGGAACAGGCAAGGGTTAACTTTCGCCAAACTTAATTTCATTGCTTTAATACTTATTAGCAGCACTTATTTGTCTCTTCAAAATGAATTCATTTTAATCCTACTCCTAAAGCAAAGCAAGCCTCTGGTATAAATTTCATCTTCTTTCATTTTTTTTTCCCCCTCTTTATGACCCTCAGTTTCCTCCTCTGTAATGTGAGAATAATAAAAGTCAAGACTGCCACATATGGCACCGGAGGCCGTCCACAACTCCAAGAGGCACCATTTACATAGACCAGTATACGAGTGGCGCCCCCTGGAGTTGTCCGGCCATTATTGTCGGTACCTGCCCACAGGGCTATGGGGAAGTTTGAAGATCCCTTTAAGTGGTGCAGCCATTGCTGTTAGGATGGATGGCGAGGATGAGGGTGATGATTATCTCATATAAAGTCCTTTTTTTTAGTGTTTAATTTTAGAGAGAGAGAGAGAGAGCAGGGGAGAGGCAGAGAGACAGGGAGAGAAAGAATCCCAGGCAGGCTATGTCTGCACTGTCAGGGCAGAGCCTGATGCGGGACTCAAATTCACAAACTGAGATCATGGCCTGAGCTGAAGTTCAAGAATCTGACGCTTAACCGACTGAGCCACCCAGGCACCCCTCATCTAAATTCTTTTTGTATCTTTTCAACGTGTCCCCAAGAAAATCCTAGGAGCTAATGATAATGCAAATGTAACTTCTAATGAAATAAAGTCAGTGTCATATATTTAAAGAGACTTCCCTGCTATTTACACTGCAGTTAATCAACGTTGTAAAGTATCTTACGCTTTTTTTTTCGAGTGTATAAATGATTGTCTTTTTTTTATTCCCGAATAGATGGATTTTAGTTGGTACCGTGTTTCTACATCATTTTTTGTTACAATTTAGTGGACTCTATAATAGTAGCTTCCCATAGGTTTTAGAAATTTATAATTGAATTATTATTTTTCAAAGTAAAGTAATAGTAGCCAGCTTCAAAGATATACTTGAATGGCTAGATTTTTAAAATACTAATATTTGAAAAAGGCAAAATTAATGCATTCGTACTTGCTTATGAAGTATAAATCTAACATTAAGATAATTCAGTGACTGCTTCATGCTTAAATCCTTGAAGAGCTGTAAAGGTCCATTTGGTTCATTATTGATCACTTCCTTGGAAGTCTGTACCTATTGATATTTTAGTATTTACATTTCAGAATAATAAAGACGTGCTGTCCATGCTTCTGTGCTTTCCTTAATGTCAATCCTAAACCAGAGCCTTTGTCTAATAAACATCTCCAGATAATTAATTTCGTGGACTGTTGCCGGGTAGGATACACTCACCTCTCTCGCCGCACGCATTTCAGGAAATTTCTGAAACGTGGCACATTTACTTTTATCAGGAAATTTTATCAGAACGTTAAAGGAATTGGAAATAATGGAAGTGTGGTGTGGGGGAAGGCCAGTAAGCGTGGCCAACAAACCTCAAAACGTAGAGCGTTTCAAACGGTGTCGACGTTTCTTTGTAAGTTTTCTAAATTCAAGAGGAGTTTCTGATTGGGAATCCGCCTCCAAGCATTCATTCTAAGGATTTGACATGTTGCATTTTGTGTTCTGCTGTCTGTGACTGGCGACTTCTAAAATGTGTCCGTTTACCTCTGTCCGACAGAAAGAGAGCAAACACAGAGGAGTGCGGATCTGGGTGCTTTTTCTGGGCCAGGTGTGCGTGGTGCCTCACACTTGTACTCACAGGTCAATGGCAGAGTCCCATCACAGGTCCTACCGCAGAGAAGGGTAAGAAACATGATCTCTGTGGAGAGGGAGGAAAGGAAACAGGTTTGGGTGAACCGCTGGAAATCTCTAGAAATAAGACCTCTCTTTTACACACTTTCTCCACACATGGAACATACTCTCTTCCCACAGGAGGACCACCCAGTAACTCACCCAGTTACCAAATAGAGCTCGGAGACCGGAGTTTCCAGGTGATGAGCAGTCTCCTCCATAAGGCCCAGATGTGGCTCTTAGCATTTTGGGGATCTATGAATTAAAAGGAGCATTATCTGCACCCCCTCACTCTCAATGTCAGAATAAACATAATAAAAATCTCTGAAAGAGAGAAAAGAAGAATGAGACACACACAACAGTCAGTGTTCCAAAGCAGTGGTGAAATCCTACTGGGATTGTTGTACAGGCAGACATTGAGGTCCTCTTCTTGGAAAGACATCCGTAATGCTCCATGTTGAAGAATTCTCCTGTTAATGACTCCTAACCCAGCCTTCCAGGAGGTTTTTCCTTCCCTAATTTCCTTCCTTCTACAATTTTATTTTATATATATATATATGTATATATATATATATATATATATATACATATATATATATACACACACACACACACACATATATATATACACACACGCACAAATATATACACACACATCATTTATAAATACATAAGTATTTATATAAATACATACTATTGTTTATAAAGATATTATTTATATATTATATATAATGAAATAGATATTTTTATATATATAAATAAAATTTGGCAGAGGTGACGTTGCAAGCAAGTAGGAAAGCTGACCAAATACCAGTGAAGCTCGAGCTTGAAGGCAAGAATTTGGGAAACACATTAGGAATGTTAGTTGTTATCACTTCTATATAGGAAGGTATCACAAGAAAGAGTTGAGCTCAGGCAAGAATTGGCTGGTTTGAGACAGAAATGGAAGGGAATAGAGTGAGATCGTAAATCTGGTGACTCGAAAGGTGGGAAAGCCCCTCCTTTTGGGCCCTAGGCTCTGAAAGAGATAATACCAAAAAAAATGTTTCTTCTAAGACCGCCACTGGCCAAACATGATGATGTTTTCACTTTTATTTATTTTCAAATGTTTATTTTTCTAAGCTTGTTTATTTTGAGAGAGAAATAGCAGGAGGACAGAGAATCCTAAGCAGGCACCATGCTGTCAGCATGGAGCTTGACTGGGGGCTTGAACTCACGAACCTGTGAGATCATGACCTGAGCCGAAGTCGGCTTAACTGACCGAGCCATCCAGGTGCCCCCAAACATTATGGTTTTCAGGTATTAGATGCTGCTGCTAGTTTTTTTAAACACTTTTAGCGCTCATAAATACAGCTTGTAATTGCCAGTTTACTTAACGATTGTATAAATAGAATAAGCATGTAATGAAATCTAATGTAATCTTCATTAGTTGATATTCAGTGCCCTTATAATAATCTGAATCCAATACGTGATGATGATAAATGATCTTCATCTACAAATAATATACATGCATGTGCATGCACAGCACGTGCACATTCACAAGCAATCAAACACATGTACACCCAAGTAAGAGCCCTGTGGCCCATTAGCAGGGCCAGTGAGAAAGAGTACAGAAACTTCCTATCTGGTTACTAGGAAAGAATGTTAGCGTAAATTATAACAATTATGTTTTCCACCAACTTAGTGTTTTCCCCCATTAACATACTTTAAAGTCTATCTCTGATATTTGCCTTCATGCTAAGTGTGTTCTCATTTTACTCATAGGAGAAGTGATTTCCTAATAATAGCTTCCATTTACTGAATGTAATTGAGCTAACATTTTAAATTTTTTAAATGTATTTTAAATTGATTTTTTTAATGTGTATTTTTGAGAGAGAGAGAGACAGAGCACGAGCAGGGGAGGGGCAGAGAGAGAGGGAGACACAGAATCCAAAGCAGGCTCCAGGCTCTCAGCTGTCATCGGAGAGCCCGATGCGGGGCTCAAACCCACGAACTGTGAGATCATGATCTGAGCCAAAGTTGGAACGCTCAATCGACTGAGCCACCCAGGCGCCCCTATTTTTTATTTTAGACAGAGAGAGCATGAGCAGAGGAGAGAGGGAGAGGGAGAGAAAGAGAAAATCTTAAGCAGGCTTCACACTCTGAGTAGAGCCTGATCTAGGGCTTGATCTCAGGACTGGGGACATCATGACCTGAGTTGAAATCCAGTCACAGGCTTAACTGACTGAGCCACCCAGGCACCCTGAGCTAACATTTTACTTCTATCGTATTTAGCATTCACAGTTGCCCTTTTCCACAGGTACAATCATTTCTATAGCCGGCATGGTTATTTTGATTTCTAGTTGCAGGAAATTCACTGCGTAAAACAAAAAAAGGAAATTTACTAAAATTTACTATGTCACTCAAGTGCGATTTGGCCTCACATGTGAGCTCAGCCAAGAGCTACGTCTGGTCCTAGTGTCCTTTCTCTTTGCTGTCTTTCTCTGGCTCTCCTTACACACACTACCTTCCCTTCTGCCATTCTCCAGTTCCAGCCCACAAGCAGAGACAATGTCTACGACTGCATCATGGTGATAACTTTCAGGGAAGAAATATGAAGGTCCCGGTTTGGGTCAAGCGTCCATTCCAGGTGACAGCACAAAACACGGCCACTTCCGCCCGCCCGAGTCTGAGGAGGGGACCACTCCGAGAAAGGGTCTGTTGTGGGCTCGCCAAAAGCCCTAAAAGAGTATATACCTCAATGGCCTTTCCAAAAATAAGGAAACACATTGAGAAGATGAATAATTTAGCCAAACTGTTTATAAGAGGAGATGCCAGCCGGATTTCAACACAGGTCTGTGTGCCTCCAAAGCCCATAATGTTGAATTTTGCTGCTCAGGTTACAGTGGAGAGTATGAATCAGCAGTTGTTTGAAAGACTGTCTTCTGCTCTTACTACCTGGGTTCAGGTGTGTATAAATCCTAAATGAACAGATAAGCCCTTACTGTCATAATCATTGTCATAACAATTGTTCTTAGAGATTTCAATAAATTTTCAATGGACTAATCTTCTCCTTTAGGATTTTTCCCACGTTAATACACACCAAAGAAATAAGTCAGACTTCAAAGCCTTTCTTTTAATTTACTTTTCCATGTAACCCATTTGGATTTCCCAGAAATTAAATACAAAAAAAAAAAAAAATACGTAATTCATCGGTAGGCAGAAATATGAGGGCTCACTGAGTAGACAATATAGTTTCTCAGGAGATGACACTCTGGAGGCTGGTGATTCATTGTTGGAGCCTTGTAATTCTCCTTTGCAACCAAAATGAAGGAACGTGCTTTGAGCCAGCTAGTTTCCTAGTTAAGACACTTCTTCTCTGCAAGGAGAAGTGAAGGTGACGGAGGGTGAAAGGTTTGCTGTCATCAGGACACGAAGATTGCATGATTCCGGGAAAACAAAAGTAATAAAGGGAATACCACGTGGGGGACTCCGTTCAAAAAATGCTTCCACTTTTAATCGTCCAAGGAGGCAAGAAGGGATTCTGTCCCGTGGCGCTCGAACCCGTCTAAAGTGGAAACAGGCTGTCCCACAAAATCAGCACGAATTCATACCTACGATGACTTCTTGATATAGATTTACTGTCCTGCAGGGCCCTCTAGGGACTGCACCACACTCTCCAAAGCTCATTTCAATCAGACCCAAGAACGAGAGGTGAAGTGATAATGCTTCAGGCCACACAGGTCTACAGCTCAATCTTGCCGTCAAGAGATTTTCTTCGGTGTGTTATTTGACTTCATTCGCTGGGCACAAAACAGATACTTTGAAGGGCGGAGGAAGGGAGTGCAGTCCTATTTTCTTAAAGGATTATTTTTTTTTTTTTTTTTAAGCTGAGAGTAGCTATCAAGGGATGGAAATTTCATAATCCCCGCTATCCCCTAATAACTTGTGCTGCGGCCAAATCAGATTTGCTCTTCTACCGAAATGAAGGATTCGGGGAATTGCAGGTGCCGAAATGGCCATTTGATGTAAGCTTCTATTTTCTGCAGCTTACAAGAGGTGAGGCTGGTTGGCACCCCGTGGAAGGCGGAGGTGTCCAGTGGAATGCGGAATGCTGGTGGCCGCGTGGACACAGCTCTGCTCTACTGGATGGTTCTGTCTCGCACACAGAATGCTACTCACAAGCCATCAACTCTGGATGGCCTAAACCTTTGCACCACCACTCCTGAAATCACCACAATGGGGCTCGTTAAGGATTAGACCGAGCTAAATGGTGACTTGGAGGTAGTGGGAACCCGCGCCCTCTGATTTGCAAAGGTTTCTGAGGATCCGTTGGTTTGCTCAGGGCTCGATGCCCCTTTTTGTTCAGTGGGATAAAATGAAATCCTCACCTCCTCGCCATGGGGACAGTTTTACATCCTCAAATAAATGTGCAATAGAAGAGATGCTTCGATTCGCTTGCTCCGGCTTCGGCTTGTAAAACCTCCGGTGTTCATAAATTTCAGCCCATGGGATCTTTATTGTAGACAATTTAAAAAATTCTAGCCTGGATCTCTTTCATGAAGTGGGTCCTCTGCGTTATAAATGATTTAGTGGGAACTAAAAAATATTTATTGATTCATAATTTCATAATGTGATGCGAGCAACTGGGGAAAATGAAAGAATAAGTGTTTCTTTTTAAATAAAATAGCACTCAGTAAACAGGGAGTTCTTCCCTTCTTTCTCAGGCTAGATGTTAATCCCTGTGGTGCACCTGTCATTCCAAAATATAGTGGTTCACAGGAACTATTTCTTTCTTTTTGTGTATATATGCATGTTTGAAGGTATGTAAGCCTCCTGTATTTTTAACTGATTCTGTTACTGGCAAAACACTAATAGTTGTGCTACAAAGAGCCCTTTGGCCAGGGGCGCCTGCATGGCTCAGTTGTTAAGCGTCTGACCAGCTCAGGTCATGATCTCACAGTTGTGGGTTTGAGGCCCGTGTCAGGCTCTGTGCTGACAGCTCAGAGCCTGGACCTCACTTTAGAATCTGTGTCTCCCTGTCTCTCTGCCCCTTCCCCACCTGCGCTCTGTCTCTCAAAAATAAAATAAAACATTAAGCAGAATTTTTAAAAAGGAGCCACTTGACCAGAGTAACACTGACATGAGATTATAAAAAAGAATTATGACTTCTTGTCCTTTAATTTTTTTTATGACATCTTCAAGGTGTCGGCTCTTACTGAGTTGCCAAAGAATAATGTTTCTATTTTCATTTAAAAGGAAAAACTCTACACTGCAGCAGTAGTGACCCCATATTTTTTTCTTCAAAAGCATCGAAGAGGAAGAGAATTTGGACCTGCCCCCAGTAAACAGAGCAGTAGTCTGTTTTTGCCTGTTGGTATTATGTACCCAACCATGTAAGAAGAAGGAAAAGTTGAATCTGGTTTATTCCAAGTAGAAATATTTATCGAGTGCCTTCTGTAGTCGGTGCCAACTCTACATCGAACTTGAACTCTTACCAGGTGCACGGTAAATTTGGGAAATGTATGAAATGAATGTTTCACGAGCATGGCGTCAGAAGGAATGTTGTGCCGAAGGGATTGGCAATGGGGTGTGGACTACTATAGATTACTGGACTAGCTTAACCTCACGCCACTGTCAAAGAAGGAAAAGTATTTGGGAAACAGGTGAAAACTTTAATTCCTGAGTAAATAAGAGAGTGCTGTCAGGATAGTAAACTGCTGTACTCAAAATGTGCCAAGGGCAACCAATTGAATAATTGCAGTAGCTCGGGAAGTCTTGACTTCGTGCCATGAGGCATTACATATTAGAGAAATGATTACTACTGCAGAAATAAATTACTGATGACTTGTTTTGTGTTACGAGTCTCTGGGCCCTTCCAAGTATGCCATAGTTGGGCACATTTCCAGGAATAAATCAGATGGGGACCTTAGGCTCAAGAACCGAACAAGCTAGTTAGGGAAGTAAGATACATAGTTAATAACTCTAACGAAGACGGGAAGTGAGATGTGGCATGTGAGATACGAGGTGTGTCCGCCATGGTATGCTGCACAGATCTTCCTTCTGGAAGGAATCTGTGGCTGGGGAGTGTTACAGGCTGCAGGTGGCGTGGCTTGATGTCTGAGGCCATGCCCTCCCTGGCCGGTGACCCACCCGAGGGATGGATGGGGTCCTGGAGCACAGCCATTCTTGCCCAGTGTGGGATGCTTAACCGACCATCTTTGCTCTGGGGCCCCCCAGCTCCCCAGCCTGGTGAGACTTCCGCAGAGCTGTCCTGCACTCTGGGTTCTTCTAGCCAGCCCTCCTTCCTTTTCTTTCACGGGTGCCAGACTCCCATCGCAGCCTGAAGTCTGCCTACACTTGTCCTCACCTCCTTACCTTTCACAGGTGATTCTCCTACTAAATCTTTTGCTGTTCCAATTGTATCTTTCCTGGAGGATTGGAACTGGTATTTGAAGTTAAAATACTCTGGAGATTCAGAAAAGAGACCAGTCCATTCATTGGTAGGGATTAGGAAAGACTGCACAGATAAGGGGCCTTTTGCGTTGGACCTCTACAAAATAGACAGTAAAAATAAAGGCTTTGGTGTACTTAAAAATAAGTATGAGTGGTTTATAATAATGAATGCTAATATCATTCATGAAGACTGCTCTAGTGATGCTCCATTTATTTCAACACCAATTTTAGCAAAATTCATTGGTGAGATTCCATGAGGTCTCTTTCCTGCCAGGTATCCTAGCAGCTAGTCTATATTAACCCCTTTTCTCCCCTACTCCCTATTCCATAGACTCCAAGGTTGCGAAGTTACATAAATCACGAGGGACAGCTAAGTGACAAAGTGAAGAAAAAAATGTTCCAGTAATGATCTCAGCCTGTGAAATATTCAACCACTGGGCTGGGATTTATGAGTTTGAGAGGAGAAGCCATTAGTATCTAGCACATCACTCTACATTAATTTTCCTAAAACATTTATTCACTTGCTCAAAAACTTTCAGTGGCTTTCCTTAGGAATACTAGAGTCTCACAGTGCTCCCTACTTCTAAAATGGCAGGAAAAAAAATTTTTTTTTTTTTTAATTAAAAAAGGGGCGCCTGGATGGCTCAGTCGGTTAAGCGGCCGACTTCAGCTCAGGTCATGATCTCGCGGTCTGTGAGTTCGAACCCCGCGTCGGGCTCTGTGCTGACAGCTCGGAGCCTGGAGCCTGTTTCAGATTCTGTGTCTCCCTCTCTCTCTGCCCCTCCCCCGTTCATGCTCTGTCTCTCTCTGTCTCAAAAATAAATAAACGTTAAAAAAAATTTTTTTAAATAAAATAAAATAAAATAAAATCATTCTGGACATATATTCCTATAGACGATGGCGCTTATTTCTGAAATGGCTGAGATGCAGTCCAGCATTGGGACTGCTACAACCATTTATATTCATGTAAATTATGTATAGACACAATTCTACACACACGCCCTTTGACTCGTAGTGGAGCCTATCAGATTGCTCTTCAGAAGATCGCGACAATTCCTGTTGCTACTCCCAAGTGTAAGAGAACCTTCTCTCCTGTGGGCCCCAGCAGGTAGGTGTCTGTCACTCCTCTTTGTAGTTTGCCGGTATTATGGGGTACAGTGCTATCGATGGTTTTAATTTGCATTTTCCTGTCTACCAGGACAACGGGACAGATTTTTGTGTTTAATGGTTGTAGCAGATGATATTAATGTCTTGACCTATCTCTGGCTTTGTTTGGCCGCTAGGATCCAGTCAGCCCCTACACATGACAAACCAAAATGCTGGGGAGTTCATGCTCGCTGGAAGCAACCCTCCACCCGTGACTGGTGCTAACTTGAGCGCGGTAACTCTGAAGTGCACGTCCGCAACCTTTCCCCGGAGCTCCCCAGCAACGTTATGCTCCAGTTTCTAAAACTGGTGATTTACTTAAAGGTGTAACTTTTATTGGCTCCTTAACGTCCCTGTCTTACTTTCCCACCCCCAACTAAGCCACTTGCACCCAAATCTTTGGGTTTATACCCATACATATATGGAACAATACATAAGTATCACACATATTATTTAATCATGGGCACCTCCTTCTCTCTCTCTCTCTCTCTCTCACCTCCCAAATACTGGTATTGTTCCCATAGACCCCAGAGTCTATGTCTGGGGGAACCTGGCCTGAAAGCTAGTCACTTGTATTATCCTCGAGGAATTGCCTATTGACACATTTTCTTGATTGGAGCTTGATTCCCCAGAAGACCAGTCACACAGGAGCTGAAGTTAAAGAGGAAAAGACACAGCTGCTGCTGGAGTTGCCACCTGAGGTGGAGGAATGCCTTGTCTTTTCCTTTCGTCTTGACTTCCGGACACCCCCTCATAGTCTACCACGGACTGGTACCCAGCCAGGCCATTGGTCAAGGGAGACAGGAAAATGCAGCCTGCAGGTGTCAGCCCATGCCATTCAAAGCAGAGCAGCCGGAAGGCAAGGAATGAATCTGAGACCAAACAGACCCAGAACTGACACACGGCCAAAATTACTTATTTATTAAATCATCTTTTCCTGTAGTGAATTGAATGTTATATTAAACTCCCGTATATCCAACCCAATTATATATATACGTTTATGTGTATATGTAATATATATATGTATATTATATATATATATATATATATATATATATATATATATATATAATATGTATACATCTCTGGGAAATCTATTCTGTGTCCCTAATCTGTCTAAGCAAATGCAAATAATAACGTTTGCATTACAACGACTTTAAAATACTTACGTTTCATCTCACTCTTCTTTTAATAATCTTTTGACTAGTCTTAAACGCTGTTCTTTCATGTAAACTTTAGATGATTTATCTAAATTAAATATTACAAAATCATACATGAATTGCAATTACAAAGGAACTGTTCAAGGGGTGACATTTTCATGACTTCTGATACTTAATGTTTAAAAATTTTTTTAATGTTTATTTATTTTTGAGAGAGAGAGAGAGAGCAAGCAGGGGAGGGGCAGAGAGAGAGGGGGACACAGAATCCAAAGCAGGCTCCAGGCTCTGAGCTGTCAGCACAGAGCCTGACACAAGGCTTGAACTCCCGAACCACAAGATCATGATATGAGCCACCCAGACGCCCCCTGATACTATATCTTTAGTTTGTTGTGTTCTAGCTTTACATCTCTCAATAAAACTTCATAGTTTATATTATAGGTTCTTTGTTAGAATAAATTTATTCTACATATTTTCAATTATTGATACGATTGTGAATGCAATTTCCCCTATCGCAATTCCTAGCTGTTATTATGGTATAGACATTATTCTAGGGATTTTTAAATATTTTTTTCTGTACCTATACACCTTACCCAATTCCCTTATTAATCTAACAGATTTTTTTTTCAACTAAGGTTTTTGTTTTTTAAGGTATGCAGTGTTATCAACAGCAAAAAAATTCATCTCTTCTTTTCAAGTACATTATCAACTTTTTTTCTGGCATTTTTTTATTTATAAGGACTTCTAATGAAGCATTCCATATTAATGTGAATAACCAGTATCCTCACCTTGTTCTGATTTTAATGAAAATGGCCTTAGCACTACATCATTCAGGATGATGTTTCATTTTGTTTTTTGTAAACAGAATTTATCTTACTTATATAGTTCTATTCCTACATTATTTAGAATTTTATTAGACTAAGTTGTTTAATTTTATCAACTGACTTTTCATCACCCATTGTCATGATATATGCTTTTTCTCTTCTAACTTGTTAACATAATAAATTATGGTGACAGATATTATAATAGTAAAACACCCATGAAATTGTGAAACAAATCTTGATTATAATGTATTATTCCTTTGAAAAAGTTGATGGATTGTGTTTTCTAGTAGAATGTTTTGCATTTTATATTTATGTAAGGTTGGTTATATTTATGTAAGATGTTCCTCTTTTTTCTTCTGTCACCTTCATCAGTTTTTTTAATAGATGCTATGATAGCTCCATAAAATGAATTTGGGAGTTTTTAATATTTACTTCTGGTCTAGACTTATTTAACACCAAAATTAGACTTTTTATTTTTGGAACTCCGCTGTGACAGTTTCTGGCACTGCTGTCTCTTGTATGGTAAATCTTTACTCATCTTCGCAATCCCTCATATAGTAATTTCTTTATTCGTGGTATTCACAGCTTCTGGGATCAATGTTGGCAGTTGATATTTTGCTCAAAGTATATACATTTTCTTTAGGTTTTGAACTTGATTGCTATGAATTATATCTAACATTTTCTTAAAATGACTTCATCTGTGTTATCTATTTTTCGTGTTTTCTTTCTTAGTCCTAATCTTGTACATTTTTGTTCCCTTCTTTCTTTCCTCCCTTCTTTCCTCCCTTCCTCCCTTCCTCCCTCCCTCCCTTCCTCCTTTCCTTCCTTCCTTCCTTCCTTCCTTCCTTCCTTCCTTCCTTCCTTCCTTCCTTCTTTCCTTCCTTTCTGTGTCTCTCTCCTTCCCTCCCTCTTTCTTTCTTTCTCTTGAAAGCTCTTTATTTGATTTGATTTTTTAGCAGTTTTATTGAGGCATAATTCATTTACAAAAAAATTGCACATATTTAATGTATACATTTGACGAATTTGAACATATATATATATACCTCTGAAACCATCACCACAGTCAAGGTAATAAATATCTTCATCACATTCATAAGTTTTCTTTTAGCCCTACCTCATCTTTTGTGTGTGTGTGTGTGTGTGGTAAAAAAACAAACAAAAAAAAACAAACACACACACACACACACACACACAAAAACCACTTCCCTTTACATCTACTCTCTTAACAAACTTTTCAGCGTGCAATACAATATTGGTAACTATAGGCACCAGGTGGTACCTATAGATATCCAGAACTTACTCATCTTGGATAACTGTAACTTTATACCTATTGAACAACAACTACCCATTTCCCCCACCCCTAAGCTCCCCATGACCACCAATCAATCTCCTTCCTGCTTCTACGAGTTTCGCTGTTTTAGATACTTCATGTAAGTAGGACCGGGTAGTACCTGTCCTTCCATGACTGGCTTATTTCACTTAGCATAATGTGCTCCAGTCCCATCCAAGTTGTTGCCTGTGGCAGGACTTCCTTCTTTTTAAGGCTAATATTCCGTTGTATGTATATGCCACACCTTCTTTATCCATGTATCCTTCAGTGGGCATTTAGTTTGTTTCCCTATGTTGGCTATGTGTGAATAGGTGCTGCAATGAGCCTAAGAGTGCCAATATCTTTTTGAGATATTTCAAATGCAATTATTTTGAATAACTAACTACCCAAAAGTGGGATTGCTGAATTCTATGGTAGTTGTATTTTTAATTTCTTGAGGAACGACCATACTGTTTGCCATAGCAGCTACAACTATTTTATATTCCCCAAAAGAATGTTACAAGGGTTCCAACTTCTCATCCTCACCAACATTTGTTATCATTTTTTAGATAATAGTTATCCTAGGGATGCCTGGGTGGCTCAGGCGGTTAAACGTCAACTTCAGCTCAGGTCATGATCTTATGGTTTGTGAGTTCAAGCCCCACATCAGGCTCTGTGCTGACGGTTCAGAGCCTGGAGCCTGTTTCGGATTCTGTGTCTCCCTCTCTCTCTGCCCCTCCCCTGCTCCTGCTCTGACTCTCTCTGTCTCTCAAAAATAAATAAATGTTAAAAAAATTTTTTTAATAAAAAAATAATAGTTATCCTAACAGGTATGAGATGATAGCTTATTATGGTTTTGATTTACATTTCCCTGATGAGTAGGGATGTTGAACATCTTTTCAGATGCCTTTTGGCCATTTCTTTGGAGAAGTGTCTACTCATTCCTTTGCCCACTTTTTTTAAGTGGGCTCTTCGGGTTTTTTGCTGCTGTTGAGTTTATAAGAATTCCTTATATAATTTGGATATTAATCTCTTGTCAGATATATAGTTTTTGCAAATATTTTCTCCCATTCCATAGGTTGTCTTTTCACTCTGATAATTGTTTCCTTTGCTGTGAAGAATTATTTTATTTTAATTAATAATTTTTTAAATATTAATGTCCATTTATTTTTGAGAGAGAGAGAAAGAGCATGAGCAGGAGAGGGGCAGAGAGAGAGGGAGACACAAAATTTGAAGCAGGCTCCAGGCTCTGAGCTGTCAGCACAGAGCCCGATGCGGGGCTCAAACTCACCCGAAAGCTCATGACCTGAGCTGAAGTTGGACACCTAACCGACTGTGCCACCCAGGCACCCTGAGAAATTTTAATTTGATATAGTCCCACAAGACTAATTTTGGATTTGTTGCTTATGCTTTGCTTATGCTTATCCAAGAAATCATTGCGAAGACCAATTTCATGAAGTTTATCACCCATTTTCTTCTAGGATTTTTAGAGTTTTAGGTTTTACATTTATGTCTTTAGTCCATTTTGTGTTGGTTTTATTATGTATAGTGTACAAGAAGGATCCAATTCCATGCTTTTGCACATGGATATCCAATTATCCCAGAACCATTGGTTGAAGACACTGTCCTTTCTCCATTGTGTATTCTTGGCCCCCTTGTTAAAGATCAGTTGACTAAATATGCATGGCTTTTTTCCTGGGCTCTATATTCTGTTCCATTGGTCTATGTCTATTTTTATACTAGTACCATACTGTTTTTTATTTTTTTTCTTTAAATTTCAGTGTAGTTAACATAAAACGCTATACTAGTTTCAAGTCATACTGTTTTAATTATTATAGCTTTGTAATATATTTTGAAATTAGGAAGTGTAATGCCACCAGCTTTGCTCTTTCTCAAGATTGCTTTGGCTACTTGGAGTCTTTTGTGGTTCTGTAGGAATTTTAAGATTGGTTTTTCTATTTAAAAATGCCAGTGATATTTTAATAGGGATTGCATTGAATCTGTAGATCACTTTGCATTGTATGGACATTTAACAATATTAAATCTTCCAATCTACAAACACAGGATGTCCCTTCATTTATTTGTTTTTAATTTCTTTCATCACTGATTTGTGGTTGCTGCTTTAAAACTCTTTTACCTCCATAGTTAAGTTTATTCCTAAGTTTTTAAATTCTTTTTGATGCTCTTATAAATGGGATTGTCTTCTTAATTTCCTTTTCAGATAGTTTGTTGTTGATGTATTTTTGTATGTTGAGTTTATATCTGCAACTTACTCTCTTTTTTTAGTCTTCAGATTGATCGATTGATTTCTTGGTGGAGTCTTTAGGATTTTCTTTCTATTTATATGATCATGTCATCTAAAAACAGAGATTATTTTACTTCTTCCTTTCCAACTCCAATGCCTTTTATCACTTTTTCCCCCCTAACTGTTGTGGTTAGGACTTCCAATGGTACGTTGAATAGAAGTAACAAGAGTGGCCATTCTTGACTTGCTCCAGATCTTAGAGGGAAAGCTTTCAGTTTTTCACTGTTAAGTATGATAATAGCTGTAGGCTTTTCACATTGTGTTGAGGCACATTCTTTCTATACCTAGTTTGTTGAGAGACTTTATCATGAAAGGATGTTGAGTTTCGTCAAATGCTTTTCCTGCATATCTAGTTTGATGATCATGTGATTTTTATCTTTCAATCTGTTAATACAGTGTATCACATTAATTGATTTGCATATGTTGAAACATGTTTGCATCTCAGGTATAAATCCCAGTTGGTCATAGTGTATGATCCTGTTAACATGCTGGTGAATTCATTTTGGCAGTATTTTTTTGATGATTTTTGCATCTATGTTCATCATTAGGAATATTGGCCCATAGTTTTCTTTCCTTGTAGTGTCTGTCTGATGTTGGTGTCAGAGTAATTCTGGCCTCATAAAATGTGTTTGGAAATGTTTCCTCTTCTTTAATTTTTTTGGAAAAGTATAAGAAATATTGGTATTAATTCTTTTCTAAATGTTTAGTAGAATTCACCATAGGAGCCGCCTGGTCCTGGGCTTTTCTTTGCTGGGAAGTTGTTTTTGATTACTGATTCAGTCTCCTTACTGATTATTGGTCTGTTCAAGTTTTCTGTGTCTTCATGATTAAGTCTTTGTAGGCTGTATATTTCTAGGAATTTATCCATTTCTTCTACGCTACCCAGTTTATTGGCGTATAATTATTCATGATATTCTCTTATCCTTTTTATTTCTGTGGCATCAGTTATAGTGTATGTTCTCTTTCCTGACTGAGCCCATGAGAGTTTGTCCATTTTATTGGTCTTTTGGAAGAACTGGCTTTGAGATACTTCCATCTATTTTGGGTTTTTCTTTTCTATTTCTTTTTGTTATCTTGAGTCCTTTTTCTGCTGTTTTATCTTTATTTTGTTTCTAATTTCTTAAAACTAGCATTACATTTTTAAATTTTGTTTTCTATAATCATAATGGTATTTGTGCAGGAAAGTGCTAACTCAGCAGGTCTGGCTGCTCAAACTCTGCACATAGCCAAGAAAAACCTGTCTTCAGGATTGGCCCTTTGCTGACTCCTGGGAAATGAGCTTTGAGCCCTTAGAATATTCTGCCTGATCAGAGTGTTTTGCATGCCTGAGGCCTTGGCCCATGTGTAACCAGCTTAATCAGATGCTTTATGCTAACAGTGTGATTTTTTTGTGTGTGTGAGTTTTTGTGTATGTGTGAATTTGTGTGTGTGTGTGTGTGTGTGTGTGTGTGTGTGATTTGAATATTTTGTGGGTGCCTATGTTTCTGCCTCCCAGCAAAAGTGACACCAAGACCAGGTGAGTTTCGTTGGTTGACCATACTTTGCACGTGTTGTCACACATCAGTGCTGGGAGAATTAAGTGCATCCTTGTAATTCTCCTGGGAGACAGTAACTGAAGTTTTGCATCTGGCTTCTTCTGGATTTCATCACTTGCACCTTTTCCCTTTGCTGATTGTTGTTTTTTTTTAATTTTTAATGTTTATTTATTTTTGAGAGAGAAAGAGGGAGATGAGCAGAGAGACAGGGAGACAGGATCCGAAGTAGGCTCTCCAGGCTCCGAGCTGTCAGCACAGAGCCCGACGCGAGGCTCGAACTCACGGACTGTGAGATCATGACCTGAGCCGAAGTTGGACGCTGAACTGACTGAGCCACCCAGGTGCCCCACCGTTTGCTGATTTTAATCCATACCCTGTTCCTGCAATAAACCATACCTGTGAGTATAATAGTTTTTCTGAGTCCCATGAGTTCTCGTGAATCGTTGAGTCTGTGGGTGGTGTTGGGAACCCCAGAGACATCATTCCAGGTTATAATTTTCCACCAAGTACACTTTTCACTGTGTTCCAGAGATTTTAGAATGCAGTGGTCTTCCTTTTGCTACTTTCTCTGCATAGTTCATGATTTCATGTTTATTTTTCTCTTCTACCCAAGATGTATTTAGAAGTGAATTTCTGCTTTTTGGGGGAATAGAGGCATATGTGTGTTTTTTAATCTAATTTCAGTTGATTATCATCAAAGAACGTGGTCCTTAAAATTTCAACTTCTGGAAATGTCTTCATCTTTTTCTCCTTGTAAACAAGAACATTCATAATCAAATATCATTTCTTTACTATTATGTGAAGATAAGATATTTTTCCTTTATGGTTCAGATACACGATTTCTCCACTGCTTTCCTCCATACAGCCAGAAAGAAGATACTTCTAACTTGACTTAATCTTCTCCCATTCCCTCAATTCCTAGGTCTTGCTGAATTTAGAACTTTTAGTTCAAGACTATTATTAGCATTTCACTTACAGTGTGTGGAAGAAAGAAATTCTGTGTTGTGTGTGGATCAGATCTATCAGAGACAGCTTGACATAGTTCTATTCTATTGATTAGCTGTTGGGAAGGGAACTGGTTAAAAAAAACACACACACAAAGCCTTCTGAAAAACAGAACGTGCAGTGTGGTGGATTCATTTTCACAAGACCAGAAAGTTCACATCCTGAGTGGTAGGTTATTTATCACAAGTCTGATGAGTTAATTTACAGCTGAAGTGAACAAAATCAATTTCCTATAACAATGTTTTCAAGCTTTGTGGTTAAACCATTATATTCACAGGCCTGATTGTCAAGTGCTTATATTTCTCAACAAGCCCTGCTTTTTCTCATAACTGCGAGTAAATTTAACGACAGCATCTCCGAGTTAGTATAATCTTCCATACCGTGGACCCTTCTGGGTAGTTCCCAGCACTGTTTGTCTCTTTGTTTGCTTGTTTCGAGGACTGTGGGCGTCACCAGGATGGAAATATTTTTCACCATTCTCTTTCTTGTCTTGCTAAGAAAAGCATAGCAACATAACCCTTGAAGACCTGTGTCATCAAGACTAGTTTTTCTCCCAGGGCTTCTCATCAATTAAAAATGTGAATTATATTTTTGTTACTAAGACCAGTCAAATAAAGTAAGCCTCTAATTTTTAATCTTCAGATATGACCATTCTTCCCTTAGATTTAATGATTTGTACATTTCAGAGCTCATTATTGACCACTCTTTTCTCTTCCCATACTTTTCTATCTTCTGAGCTCTTTTGTGAATATTTTTTTGCTTGCCTAAAAGTTTTTTCTTGAATAATATTGTCCTTGGATGAGGCTCATGGAATATGTATTTTTGGAATCCTTCCATACATAAACAAATATCTTTACCTTCCAGGATGCGTGAATGATGTCTTAGACGGAGACATGTTTCTTGAATTGCAAGGGTGCTTTTATTTTCTTTCTTTTTTTTTAAGTTTATTTATTTATTGAGAGAGAGAGTGCAGGCAGGGGAGGAGCAGAGAGAGAGGGAGAGAGAGAACCCCAAGCAGGCTCCACACTGTCAGCACAGAGTCTAAGGCAGGGCTCGAACCCACCAACAGTGAGATCATGACCTGAGCCGAAACCAAGAGCTGACTGAGCCACCCAGGTGTTCCTGCAAGGGTGTTCTTTACCCCACAAGTCGGCAGATGTCCGTCCTCTTCTATGTTCGTTCTACAGATGAACTTAATGCCAGTCTGATAGGAGAGAGTGTGTGTAAAATTATTATATTTTCTGTCTAAAGTCCTGTAAAACTTTGGTTTTAGAATGCAGAAAATCTGACAGAATATGCACAGGGACACCTCTGGAACCCTCATTTGTTGAACTCCAGACTCAGTTAATGCCACAAGCAGAATATTGGACTGTCAACGATGTCTTAATCCCTCAAACCTATGAATATATTACATTATACCACAAGGGGAGGATTAAAGTTGTGGCTGGAATGAAGCTTGCTAATCAGTTTACCTTGGGATGGGGAGATTATTCTGGATTTTCTGAGTGGGCCCAGTATAATCACTAGGGTTCTCATATGTGAGTGGGGAAGGCAGGAAAGTCAGAGTCAGAAAAAGGTTGACGATGCTGCAGTGATGTTTTGAAGATGGATAAAGGGGCCAAGGAATGCTGGTGGGTTCTAGAAGCTGGAGAAGACACGGAGGCACATTCTCCCCCAAAGCCTCCCAAGGAATTCAGCCCTGCTGCCTGACCCCTTGATTTTTGCCCAGTGAGACCCATTTGGGACTTCTGACTTCTGGAACTGTCAGATAATAAATTTTTTTTTAATTTTTTAATGTTTATTTATTTTTGAGAGATACAGAGACAGAATGCGAGTGGGTTAGGGGCAGAGAGAGAGGGAGACACAGAATCAGAAGCAGGCTCCAGGCTCCGAGCCATCAGCCCAGAGCCCGACGTGGGGCTCGAACTCATGAGCTGTGAGATCATGACCTGAGCTGAAGTCGGACGCTCAACCGACTGAGCCACCCAGGCGCCCCTAAGATAATAAATTTGTGCTGCCATAAGCCACTAAGCTGGTGATAATTTGTGACAGCAGTAACAGGAAACGCATACAGTTGACCTCACATCAAGAGGAAAAAAAGTCGCGCTTAAGCTTTCTCTTATTGACCTGCACGGAGACTTTGCACGTGTCCTCCAGGCCCGCTCAAAGCTAACAGGTGCCAGGCTGCACAGAAACAGCTGGAAGGTGGAGTCAAGAGGCAAGGACATCAGGAAGGCACTCAAGGTACCACCTTGCTAATTGCCTTGTCACTTCCCTTTTCAGCCTTGCACCTGCCGCTCTCTAGCACGTACCTTCACCTTCACCTTCACCTCCTGGACTTCATTCTCTGCTGACACGGCAGTACTTACTATTCTTCTGTGTCATTTTGTTTGAATTTTAGTGTTCTGTTAGGTTGTAGATGTAGAGACTGCAGGGGGGAGAGAGAGAGACAGAGAGAGAGAGAGAGAGAGAATATGAAACCAGCAAAGCAAACAAAGCCATAGTCAGGTGTTGCTTTTATTGCCTGCGAGGTAACACGAGTACAACTGTGGGTCAGAGTGATTCTGACGTTCCCTGAACTCCACAGGCTAAGAGGTCCTCTACCCGAGGTAAACAAACAAATTAGTGGAGATAATTAACGTGACCTAGAGTCCAACTGAGATTAGGCTAAAGACAAGACGTGACGGTGGGGATAAAGCCAAGCCCAAGACTTCCAGTGAGGGAATTAAAAAGCAACAGATACGACTGAGTAGACTGGCACACCATTTGAACTTGGAATTTGTTAATTAGAAGCCTAGCTCTATTTGGCAATAATTACTGCCGACTGGAAAATTTATACATGCAGTAGTGCTCTTTCTTAACAGAGGAAGTGCACTCTTCATTTAATGAAGGGAAATGTACTTCTCTGTCAAAACTATGTATTACCATGGTCATAAATAAAATGGAAGACAGAGGAATATGTTTCAGGATAGCCGACTGAAGGAAAACAGTGGTTTAAGAAAAGGAAGTAAAATCACATCAAAAGTTCAAGAAAGAATAAAATCTGTATTGAGAAGTTTTGTCGGGAAGGGAGAGGAGAGTGTATAGCATTCAAGGAGAGAAAGCCACCAGAGACTGGCCAAGACCCTAGGGCGGGGTCCCGGGAGCCTGTGAAGGGGGCAAGAGCTGGGGAGGGCAGGGCCAGCAAAGTATGCCCCAAGGGCCCAATCCAGCCTCCTTGTTATTGTAAATAAAGTCTTACTCAAACACAGCACACTCCTTCCTTAGGTATCATCTCTGGGCATTTTTACGCTTCAGCGACAGAGTTGAACAGTTGCCACAAAGACTCTATGATCCACAAAGGTGAGAATATTTGCAACCTAGCCCTTTCCAGAAGTTTTCGGAACCCTTCATTAGGGATAGGAGCTCTCAATAGAAATATTGAGATGAGCTGTCAGGTTCATTCTGATTAAGTCATAACTAGTAACAGTATTTACAAGTTACTATTTATAAATTTGCAATTGTGGGGGTGCCTCGGTGACTCAGTCGGTTAAGCATCCAATTCTTGGTTTTGCCTCAGGTCATGATCTTGGGGTTCAGTGGGTTCGAGCCCCACGTCGGGCTCTGCGCTGCCAGCAGTGGGCCTGCTTGGGATTCTCTCTCTTCCCCTCTCTCTCTGCCCCTCCCCCACTCACACTATCTCTGTCTCTCTCAAAATAAATAAGCTTTAAAAAACCCAAAAAACAAATTTACAGTTGTAAATTT
Source organism: Neofelis nebulosa (assembly GCF_028018385.1). Taxonomy (NCBI): domain Eukaryota; kingdom Metazoa; phylum Chordata; class Mammalia; order Carnivora; family Felidae; genus Neofelis; species Neofelis nebulosa. The sequence goes on from NC_080789.1 coordinate 126,987,435, forward strand.
ATAATTTACAATTACAAATTGCTCAAGCTCACAAACGACTTACTTTCTGAAAAATAAAATAGGGTGGATTCAAGATCATCCCCATGAACAGGTCTGGTGTGCTTTCTTTGGGAAAAAGATAGTTGTAGCTCTCAAGCAGGATTTGTGTTTCCCGAGTAACCCTGAGAGTGAGGGGAGTTATGGACACAGCCCATCTCAACCACGAATATCAGCTGAAAAGGCAAAATTGAAAACTGCTTACCTGGGCTTTGGGTTTTGTTGTTGTTGTTGTTGTTGTTGTTGTTGTTGTATGGTTTAAAGGTGTCAGTGATGAAGAGACCCAGCACCTTTCTCTTTTAGCAACAGGAACTGGCCTCCTTCAGCTCTGATGGGGGCACATCCTGAAATTACCTGTTGGCAGGTAACATGATCCTGTAAGCAGAAAACCATAAGACGCCACCGAAAACCATTAGAGCTAATCAACAAATTCAGAGAAGTTGCAGGATATAAAAATTGAGGTATGAAACCAGTTGCATTTTGACTCTCCCCCTGACAGTTAGCCAAAAAGCCAACATCAGGTTTTCCTTTGAGACCCCTTGAAAGGCCTTGATGTGATCTCAGGGGTCCCTTGGATCCTGAAAATGTTCTACCTTTTTTGTTGGAAATTTGCGGTGGGACAGTGGGAGGAGGATGGGGGTCAGGGGAGGCGTAGGATATGAGATTTAAAGAAAATGCACTAATGGGTTAGGCAAACATTATAGAGTGAATCGCTTTTTGTCAGGGTCTCTCCTTTATGTGGAAACCTTCCCGATTTGGGTAGTGGGGAGGGAATGAAAAAAAAGCATTCTGGGTGCCTGAAATTTAGAACATTAAGGAGTTTTCTCGAGGCAGAAATGGGAAGGGACTGAAGGCAGAGATGGGGACCAGGGAGATGTTTTGGAGACATAATTTTTATGAGACGCTGGCCTATTTACCTTCAACTGGATGAGGCAAACAGAAACCTTAAGTCAAAATACATCATTCATCTACAAAGCAGACCTTCTGCTTTATATGATTTAGGAAGATACTTAGGGTTTGTATGTTAATTTGCTCTAGATTTACTTGTTTGTTTTTCATACATGTAAATTCCAAGTGCCTTAAAAACTGGAGATACTGAAAATTGGGGTGCCTGGGTGGCTCAGTCGGTTAAACGTCCAGCTTTGGCTCAGGTCATGATCTCACAGTTCTAGGGTTTGAGCCCCACGTCAGGCTCTGCTGACAGCTCGGAGCCTGGAGCCTGTTTTGGACTCTGTGTCTCCCTCTCTCTCTGCCTGCCACCCCCCCCCCCCCCCACTCACGCTCTGTCTCCCTCTCTCAAAAATAAATTAAAATTAAAATTTTTTTTAAAAACTGGGGACCCTATCCCATCTGACTTTGAATGCATCTGTTCTACCACCTGACGGCATCTTTTATATGACACTCGATGAATTAGTTAATAGCAATTAATCACAGGAGCCTCGCAGATGAGCATTTAACCAGGGTGAGTAATTCTGGTGCAGGTGGTTAATATAGAAAAAAGATTTCATTCCTGGAGAGGAGGGTGATTAGTATTTCACTTGTGAGAATTGGCATATTGTTGCTGTCCACCTCCATAAGTGTATTTTTTTCCAAAATTTCCCTTCAAACTTATAGTCTAAGAAAGGAATAAGTAAGAATGAAATTTTTTTTTTTTGAGTTTATATGAGCAATATTAAGTGACCATAGAGGGCAGGGTCTTTGTCTCATTCATAGTGTATCCCTGTCACTTAAAATACTGCCTGGCACACAGTAGGGATGAAGTATTTTTTGAATTTTTGTGAATGGATCTTTTTTATTCTTGTGATTTTTCTTGCTCTCGCTTTAACATCTTGGGTTATGTATTTTGGTTTTCTAATGTTTTCCTGCAGCCACAGAGAACCCCCTCACTGGATATTAATATGCATATCAAACTTCAGATGTTAATAAAACAAGAAGGGAGTAGACTCTATGTATCTGATTTCTCAATAAAGCTTTCATTTACTTCTCTTGCTTTATTGTGTTTCATCTTATTTTTCTTCATTTTGCTTTATCACTTCAAAGATATCATTTCCAGTGTTTATTTTCACAGGAGAGCCCATGAGGCTTGGGTAGTTATTGCTTCGTTAGGGAAAAATAAGCAACAAGTACAAAATATTCCTTAATCTACACAGGAAGGATCTGGTGTAAAAGGAGAGAGAGTAAGTAACACCCTTGAGGGCATTTATATAAGTCTTGGGGATGAGATCCTGAAAAGTAATTTTTTTCAGGTTTCCAAGGAAACTTCACCATGACTCATTTTTCTCTAATAGGAAATAAATATATAAAAGTGGAACCTGTAATGAGGTTAGCATTCTAGGAGTATTGTGATCCTGTCTGTTTGGTAAGAAAGAAATAGGGCAACGTATCATATTTTTTAAGGTCTTTTGAATGGATTTGAAGTAAATGCAAGAGCGTAAATGGACTCCATAACTTTGATCTACTAGAGTCATAGGTATTTTAGAGTTCTGTTGCAGAAATGATATATACCATGCTGCGTGTGCAGAAGCCAAATTATTTCACAGTCCTATGCAGTGCTAATTTACCTCTAAATCTGAGATACCCATCAACCTGAGATTTTTAGACATGCAGCTCAAGAGAGTTGCAAGGAACAAGAATCAACAAAGAAATGTAGATAGTAGGGGATGGTTGTGTCTTATTTTTAGATGGACGAGTGGCTATGACCTCAGATTTGGAAAGCAACAAAAATAAGAATAAAATACAGTTTTAACATTAAATTTGAAATAGGTGGGATGAATTTCAGGATGAATTTTAAAGAACAGGATAACAAGTTTCATTTACTTTAATAAAAAAGTTACGAAATGCTTCTGAGTAAACAAGGCTGCCTTGTCCTTTCACTTGGAGTTGTTCTATGTGATTGTCTTTTGAAGGTATCAAAACAGAGTGGGAATGTGTGTCCTGTCACGAGACTGGGCTTTCTCCATCTGCAAAATGAGGAGTGGGAAGGAATTGTAAGAGCATCTGATTCAAACTTCAAAATTCGTTTCTTATCAACTTTACATAAAAACATCATCATAAATCGAATGGAACTCCTTTAGAGGTTAAGGTTAAGGAAGGAATTAGAGGGTTTGGGGCTAGGCAGGAAAGAGCTATTTTGACTGAGACAGTTTCTGAATAAGTTGGATTTGATCTTCTGGCAATGGGGTTTACTATGCAGTATGCTTTAAAGCTTTTTTCAAAACAGTGCATATTTTTATGGAGTTCTTGATAGGCTAACTATAGATTGTATGGTAACGTGGTTTTTATTTCTCAGGTTAAAATGAACGTTTTATTCTTGAAGAAAGAAGAATTCATATTGATCCTTCTTTACTCATGCCATAAGACCGGCACTATCATAATAAAACATGCTTGCTTCCTTTTTTTATATCAGGAGTGTTTTGAGATAGAAAACATTTTAATTAATCCAGCTAATAGAGCAGCGGTGTGTTCTGAGGGGAAGTGAAGCTTCCCGGCTTTGTTATGTGCGTTTCATAGGAAATAATTGCCCTCCCTGCATAACCCCTCAGCGAAATGGATTTCATCTCATTTCTGGGTGGCTTTATGTATCACAATCACATGGAACTCGCAAGGAACATAAAAGGTTGCCTGCCCTGGCACATCTCTCCATTCTTGATTATGTAAAATTTTATTCCCCATTAATTTCCCTGAGTTTTCACTCTCAGTGGATCATATATCAGAGTCTGTTCTTTCCAAATTATTGGTCATCAATAATAAATGAGGCATTGATCGGTGAGTGGAATATTGTTGTTTTCATAGTGGTTTTACATGTATCACCATCTCATGTAGCCCACTGGGGTGCCCTTCTCCATTTTGTAGAAGGGGAAGGTGCGGTTCAGTGAGGTTTGGTGACCCCCATGTCAGCCCCACAGATGGTGAATGGCAGAGCCGGGAGCAGTGTGGACCTCTGACCTTGAGGTTCATCGTTATTTTATTTCACATGTTAGGTTTTTAAGATGTCCAGTTAAAATGCCAGCAATGATACAATCTATGTTAATCACTCTAGATGTAGAACTAAGGCTTCGGTTTTCTAGAAGCATTTCCTCTAAATGAGTACTGCTATCTCATACAAGAGGGTTCTATTTCAGCTTTCAGCGTGGTCCAGGAACTAGACGTCTTTGCACCAGAGACTCTCCAGAAGACCCCAAATTCTTTAAGCCAAGATAGCTGTCTTGAGGGGAGCCAACAAGTCACCTGAGATACTAGGTCGATGTGGAAGCATAAGGGCACAATTTGCTGACCTTGAAACTACCACAGCTGCTAAAGTAGTTAATCCTCCAACGGTGTACCATTGGCGACCAAGTTCCTCACCAGCTGACTGATTTCCATGCTCCCGCTTCGAGAATCTGCCATTTCTCCCAGCGCAGGGATGGACCATCGCCTCTCTGGGAACACGGCCGGCTAACGTGTTCTTTTTTGTCTGATAGTCCCATCAGAGAGGTTTCCTGCCTCTTGCCGCTAACCTGTCTCTCTTCCTAAGGGGTATTAGGACCTCAGTTGCTGTGATACAAGCGCCCTTTGCCCCTGTTGTTGAACTTGGGCATCTTTTGAAAACGTGTGTCACCACTGTAAAGTTCCACACCCTACCCTGTTGTTTTCCACGCATAGTAGGTGTTGGAAATGTTGCCTGAGTGGCAAGTGACGGAAGACTTTCCAGTTGCTTGCGGCAAGCGCCAATTTCCGAAAAGTTTCGGAGGTTTAGCGGGACCACTCTGAAATCAGCTCCGCAATCTACAAAAGTAAGGTCAAGAGAAGCCAGTTCAAACTGCTTTCTTCCTCCAAAAGGATTATTTGTTTACTCATCCGTGAGTGTTCTTACAACAAAGCACGCGTCCGTTAGAGATGGCTCTCCTTGATGTTTCCTACTTGTGAAAGCGCCTCTTACAGAATTAACCTCTTGACACTAATTCCCAGGAAATATCAGCTCTGAGCGTACTTACACCCCGGATTCCACAGAGCAAAGCGAAATAAAAATGAAGGAGGTAACTGATGAAAGGTAGTCCATTATCATACATCCTGATGCCAAAAACCAGCTGAACTTCTCTGAGGCCTGGAAACTCTGAAGCAAACGCTTGATGATTAGATGCTTCTATTCCCTGGGGTCCTAAATTAAAGCAGAAAAGATGAAAAAGAAATCAGATGAAGAACAGTTTGCCAGTTTTCCAGAGATAGAAAAACCAATACTTTTTTATCTTCTTACCCTTTCGGAAAATCTTGGGCAGAACTCTTTTTTTTTTTTTTTTTTCCAAAATGATCATTGCCTTCCGACCAAACCCATTTCCGGGAACCCCATAAGCTATGCGTAAGATATGCCACCTTCGTGAAATTCAGGGGTGAACTTTTTTTAACGCTTAGGCTATAGATGCAGCATTTACCCTGCACGTGAAGTGAAAGAAAAGGCTCAGGCAATCACACCTCTTCAGGCCTCGCTTGAGGCTGGCCCTGTGCTGAATGCCTTCATATGCATTTGTCTTTCAGAGAAAGGAGTTTAAGGGCAAGAGAGAAAGATGATTTGGAATAACCAGGGTGCAAAAGGCCTGCTTGAGTTTACAGCCTTTTTTTTTTTCAAAATTAAAAAAGAATTTTTTTTTTTAACATTTATTTATTATTGAGAGACAGAGACAGAGGACCTGCCCCAGGGGAGGGGCAGAGAGAGGGAGACACAGAATCCGAAGCAGGCTCCAGGCTCTGAGCTGTCAGCACAGAGCCCGATGGGGGGCTGGAACCCACGAACTGCAAGATCATGACCTGAGCTGAAGTTGGACGCTTAACCGACTGAGCCACCCAGGTGCCCTGAGTTTACAGCTTTATTGCAAGGTGGAGGGTATAATCTTAAACTAGAGAACAATCTTTCACATGCTTCCCCTCCCTAAAGCACATTTCTGTTGAGGCAGCTAATGGTCCTTAAAACGTCTCATCAAGGAAGCCGCAGAACATTTTTAAAATGTAGAGTTGTTTTTCTTTTCTTTTTTCCAGGTAAGAAACACTTGACATTTAGGAAATGTGGTTCTAAATTCACGAAGCACATAGCACTTTTCCACTAGCTCACGGTCTTGCGAGGTGCCAGTCATGTGCGTAAATATATCTTACTGAACAGAGTTTCATTTATGAATGTGGTACATTTTTAGAAGGGGACATTAATACCCGATTCACGGAGAGTGAGGCGGGATTCAAATTAAGCATCTGAAAGGAAGAGTAACTACTTTTGAATTCCTTACCCTGCCTTTCTTAGTCCTCATGTAACTTGCACCATTATGAACTATAGTTTGAACTGTATTCGCTCTGTATTCCCAAGAATTTTGGCAGCAGCCTTAGCAAAGAAGAAAGAGCAAAGGGGATGCTGACATCGCCAGTGATGAGGCCACGACTGTTCTTTCCTATCATTCGCTGCGGACCGGACCTCCAAGCCGAGTCTTGGTTCCCTGAGTGCTCCTCGCTAGCAAGAGGAAAGATCTGGGTGGGTGACGTCAGTAGAAAGATTTCCAGAGCATGGGGGATTTCCTAAAAGGGAGGATAGGGAACTAATAAAAGGGTAGTTTGGATGTTGGACAACCCCTTGGATGGCATATATCCCCAACACTCAAGGACAAGCTTAGCTACGAAGGAGAATGTAATATATTCTCACATTTCATACCGTCTCTTTTCCTCTGTCGGTGACTGCCACCCTGATGCCCAATTAAAAGAAAAGAATACTCTGGGGCGCCTGGGTGGCTCAGTCGGTTAAGCGTCCGACTTCGGCTCAGGTCATGATCTCACGTTCCGTGAGTTCGAGCCCCGCGTCGGGCTCTGTGCTGACGGCTCAGAGCCTGGAGCCTGTTTCAGATTCTGTGTCTCCCTCTCTCTGACCCTCCCCCGTTCATGCTCTGTCTCTCTCTGTCTCAAAAATAAATAAACGTTAAAAAAATTTAAAAAAAAAAAAAGAAAAGAATACTCTTGGACATTATCTAGCTCAAAGTCTCCCTTTTATAGTTAAAGTGAAATTCTGGGAAAGTGTGGCTGGCCCAGCATCACCTCCAGAAAGTAGCAGTGTCAGGACTTGAACTCCTATCTTCCGAGCCCACCAAGAGTGCCCTTATCTATCAGTCATGGAGTCACAGTCCTTCAATGTTAGGTTGCAGTCTGAGCAGTGAAAATATGGAGCATTTGTTAATGTGGCTCACTTAACTAGTATTCTTTTGCTCCACAAATCTCTTTGACAATTTCCAAGAGATGAACTTTTTGTTTTTGTTTGGTGTGTTTTGCCACCTTCATGGACCTAAACAACTTGCCTACTCTCTGAGCCTCTTTTACTCTACCTGCACAAAAACGCAAATATGCCCACCTGCCCACGTAGGACATTGTCGTACAGAATAATTGTGATGGTGTGTAAGGAAAGCCTTCTGCATACTTTAAAAAATTACGTATAATTTTAAAATAATTTAAAATACAACTTAATTGGTTACAATAATTAATTGGTTATAATAATAATGAGCTTTTATTTTTTTTAAATATTTTCTTATTTTATTTTTGAGACAGAGAGAGACAGAACATGAATGGGGGAGGGTCAGAGAGAGAGGGAGACACAGAATCTGAAGCAGGCTCCAGGCTCTGAGCTGTCAACACAGAGCCGGACACGGGGCTCGAACTCACAGACCGTGAGATCATGACCTGAGCTGAAATCGGACACTCAACCGACTGAGCCACCCAGGCGCCCCAGTAATGAGCTTTTAAAACCTGATTTTCAGGGCACCAGGTGGCTTCATTGGTTAGGCGTCTGACTCTTGGTTTTGGCTCAGGTCATAATCTCAGGGTTTGTGAGTTCGAGCCCCATGTTGGGCTCTATGCTGACAATATGGAGCCTGCTTGGGATTCTCTCTCTTCCTCTCTCTCTGCCCCTCCTTTGCTCACAAACCCTCTCTCTCTCTCTCTCTCAAAATGAATAAACTTAAAAAATAAATAAAATAAAACCCCAATTTTCACAGTTACCTTTTGACCTATAGGAAGGACCACAATTCCTGCCTCCATTTTGTATTTTATTAGCCCAGTGAGATTAATTGATTTGCTTAAGATGAGGTGTATCTACAGATCTTCCTCAGCTTATGATGGGGTTGCATCCTAAGCCGAAAATATCCTAAGTTGAATTGCATTTAATACACCTAACCTCCTGAACATCATTGCTTAGCCCAGCCTACCCTAACCGTGCTTGGAACACTTACATTAGCCTACAGTTGAGCAAAATCCTCTAACACAGAGCCTATTTTGTAATAAAGTGTTGACTATGTCATGTAATTTGTTGAATACAGCACTGAACATAAAAAACAAAATGGTCGGATGGGTACAGAATGGTCATAAGCCCACCAGTCGCTTGCCCCCGCGCTGGCGGGTTGACTGGGGTCTGTGGCTTGCTGCCCTGCCCTGCGTCACGGGAGAGAGGATCCTCCCACATATCGCTAGCCCAGGAAAAGATCTGAATTCAAAATTCAAAGTACAGCTTCTGCTAAACGTGTATCGCTCACACACTGTCCTAAAGTCAAAAAATCATAAGTTGAATTGTAAGTAGGGGACCGTGTGTAGGTAGAAGACTCAGGAGAACAAAGAGCTCTACAGCTCAAGTCTGATCTCAGATACAGTGTGTTGTTGTTTTTTCTCTTACTGATATTAATAGCAACTGATTTCATGGCCTTAGTGTGTATCAGTTTAACTCACATTTCTAGTCCTCCCAGCAGCCCAGTAAATTATAATTCCCCTCTTGTGCAGATGGACCCAGAGGCCCGGAGATGGTGTATAGCTTTGATCTCAGCTGGTAGTGGAACTAGAATTTGAACCCACATCTTGCTTCCTCCCAGACCTGCTTCTGTGATGTCCCACGGCCTGTTCTAACACACTGTTCCCTAAAGTAGCAGTACTATAGATAAAAAAAAACAAAGGAGGGGCACCTGGGCGGCTCAGTCAGTTGAGCGTCCTGCTCTTGGTTTGGCTTAAGTTATGATCTTGCAGTTTCATAGGTTCGAGCCCCATGTCAGGCGCTGTGGTACTAACACAGAGCCTGCTTGGGATTCTCTCTCTCTCTCTCTCTCTCTCTCTCTCTCTCTCTCTCTTTTTCTGCCCCTCCCCTGCTTGCACCCTCTCTGTCTCTCTCAAGATAAATAAAAAAACTTAAATATATACGTCTTAAAAAATTTAAAAAAAAACTAAAAAACAAGGGAAATGAGAGCCGGGCTGTTTTGTCATGAGAACAATAATAATACTATCACGTATTGAGCAGCACATGTGCTAAGGCCTTATCTGTGTTACCTGGATTAGCTTTCCCAATATAGGCTGAGAAATCTAAGGCCTAGACAAGATAGGGAACTTGCCTGTGACCTCACCGGTGGCAGGTGGCAAAGCCAATAGGCAAACTCACCTGTGACTCTGAATTGCTCATCATTGTCAGAGCCTGCAGAAAGCCTTGAGCTGCACCCCAACAAATTAACTGCTGGGCTTTCAGTCACAGAACCCCCTTTTAAAGGGTGGTTTTGATTCAGAACCCCACATGCCTCGTCTCTCTTATAAGAAGCAGAATCCATACATTGGAAAGGCACGAGAAGAAACGTTTTCCATTTTTCTACATCAGCCAAATTCTTCCTGGCCCAGCGATTTCTTGTGCTCTCTTCGTCCATGTACTGGGATGTCTGCAAGTTTCGGAGCGATTTACCCTTCCGAAAAAAAAGCCCCTCAGAAAAGGCGGCAGTGGAGAGAGGCCATTTCAACACTCCTGACCACCAGGGGGCAGTGGACACATGTGTCCTTGCAACTCGCCGTGGTCCCGCGGGAGCAGCTCCATCACCTGGGAGTTTGCTAGAAATCTGGTATGAAAGACTCCTCCCTGACTGACGCGTCAGAACTTTCATTGTAACAAGATTCCCTCGTGATTTGTGTGCAAATTAAAGTTTGAGAGGCGCTCTCCGAAATCATAGCTTGGTCATCAAGAACCAAATGGTCCCACTTTTTTCCTGTTTTGTTTTTTTATTATTATTTAAATATGATGACAACCCCATGGAGTATTTTTTGTGAGCAAAGCATTTTGTGTTAATTGCCTCAAACTACCATTGGGGAGGAGGCATTCTTAATCCTCTTTTCAGCTGAGAAGACTGACATTCCGAGAGAGTAAGTAATGCAGTAGAAATTACAAAGCCAAATGGTGGTTTCTAGACCGGAAACATAGGTGTATCTTTTGATTAAGCAACACTACTTCCCGTCATTCCTGCTGCTTTTTAAGGCACCGTTTTCAGGAGGTACGTTTTGGGATCACGAGAAAGAAAGGAATTTGGTTTATTTTACTGTTGCCTTGGCTGTGCTTCTCGCTGGCTGAACGTTCAGGTGAACGGATTTAGTCAATGATTATCTGGCAACAAAAGGACCATAACAAATACCAGAAAAGTTGAAAACTATTCTTAATAGCTGTAACAAATTTATGTTTTACTTAGGGAGTTCCGAGTTTTGTCTGTTGGCTTTTAATCCCTCCAATTCCATTACAGCTAAATGTGGCCCTTGGAAAAGTCCTGTGACTTCTAGACCCACCAGTAGGTGTCAGTATTTCTTTGGACACCACAATGACCTCTTAGGTTTTGCCTCACCTTTCTTTGTCCAAGCGATCAATGGTCTTTGAAGAAGGGACCTCTGTCCCTTCTTCTACATTTTACTTGGCTGGAGGATTCTTCTTAGGTATCGCCAAGGGTGTTCATGACCTAAACAGGATTTTCTGTGTCTCTCTCTGTGTATCTCTCTCCCTCTCTCTGTCTCTGTCTCTCTGTCTCTCTCTGTCTCTCTCTCTCTGTCGCTCTCTCTGTCTCTCACACACACACACACACACACACACACACACACACACACACACACACACATTTTTATGAGGAAGACCCAAACAGAGGATTTTCTCCCAAGGAGATCTTTCTGTTCAGAGGTGGGGAAAACACATCTGAGGATACTAAAGCCAGATTTCATCAAGACCTCTGGCTGGCAAATCAAGCCCACCCCACTCGCCAGGAGTTAAGCAACTACCACCATGCTAAGCACCAATCCAAAAAGAATTGCCCTCTGAAGAAAGTGACTTAGAAACCTGCGGGACAGACCGCTCCCTTTGGGTCCTTCTATCAGTTAGTCGGGTAAGACCACAGCCTTCCACCAAGGCTTTATTTATTTCTCGAATAATATCTTACATGCAAATATTTTCTGGAGCCTGTTTCTCAGCTTTATTAAATGTGTAAGAAGGCTGAATAATTTATCAGGTTAATGGAAGACTAGGATTTAAGTCGACGTGCATTTGATTTTAGACGCCGGTGTTTGATTTGTGTGGCTTTTTCATGCCCCTACCAGGAGTGCATGTGCTAATAACAATTAGACTTTTCCCAGCTGAGAGCTTTTTCTTGTTTGCTTTCCAGAATCGTTCTGCCACTGTCTTTTTTTCTTTTCTTTTCTTTTCTTTTCTTTTCTTTTCTTTTCTTTTCTTTTCTTTTCTTTTTTTTTTTTTTTTTTTTTTTTACCTTTGCTTTAGATTAACTGCACAAAATCATTTGACAGGTACCTAAAGGGACTAACTCCCCTGACAAGGCAGGTCATTAGTAGCTTCTTGGTGAGAAACGCATCTTGAGAGGGGTTAAATAAGAGACACACTTTCTGAGTCATTAGATGCTAGACAGGTTAAGATCTCAGAAAAATATGCTGTAGCATTCACTTTGGCACGAGGTAATGACTTAATGGTTCTCTAGATTTCTGATACTCTGCGTGGAACAGTTAAGCCCTCCTGAGGCCTGATTAGCAAACAGTTGTACTTTGCAAAAGAGGATGTAAGCAGTTGTTGGCTGGGAAATTTAGGAGTGCTAGAACATCATTCACAACGCCTAGTTGGTAATTAAGCAGAGATGGAGATTGATGGTGAGAGCCATCCCACTCGAGAAGTTCGGAGATGGAGCTAGTTTAGTATTTCTCAGAACTTATCAATTTAGCAGCCAGATTTGGGGGTTTTGTTGTTCTTGTTTCCGTTAGCCTCCTGTCATGGTTGAGAGCACACACTTTGGAGCTGGACTCAAATCTCAGCTCATTTCTTCTCATTGGAGGATCAGAAGAATCTTTGCAGATTCTGTGGCATCTGAGGAAAGGTTCTTCCTTGACAAGAATTATTGTGTGGTCCTGGGTGAGGTGAACCATGGAGGTCCTGAACTCCCCTCAGGAAAACTCGCTATAGAACATGGCTGATTGTCTCAGGCTGTCAAACGTTGGGACCCACTTCTGTCTTCATTCCCAACCACTGCTGCCACTAGGCTATAGCCAGCCTAATCCTGTCTTGGCTTCTACTTCTTGGAAGACCTGAACAGAGAGTTGGGACCAGGAAGAGTTAGAGAAAACAGGTGGTAAGATGAATTCTGCAGGTGGGACGGATGGTAGGTGAGACAGACACAGAGCTGGTTTTGTTACCGGGCCTTTAATATGGGATGTTTAAAAAGGATGGGGCCACGAGGGGTCCCTCAACCATTAGAAGCCAAGGAGCCAGAGTTACCCATAATGACTGGTGAAGTTGGGAGGGCAGCCACAGTGGCTTGACCCACGGGAGGCTGTGGAGATGGTTAACAGACCCTGGCTCCCTTACAGGCAAAATAGCCGATAGCGTCTTTCTTAATTTCTACAACCGGAAGGAGGCAAGAATGAAGGAGCAGAAGGCAATCACCCAATAAAAAGTTTGGACGCCTCGCTCACTTCTGAGCCAGCGTTCAAGGTCTAAAACATATGGACTCTAGAGACTGAGACCAATAGCATAGCTGGCTGGCCGAGGGCCTAGAAAGAGAAGGTCTGGACCATTAAAGAGGGCCGGGATAGAGATGCACAAAGTGTGAAGATTTTTGTAGCCCATATTAATGCCCACCCCAAGGCATCTCACCACCAAAAGAGACACTGAACCACCGAGTAGATAAAATGATTCAGCCAGTTGACGTTAGCCAGCCATGGTTGTCAATCACTCTGGAACTAGAACCATGGACACATGAATAGGGTGGCCACAATGGCAGCTTCGAGGCTACACACGGGCCCGGTTGCAGGGATACCTTTCCCAACAACAGTCCAGCTACTGCTGAATCTGATTAGTACATTCAAGACAGTCTGACTGCCCTCGGCCACGTGGTAGCTTTGGGGATCCTGTGTCCTCAAAATGCCTGCCTCTCTCTCTTCTGGGCAGCTGGTTGAAAGCTCTCCTTCATCTTCTTAAGCTTTGGCCTAAAGATAGTAATCCATCCCTGGAAGGAACATATTTACAACCTATTTTTAGGACACACCAGAAAACACTATTCGAAACTCAACTTTGTGTTCCTGTGATCGACTCAAACTTTACGAACCCAAACCTTCTTTACAGATATCTCTTTCAACGAAGGTCGATTAGCCAAATCATGTGAATGCAGAGTTACTTTGGAACAGCGACCTCGTCGTTTTTGTGATCAGCCATTTTAGATGGTTCTTCCCGTCACACAGTCTCACTTGTTATTGCTTTCATTGGAAACCATAAAATCTCATCAACCCAGTATTATCAAGAGGACTTTCCGGTCAAGCCAAAAAATGTCATCATCCCATGGTACGGAAAGCCGGCATAGGTCTGAGCGTATCCAATTCTTGAGCAGAACAGACTGGAACTTCACGGATGACATTCTGCTTCAGCAGTGCTCTGTCAGTTTGAAGCAAAAAAGAACTCAAATGGTCACTCGTGGGCTTTAAAGGTGACTACTCAGAACAGCCAGAATGATTTGCTGAAGCACATGGCAACTGGAACAAAAAATTGCCTGTTTCTGTCAAATCCCATAGGGAGAAACATCTTGAAATGTATTCTGCCTGGAGCTGATTGCATTGTTTCATGGGCAGTTCATCCTATCTACCACCTGGAGACAGCTTCAACATATCCATTTTTATTTCTTGCAGTAAACCATTTTATGATCAGTGAATCACATAGGGGAAGAGAGTTTATCTGGAGGTGGTGGGGAGAACATTCAGTTATGACTGCACCCGTAACCCTACACATGTGAGATTATACGGAGGTAGTTTGCGTTATCCATACCTAATTGGAATTGAAAGATGGGATTTGTGTGGTGTGGTGAAATAGACAATGAATAGGAACGAAAGGCTTCTGAGACTGTCAAACATAATGTAGGCTTCCTAGAGTTAATGTTAGACTATATATTTATAGAAAATAAATTTTGTTCAGATGTTGAGCAATTACGTATGAAATTTGTGCATTGTCAAAGAAATCTTTGGCAAGACATAAAGAGACATTAAAACCATCCAATCATCATCTCTTTTCTCAAAGAAGCACCCACCCCTTCAAGTTCAGCAAGAAAGTGGCCAAAAAGAAAACATTGGGTCCATTGTACAAAAAGCCTTCAGAAAAATCTTTGGGTACATAATGGTGGCATCTCCCCTTACGTTGCTTTGCATTGTCCTCCCAAGCTTCCTAGGTAAAATCTGAAACCAGCACCCATGCGTGGAGGGCAGGGAGAGACCACAAAGAGAGGCAGACCACATCAGCTTCGTAGGTGGCAGTTTTAATAAGCAAGGGAACTTATGTACAAGGCTTGTCTTGGGAGGCCCGAGAGGAGTAGATCTCCACACCTGCCTGTCAACTACTCTTGAACGTTTATACAGAGGTCTTAACTGGATATACCATCAGATAATCTCAACACCACATCACTCTCTTAAGGCCGTACTCTTCAGACAGCTTCTGGGTGTAGGGAAGGCAAGCAGAATGTACATTGTAAGGACAGGGAAGGGAGGGAGGAGATTCTGATGGCTGATGTTCAGCTCGTGGGTCAATTAGCAGTCACGTGTTCTCGCTGACCTCTCCCAACACCTTTAAGTGGTTTTCTCAAAATGATTTTCTTCCGGTTATGCATCTTAGAACAATACGAACTGTATCATAGAGCAAATTTCCGTATGTTTGGTGTCAGGGACTGAATGTTTGTGTCCCTTCAAAATTCATATGTTAAAAACCCTAAACCCCAATGCGATTGATGGTATTTGGGAGGGTCTTTGGTACCGGGGAGACTTTGAAGGTAATTAGGCTTAGATGAGATCATGACAGAGATGTCCTTACAGTGGGATTTGTGCCCTTATAAGAAGAGATCATACTGTGACGACACAGTATGCAGGTAGCTGTCTGAAAACCAGGAAGTGGTCCCTCACCAGTCCCAGCTTGTTTTTAGGCCCCTAACCTCCAGAACCAAGAAATAAATGTTTGTTGTTTAAGCCACCCAGTCTATGGCATTTTGTTATAGTAGCCCGAACTCTCTAAGGTACCTGGGTTTGGGTTATTTGGGGGTACTCTATTAATGTCTCTTGATGTCTATCTCTGCATCAATAGCACATTATTCTATTTTACGATTTCCCCACGTGGTAAGATATCTTCCCGTCTTGACGTTCATCTCACTCAACTCATCGAAAAGAGGGTCTCATCTCTTCTCAGCCCTTTGCGTTTCTTTGTAAATGATTTGTGTGTAGATAGTTTTGGGTTTTCCAAAAAAGCAACACTATCATTTGCAATTAATGACAGTTTTCCCTCTTCTTTACATTGCTTTTTAGTTCTTTATTTTTTCCGATAGCACGATGCTGGATAGGAACGGGGTATCCTTGTTCTTGGTCTTAAAGGGAATAGTTATGTTATTTCACCATTGTTTTTTTATGTTTACTCCCGGTTTCTTCTAGCTACCTCATATCAATTTAAGAACGGTCCTTTATGTTACTGTTTTTAAAATGTTTTTATAATGATTAAATGTTGCATATTACATAATTTTTTTCTGTACCTGTTATGCTGTTTGTATGGTTTTCCCCTTTAATATGTTAACATGTTAAATTATGCTAATTGATTTTTAATATTTAAGTAATCTTGTATTCCTGAGCCATACACAGCATTTATTATCTTTATATTTTTATACGTTTATGTACATATATGGATTTTAAAAATATATTGCTAGATTTGTGTAGTGGCAAGGAAATACATCACTTGGATCTGCTGTTTCAGAAAGCGTAATTGAGTGATTGCCCCACTGCCAACCTTTTGCTCCCAAACCAATGACTGAACATACTGAAATAATAACACTGATCCATTCCCGTGGCACATGGGATTCATCTAGCCAGTGATTGACTTGAGGAGCACCCCATAGGCTTTGCTGGAACTTTCTTGAATCTGCCTTGCAGTCTGACACTATTCCTATTAGTCAGTCCTTCTGAGAAAGTCCTCTCCTTTCTCTGGCGTCAGACCTATAATGCAGCCTAAGGGCTCACCCGTCTATCCCTATGTCTTTACACTTCTCCTTCACAACACATGTCTTGTACAGCTCGTCCCGCCTTTGGCTTTTCAAAGAAACTTAGCCAACCTAATCTGGTTTGTTGATGTTTCAGTAGGATATTCGCATCTATATCCATGAATAAAGTTGATCTGCAAATTTATTCATGTCCTATTTTGTATCTCTGCCTACTTTTAAAATTAAGGTTGTGCTCTCTTCATACGCTGCATTAGAAAATATTTCTTCATTTCTATGATTTCAAAGTGTTTGTTGTGATGCTTTGGAATTTGTACATTAAATGCTTGGTAGAATTCAATTGTTGGGAGATCTGTTCTTGATATTTTCTTTCAAGAAAAACCTCAAGTTTTCTGTATCTTCTTGAGCTAAGTTTTATTGGGACTACCCATTTCAACCCCAACAGAGGAGCTTGTGTGGCAGATGGTATTTTCCAAAGATGGCCACAGTATCTCTCATTCCACGTGTTCTTCTGTGTCGTGACCTTGCCACTCTCACACCAAAAGATAGAGTCTATTTGTCCACTGTTGACTTTGGGTGGTTTCTGTGACGTACTTGACTGATAGTTTATACTGGAAGCTATGCCATGTTAATTCACAGACACAGCCCTTATCAAAACCGGAAATTTCTGTTTCCTACCTCTTAGCAGTGGGTCACACTGTAAGGATACTATCCTGATACTACGCTGTGAGAAGCCCACGCCTCAGATTATGAGACCATAGGAGGGTAGTTAAAGAAACCAAGGAGCACTGAGGCAAGAGGCATAATAACGAGATGCTATCTTCTAGGTCCTGTCCAGTTGAGCCTCCCGATGACCTAGCCTCGGCTACCAACTGACCGCAATTGCATAAATGATCCCAAGTGAACTCTCCCTAGCTGAGCCCAGTCAACCCAGAGAACCACATATTGTTGGTTTAAGCTGAGTTTTGCAGGTGTATGTTTCCTAGTGCCAATAGACAACTTGAATATCTCCTCCAGTATAATAGCTGGAATACACACGCACACCTCTTTGAATATGTTTGAGAGCAACCAACAGGGTCAAGAATTGAGATCGAGGGCTGTACTCCTTAAGAGAAGAAAAGTATCCAAGGTAAAATCCACACTCATTTTTTCCTAAGAGGGTAATTTCTAAATGAAGGAGAACTCAAACATGGAATGGATTCCCATTAGGCTAAGGGGACAGAGATTCATTCCAGTTGTTGGCCATCTCAGGAGCTGCATTTATTTAGGACAAGACACCAAGAAGCTTACCAGAGACAGTAGGAGGGAAGCTAAAAAAAAAAATGAGCAGAGAGTTCAGTGCTGGAGAAGCGTAGGCTAGAGTTTAAGCTCTGCCAAGGTGGGAGGGCTTTCATAAACACAGTTTATGACAAAGTTGAGTCTCAGAAATGTCCCCCACACTAGGGCTGAGAGATACACTTGAGAGGTAAGCAACAGTATTAAGATAATGGAGTTAAAATACACCAGCCCTCACAAAGGCTAAGATGAACCCTTCCCAGGATCAAGGTGATCCACAGATACTCTGTCTGTACAAAGAAAACTTTTCTTCCTCTTTAGAGGATGCGCATGCTGTCCAGAGCCTGAACGAGTATTCATTTAAAGATTTTCAGCATCCAGTTAAAAAATTATGAGGCATCCTAAGGACAGCACCAAATAATCACAAACCAAAAGAGAAAACAAACAATATGAACAAAGTCACATGTGATTCACATGTGACTCATGTCTTGACATTAGCAGACAAGGACGAAAAAATATCTATAACTATAATTCATATAACCAAGAAGGTAAAGGAGAAGACCGGAGATTTTTCATATACTGGAGAGACAAGGCCCACACTGCACTATGACCAGTATCAGGATTAGGATCCCCAGTCTGAACTCCGAGGACAGAACTTGCCCCTTCTCCATGTTGACTCCAGCTGAAGAGAACTAAATTGAACAGAAGTGCAGAAATGCACTTCTCACTGTTCTGGAGGTTGGGAAGTCCAAGATCAAGGTGCCAGCAGATCCAGTGTCTGGGGAGAGCCTTCTTCCTGGTTTGCAGAAAGCAACCTCACACAGTACCTCACAGAGCAGAAAGCAGAGGAGAGGGAAAGCATGTCCTCTGGTGTCTTTTCTCAAGGGCACTCATCCCATTCATGAGGGCTCTACCTCGTGAATTACCTCCCCAAATTAATTAATTAATTGATTGCCTCCCCCAGGCCCCACCTCCTAATGCCACCACACTGGGGTTTAGAATTTCAACATATGCAATTTGGGGGCACACCGGTCTTCAGTCAATAGCACGGTTCTTCTTCGCTGCACTGATAGGCTATGTATGAACTCGGTAAAGAGGCTGACTTTGTGGTTGTACAGCCAGTGCCCAACACAGTGCCCGATACACCCAGGAGAGTTGAACTTTCCAAGAGAATGTAGCTTTATACTGGTCTGGGACTGTGGAAAATCTTCCAAGGAAAGCCTACTAAATGGTTCTGTTGCCTCTTCCACAGCTGTGGCTTTCCACAGTTCCCTGTTCACTTCCTACAGTGCCCTTAAAGAAGTGCTTGCCTTACACGATAGCTGTTTGTAGAAAGTCTCCGAAGGATTTGCCTCACACTGCTCTCCTCTTAGAGAGGGGATTTGAAAAGGTGAAGAAGTTGAATAGTCCCAGATGGCCACAAATCTGTCATCAGTGTGTTAGCCATCGGTGACTTCGGAAACTTAGGGCCTTTTGAAAATCTCTCTCACAGGCTTTATTTTGAAGACAGATGAGGAGAATGTTCTCCAAATGTTTAACCGGGACCCTGTTATGGGCTGAATTGTGTCCCCTCCCCGGGAGGCTCCCCTCCCCCACAGTTCCATAGTCGTATGTTGAAGTTCGAACCCCCAGTATGGTGGTACCTTAGCATGTGACCGTATTTGGAGATGGGGTCTTTAAAGAAGTAATGAAGGTAACATGTGGTCATATGGGCGGTCCCTAATCCAATGTGACTTGTCTCCTTGTAAGAAGAGGTTAGTTAAGGAGAGCCACCTCGGAATAAACCAACCTTGCCAACACCTTGATCCTGGAGCTCCAGCCTCCAGAACTGGGAGACGATGAATGTCAGTGGTTTAAGGCCCGCCCCCTCCAGTCTGTAGCATTTTGTTATGGCGGCCATCACAGCTGAAAACTGACCCTTTTCTTTTCAGCTGAAGCCTGGCAGCCTGCAGAGAAAGCCCTCTTGCCGGCATAGTGTTTGGTTTTTTCCTCGCTTTCTTTGGGAAAACAGGAGGGGAAGCCGGTGTTCTCCATGCCGTCCCTTCCCCCATCATCAGGCAACACTCATGGGTCACCACAGCCCAGTGAGGTTTCCTGGTCCCAGTGCTTTGTCAGAGGCTCATCCCCGGAAGCTGTATCCTCCATTAGGCGCCTTGCGACTAAATCAAACGTTTCTCTCATTCCCCGCCGTCTCTTCCATCCGTCACGACTGTGAGACAACTTAGCAGGACTCAGTTATCACCTGATTTCTGTGGGGTTCCCAGCACCCCCCCTCCCGGGTAAATTTCCCAGCCCTCACTTCATGTCACTGTTCCTTCACCCTGCCCCCTCCTTTTTTTTTTTATCTCCATTAATCTCGGATTAATGTTAAATATAAAAGAACCGAGCATTAATCTTTGTTTCACCATAGGTGGTGAGAACATAGTTTCTTTTCATTAGTTTTTCAAAGTGGAAGATAAGAAAATGCTAGAAGTATAATTAAAGATAAAAAGAAAAAAGGCTTAAATAGATTTGAATTCCTATGAGGTGGGCCCCTACGAGGCTTTTCATTAGAGGCTAATTTCTGACAGTCCCAGATAAGGGACGCTGGCTCATCTTTGCCATTTTGGGGAGGTGATGTGAGAAAGAGCTGGAAGGGATTTTGAAGGCTGGGGAGCCCATGAGTCTCAAAGTAGAGGGGCAGAACTCCCTGTTACCCTGGTTCCTTTCCTCCCCGGGACAAAAACCATAGCTTGACTTTTTTTTTTTTTAAATAATAATAAAAGGTCACATGTTTGAAGAAGACCAACATGGGGCTTATGTCTTCCCTGGATGACCCTCCTGAGCCAGAGGTGGAGGAGAAATGACAGAGGAGGCATGAAAAATAGGGTTAGGAGGCTGGGGGCATGGTGGTGGGAATGGCTAACGGACAGAAAACAAAACCAAGAGTCCAATAGCAAAAGCCTCTCAGGGCCCGAAGTCTTGGATGTTTGCTGTGTTAACGCGGATTGCACCGTTCAACACACCAGTTGTGTATATATGGGGGTTGGGGGAGGGGCAGGCACGCTCAAGGATTCTCAGGGTAAACACCCTTTTCTGTAAGATTTACTGAATGAGGGGCGCCTGGGTGGCTCAGTCGGTTAAGCGTCCGACTTCGGCTCAGGTCATGATCTCGCGGTCCGTGGGTTCGAGCCCCACGTTGGGCTCTGTGCTGACAGCTCAGAGCCTGGAGCCTGTTTCAGATTCTGTGTCTCCCTCTGTCTCTCTGACCCTCCCCTGTTCATGCTCTGTCTCTGTCTCAAAAGTAAATAAACGTTAAAAAAAAAAATTAAAAAAAAAAAGATTTACTGAATGAATACAGTTAGGAGTCTGAATAGGGCAGTCTTCATAAATAATGTTTAAACAACAAGACCATGGGGCAAACTGGGATAGAGTCACCCCAGCTGGGGGTCATCTCCCCAGCCAAGCCTTTCTTTACTTGTGCGCGGCCCCCACAACAAAAGCGATGTCAATGGCAGCCAGTGTTACTCAGCACACAATGTCTGGCACTGAGGCGGGCTTTGCATGCACTACCTACTATTCCCCTTGGCAACTCAAGAGAGGTAGAGGCGAATGCCTGAACGTTACAGCCAACGCCCGCCACATCATTCCTGGAGGAGAGGGGATCATATTATAGAGGAAATCCGGGAGGTCGAGAAGTACAGGGTTTTACCCAAAGGAGATCCCCCCAGAACACACACACTACCAACCATTACAATTCCTTTGCCTCCAGGCAATACCCTCTGTCCCCTATTAAAAAAAATTTTTTTGTGTGATGTATTTATTTTTGAGAGAGTGCAAGTGGGGGAGGGGCAGAGAGGGAGACAGAGGATCCAAAGCGGGCTCTGTGCTGTCAGCAGTGAGCCCGATGTGGGGCTTGAACTCACAAACCATGAGATTATGACCTGAGCCGAAGTCGGACGCTCAACTGATGGAGCCACCCAGGTGCCCCCTCGCCCCCAATTTAAGTTTATTTATTTTAAGAAAGAGAGAGTGTGGACAGGGGAGGGGAAGAGAGGGAGGAAGTGAGAGAATCCCAAGCGGGCTCCGTGCTGTCAGTGCAGAGCCCCACACGGGGCTTGATCCCACAAACATGAGATCATGACCTGAGCCGAAATCAAGAGTTGGATGCTTAACCGAGCGAGCCACCCAGGTGCCCCAACCCTCTGTCTCCTGTTTTATCTCAACTCTATCCCTCTATCCATCCTCTGGATCCTGAAGCTTCTCCCGACTGTACCATTTATTCTCACTGTTCCAGGTTTTGCAAGCTCATTACGCTTAGTTAGCATCACTTTACCTTGTGATTCACAAGTATTAAACCACTCAGCCAGAAGGTAGGGATTTTCCCTTATTTTCTGTCTGCAAACACCAAAGTCTTTAAAAATATCTATAGATAGAGGTGCCTGGATGGCTCAGTCGGTCAAGTGTCCGACTTCAGCCCAGGTCACGATCTTGCGGTTTGTGAGTTCTAGCCTCGCGTCAGGCTCTTGTGCTGACAGCTCAGACCCTGGAGCCTGCTTTGAATTCTGCGTCTCCCTCTCTCTCTGCCCCTTCCCAACTCACGCTCTCTCAAACATAAACCAACATTTAAAAAGTACACTTATAGATATCATATATATATAGTTAGACACAGAAATGCAAGTGTCATTCGCTGAAACTTGATGGACCTGTCCCTTCCTGCCTCTTGCTAACAGAGATGCACCCGATGCACTGCCATTGCCATATATTCTAACTCCCATGGGGGAGTCCGAGCTTCCCATATGCTGCATCCCCTCAGAAGTTTTCATTCAGCCTAAGTCTTTGGGTTTAGAAAGTCTGTTTGCTAGAATGAAATCACACCTGGCCATGGACCCTGCTGAACTCATCTTGTGAAAAGACCTGTCATTTTCGTACAAGTTATTCTATGATAGATCGTCTATTTGTTAAGTTCAAATAATGTAACTGAAAAGAAGGGAAGTCTACCTATAAATGACCCAGTTAAGAACTATACCTCAAGCATAGATAAGTTGGATTTATCAAGTTAGCCTAGATTTTTGTGACAAATGAACCAGTAGGACTAAAAAGTATTTGACTAACACATATATCCTCGTAAACTTTGGAGAACTGTGGGGATATTATCAAATAAGTAACACAGCCGAAGAGTTTTCCAAAGATTTATTGAAGCAGAAACAAGTTGGTCAGACACATGTTGGAAAAAAGCAGTTTTAATGGTATTCAAAAATACTTTTTAAAAAGTATCCTAGCACAAGTTTTCTTCGTAAACTAGATTATGTTTGTAAACTTTTCTCTAAATCTTTTAAGAGTGTTGGTTCTTAAGAACTAAAGGTTATTCCTATTCCAAATCTATCTTGCGCTCCTGAAAAACTGCAGAAAGGCACTTGAAAGCTGTTTCTTTAAGATATGGATTTCTTTTTTTTTTTTTTTTATTCTTGCTGGTAATATATTGCTGCACCGAGTCTGTGCAATCTTCACTCAAGGTCATCGTGATGCTGAGAAGTTTCATTGATAACCTGCAAAAAAATTCAAATTCAAATCAAATACGGTACTACATGCTAAAGATTCAGTTACCCCATTGAGCACGACAAAGAAAAATCCCTACGAAATAGAATTTATTGTGAAAACAGGCAGGTCATGTTGATTATACACAAGAAGGGTCCCAGCTAGAAGGGACAGATGCGTATGAAAGCCGCTCTTCACCTACAAGCAGATTAAGTATCTGATGGAATGTTAGCGTTTAAGAAAAGAAAACTGAACTATGTTTCTGAAGGATGCTGTGATCATCCTATGTAGCAAAGTTTAAAAGCAATGAAGGCATTCTAATTGTACAGAACGTACACTTGAAGTTTATGGGCAAGGGAAGATTCCACGAAGGTTACAATAGATTTCGGCCATTTCTTTCGTGGCATAGGGAACGAACAAGAAACAAAGTGATCGTAGGGCATGTCCCTGCACTACGTCAAAGGACACAGTAGCATTGAGGAGGTACAGTCAGTAGGGAAGGCCATATGTCCGGTATCAAAACATTCCTGGGATTGAGGTTCTAAGGAAGGAGCTCATGAAACGAGTCTAGAAAGTAATGGAAAGAAGCTGTGCTCCCATTTTAAATTAAGGACCATAGAAAGAAATCCTTTATTTTGGACTATAGGTAGATTGCGATCTCACCTCCACATTGAAGAACCAAATAATTAGTTGGCTGGGGGTCATGCCAGGAGAAGAGGCCTATTCTCTTTTGAGGGGTCACGGTGAAACGGAAGCCCCCCCCCCAATTAACCAGGTGTATCTGAGATACAGACTTAGTGATTCACAAGGCTATCAATGCCGGCCTGAGAGGATGCCGATTTTGAGTGAAAGATACCAACCTGTCCATCTCTGGTTTCGACCGTCTTAATCAGAAGTGTTCTTTTTGAGTGAGTGTCAACCAGAGGAAGTGAATCCAGATTGGTTTCTGAATAAAGAAAAAAGCCCCAAATGAGGAAAAAGGACATTTGAAAAAAACAAGTAACTGGCCAAAGAATTATGACTGTGGTTCATAATTGCTCAAAGTGCTGCTCCCAAAAGAATTCTAGAGACTGAATACCCGTTTGAAAGCCCAGCATCAAGATGGACTATTTCAGTTACACCCCAAAGGAAGAAGTCAATGTAGTTTAAATTTAACTGGAAGCACAGACTGTAAGCCAGTACTTGGATCGAAAAACTATGGATATTTTACAGGATTTTAATTTGTATGGCATTTCCAAGTATCATTTAACAAATGAGTGCTTTATCATGAACAGACTGGTTACAAAGCTGCTAAAATTTTTCAAAAAAGGGCAATCACATGCTTACCCCTCAGGTTCAGGGAAGAAAAGTTGGGAAGAGGCAGAGCGATCCTATAAAAAGATAAAAACAGTAAAATTTTTGGAAAACAGCTCAAACAATAAGGCACAAATTCATTCACTTCTTGTTTTCATCAAAGGAGACAATGTATTCCTGTAGTTCATGGTGTGAGGGATTTGCTTCAAACATATTTACCTATGAGTGGCCTCAGTACATTTACAATCTTTTACCCCAAGTACTTCTCCACAGGGGCGTGAACTGGAGGCTCACAGAGTGGGAAAAGCATTGGCGCTCAGAGAGTGAAGAGTTCAAATCCCAGCTCTGCCCCTGACTAACTCTAACTTGGGCAAGTTACTAAACCTCCTGACCGAAGGTTCCGTATCTATAAAAAGTGGTCAGTAGCTACCTTGAAGATATGTTCCCAAGATGAAATGAGGTGAGGAATGTCAAATGAGTGACAGAATACCTAATATACGGTGGCTATTAATTCAGGCACACAAGCCCTCATGCCATACCTGCTCTCCTCGCCTTCCAGCAGCTTCCTGTAGGTGGCGATCTCAATGTCAAGAGCCATCTTAACATTCAGCAGGTCTTGGTATTCGCGAAGGTGACGAGCCATTTCCTCCTTCATGTTCTGAATCTCATCCTGCAGGCGGCCAATAGTGTCTTGGTAGTTAGCAGCTTCGACGGCAAAGTTCTCTTCCATTTCACGCATCTGGCGTTCCAGAGACTCGTTCTGCAGGGAGGAAGAAAGGCTCAAGTATTAGAACAATAAGGCCCGTGTAAGCTCAAATCTTCAGACCCCAAAGTGTTTTTTTGAACCCGTCCTGACAACTCATGGTCTTTGGACTAAAAAATCACTTTTTCTTCATTTGAAGTTTTGTTCAGATATCGCCATTAGCTCGGTCCATGTGGATGGTGCAGACTGGTTATGTTCCCTCTTTTACGGGGGTCTGATACTCACAGTCCCTTTGAGGGCGTCCACTTCGCAGGTGAGGGACTGGACCTGTCTCCGGTACTCATTTGATTCCTGCTTTGCCTGGCGCAGGGCATCATTGTTCCTGTTAGCAGCCTCAGAGAGGTCAGCAAACTGTCAAAAAACAAGTCAAAAATGTAGACCCCCGCCAAGCGACTTGGTTTCCAATCCTCTAAGATTCTACCTTCCCCAGAAAACCGGCAGATCTTAAAGACGGTGACCAAACAGATAAACAACACATAATCCAAACCACGCTCCGTATTTTTAACTTCAAATCTCCTTGTCTCTCAGAATACGTCTGCATTCCTGTTCTGAAAAGCAGAGGGGGAGCGATGGAATGCCGACACTGATATGTTCAAGTAGAGACGTGATCTACTGCCCTCGTTCAAGGGTGGAGGTCAAGGGCATGGTGTTGGGAGTTACTTTGATGTAGGGTTAAGAAGGAGGGGTGGAAAAGAGAAGGTGTGAGTGATGGGGAGGCTGCAGCAACAAATTAAACTTGAACAAGAAGTTCAAGAAGTTTGAAGACGTTCAAGCCAGCTTTCTGACTGGAGCTAACGGGTATGTATAGGAATCACAGACGGGTGCAAGCATTTTCAGAGCAAAACGCTCTTCTTTTGTTCTAGCCACACAGACTAGCGTCCTACCTTGGACTTGTACCATTCTTCGGCCTCCTGAAGGTTCTTGGCAGCCACGCTTTCATATTGCTGGCGTACATCCCGCAGGGCAGCGGTGAGGTCAGGCTTGGAAACATCCACGTCGATTTGGACGTGCTGGTCCTGGATCTGAGCCTGTAGCTCCTGGATTTCCTGAAGAAAGAACAGACAGGAGGTCGGTCAAGCCACATCTGGGGACAACTTCACCCACATTCACCCACAAAAAGGGGCTCCACTTGCCTCATCGTGTAGTTTCTTCAAAAAGGCAATCTCTTCCTGCAAGGATTCTACTTTGCGCTCAAGGTCAAGACGTGCCAAAGAAGCGTTGTCAACATCCTGGTTGGAAAAGAGAAGAGACGGGCATTGGGGGGCTGCTGAAGCCCAAGGCCTGTCTCATGGATTCATTGTAAATTAATCACATGAGCTTAGTCTCTTCACTGTGAAGAGATTGTTGACAGATGTTATGACTTTTGCATTAGGTCCGTGAGTCACCCAGTACTATAACATACTTTCTTTGCTTCGTTACCTAATTTGAATTGTGACCCACTGTGTTGTGTTCTAGGTGGCCGATAAGCAATTTGGATGCAGATAAATGCTAAACTGCACAGGGCAAACCGTACTTCATCGGTCATTAAAATCCACGTGACAGCATTTTTAAGATTTCTTTTTTTATCATGTCGCGAGATAATGTGACGATCATAGGGATGGCCAGATCTCACTTCATTTATACCTGAGAGTACGCAGAACAGAAATTTGTGCTTTGAAAGTGTCAGTGTATCCATGAGCTCTCTTTTTTTTCTCTACTCAAACTTCTGAAACTTATCCTTAGAATTCAAAGTCAGTGTGTAGTCATCTGGCATTCAGGTTACAGGCTAGATTTATACTCCAACTCAAGACGTACACTGGCAAAGATTCAGTTTAGGCACGTAAGGAAACGAAATGTAAATTCTGGACTGTATTTTCTCTGCTTCCTCTCGTAGCACATCCTACAAGGGTGTGTCCGTCCCTTCCGCTGAGCACGGTGTAAATTCTGTTACTAGGTTTGTTTCAGAATGACTGCTCAAAATGCATGTAATGAAACTATGTGAAAAATTCTTGCCGCTCTGGCTCTCTTCTGTTTCCACCATTTGTAACCTGCTACGTCCCAAAGATTTTATGTCCCCTCGAGGAAACGTCACGAGAATCTTTACACCTCTTATTTTGTAAGCAACTGAACTCAGTGTACGGTTTATAGCATTAGTCTTCAAAGACACCTCTATCACCTTCATGGAAACGTGAATGAGGAATGAGTGATAACAAAAAACAGGCTTGGGCAAAATTCATTTTTGCTTGTTAAGCCCTAAAAGAGATGCAAAAGATAATTTACTGACCTCTATAAAAAAGTTCAACGGGGGACATTCTACTTCATTGATGAGACTATGAGGGATTTTACCTAATCCCTAAACAGGAGATCTTTCATAATAATATTGTTTCATATTAACTCACTGCTCTGCAGAAAACGTTATAGATATGATGATCATAAATGCTCGGTTACTAAAATGAAGCACACACTGCAGTGTTTAACTTAATCTGGTAAGTGTATTTCTGCTTCAAAATGTTATTCTAGACTATTCCTCGGAGAGCTTTTATAGCCATGCCAGTAAGTGTTCAGGGGAAGAAAACTATGCTGGCAGCTCTTCCTGCTTTTGAATTCTAATTTCAAGCTAAAAATCCTTTAAGTCTATCTAACTTTGGAGCAAAAAGTCCTTTACTGAAAATCCGTTCTTCAGCCTTAGGTTCTTGTGGAGGATGTGCTAAAGAATTTAAGAAACCAAATCAAGAAAGGCCTTTCAAAATGTGAATTATGATTGTAGCTTTAAGAATATACTTCACAAGTCTGGGCCAGAGATTAGATAACGGATGTTAGCAAATACTTGTGTCTGACTAGGACTGTGCTTACATCATTACATATTCAATAAGAATGCAGCCTGTTGCAAAGCTTCTCTGGGAACACAAAGACTCCTATTATTTCTGTCCTGAGCCACCACACTTGCCAGAATGTCTGTATCTACATTCCATAGTGAAGCCCGTAGAAACCATTAATACCTTTCAGCCCAGAGGACAGATGGCTCCTTTTCACCCTTATTAGATCACAAAATAGTTGTGCCTGGGGATAGTTCCATATAACTTTAAAGCCGCCATGGAACTTGCAGAGAAGAAAAGACACTTGCTGGCTTCCATCCAGTGAAACTAAGTTTCTTGTCCCCCTGTACATTTACATTTTAAAGTACAGGGCATAACTGTGCTTTCTGGTGGCCTTGTAAAAGTTAGCCAACTTGACTTTAGCAAGCCTTTATGTACATCAAACTGTAACTGTTCAGAATCTGAATGCCAATGTGTTTCAAAAACAAAACGGAAAAAAAAATTTTTTTTGAAAAAAAAAAACGTCGAAACAAAGTAAAAAATCAAAGACTTTCTTTATGTCTTAAGGAAAGGCTTCACCCCATTCAAGGGTTTTCATTCGGACAATTTCCGATCTGCGGTCTTTCTGCCGCTAGGGGGCTTTGCGCACAGAAGTGAAGTTTTGCGCTCTCTAGACTTGGGTTGAGTAACTTTTGAGAATTGCCCGTGGGTTGATGGGGCGGGGTCCGGTGGCTGTGCAAGTGGGAACAGAATCTACAAACCTGTCTGAAAGACTGCAGGGTGCTCTCGGCTTCCTCTCTCTGAAGCATCTCCTCCTGCAACCTGAAACAGTCGCGCATTAACCAAAAGGGAACTGGGACCCCGCCAGGGGTGGGGCGGCCACACCCAACCACCACGTCGCGGCGCCGCGAGACGAGATCCGCTGCGCCACCTCTGAGGGCAGCCGGCGACTGCGGCTTTTAGGACTGCCGCCCTCCGCAAGTTTTGGCGGGACCTCGGCCCGCAGTGTGCAAAAGCAATCACGGCCGGCACGCCAGCCTGCACGGCGAACGCCCCCACCCCGCACGGCGAACGCCCCCACCCCGCCTCCGAGGAACCTCTGCAATCCCTTTGTCTCGCTGCCTCCACACCCCTCCCCTCTTCCCTTCTCCCGCCCCATGATGGCTGCACGCCAGAAGGGGCCAGGAAACTTTCTCAAAGTTTGGGGGAGATCGCGCTCGTTGCTTTTAAGGGCCTTCGGCTACAAAGTGGTAGTTTTAAGAAATCTGTAACCTGAAGCGGGGTGTTCTTGGGCAATGAGTGCGGGGGGGGGAGGGGAGAGGAAATGCGAACTGCAAGGTCTGGGTGCAGGGCGGGGCTGCGCCGCCGAAGCCACCGCCCCGCTCACCCGCTGTCCCCCAGACAGCCACCGCCCCAGCCACATCCCCAAGGGCGTGGCGGCTTCTCGCGGGGGCCCCGAACCCCCCTCCCTCCCTCCCGCAGCCCCGAGGTGGGCGCCGCCTTACTTCTCCCGGAGCCGCATGATGTCCTCGGCCAGGTTGTCGCGCTCCACCTCGACGCGGGCCTTGTCGTTGGTGAGCTGGTCCACCTGCCGGCGCAGCTCCCGCATCTCCTCCTCGTAGAGGTCCCCCAGGCGCGACTTGCCCTGGCCCTTGAGCTGCTCGAGCTCGGCCAGCAGGATCTTGTTCTGCTGCTCCAGGAAGCGCACCTTGTCGATGTAGTTGGCGAAGCGGTCGTTCAGCTCCTGCAGCTCCACCTTCTCGTTGGTGCGGGTGTTCTTGAACTCGGTGTTGATGGCATCGGCCAGCGAGAAGTCCACCGAGTCCTGCAGCAGACGCACACCGGGCACACTGCTCCGCAGGCGCACCGCCGAGGTGCGCGTGGCGTACGGGCCGCCCGGGGACGAGGCGTACAGGCTGCGGCTGGTGCTGGGGCGCAACGCGCTGCCCAGGCTGTAGGTGCGGGTGGACGTGGTCACGTAGCTCCGGCTGGAGCTCGGCCGGCTCCCGGTGCCGGGGCCGCCGAACATCCTGCGGTAGGAGGACGAGGACACAGACCTGGTGGACATGGCTGAGACGGTGGCGGTGGGCTGGGCGGCTGCGGCGGCGCGGACTGGCTCGGGGAGGACAGGCGAGCGAGGGCGCGGTGGGTGTGGGCGGTGGGAGCGCTGCTGCGTCTCTGGCGCGGGGGATCCCGGAGCGAGAGTGGCAGAGGACCGGACCGGGCCGAGGGCGCAGTTTTTATAACCCGGTTGGGAAAGAGGGTCTCCTCCCACTGCCATCCCAGCCGCGGAGAGCGCCAGCCAATGGGGACCCGACGAGATGCGGGAAGGGTGGGCGGGGGTTGGGGCGGGGGCGCCCTCGAGCCTTCCTCTCCGCCCCTCTGCAGCCCGGGACTGGGCACCTTCCCGTTACTTTTTGGGTGGGCTGGGACTTTCGGGGGCTTTCCTGATGTTGGCCTGAGCTCTGCTCCCAGTGGGTGCTGAAAAAGGCGGGGTCGCGCGGTGGTAGGGAACCCTGCCCGGGACCGGACCTGAGGGGTCCCCAGGCACTGGGCCAAAGAGGCCTGGGAGGAGGCGGGCGGGTGGGAGGGGCGCTCCGCTGCAGGCCAGTGTTCTGCTCGGGGCTGGTGGGTGGGGAGACCCGCGGGCAAAGGGGCAGGAAGAGGGGGGGGATCCCGAGGCTTGGAAGGCGTGGAGAAAGGAACAAAGAACGCCTGAGATTGGAGCGGGAGTTGGGGGCGCGCACAGCCCAGGACACGGAGCTGGGGTCCCGAGCAGGCTTGGCGCACCGCCCGCTTTGGCCCACGAATCTTTCCAGCCTCTTGTCGTGGGGGTTCCTTAGGTTCAGGGACCTAACGGGCTCGGTGTGGCTTTGGACGGCTTGAGCTTCGAGGCTGCGGCCGAGGAAAGCCCGAGGGGCGGGGGGGGGGGGCGAGAGGGGTGGGGTCGCTGAGTCACTGGCAGTGAGTCACCGAGCCCTGCTGCCCGCCGAGGTTGAGGGCTCCTAGCGGTTCGGGAAACCGTTAGACGAGATTGACTCAAGTCTCCTCGGGCCGCGCACGCCCTGTTGGTTCTAAGTTTTACCCAACTTCTAGTCGGGCCTCCTCTTTCTTGTGTGCGGTTCGCCCGCGAGGATCCTAGAGCACCCCTAAGTTGTTAAGAACTCGCGCAAGCCCGATTTTGCTCCAAATGCGCGGATTTCCCATTAGCAGGAAACTTCTTGCAGACCCCAGAGAGCTGCCAAACACCGGTCTCTGGCATCACGAACGCACTCGGGGAAGGGTTTTCTTGCAAAGTTCCCTCCCACCCTTCCCTCTGGGCTCCCCTCAGTGCCCCCCCCCCACCCCCGTGAAACCACACCCGAGTTTTAACAAGATCTGAAAGTTCTGGGTGAAAGAGGAAACCCGGCGTCCGTCCGTAGTTTCAAAATCAAATTGAGAGATCATTGGTTTTTCTGCTATAGTGGAAGTCATTAAAGGCATAATCTGTGCCAATTATAGAATTAATTAGGTGTTGCTTTAAAGCTCCGACCTGATTAATGAAAGGCAATTATATAACTCAAATGACAGAATGTTTGGGGGAAATAGATTTATGTGTTCATTTTGGTTCAGCGAGGCACATTGTGGGATTCTGGGGACTTGTCTGGGAAATGTCACCGGTCCTTTTGGCCTATTTTCCAAGAAGAATTAGTGCATTTGGTCTTCCAGTGACGGAGATAAAACTGTCTACAGAGCAAACAGAGCAAAAACCTTCTGGTCCAGGGCACCAGGGAGTGTCGAATTCCGCCGCCCAAATCTTTCTAGGTAAAGGGCCATCATTGCGGTGTTAGTAAATGCAGAATACAGTACTTACCCCCAAAGGGAGATGAAGGGAGGAAAGGCCTGACAGTCTTACTGTGGTTAATTAAGCAGCAATTGAAACATCATGGAATTTTGTTGTGGTTGTTGTTGTGTGTTTAGAGGACACATTGAGTACCAGATGGATTCACTGCAAAACCACCGTAAAAGTCTATAGTGGATAGTTTGGAGAAAAGTGGTGAAATCCTTCCCCCTTTTTCTGGGGGGAGTGGGAGGGTGGGTGAAGGCTGTGGGTGTGGTACTGGAGGTTACCCGGCATTTAAGAAAAATAGTTTGGGACCAAATTAAGGGTTTATCCCAGCTTCTCTGTACAAGCCTCTGCTAGGTAATATTTTGTTGACCTCATTTCAGAGAGCTCTGGCAAGTGGCACAGCCAAGGTCAAGGTGCAGGACCTTTGCTGCATAGCTCCCCTGCTGTGGGTTTCCTTTATTCTTGCTCCATGAGAGCTCTTGATCCAAGCCATTGCTCAGCAAATGTCACCATTGTGAGTGCGCCTGGCATTTTTAGGATGAGAAAAAAGCCATCTCCCCAGGGGAGGAGGCGAGGGTGGGCCCTACTCCCACCTAAAATGCTGATCCCAGGGCAATGAGGTGGTGCTGCTTGCTGACTGACTCACCATGGAAAATGAGGGCAAGGCTCTGGTGTGGTGTGGCAGAGTGCCCTGTCGGTGACCACAGCAAATTCCTCGGGGTATGGTGACTTCCTCTGGGGTGGACTCTGGCCTTCCTCATCATTTCGAGGGTACCCCTTCTCCTTTCTAACCCGTCTGTGATCTGTATTTGCGGGCAGGACCGTGGTATGTTCTCTGGCTGTTTTACCTCAGGCGCTATAACAAAATACCGTAGGCAGTGTGGCTTAACCAACAAGCGTTCATTTCTCACAGTTCTGGAGGCAGGAAGTCCGAGATCAAAGTGCCAGCAGATTCAGTGTCTGATAAGGACCTGCTTTCTCCTGTGCAGAGAGCTGCCTTCTTGCTGTGTCGTCATGTGGCGAAGCCAAGACAAACTGTGGTCTCTTCCACTTCTTAAAAGGGCACTAAGCCCATAATGGGGGCTCCACCATCAACACCTCATCTAAACCTAATTACCTCCCAAAGGCTCTGTCTCCATATAGGGTTGCATTGGAGATGAGGGCACAAACTATCCATCCGTAGCATTTGGCATAGAATGCATGCATACACACACACACACACACACACACACACACAGATATGCAATATCCAGTATGTCCTTCCTATTAGAAATTGCCATAGTTAGCGGCGGACTGTAGGGCGTGGAAAAGTGGAGATTACAAAAACACTTTAATCGTTCATGTAGAACGCGTGAGACTTAGGAGAGAATCAGCTTCATTCAGAGATACGTGTGCCTCGTGCAGTGCCTCAGCCAGTGGGCCAGTCATGCGTGTGGGCGAGCCCTCTGTCTGAACCACCTTTCTCAAGGGTGACAAGTAATCCTGCTATCTCTGCACCCCGCGTTCCCAGTCACCTTTTGGAAGTAAACAGTATGCAGACGTAGCTTTCTCACTTCATATGTGTTTTCTGAGGGCCACGCCAGCCTCTCTCAGTGGTGTGTTCAAATGCCAGACCTTGAAGCTGCTTCAAACATGGTGCCGGTCGTGGATAAAGAAGGACACCGCCGTAGAACTTGTAGACCAGGCGTAAACATGACCAAATCTAAAGCACTCACAGCGATTTTGGAATTTGCAAGCTGTGGTGATGTCAGTTGAGTTGGGGCGATTTGAACTGACGGACCAGCCAGCCATGTGCAGACGAGCTTAGGGCCCGTGGGGGCTTTCGGAAAGCTGGCTGGCGGGAGGCCATGCCAGGAGGACAGCCGCTAGCAGGATCGCCTGCATGGAATGTGAGAAGCGAGAAGGTGGATAAAGCGAGACGTGAGAAACCTGGCAACGCCAAGAAGGCGTGGTAACAAAGATAATAATACTCAATAATGTCATCAGCGCTTTAATTTTTGTGCCTGCTGGGTGATGGGAACTTTGCATGCATTTTACTTGATGCTCTCTCAGCCTCTTGCAAGGTGGGTTTGATTGTGCATTTTGCAGCTGAGGAGTCTGAGAGGCGGGCTAACAATTTGCTCATGGCCCCGTGACTACGTGACTACGAGAGGAGGGAGAGAGGGGGCAAGACTTCCTCCTGGGGCCTTTCAGACTCCAAATGCACTTTTCTTTTCTCTCCGCCTTCCTCGAGGGTGAGATCTTGCTTACTATCAAGCAATTCAATTCATACATATTATTTAGGGCCTTTCTGCATTCCAGGAACTGAAGAGGCAGGTTAATTATCAGATTACGCTGTGAAGTAGCAGGACTCTGAAAGGAGCTTGACAGGTGCTGAGACTATGATGCTTTCTGTTATTCAGGGGATGGAACAGTGGTTCCTAGTAGATATGAAGGGAGTTTGGTTTTCACTCGCTCCCTAGATCGTTAATTTTGAGAGTTAAACATTTTCACCTCGATTTCTTTCCATCTTTCCGTCTCTTCAGAGCATCATATCCAAAAGCAGACACAGCTCGTCTCACACCCTGAAACCCCCCAACCCCAACGGCTTCCCCTCCTAACTTCCCAGTCCAGGGCAACACGGCACGTTACCCGGATTGGAAACCGTCATCACCATGGCCACTGCTTACTCTTAGGTCACTCGGATCCAGGGGGCGTCCTGGCTCGTTGTTTCCTGTATCCACTCCTCGGTTTTGTGGCCGTCACTCATCCGAGTCATTTTGTGTCTCACCCCTGCGATGCTGGAATTGGCTGTCCTACCCCCAGGCTCTGCGCGCCCCTCCCAACGTGTCTGTCTTCGAGCCACAACCTCTTCTTAATAACTACATTCTCAAGACTCCCTGAAGACCCAAAGTGAATCACTCGTTCCTTCATTAGAATGCCCTCCATGAGGTCAGAGATTTTTCTCTCTTTGGTTCACTAGCCTATCTTCAGTGCCTAGAGAAGCCTGGAGCATTTGTTGAGTGCATGGATTAACGCATGAGCCATTCACAGAAGAGGGAAGGAAGGAAAGAAGGGAGAGATGAGGCTAATATTGTAGTGTTCTATTCAATGTTCTAGTTCTAGTATTCTATTCAATGTTCTAGTATTCTATTCAATGTTCAAGCATTGTGCTAGTGACTTTACGTGTGACTGTATTTAATTTCTACAGTGTATTATGATCCACAGATTTCATCCACTTTCTCAAAATACATTTATTGAATATTTACCATGTGCCAGGAGCTCCACTCAACACTGAGGAAAGTGAGCAAGGCAGGTGCAATGCAGGCACCCTTGGTTGGGATGTAGACTTGAGTTGTGTGGGCACATACGTGACCCAGAGATGCAATACTCAGGTAAAGGGACAAAGGAAGGAATTACAGTTTGTAATAAAGATGACAAAGGAAACAGAAGTCTTGCTGCAAAGGAGGTTGAGGCTTGGGGCACCTGGGTGGCTCAATAAGGTCAGCGCCTGACCTCGCCTCAGGTCATGGTCTCACCTGAGGTTCATGAGTTCGAGTCCCACATCAGGCTCTCTGCTGTTGTCATGGAGCCTGCTTCAGATCCTCTGTTCCTTCTCTCTCTGCGCCTGCCCTGCTTGTGCTCTCCCTCTCTCTCTCTCTCTCTCTCTCTCTCAAAAATAAATAAAACCTTTTTAAAGGAAGAGGCTGAGGCTCATAACATTCAACTGTGTCCTTGGAAAGCCATGCCCGGTGTGAACATCCATCCTTCTTTCCACTGCTCCTCCCCGGACAGCAGTTTCAGGGGGGCCCTAAGCTGCTCTCTGTTCCACGAATATACCACATTTCCCCATGCTCAGGCCTTTTCTCAGATTCCATTCAACAGACAGGTGTCCTCATTTTCTACACTTTCTGCAATGCTTGTTAGTTCAGGTCAGTAAGAAAGTGCCTGTGGCTCCAGGAAGCTCCTAGCCTTGTAAAAGCATTAGGAACCACATAAAGATCTGTAATGCAGAGTGGAATGTGGTGAGTGCTCCCATAGAGATAGGAATGAAATACTAGGGGCTTTAGGAGGAACGATCATATCCCCTTGGGGGAGACAAGAAAATATATTTAGAAAAGGTGGTATTTGAAGAATGGGTACAATTTTTATAGCTTATCGTGGTAGAGAAAGAATGTTCGAAACTGATGAACCCCACTAAGAAAAAATCGCATAGAGGGCAGGGTTTCGGGGGGGCATTGAGGGAAGACTAGAATCCCAGTATAGCACGACTGTGGAGCTGTTGTAGGGGAGAAAGGGCATCAAAAGCTAATAGGGAACCATGCGTTGGAGGATGAAATGCCAGAGAGAGAGGAGTTTATAATTAATGTGGTGGGCAGTGAGAATTCACTGCCATTTGTGCCTGGGAGAAAGGCATGGTTGTGGCTGTGCTTTAGGAAGACTGTTGTGGCATCTGGGGGATGAATCGAGGAGAGTGATTTGAGGGCTGTTTGCCATAGATCAGGTGAATGGTAAAAGGAGACTGCCCTTGAAGGGGGAGAGGTGGGTGTCCTGTGATGGTACAGGGGGATGATTGTTCCAGACCATGAAGTTAGAGAGAAGACATGCTTGTCAAAGGGCTCAGAACTTTCTGGACAGGAACTGAGAGAATGGATGTGGTATACACAGAAGTATATGTGGTGGGAAATTAATCTCAGGTGAAAGAGAATTCACTTGTATCCTCTTACCTGGAAGTATCTTCCCTTCTGTAGTTGATGTAAAGTAAAACCCCATGGGCACCTGGGTGGCTCCGTTGGTTAAGCGTCTGACTCTTGATCTTGGCTCAGGTCGTGATCTCACGGTTCGTGAGACTGAGCCCCTTGTCAGCCTCTGTGCTGCTTGGGATTCTCTCTCTCTCCCTCTCTCTGCCCTTCCACTGCTCTCTCTCTCTCTCTCTCAAAATAGATAAACTTTATTTATTTTTTTAAAAAAAATTTTTAACATTTGTTTATTGCTGAGAGACAGAGAGAGACAGAGCAGGAGAAGGGGAGGGGCAGAGAGAGAGGGAGACACAGCATCCGAAGCAGGCTCCAGGCTCTGAGATGTCAAAACAGAGCACGACATAGGGCTTGAACCCACAAACCTCGAGATCATGACTTGAGCCAAAGTCGGATGCTTAACCGAGTGAGCGACCCAGGTGCCCCTAAATAAATAAACTTTAAAAAACAATAACATAAAACCACAAGAGGAAGGTGAGATATAAGCTGGATCATGCCGTTTTACCCTTTATGGCCCTTCTAGCCTGTTCATATGAGTTAATATCAATGACCTTATATTGTTCCTTATCTGATTTGAGTATGTTGGTCTGGTTTCCACAGATTTGTAAACTTGGGGACTTCTTTAGTACCCTCTAGAACAGTTTCTAAAGTTCAGAGAAAAAGCTTTAAGACACATTCCTAGAAATCTTTCTGAATCTTTTTGGGGGAAATAAAAGCAGATCATAGTCTCCCCCTAGAGCTATTTATTACTTACAGCTTCATCAAAGTCTAATGTACAGTCTGTGATGAAGGAGACAGAAGGTGGTGAGTATGTAGGAGGGAGAGAAAGACATTAATTAACAGATGGAGGGAAAACCTAGTGCAAAAAACTCAAGTTGATGTGAGACAAATGCGTGAAGCTAGATTTTCCGTATTGCTTCACTAGATCCAAAATACAGAACAAAACCAGCCCAGTTATAAAAACCAGACCTTATTTGAAAGAGACCTAAATGATACTGTCAGAGTTTAGGTATTGGCCAAGTGAGACTACCTGAAAACAAGCAGTATTCGCTTGTGGCCTGTAATAATGTTTTTCCCATGTTTCAGGATAGAGAAGGTCTTATCACCACCAGAACATTTGCCAAGCGCATTGACATCTTGGGAAGTCATTCTGCCTATTTTGAGGTCACCTAGTTCCTGAGGGGCGGAAGTTTTTTTTTTCAGGAGATATTTCATTAATGGTCTAATGATAGTAACAGTTGAGTAGCACGGTTTTCTTTTCAAGAACTGAAAAAAATTTTTTTCAAGTTCTGATTTGTCTTTGTGGTAACCTGTGAGGTTGGAACAGAAGTATATTGATTATCTGGATAGCCACAATGTCTTTCCTGTATATTTGAGACCAATCAAAGAACTCTATCCCACTTATCTCAAAACTGACTGATTAATTGACCAATCCTTCCAAAAATGTGGAGATGTTTTATTTCTGGTATATCACATTCACTTTGCCAGCAAAATTATTTTCTTCAGAAACAATGACTATTGCATTTACTTTTAGATATGTTTGATAAACTCAGTGTTTAAAATATGCCCCATAAAACACTGGTCTCTACATGTGCTGACAAAGATCATTATGATTTGTAGAGATTAGAAATGAAACTCAAAAGACAAAGAAATAGAAAAACAGTAAACACATAAATCAAAGTAACCCTAAATGCAAATGGAAGGAAATATAAGATGGCATAATGATAAAACTATGTAAGGCAAAAGATTAAGAAAACCCACTAAATTTATGACAAATAACTAAGAAAGACCATTTTGAGTTGACAGCTTTCTCCATAATTCTACTGCAATGGTTTCCAAAATATTGAGTAAGATTTTGTATTTCTGATTAGCTAAGTACTGGAAACATGCCCTCTAATGGGACACGTGTGGATATATGGAATAAGTACAAAAATATTATGGAATTTGAGCTTAATATAGATTAAATATGTTTTCGTCATGTCATAAATCATGACAAATTGTTCTGATACAGTATTGTAATTTCTTCATCTGTCATCTCCAGAACTTCGGGAGTTTTGACATGTGTGAGCAGAATATAGTGCAGAGAGATTTACATGTCAAGATCACAGTTTTCGTTTTGCTGACTCTGGATTGTTTTTCACAGTTCTTGACTAGTGGACTCTAAACAATGATAATAATAACCAGACATACCATGATATCATTACTAAAATTGGAGTCTGGCCCAGATTGGAAAACTAATGGTAATCATGAGACGTTGCTTATTTTGAGTGCCTACTATATGCCAAGTGTAAACTTATTTGCCATGTATAAACTTACGGAATTCTCTCAACAGCCCTATTATACATATGAAGAAACTGAGACACGGAGAAGTTAAGTAGCTTCCTCAAGCTCACACAGCCAGGAAGTGGCAGACCTGGGATTTGAACCCAGGACTTCTGGCTCCAGATCCCACACTCTAAACTTCACTGTAAGGCAGTACCTCACACACTGTGGTATTTTTGCACTACAATTGGTGATGTGCCCAAGACCCTTTGCGTTCTTTTCATGTTATCTGTCCTATCTCTTTGGATTTCTTTTGTTCCTGTTCTGATGCAGCAACAGAACACTCTTTGATTCAGAGAATATGGTGCCCTTAATGAATCATCAGGATGACCATGGACATTTTCAGGGACTTTCTGTGGAGATCTCAGTTTTTAGTTCTGAGTCAGCCTACCAGAATGATTTGATAGTTATGGCATATGACTCCTGCGTACAATTACAAGAATGAAAATCCTCAACCACATTGCTGGTGGAGAAGAAATGAACCAACGTTTTTGGAACACGTAGCCTCTGTAAGTAAGAGCATCTTTGACTTACTGTCTTGTTGGTTTGAATTTTAGGGAGATTTATTAACGTTTGGGGTACTAACATTGCATAGGCCAAGAATAATGGGAGAGTTTTGAAATATGGGAGATTCAGTGATTACCTGACAACCAAGATTCTCAAGGCCAGACTAAACAGTGTTACTGAGGATACGTATAAGCTTACTACCCAGGTAAAACATTTCTTGCGCAATAATAATCTTATCGCTTTTGCATATCAGGTTTTTCCAAGTAATGCTCATCAGCATCAGTTCTTTTAAAATAGAGCATCCTTAAAGCATCACACATGTACAAGGGCAAGGGCAAGAAAGTCCCATTGTAGATCCAAGAGGAAAAGAATGCATGTGAGTATTATAAACCGGATGAAATCTTAACTCCGTAGTGGCACAATTACTTTAATAGATTGGA
Source organism: Neofelis nebulosa (assembly GCF_028018385.1). NCBI lineage: Eukaryota > Metazoa > Chordata > Mammalia > Carnivora > Felidae > Neofelis > Neofelis nebulosa. The sequence goes on from NC_080789.1 coordinate 127,027,231, forward strand.
TTATTCTGAAGACAACCAGTGACCCTCTTCCTTCCACATATTTGAGTCCTAGTATGTGCCAGAATCCCCGTTATGTGCAAAGGACACAGAAATGAATAAAACACCTTCCTTGCATGCAGGGGGCACCCAAAATACTTCTCTCTTCTCTGCTCAATCTTTTTCTCTCTCAGTCTTGCATGATTGTGCTGCCACATTGAGATCTAGTTCAGCCGTTTCATAACGCCCCCACCCAAGGTTCAAAGTGCTTTGGTGAAATAACATCGACTTTTACCCTGAAATCCATGGAAATATGAAGTTTACTGTTTTGTTCTCCCTGATAAAAGATAGCATAATAACTAGTTGCCGGGTGACTGCATAAAACACAGGCCCCAAATGCAGCCGGTGAAGAGCAGTTAGCAATTAAGTAAAGGAAATGACTGGTGGGTTTGAAACTCAACACACTGCCCATGTACTTGTTAGTGTAGGGAGGCCTCTGGGTTGCTCTGACAACTTTTATCACTAAGGAAATAGTTTTGGTGACTCATGCTCGTACAGAACGACTTCTTTCAAAATCTGTGTTTTCGGTGACCTTACCATTATGCTTCTGTTTTCCTTTTTCTTTGGACAGGGACAGAAAAAGCTTCATTTGGATGGCATGGGTTTATTACTCAGTAGCATATTATTCATTCGCTGGCTGGCTCATGTTTTGAAATTTAACGGACTCAGTGGTGATCAGAGTAAAAGGTCAGTAGTTCTTGCAATATATTGCTATATTAAATGTAGAACTAAAGCCTATTTTCTAAGCAGAAGTGTTATATCTTATATTAACAACATCTCTTGTTGGTTACTTTTTTGTTATTTAACGCAACACTGTTATTCAAAAGACTGGTTGTACTTTTGGCAAGTAAACCAAAATACTGAGGTACTTTGCACCGTAACCTAAAATGCCTTAGTTTTCCCTCAAGGAGATGAAAAACTGGACTTAAAGTCTCCACTGAGAGTCGTCTGGAGATGATAATTATGAAAATAAAGGAACTTGAAGGAAACGCCTTTGCCCGCTTCTCCTTTCAGGTTAACTGTCTACCTGAAAGATGTTCCAACAGTATTTATTGACAATTGATATTTCTCTGCATTAAAATATAGTAAAGAAGTTGCAGAAGAAATGAATTAATTCAAAGAGTTATAGGCCTATAATGTGTTTGGAGAACGATATGGGAGAACTTCCTACAGGCAAAGAAAACCGGGAGCCAGGTGTCTTGCCTGGTAATTTTTGTGGCTCCAACCTTCAGTGTGGTCAGCACAGGGCTTACCTGGGTCCTCATTACATCTTTTGTTCTAACCCCAGAAATCGTGCTGGGAGTCTCAAAATTTAGCCGTTTTCATTTTGCTTTTAATGCAGCCCTTTTCTGTTTTTAATTTTGTGGCTGGAAAAGCCTGAAAAAGACAATGAGTCATGACAACCATTTCTTTTTCTTCCAGATAGGAGCCTTCAGCGTGAGGCGAGGGCACTGAAGCACCATTTGTGTGATTCATGAGGCTTAGTGCCTGGGTGCTTTTCCGAGGGGCCCCTTTAAGGGGACCCACTAGTCCAGTGGTTCTCAAAGTGTGGTACCCAGACCAGCAATACCAGCATCACCTGGCGTTGGAAAGGCCATCAGTCCCCACCCCAGATGCACTGAATCAGAACTTTGGAGCAGAGGCCCAACAATCTGTTTTTTAATAAGACTTCCAGATGATTCTGAGGAGGGCTGAGGTCTGAGAACCACTATGCTAGTGAATTCTTAGTATTTGTGGCCATGAAGAACATGAACAATATAGTGGCTGGAGAGGCGAGGAAATGAAGAATAAATAGAAAAGAATGTTTTAACTTTTAGAATTCAAGACTAAAAAATTAAAAAGCCTGGAATTTAATTAGGGGGACTGATTGCTTGCAAGAACCTTGCTTTCTCAGGGAAGGGCAATCTGATGACTAGGGAACTGTGAAATATATTGGCATGGCTCTGAAATTCTAGAATAAACTCTCGTGAGAAAAGGCACGGCTTTCTATATTAGGACATAAATTCAACCCAGGTGTGTAAAATCCTAGAAGACTCTCGTGTTCCATTGGCTTTGCCAATTCATTTGCATCTTGAGGCCACAGTTTCTAACTGAAAACCATATGCGTTGTTAATTGCCACGAATGATCTCATCAGAATGAAGTCAGAGATTCAAAATATGTAAGAGGATGTGTGAAGTGTTTTGATTATTGAAAAATGTGAAGCAAAGCATCAAGAATCATGAGTAGAGATATTGATGGCAAAGAGGTGGTTTAGAAGTTGATACAAAAAAGGATTGATATTTCAACTTCCCTTTGACATACACCTCCTTGACTGCTGGCTCTGTCGTGTATTAGTTTTTGATGTTAAGTAAATCACGGTTTTTAAAAGCTTTTCATCTTAGTTCCCTCAACAAAAATGTAGCATTTATGATCCCTACTCAGAGGATTGCTGTGAGAATAAAATTAGATTAAAATATGAAAATGCAGTTTGTAAAGGTCAAACATTACACATTTGAGATATTGTTGTTAGGACTGTCGGTATTTTGTGTCTGGGTTGGGAGGCTTTGTGATTGTTGACATAATGACATCCAGGAGTTTGGAATAAGTGTGTATGTCAGCAGATTTTATGATTACAAAAAATACCCATGTTTACTTTTCTACTAATTCTCCTCTAGTGGAATGTTTTCATTTTCTCATGAGACGAGAGAGATCCGCATATGTTTTATTAAAGAAAGCAAGCCTGATATTTTTTATCCTTTGAACCGAGGGACTACATTTCACTCATTCTTGCGGGGAAAGATGGCAGCTTCTGGGTAAATTCACAGGCCGTGGATAAGTCTCCATTTCTTCGAATGTAAAAGGAAGGTGTTGCTAATACAGAAGCGTGTGAAGACGAAGTGAGAGATGTATATAAAATACATAGTTGAGGGCTACATGGTAAGCACTCGATAATGTGGGTTGTTATTAGTGTTGTTATCGTTATGAAACGATAGCTTGAAGAGGGGCAATGTGTCTGAATAGTCGAGGGAAGGAGAAAATAAGAAGACAAGGAGGCAGCTTGTGAAATGGCCCGACCATTTGGCACATGAAAATTCAGGTCCCATGACTTTTCCGGTCACGCTTATGAAATCAAACAATTCTCTGATGGTTGCTCATAGAGAAAATTAATATAGTGATTTATAATCTGTGCGTCTACCTCATAATCAACATTTCAGTTTTGCTTTAAAGTTCTGTTTCTTCCCTCTCCAGGCTTGAGTGTGCTAGATACAAGGAAAAGGGAGTACTGAATTTCTCTCTCCCCCTCCCCGCCTCTCTCTCTGTTTACCAAGTGTTTCTCCTCGTCCTTCCCTACCTTGCTGACTAAGGTCTCTTGCTGGTTAGGGTTAGGGCTCATTGAGAAGAGGTGAAGGGGAAAAGAAAGTTCTTTCTTGACAACTATTGTTGGTGATCTAGAGTTTACACCGCTCCATTGGGCATGTGTTTGAAATGGGCCCTTTTTCTAGCAGGTGTTTCTGTGGGAACTTCTCATCATTGGGCTGTCTTGCCCAAAGTGCCCTTGACATGCACAGGTGCATTCGTATTTGTCTTCCACAGTCCCAAGAAGTCATTCGGAAATACACTCTGCTTCTTTTTGCTGTGGTAACTTCTTTCCAGGGGCTCATCCTCCCTCAGAATCTAAAACAGCAAGTTCTCCCCTATATGGCTCAGATCTGGTCCAAGGGAAATACTTTACCTACCAGAACTCAGAGGAGGATGAGAGCAGAGTTTTAAACTCCCAGGTGGTCCTGTGACAGACACTCTTTGCCTTGGACCCGAGGTGAGTAGCAAACAGCCCCAAAGATCTTCTTGGCAGAAAGGTCAGTCCACACAGCACGCTGGCAACTTTCTCCGAAAACTTTCCTCTGCAACCATCTCCAACTTGTTTATACCTTCCACATAGATACATAGCTGGTTGTAAGAGTTTGATGTAACTCTTTGTGGAACCCTTCCTTTGCGTTGTACTGTTGTATTTCACCTTGGCAGGTGGTTTGTACTGCTTGCTACTTTACATGAAACTTGCTTTAACTCCTATCAAAGGTAAAAAGGGAAAGAACCACTTTGGGGGGGCTCTCACTCCTCAATCACCCCAGAATTGTGGTCGCTGCCAGGGAGAAAATGGTGTGTCCATGCAAATGTAATTGGGAACCTCCTGCGTGCCCAAATCACAACATAATTCCAAAGTTAAGCTTTAAATGTGAGCAAGGGTTTTGTTTTTTTTTTTTTTTTTTTTAGATATTCATCTTTTCCTCATAGGTAGCTTTTTGTTTTCTAAAGTGACTGAGTTACAGTATTCCTGTCTTACGTTATTAACCCTTGAACTGACTTCTCTTATTGTTTTGGGAGCTAAAAATGTGTTTAAAAATGGTGTTCAGCTGAAGTTAAAAAACTGCTAACTTTTATCAGTTGTTAAATACAATTCGCACTTGTACTTAAATAAACTCATTTGGAGACAAACAAAAAATTTTATGTATTGTGTTTAAATTATCTTTTTGCATTGCAGGCATAACTTTTTCTTTTTTATCTTTTTTTTTTTAAGTTTGTTTTGAGAGAGACAGAGAGAGTGTGAGTGGGGGAGGGGCAGAGAAAAAAGGAGACTCTGAAGCAGGCTCAGCACTGTCGGAGCAGAAGCCACGTGGGGCTCGAACTTGTGAAACTATGAGACCATGATCTGAACTCAGGCCCCAGATGTCTGTGTCTGTCTTGTGGTATTTCTGGGGGTGGTGTCTTAGTACACTAAGAAAATGAACCTGGACTTGGAATGTCACGTAAGCCTCATTTTTCCATGTGTTTTTGTAGTGACCAGATGCTATTGTGAAAATTATATGGACCTTTCAAAATTTGCTGGGAATTTGAAAATTGGGTATGGTAGGTATTTGTCTAATAATTCTTAATATCAATTTGGTTATTTTTTCAAATGGGCTTGATTGGCGTAGTAGAGTTAGAGTAGCAAAACCTTAACATAATGACTAAATACTCATCTATGCATCCATCCACCCAAGGGACTCCTTTTATTTTATTTTATTTTATTTTAGTTTAGTTTAAGTTCACCCCTAGTGTGGAGCCCAGTGTAGGACTTGAACTCACAACCCTGAGATCAAGACCTGATACTCAACCAACTGAGCCACACAGGTGCCCCAAAGGGACTTCTAAAATATTAGAATTCTTTACTAAAATAAATATTGGCAATGCCTTCTACCATAGTGTTCTTTTCTTTCCTGTCCTGCCATTTCGTCTTCCCTGTTCTCCCTGTGTCTTTCTTTTCTTGTTTTCCCAGATATCTGGGGATGTGCTCAGGGGAGATGATGGTACTTGGAAAGAGTATCTGGGTCTGTCAAACTTTGAGCCAGTTTGAAGATAAGGAGGCAAGAGTCAAAAAAAGAGAAAGAAAGAAAGAAAGAGAAAGAAAGAAGGAGATGCTTCTAAATCTTGTGCAACACTGTGATTTATTTTTTTAAGTTTATTTATTTATTTTGAGAGAGTCAGAAACAGTGTGAGAGGGGGAGGGGCCAAGACAGAGAATCCCAAGCAGGCTCTGCCCTATCAGCTTGGAGCCCGACGTGGGGCTCGAACTCACCAAACCGTGAGATCAAGACCTGAGCTGAAATCGAGTCAACAGCTTAACTGACTGAGCCACCCGTGCACCCCACGTGTGACACTGTAATTTAAACAGGATTTGGCATGGCAACTCACTGTATGGTGTATCAAAGTTGATACAAAGATGGTGAGCTGAGAGGAGCTGTACATTAGACAAAGCAAAGTGTGTGTGTGTGTGTGTGTGTGTGTATGTTAACAAGGTTGAGAAAGGTTTTAATAAATTGGAAGCATTAAGGGGCACCTGGCTGGCTCAGTCAGTAGAGAAAGCAACTCTTGATCTTGGGAGTCATGAGTTCAAGCCCCACCTTGGGCATAGAGCTTACTTAAAAAAATACAATAAAAATAAGTTGGAAGCCTCAAGATGAACTGGAGACTCTAAAAAGCTCCCCTGTGAAGCTGAAAGGGTTTAGACTGCCGCTTGTATCACACTCCTTTTAGCCAGAAGTTGTGTGGGGAACATCTAATGTGTTCCCCTAGCGCCTGGGATCCTATTTCTGCCACTCTGCCACCAAAAAGAGCTGGGAGGGTAACTGGTAACAAATCTCGAGGGGATACCAAAATGATGTTAGAACAAGAAGGAATAGCTAAGAAAGGTTTGCAAAAGGAGAGGCATTGTGGAACTTCCTACTAGGTGTGATAATGTACGACAAAGTTCCAGTAATTGCAAGTGTGGTTCGCCAGCCAGAATAGCAGACGCATCCCAAGAAGAGTGAGGCCCCGTGGGGATGATACGACCTTAGAATATAGTGTGTGAAAGAGGAAAGAGGAAGTGTTACGCACCACCAGGGAAGGGAAAACTAGATATTTGCGGGAAAGTTAGGTTTAAAACCTCACCTTGCACCCCATATCAAAATGGATTTTAAAAAATGAAACGTAAGGAAGAGAAGCACATACAGAGACATAGGATAAGTCACAAAGGAAAACTATGTATATTTGATGGCAGAAAATGTAATACTTCTGTGTCATAAAATATTACAATCCAAATTCAATGGAAACTGATGAACGGGGAAGTGTTTTTACAATACACGTGGTTGACGGCTTTATAACAACAAAAATAAAATTGTGGTAATTCAATAAGAGTCTCCTATCATCCCAGAAGCAAAAGGACAAATGTGAAAAATAATTGACAAAATAAAAAATTACAGATGCCCCATAAAGATGTGATAATTCATCCTCGATGTTAACCAAAAAAAGGGAAAATAAAAATGACACCCTAATTGTTGGCCTACAAGATAGACAAAGGTTTAAAATGACATCACTTGTTCATGTGGATGTAGGAGGTGAATGTTCTCAGTCACTGCTGATGGGAGTTTGGACTCTAATCGTTCTGGAAATGAGTTTTGACAATATGCATCAAGAACTTACGTAATAATTATGACTTTCACCTGTGACCCCCCCTCTAGACTCTAGCTGATGAAAATATCAGAGCATTTGAATATTTATATGCAAGAATATTCATGTACTGTTCATGGTAGCAAAAAACTGAATCCTCTTAAATGTTCAATACTGACAGACTAGGAACACAAATTATGGTTGTTTATGGACTACAGAAACAAGGAAGGAAAGATACCCAGGGAACAGTTTAAAAGTGGTTGTTTTTTAGGGGTAGGGATTAAATCAAGGTTTTTTTTTAGAAGGGTATGTCTTTTTCCTCCTTTTACTTTTGTGATTTGCTTTACCCCTCCAAATTAGCATGCACTATTTAGAAAATTCGGGAAAAACTAAAGATAACATGTGAAAGAATGATACATCTCTTCGATCAAAATGGAGAACTGGTCATGATAAAATGTTAGATGAAAAAAAAAACAAGGTATAAAACACAAATGCAGGGGCGCCTGGGTGGCTCAGTCGGTTAAGCATCCGACTTCGGCTCAGGTCATGATCTCACAGTCTGTGAGTTTGAGCCCCGCATCAGGCTCTGTGCTGACAGCTCAAAGCCTGGAGTCTACTTCAGATTCTGTGTCTCCCTCTTTCTCTCTCTGCCCCTCCCTTGCTCATGCTCTCTCTCTCTCTCTCAAAATAAAATAAACATGAAAAAACATTAAAAAAACACAAATGCAGTAAGATTATGATTTTGGTAAAACATAATTAGTGCAAAGACTAGAGAGAGAAATACTAAAGTGTTGGCCATAGTTATGTCTTGTAGTTTTTTAAATTTTCTTTTTTCATATATTTTCCTGTTTTCCAGATTACGTGTGATGGGCGTAAATATTTTATTAGTAGTGCAAAAAGAGAAAGAATTATTCTCTTATAGTTGGATTGGGCTTTCAATACTCTGGGCATTTCTGATGTATGCTTATTAGGTCTCTTTCACTTTGGGTGATAAACAAAAATTTGTTTTCCAAATAATTATGTCTCACCTCTATAGGGAACAGGTAATGGGACTGAACTGAGGTCTGAAGCTTTTGGGTTTTCAAACTGTGAGCTCTATAAGGGTGCATAAATACTGCTCTTGGTTTCATTCTTTTCCCACCCTATTGTAGGATTGAGCCATAAAGTGAAAGGAGTAAAAAAAGATGGGCCCTGCAGATTCCTGACATTTTTTCCTAACCAGAATGATTTTTAACTCCTAATGTGATTTTTCCCCCTCAAAATATATACCAGCTGTCTTCTTTCATTCCCTTTGATATCTTCTAGATTTTTTAAAAAAATTAATGCTATCTTCTGATTTCTGTAAAAAAAAAAAGCACTTTGGTGATTTGTAAATAAATCTGTTCATCTGGGGAATATTGATTTATGGGACGTTCAGCAAATCACATGTTTTCTTCTTTAGATTCTTTGTTAAAAAAAAAAACACCTGAATATTCAAAAAGAAAACGGATAGGGTCTAGACGGATTTATGAGCATTTTAAACATTCATAAAGTTCTTTGAAACTTACAGGCCTGTGTGAATGTGTATGATGGATACTATCCTATTATTAAAGCATACTTTGCCATCCACTAAAATATAGTCTATTTTGGTCACTCTGTATTCTCTGAATGACTAAACATAGAGCAAATCCCTTTGGGACTTGTACTATATTTTAACTTCGCAGTAATTACCTTAGATGGAAATGGAACACTCAATCTTGATCTTCGGGAGTCAGCGTAACCTGTAATAGAAGGGTTAATGGCTTCTGGGGCATTCCAGCATGAATAGAAAGTTTGGGGTTAAGTGGTACTTATGTTGTATCAGGTTTACTGAAGTGACTTTGAAAGGCTGTAAGATCAGTTTTAACAGTTTTAAGTAAATACAAAGTTGAGGGTTTTTTTTTTTCTTATGGAGTGAATAGACCTAGTAATAATGTTATTATATTTTGCTTATTTTTATCTCTAATGGATTGTGTGATAATGATCCCAAGTGATACTGTCGTGTATCTAAACTAGTACCTGACTAGCAAGGGTAAGGTGAAAAATGCTTTTGTATGATTTTTCTCTGGATCTGGATTTTAATTTGTCAGTATTGACAACAGTAGCAATTGAAAAATAAAAAGGCTGTGAAGAAGAATGAAGCATTTTATAGAGCGTGTGTGTATGTGTGGTGAATGTGGGATGTGCATACATGCTTTCCTCTTCCTGGCCTTGCTGGATCTGGTTAGGGGGATTTGGTTACTTCAAACAGTTCTGAAGGTTTGATGAATTAGCAGAGTAAAGGAGCAAAGTACGAATAGCTCTCTTTCATTTTTATCTCTTCTATTCCCATCATGAGTCTTGTTTTCCTGCCTGACATAACAAAGGCTATCATAGAAAACAATAAGGAAAGACATCTTGTAGAGAAAATGCAAATTAGTATCTTGGTAATATACCCTTTTTGAAAGCATACCAACCAGGAAAACAGTTCTCTGTGTGTAATTGTTAGAAAAGAATGAAATGTAACTTACGTTATGACACAGTTGTTCAGAGAGGGAAGGAAACCGGTATTCATTGTTCTAGGCACGTTACTGAGGTTCTCTCTCTCTCACTGTCTCTCTTTACCTGTGTTGATTAATTATTGATTAAATACAGACATTACCTTGCTAGCAAATATTACCCTTGTTACATAAATGAAGAAAGTATTAGAGGTAGGATTCATATTGACTCATTTATTCTAAGGACCATGTTCCTTGCACTGCATCAAGGTGTCTTTGTAGAAATAACTGGGCCCAGAATCTATTATACATTTTAGTCATGTGTCTTTGAGGTTGTCTCTCTTTTGTGAAGCAGAATTAACCTTTTTGTTTAATCTTTATAAACCGCATTGCCCTATCAGTTAAGGTAACCTTCATGGATCTCAAATTTGCCTTCATTCCTCAGGCCAACCTGTTCTCAGGAAGCAGTGTATTCTGGGAATCAGGGCTGCTTTAGTTTGGATCCTTGGCTTTCCTTCTGGGGGTGGAGGCCCAGCAGGCGTGGGACAGCTGAGCCTTCTGAGTATCTTCTGTACTAACTTGTGATATAGCTGGCCCTAGAAAGACCTCTGAAGGAAACCCAAATAACAGATTCCCTGTTGTCGTGGGCTTGGGCAAGTGACCTCAACTTTCTGGAGGTCAGATGAAGACTGGGTGAAATCAGGGTCATATGGGGTCACTTAGAGGCAGCTGCAGGGGTGGGTGAGGGTAGGGGAGGTGATCTGGAGTCCTTCTGGGCCCCTACTACCCATGCTTTAACAACACAACAGCTGTGTGCATCCGTGTGTGTGTGTGTGTGTGTGTGTGTGTGTGTGAACACACCCTCTGTGCCTGATCCTAGGGGAAATTTTGTTCGAAGAAAAGGTTCTACATCTAAACATAGTTGGAAAAACACTGGCAAATAGTCCTAAAGATTTCTTCCGGCTCTAAATTTCCATGGGTGTAGGAGAGCAGTTTTAAAGATAGAGAATCCCCCTATCTTTAATGTAACCAAAATATAATCTTTAACATTTATTGCCAAACATTTTTAAATTAGACATTTCAGATATAATCTGAAAGAGAAAAATCTGTGTCAAAAATCTGTGACCGAGTACTTTGAGATGGTAAGCTATAGGGCCAACTGCATGGTTTCTATGCTTTTCAGCAGAAAAATCTAGAATTACATTTCCTCATGATTCTGATTAAGAAAACCACATTTATTCTCTTCCTTTTTCTGAGGTAAGCATAAGATAGTATTTACAACTGGAAGTCCCTAGAGTACACTTCATAAAAGAAAAGTACTATTCCTTCAAGACACCGTGAAGTTCATCATTTTCCATCTGTTCTTTTTCTCTTGGAAGTTCATCATGTCATTGAAATAACACACCTGTTGTTTCCTGCCTCTTTTCTTTTGTGACAGTTTGTGAACAAGGTGAATGGACATCAGAGGAAGAACTGAAATATTTGGTTACAAGGTTTGCTATCGTGTGAGTTCCTTTTCCTCTATATCTTTAGGACACTTTTTAATTGAACTGAATTGAATTGAATTATTTTGTGATTTTTTGAATAATTTATTGTCACGTTAGCTAATATACAGTGTATACAGTGTAGTCTTGGCTTCGGGAGTAGATTCCCATGATTCATCACTTACGTACAACACCCAGTGCTCATCCCAACAAGTGCCCTCCTCAATGCCCATCTCCCATTTTCCCCGTCCCCCCCCACTCACCCCCATCAACCCTCAGTTCGTTCTCTGTATTTAAGAGTCTCTTATGGTTTAGGGCACTTATTTTATTTATTAATTTTTAATTTATTTTCTATTTTTTTAAATGTTTATTTTTGAGACACACACACACACACACACACACACACAGCATGAGCAGGGGAGGGACAGAGAGAGAGGGAGACACAGAATCTGAAGCAGGCTCCAGGCTCTGAGCTGTCAGCACAGAGCCCAATGCGGGGCTCAAACCCATGAACCTGAGCCAAAGTCAGACCCTTAACCAACTGAGCCACCCCAGGCGCCCCTTGGGGGAATTATTTTAAATCAGTGTTCATAGTACAATAATTAAGCACTTGCTGCACACTTCAACATTGTTCATTTATTGATGGGCTACCTGTTAAGGTCATGACTTCACGAGACTGACTTTCAAGCAACTCTCTCCAATAAAACTTTCTGTGATGATGGAAGTGTTCTCTCTTGGCTGAGCAGTACTGTAGCCATCAGCCACATGTGGCTATTAAATACTTGGAACATGCCTAGCGTGACTAATAAACTAAGTTTTCAATATTAATTAAGCTAATTTAAACTTCAATCAGCAAATGTGGCTGGCGGTTACCCTATTGGACAGTGTGGTTCTGGAGGGTCAATACAATTGGTAAAATAGTCTTATGTTCAGGGGACAGAAGGCACGAAGTTGTTTTTATTATTGGCACTTTAATGGCTGGAAATAGGTTAGAGGTTTTTCCATTTAAAACCATCTTAAGCTAACTATTTCTTCAGTGCTTGGCACATAAAAGTCAGTAAGTGATCGGATGGTATTACTGGGTCTCCCCTTACTCCACCCCCAGTCTCAGCAACTCATGTATCTGATGCATCCTGGGTGAGGTCACTAACAATTTTCCCCTAAGATTGCCAGACCTGTAGACTTACCTCTCAAGCTGCCTGGGTCTTGGTGGGAGTTCAGAGCGAGACAGTCATGTGTGCTGCTGTCTACTGACTTCCAGCGCTCCTAGGCTCCACACCCCCTCGGTCATGCCTCTGGCTTGAAGACTTCCAGCCTCGCATCCATACTTCTCCAAGCCAGACCATTCCTAGCCGCCATCCACAACCCCCACTTAGGGCCCTGAGAGGTCTGTGGCCATAAGCACCTCTCTGCAGCGTGCTGATGTGACCTTGTTCAGTTGTGGCTCCTAAAACCGGCATCACCCAATTGGGGGATGAGCAATTGCAGGGGTCAGGATCACACTGTTGGACACAGTTCAAGGGACCGAGAATGCATCACTTAGACGACGTCATCCGATAGATGCTGTTTATGAAACACACTTTTATGTTGTGCTAGGCATTGGGCTACGCGCTTCAGATTCTCCTCTAGCCCTCGCAGCCACCACATGTCCTATTTGTACATATTTTAGACATGTGCTTAGGCTCAGAGAGGGTAAGTGACTCGCCCAAAGTTGCATAGCTAGGAAGCAGCAGATCTACGATTCCTGTTTACGCTCTTTGGCTCTCATTATTGAAGAGGGACAGGTCTTCAAAATCAGTGCAGAAAGAATAGATTTTAGGTGACTATAAACAAGGATGTTCTACTAATTTAAGGCCTTCACTTCAAACGTCTCCCTCTGCGAAGTATGCCGTGCCCCTCAGGAACAGCTCACAGCTGAGGCCTAATGCTGGCGCATGGGTACTGTGATGTAAAGGCCTTCTTGAATAAGCAGGAGGTTGCACGTGGAAGATGAATTCTCAGGGCCTTTCTGATTCAGATCCCTTCTGAATACAATTTCCTCTCTTGAGGACATTTATTGCCAATTTACTCCCACATGACTACTTTTTTTTTATTTTCCATGCAATTCATAAAGACCATTCTTTTTGCTGGGTGAAACCAGAATGTAATGTATTCATCGTTCACATTTGCATAAACAGGGTATTCTCTCCTTTCGGCCAGGCTGCGTAAGAATCCACATCACGTTTCACTGGGGAATAAAGAATGGCCTGGATCATGAAACTCAAAGATGATTGCCAAAAGTATTTTAAACATTTGGCGGACTGTCTTAGTTCTGTTGGATATTAATGTTCACGGGAATGACAGGCAGGAGAGGAAGAACAAAATATGATAGATTTTAAGTTATACGATGAGCTCTTAAATAACTGAGATATGCTGTTATTTTTTTAACATAGTCTTAGTGTTATATTGTGCTCCTTAATTATTTCTGATATGCTTCCTTTGTGCCAGGTGTTAACTAGCATTTTGGCTTTTTTTTTTTTTCAAGTGTATTTTGTGTGTTTTGAGGGAAAACAACACTGAATGTCCTCAAGTTTGATTTTTGATATTTGTATTGTCAGAAAGTGTGTCGAGCTTCTGTAATTAGAATATAAGCTCTGTGGGACATGTCACTGAGGATAACTTTATGGGAAACTATAGGATTAGAAAGCTGTTTTTCTCCTTTAAGAACATTTGTAGTTTGCTTTGGGAAAGAGTCATCAATGTGTATCCTCATTTTCTCTGTGCTCCCCATCCTATCCTCCTCCTGAACTACTCCTGATTGTGGCACCCTCACCTCACACAACTTGTGCCAGGGTTTGGACATGAATGCATACGTAATCTGAGGGGATCTAACATCTATAGTTGTCTCCATGGAGATGGTTGCACATTATGATTATGGTGAACGTTTTCAGTCTTGAAATGATTATCACACGTGATATGCTTTAGAGAGGAAATACCATGTATCCAGATGTGGTGGATCAGGCAGAAACTGGGTTGGAAAGAATTGAAAAGATTTCACGATAGGAACAGGTAGGATCTCTATTTCAGAACGCTGGCAAGGTATGGATCAGGGAACCAAACACATCGGGGTTTCTAGCCTAGGATTCTAGAAGGAAGAATCTGTTTGACAGAGAATTTGGAGAAGAAGGCTAGCCTTTCTGGGCAACATAAAGAACATGAGCAAGGAACACGAGTGGGGAAACTGAGACACGAAGGATGTTTGGGGAATGCCCACTGTTCCAGTTTGCAGCAGAGCTGAAGAAGGAGAGAAAACAGAGTTAAGAAAGAAACATAAGTCGGGGGCTGTATTGTGAAGACCCTTAAGGATCAGCGTGAACAGTTTGTAATCAGCCTGTGTGGGAATGGGGGTCTACCTCCCTCCCTCTCAGGAGATTGGCATTTTCCACGAACTCGTCCACATAGTTTTGGCCTGTCTCTCCCCTACAGGGTAAGATCGTTGTCATATTTATTTTGATTTATAGTACCCATGCTAAACAGATTTTAGGTTTGTGTAACATTTTGGTTGTTGACCGTATATAAATCATTGTGACTACATAGCTCCCTTTATAGGTGCTGATATGTTTATTGTACTAATATTATGTAACAAATACTAGAAAAGTTTGTTTCATGCATTATATTTATTATGTTACTGTGTATATATGATTTCCATAAATTAAGTTGGCTTAAGAGTACTTTTTTTTTTTTAATTTTTTTTTTTTAATGTTTATTTATTTTTGAAGGAGAGAGAGACAGAGTGTGAGTGGGGGAGGGGCAGAGAGAGAGGGAGACACAGAATCTGAAGCAGGCTCCAGGCTCTGAGCTGTCAGCACAGAGCCCGACGCGGGGCTCGAACTCACAAACTGCGAGATCATGACCTGAGCCGAAGTCGGACACTTAACCAACTGAGCCACCCAGGCGCCCCAAGAGTACCTTTGTTGAGGGGCGCCTGAACACAGGGCTCAGTCGGTTAAGCATCTGACTTCGGGTGAGGTCATGATCTTGCCGTTCACAAGTTCCAGCTCTGCGTTGGGCTCTGTGCTGAGAGCTCAGAGCCTGGTGCCTGCTTCAGATTCTGTGTCTTCCCCTCTCTCTGCCCCTTCCCCACTCACATACTCTTTCTCTCTCTGAAAAATAAATATTTTTTAAAAATTAAAAAAAAAAGAGTACATTTGTTTACACCAGATTTAAAAAATGTCTTTTGGATAATTTCAATTTGAGCAGATAATTGACATGTGGCCAAAAGGGGACTCACTTTCTCAAAAACTAATTCAGGCTTAGAATCTTAGAGCTGCAGGGCCCTCAGCACCCATTTCTCCTGCTTCCTTCCCTTTTATTTTGTAGATGGGGAAACCAGGCTCAGTGCAAAGTCACATAATCAGTTATTGCCAATGCCAGGGCTAAGATTCTGTTCTCTGCTGTCTTTCTGCCAACCGTCGTATCTGAAATAAGTGACCAACAAAAACATTTAAAGGCCAATACACATTTACAATGAAAAAGTTTCATAGGAAACATCAGAATGGAGCAGTTCCATAATTAGATAGGGTAGTCATACTTTTGTTTATAACATTACATTGGGGCACTTGCAAAGTTTCTAACAAATCAGTTCTTAACTTATTACAAGTGGCACTCCCCAATTTTTCCTAACAAAAGTTAACGTGTGGTGGTAATGGGAACAATATGACACCACACCATGAGATCATTTCCTCCCTTGCACATGGCCATGTTTTACTTTGTGATCCGGCTTCTGACGACATGGTCACTGGAGCATCTTGGAGAAGCAAGGCCCCGGCACTTGGAGGGACATAAATACTTCCGCATTATATTAACAGCAGATCCTCTGTTCAGGATACTTTCCACGTTAAAGTACAACGAACCCCACTAACAATTACAGCAAGCGTCCTCTGTCCTGGTGTGCACAGGGGCTCTCTGCTGCATGGCCGCTGAATTCTGAACTTGTAACTAACTCTGGGACCCGCTCGCGGGAGGAGGCTGATTTATCTCTGTCACCCCAGCACAGCCACAAAACCTGGCACGTGGTACGTGCACAAAACCAACGTTAGTGAGGTCTGGACACTTAAGGCTTCCAAGTGACAGTGAAGCAGCGAGCCTGGAAAATGAGTTTTTCTGGGTTCTAACCTGTCTGTGTTAATTCACTTTGAGGCAAAGGTAGATTTCGCCCGTCTACTGAGCTCCGGCTTAGTGTTTTCTTCCAAAGTCCCTGAATGCACTCTGGCAGGAAGATGGAGCGTAAATCAGGCTGCTATTCACTTGGGAGGCCGTAGTGTTTTGTGTCCGTTGTCCTCCCGCTGACCCCTGTCACCCCCGGGCCCCCCAAGCTGCTTGAAGCTCTGGAGCGCGGCAGCTGCGGGACAGGGGGAACTGAAAAGCCGCGGAACCAGAGGCGAGGGAGCAGCGCGGGCGGAGGAAGGACGAGATGGGGAACCGGCAGGCCTAGCTGCGAGGCGGCGGCAGCGGCGTGGAGATGGAGCCCCTGCGGGTCCTCGAGCTGTACAGCGGCATTGGGGGCATGCACCAGGCGCTGAGAGGTGAGGAGCACACCCCGCCTCTCCTTACGTTCACCCCTCCGCGCTGCTCACAGCCTGGGTGCGGGGGAGGGGCGAAGCGGCGAGACGCTGGGGGCGGAGAATGGAGGTGGAGGGGGCGCTCGGTTGTCTTGGAAACCGCCCCAGCGCGCCGTCCCCGCCCGGCGCTGCGGGCGGAGACTCCTTTCCTCCCGCCCCGAGCGATGCCTGAAGGGCGGGCCCCACGTCTCAGAGGACTCCGTTTGTGAGTGCTCATCCGCGAGGCCAGGCTAGAAACTCAAACTAAAATGGTACCCGCGAAGGGGGGAGAGGCGAGCCCCTGCCTGGTGCGGGTCCCCAATTCTAAGTGTGGCTGCCACCTAGAGGCGTGGACACCTGCTGCTTTTGCCCTGGACGAAGTGGAGACGAGGGAGGGGAGGTCGCTGGGGGTCTTGGCCGGTGAGGGGATGGACTTTCGAAGGGATAGCTGCAGTTCAAGGTCGAAGTTAGGGAAGCCTAAATACACTGTGGAGAGAAGGCATTGAGTCACAACCTGCTCCTTTCTGGCCTTTGAAAAGAAACAGCTGGTCTTGTCTAGATACTTAGGCGCCAGGAGAACGGAGTTGAAACTTCGTTGTGACCTTGGGCTAGGTCCTTCACAGTTTTGAACATGTTTCCTGGTTTTAAAATGTGAAAAATAATCTATTTTCAGAGAAGGCTTGTGAGGATCAGAGATGAGGCGAGTGAAATGTTTAATAATAGTGCGTAGTACATTGTAGCCCCTCAAAGCATTATAAATTATTAGTACCTCTCTTTTATGTACGTCTTCGATTTTGAGATTTTAAATTTCTTTAGTGGTAAGTTGGAGCTGAAAGGTTTCGTTTTTGGTGACGTTTGCTCAAAAATAATTCTTGAGCTCCTGTACTGTGCCAGGTACTGTCGAGGCACCGGAGAAACAGCGTGACAAATAGACTTGGAGCATGCGTGTTTATTCTTAAATTACTAAGACAACCACAAAACTGAAACTTGCCTGCTTCCTTTTTTTAGTTTCGAGGGCAAGAAAAGACTACTGTAAGATACAGAGAATATATAATGAGTTGAGCATGATCACTTTTCTGAGCATATATATTTGGTTGTAGATGAGGTCAGTGATTATTACATTTTTATTACTTACCAATTATTTTCTGGCTCTCTATGTTCACTTCTCTTATCAAAATTTACCAGCTTGAAAACAAAAGAAAATTCTAGGGGTGCTTGGCTAGCTCAGTCAGAAGAGCACAGGGCTTTTGATCTCTGGGTTGTGGGTTCCAGCCTCATGTTGGGTGTAGAGATCACGTAACACGAATGAACGAATAAAGTTTCAAAAAAGAGAAAATTCTAGAACTATCTATTCTCTTAGTTAATTTTGTAAGATTTTATAATGTCAGCATTTTCCCCCTTATCTTGAAAACCCTTAATGAACATAATTTTAAAGCTTGTTTTGTACTTTATCATAAACTGTAACTCAACTACTCTTCAAGGGTTGAACATAAGATTATCCCCTGATTTTTTGCAAGTATAAATGTGCTACAATTACATCCTTGTGCATAAATTCTAATTTTCTCTTTAACCGTTTTTTCTAAAAGTGAAATTAATTTGTTTAACAATAAGAGCCTGTGTGCCACTTAACAAAGTAAAATTATGAGAATCTTTTTTAAGGTTTTTGGATAGATGATATAGCAAATTAAGTGCCTCCCTGAACTACATATTCATTAGGAATTGTAATATCCATTTTTTAACCTTTGCTAATTTGATAGGAGAAATTGTATAATTTTAACTTGCATTTTTTTTGTTTAATGAAATATAAGTATATTTTCTCCTATTAACCAGTGCAACCTGAATTTGTACACATATTTCTGTTACCACTGCTACCATCCTGAATGTAAGCCTTATTAAAATAGTTTCCCAATTGATCCCCTGCTTCTACTTTTCTTCCCTGCTCCACCCTTTCTCCACAAAAGAGAATGATCTTTTGCACAGTAAATCAGATCATGTCACTTCCCTGCTTAAGTGGCTTCCCTTTGAGGTTAGAATCACAGCCCCGTCTTCTCCTCTGCTTTGGAGATCTGCCTTCTGTCTGCGTCTTCAACCTTATGTGCCACTGTCCTCTTCCTTCTCATATCCAGACTCACTGGTCCTTCTCTGGCCCCTCAAACCCTCCAGGTTCCTGTGATGTTCTGGCCTTTGTTTTTGCTGTCGTCTCTATCCAGAGTACTCTAATCCCAGACTTTTCCGCTGCAGCTGCATTTCATGTCTCCTGTCTTAGTTCACATGTGGCCCCTTCAGCGTAGCCTTCCGTGGCTGACCCTGTGATTCAAAGTAGCCTTCCTGCTGTGTCTCCACCTTGATGGACTCTCACCTTTTGGTTTCAGGCCTACCTATAAGGAGTATTGACTCTTAATCCTATCTGATGCAAATATTTTCCCCACATGTTTGTATTCCGGTGTTCATTTGTTTGATGCACCAAAGTTTGAAATTTTTTTGTAATAAAATGCATTGCTGTTTCCCATGTGGTTTTTATACAGTAAGAAAGACCAAAGGTAAGAGCGCTAACTGCGGTATTTATTAAGGACCTTTTACATGTCAGGCTCTATGTTAATGATTTAATAAACTAGTTAGTGGTAAAGCCAGTATTGTAACCCAGGTTTCTGCACCTGACCTCTTAACCATGCTATGCTGCCATTTTTATGTTTAAATCCACTACTTGAATCTACAGTTTATATAATAATAAGCACAAGAGGAATAATAACTTCAGATTTCTAGGTAAGGTTTATGATCGAAACATTTTTTTATTGTGGTAAAATACACATAACATAAAAGGTACCATTTTAACCATTTTTAAGTGTACACTTCAGTGGCATTAACTAAATTCACAGTGTTGTGCAAACATCAACACCATCCTTTCCAGAACTTTTTCATCATCCCAAACAGAAACTCTGTACCCTCTAAACAAGGACTCCCCATCATCTCTTCCCTTTTGTATCTGATTCACTTAGTATGTTTTCAAGGTTCATCCATCTTGTAACATAGAAGTGCTTCAATTCCTTTTTATGGCCGAATAGTTTTCCATTATATGCATTTACCACATTTTGTTTATCCATTTCTCTGTTGATGGTCTTGGTTGTTTCCGCCTGTTGGCTCTTGTGAATAATACTGCTATGGGTATTGGTTTCAACATATCTGATTCCCTGCTTTCAGTTCTTTTGAATATATACCCAGGAGTGGAATTGCTGGAGCATATGATAATTCTGTGTTTAACTTTTTGAATAACTGCCAAACTGTTCCACAGTGGCTGCACAATTTTATATTTGTACTAGCAATGTGGGGGGGGGGGTTCCAATTTCTCCATCTATCAAAATGATTCCTTATTCCAATATATTTGTGTGTGTGTGTGTATGGGTATGTGTGTGTGTGTATATATATATATATATTTTTTTTTTAATTTATTTTTTTTTTGGTAATAGTTATCCTAAAGGGTGTGAAGTGATATTCTAGTCTGGTTTTGATTTTGATTGTTCTAACAACTGAAGTTAAGTGACCATGTGTTTATTGGTCATCTGTGTATTTTCTTTGGAGAAATGTCTATTTATGGCTTTTGCCCATTTTGGAATTGGATTGTTTTTTATTCTGTTGTAGGGGTTCTTTATATATTCTGGATATTAATCCCTTATGATTTATATAATTTGCAGATACTTGCTTCCACATAACTGAATTTTAAAAGATAAATTTAATTGCTTGGGCAGCATGATAGTTTTGTGTGAAAACCAATGGACATTTTAATACCTCAATTGAAATTTTCATCTTAAGAAGGAAATGCAATGTGCTCTTATATTGTTGCAGTCACTATGTAGATACTTCTTTATCTTCTGAGTTTCATTTAACTTTATTTTTTATCTGCATGTCCATGTGTTTACCTACTCCATATCTTCTGGTATTTCTTTTTGTTCCTGTATAGCTTCTAGCACAGTCCTACACTTGTGACAGGTTGTCTGTGGTTGGCTGTTGAGTTTATTATTGAGTTGGTAATCATTCTACCATTATGTTGATAAAAGCATGGTTTTTTTAGCCCAAATTTTTATATAATACAGAACTCTTCATTACAAACCACATAATCTATTCTCTAGCTAACATAAGCAAAAAAAAAAAAAAAAAAAAAAAAAAAAATACACACACACACATTTGGAAGCTCACAGAATCTACATAACACCCAGCAAAGAGGTTAGGTGAATAGGAGCACTTCTCAAACAACATTCTGGGCTTTGCTCCTACACAGCTTCATACCGACATCACCGCTTTCCCCAATACTGCTGGGGGCCACGTGTGAGAAGTGTCATCACTGTTTCTCCCTGATGGGTGGATGCTTCTACCATCTCTGTCACCAAAATGATGGATTTTTTTCATTTGCTTCCTCACATTGCTACTTCTGAATTAAAGCTGTATATGGATGCAGTTGATTGGTGCACATTAGATCCCATTGCCAGCAAAGAAAGCTGGGAGAGTGAGTTCTGGGTTCTGTTTTGGAAAGAAGGGACTCAAAATATGGTAAAATTTTCAAACATAAAAGACACAGGCAGAGATTCTAGATGGCCACAAGTATAACAAATATCTTTCACATTATTTAAAATATGTTGCACTGTATAGGGTCCACTTATTACTGCTTTGACATTATTTATGCCTACACAGTCTATAAAGTCTTGGCTAATGAAATGAAAATACCTCCATTCAGAAAGCAGTGGGAGAGGTTGTTTTGTGAGTTATATGTTGGTGGGGCCTGCAAGGCAAGCTGCAGATGTAAATAAGATTTACCTGCAGATGTAAATCTTATTTGTTAATAAGATTTTGTTTCTCTCATAAAATGAGGTATCAGGAAAAAAGTAAAATGTGGTTTAAAGTGTTGAATAAAGGAAAGCTCTAGCTGATATATATATATATATACATATATATATATCATAAAGGATTAAGGGATATATGTCATAAGGGATTAATATCCAGAATATATAAAGAACCCCTACAACAGAATAAAAAACAATCCAATTCCAAAATGGGCAAAGCCATAAATAGACATTTCTCCAAAGAAAATACACAGATGACCAATAAACACATGGACACTTAGCTTACATATATATATATATAGAGAGAGAGAGAGAGTGAGTCAGCCACTGAGACATCCTTAAAAGTAAAAAGGCCTGCTCTACCAAATAATTTCTAAAGGTGTTGATTTTGAGTTTTAGTTACATAACACTTACTCATATTTAGTAGGAGTTACTCAGCCTTAATATTTTCTGTTAAAATGTTAAGCCATTTGTCAGTCTTTAGTTATTTTCTGAATTTCTTTATCTTCATTTCTCAATGACTTATATGCCAACCTGGGACTCTCCCAAACCACTTTAGAATTAGGTGTGCTTAAAACTGAATCTGGCAAGTTTATTATTATTAAATGTAGGTCTGAATGCCACCTGGGGATGTTTCTGGAGCAGTAGCTGTAAGGGGCTAGAATTTGAGCCGCTTAATTTTTTTTTTCTCTCTTATTGTCTTTGGGATTGTAAAAATGTCCTCTTTTTTTGCCTATTTCCCCATAGTTGCTCTTATGACTTCTTACCAGATTTAAAGTGAAGTGACATAAAAATTTGTCCTGTTTGAAAATATGTATCATTGGTTCTCTATTATCTATAGAAGTTATCAGATTGTTTTTTCCAAACGTGAAATACAAAGATGAAATATGTAGGATGGATTTTGTATATTCAACAGAGGAGAACCCTAACTTTCCAATGGATGATAGAAGTACCTATTGTTTATGTGTTGAAAATGAACGTTTACTTCAGCACAGAGTCTTTATTACTGTTTTGCACAGATCAGATCATTTACCCTGTCCTAACGTGTAGATGACCGGTTTAATTTGTGTTGTGACCTACCTACTGGGGCTTTTAGGGGCCCAATAAACCGTATCCCTCTTCGTAATTCCAAACAAAGAGAGAAATAAAACAGGAGGAAGGCAAACAGGAAATAAGAATCTGTATGCTTTTTATTCCTGATGAAGTCTGCGTCGGAGGATGTAGTTTAGTGAGAGGGCCCGATGGGTCAGCTAATATTCAGCCAGACGATCAGGCAGCACACCTTTGGGCCCAGCTGGAGAAGCAGGCAGAACACATGTTGCCTGTGGGTAGCTTATTCCCAAGAGGAAGACGGGTGGAGCCGAGCCAGCAGGCCCAGTTGGTTCTTCTCAAATTAGCCCATTGATTAGAGCAGTCACTCTTCCTTCCCACGGAAGTGGTGAAGGGTTAGGATGGGGAAGGGGTTTAAAATGAACACAAAGCGCTCACGTGGAAGAAACATCAGGAGCAGGAACACGTACACTTCACATGCCAGATGCTTGTAGGAATCCTTCAGCTGTCACGGTTTTTCTATTTTTCAAATGCTCTCTCAGCCTTTTAATGTTTGATACTTAAACCGTCCCCGACAGTTATTTGGTAGCGTCGCGTAATTTGAAATACGGTGGTTTGTTTTTGTAGCAGCTTGGTCTTAAATCCTCCTGTGTTTGGCACTGGGAGATAGTAGCATCAGACAGTGTTTGTGTGGGACAGTTTCAGGGAGAGACCATTTCATCTTCTTGTCGACAGGACACGGTTCTGTTGTCAGAAGGCCTTGGTACTTCCTAGCTTTGTGACCTTGGACAGAAACTAAACTTTCCGTGTCTGTTTCCTTTTCTATCAAATGGGGACAATTATGGTACTTACCTCAAGGCAGAGGTATGAAAATTATACATTAATAAACATAAAGCGCGTCACTAGTGCTCGGAATGTGTTGAGTGCTCAGTAAATACAGGCAGCTATTACCAAAAATACTAAAGTTATAGAAAGTTATTACATGTTGTTAAAAATGGCCTTTAGAAAAAGCTGGTTATTAAGTATTTGAAGTTGTCAAAGAGCTTTCAGACTAGATTTGAATTCTGCAGGACTAGATCAGCGAAAGAAAGAATTATTTATAGCTATAGAAGATAATATGGAATGAATATGTAGGAAGAGGTAAAAGAGAAGGGCAATGAAGAGAGCAGAAAATTCTGTTTCGCCCTCTTGATTCTCTAGAAAGCTTCCTTATCCACTAGGGAATAGGTTTCCTCACTGGATCTACTTTGTGCATTTTCCTGGCCTCCTATTCAGTGTTTTTGGAACTACTCCATATATTTCTCTGAGTGACAAAATGAATGCCATTATTTAGGAGTCAGACCGAACTGCCAAGTATGAGCTGTATAAGTCCTGGAAAGTTGTGTGACTTTCTGAGCCTGAACTCTGTGTGAGACGGATGCAGTAACACCTTCTCACAGGGTGTTGTGAATGATGTTAAATGAAACAGCGGATGTAGGAAATACAGTGTAGGTACTGAGTAAATCTTAGCACCTTTTCTTCTTCCCACAGTGTTTTGTAGCTGGCTTTCCCTACTTAATTGCATTGGATGACCTCATTGATAAAATCAGGGTAATAACTAACCTAACAGGCTTGGTAGGAGGACTTGATAGAACTGTATACATAGAGGTGGTATAGTTCCTAGTATATAATATATCATAACTAATACTGCTGATGCTACTTAGGACGTCGAACATTATCAGATACTTGTTATTTGTATTTGTTTTGTGATGTGTTCATGTTGCCATTGGTTTATTCTTTTTTTATAATTGGTGATTTGCTATTCCATTTTGTTATGATGTTTTTTCCAAGCAGGATTTTGGAAGATAGAGTTTTTCAGATAGTCAAGAAGGGAAAAGTTATACTGGACAGAAGGAACATCCTGTACAGACACACAGACGTGAAATCGCATGGTCTGTGTGGAGACATACAAATATTAAAATATCATTGCAATATAAATGCTATTAGAAAATAGATTTTTATGAGGTACCAAATCATGCAACGCCATACAACCTGATAAGATGCTTGGATTTTTATCTCCTAGGTCTGGTTAGCAAATGAAAGTTAAGTTAATGAAACTGTCATTTGTGTTCCAGAAATTGTTTTGGGTGACCATGATGTGGTAGTGGTGGCAAGTGGAGCAGAAAGGCATGGTGGCCAGTGAGGAGATTATTGTCCAGGGATCATGAATTTAGGCAGATCCAATAAATGGAGACGATGACTTAGATTATATACAGGATCTAAATATCAACAAAACCTGGTAGTTATTTGAGTGTCAGTTTCCTAGGTTTATGACGTGGGTAGTTTATCAGATGGGATTGTCAAGGTGGGAGAGCAATAATAGGTTCCGGTTTAGACTTGCAGAGTTTTGAGTTGTCTGTACCACCCATGGAGATGCCACATGGGCAGCTGCTTGTCAATTTTGGCCCGAGGGGTCGATGAGACCAGAAATAAAGATTTGTTTCTGTGTATGTGTTGAGTGTAGGGAAGAGGACCAACAAGATGGAATGCTGGGGGGCAGCGACTTCGTGTGGCCAGGGAGAGAAGATGTATCCACAGAGCGAAACTGAGCAGAAAGAATTAGAGAGCGAGAAGGAGGACTGAAAGAACACTGTGCCATGAAAATAAATGGAGGAGAGGATTTTAAGGAGTGATTTGATATTAAAAGCCAAGTAAAATAAAGACTAAAATGTATTCTTGGGCTAGTTGCCATTTCCTGGCTGGTATCCTACGTCGTAGCCTTCTGAGAGGTATTAATCAGTTTGCCTTGATGGTCAAATAAGTTTAGGAAGCTCCTCATACGATATTGTCCCATGAAAGTCTCAGGACACGTTAATAGACCAAAAGTGTTGAGAAGCCCTGCAAAAAGGGTGCTGTGTGGTTTAAATCCACACTTCCCATATGTATTTGAGTAAGGAACATTTTTTTTTTTTTCTAAGTGGGGAAGGGGGTCACACTTATTAGCATCCTGTAAGATAACGTTCCTTAGAGCGCTTCTTGGGAAATGCCTTCTGGGCAACAGGAGGGCCCTGATGGTGCCATGGGAGAAGGTGCCAGGTCCAGTGGGTTGGTGAGTTGAGAAGTGCCAGGGCGATGCACAGGGACAAATGTGCATTACCTTTGATGATGCTGACAACGCTGACTGGCTCTAAAGTGAGCTTCTGTGCAATTTTTCTGTAAGGCCAGATTTTTAATGTTCCCGTTATCTCTGTTGTTTCTAAAGGTGTACAAAACTGAACTCCTGCTTCTCCTTCCCCCTTTCAGCCTTCCTCATCCTCATATCAGGTGTCTCCTTTTCTCTCGTGCCCACACCTGTGTCTTGGGGCCATCTTTGTTCTCTTTTACTCATCTCGGCAAATGCCACGGGATCTCCCTTCAAACTCTATTTATACTTCCATCCTTCCTCTCTAGCCTCACCTTTACCACCTCATCCATAATCTCTGGATTCATTTTTAAGTTTTATCAGCCTTAATTTGCATGCCACCCCAGATTTCACTTGGCCCCACCTGCCCCCTGACCCCTGAGCTGCTTATTCAATGTTGTTCCCCAACTCTGCCGCTGTTGTCTCGTTCCCTAACACTTCCAGAATGCTCATTCCACCCCCAGTATCCAGACTGAAATGTTGCTCCAGAAGCTGCCTGGAGGGGTCGGGTAACACAGCTAGAAGTGGAGAGGAGAGGAAGAGTCTTGCCTCTGCAACAATAGAAAATACTTATATATTGGTTTCTGCCCCCAGTTCCTGGCACAGAGCTCCTAAAACCCTTATAATTTCCTGAGTGATAAGAGCACTAGGAGCATGTTTTGTTCTCATATGTGGTCTTTGACCCTGGTTCCTGACACAGAGCTCCTAAATCCCTTGGAATTTTCTAGGTGGTAGGAATGTCTTTTGTTCTAATGAGGCGGCTCTTGATCTGCTCCTGGTTAGCGTCATGATGGGGGGTGGTCACTGGAAAGACTAAGGGTAATTAGCATGGAACTTTCAGCTTCACTCCCATTCTCTGGGAAGGAGAGGGACTAGAGAGGAAGTTGATGGTTGATCGTGCATATGTGATGAAGCCTTCATAAAAATCCTACTAGTATAGTGTTCAAAGAGCTTCTGGCTTGGTGAACACATCCACGTGCCATAATGGCGGTGCACCCCAACTCCATGGAGACAGAGACTCCTGTGCTCCGGGCTCTTCCATACATTGCCCTATGTATCTCTTCAGCGGCTGTTCATCTGTATCCTTTATCATATCCTTTATTATGTAATCAACTGTCAGACATAAGTGTCGCTGTGAGTTCTCTGAGCTGTTCTAGCAAATGATGGAATCCAAGGAAGGGGTTGTGGGAACCTTTGATTTGTAGCCAAGTAAGACAGAGTCGTCGGTAACCTAGAGACCTACTCCTTGCCCTTGGTGTCTGACGTTGGGGAAGTCTTGTGGGTCTGGGCTCTTAAGGGGCCTTGGCTAACTCTGGTTAGTGTCAAAGTGAATTGTGGATATCCACCTAGTGTCAGAAGTGTTGTGAATATAGTAGTAGTGTGTGAGTAAAGGAGAACCACAGGAGTGTTTTCCTATACGTGCCTCATGAGATGACTTCTCATCAGGAAGAGACATGGTGAAGGAGTCAGCAGGTACATCCTCTGTCATTGTCTCCCCACCAGTGTTCCCTGCTCAGATACATGTGGGGATGTGGAAGTGTTGCTTTAAACCAAATAGTGTCGTTACTGCAGGGCTCCTGTCACCTTCAATACATCCCTCCCGCTGCAGCTGTGGGGAGTGGTGGTCCACACAGCCTGCCCTACCAGTCCTTCACGAGAGAGCAGCTGGCTGGGTTCTCCTGTGAAGCTGTGGCCGGTGTAGTGATGCACTGCCTTCTGTTTCCTTTTCCCCCTTCCCTGCCTCACTGTCCTGTACTCTTGCTACTTTGGAGTTTTCCCTCCCAGAAAGAGCATCTGCTGTGAAGCTTCGCCTTGGGTCCTTTTTTAGGAAACCTGGACAAAAGGTTATTGCAACAGCCTTTTTACTGCTGTCCTTGATTCTGCTCTGTCTCCTCTAGTTCTTTTTCAACACCGTGTCAGTGTGATCCTTTAGAAATGCATTAGACAAGTCATTCCTCTGATTAAAACCTTTGAGAGGTTTCTCCTATCACTCAATGAGAGCTTCAATCCTCCTTGGTCTAGAGCCAGCCCCTTTCCGTCTCTGAGCACATTTCTTGTGCTACCCCCTTGCTTTCTTCATTCCGGGCTTGCTGGCTGTCTTAGTAAGTTTGTGCCACTGTAAAGGAGTACCACGGACTGGGTGGCTTCTAAACAGTAGAATTTATTTCTCACAGTTCTGGAGGCTGGGAAGTTCAAGATCAGGGTGGCAGTGTGGTTGAATTCTGGTGAGAGCCCTGTCCAGGTTTCAGAGTGCCGACTTCACCTTGTATCTTCACATGGCTGAGAGCAGAGGGAGGAGGTAAGCTCTCTCATGACTGTTACAAGGGTTCTTATCCTATTCTTGAGGGCCCCATCTTGATGACTTCATCTGATTCTAATTACTTCCCAGGGGCACCATCCCTTAATACCAGCACATTGGGAGATAGACTTGCAACATAAGAATTTGAAGAGGAGCACAAATATTCAGTCCATAATACAGGTCTCCTTGCTGTTCCCCTTACAAAACAAGCATGCTCCCATCTGTGTTCTAGAAAGTTCAAGATATCTATTTTCCTGCTCCTTCATCTCCTTCAGGTTTTTGCTGTTGAGACATTCTCTAACCAACCTATATAAAAATAGAACCAATCCCTTCTATACTATCTGGCTTACTCTGTTTTGTTTTTTTTTCCCCTGCCCCCATAGTACTTTCATTGTTAGACATATTATATACTTATTTGTTTATGATTTGTCTTCCCCCACCTCACAAGGATGTAAATTTTATAATAAGATAGCCTTTGTCTGGAACATTGCTTATACCTATTTGTTGAATGAATAAGTGAATAAATGTAGTAGGGTCATGTTTGCTATGAAATATGCATAGGTTGAAGTAGATATTATTGTACTGTGATAAGTTTAAATTTAGGTATTAAGTCTGAATCACAAAGGTCATTTTTCTTTGGAGGAATGAGCTAAGTCAGCATTTCTCAAAGTGTGGTCCATGGATAGTGTTTTGAAGGATGTTAATAGGAATTATGTAGGAGATAAACCAGTATGTGCGTGTGTGTGCGTGTGTGTGTGCGTGTGTGTGTGTGTGTGTATGTGTTGGACTGTGGACAAATAAGTAGAATCCTGAAGGGTTTTCATGACTATATGTGACATTTTAATAGATAATTTTTTTTTGTACTACATGATAAAATGTGAAATTTTCTCCAAAGTGTCAAGTGTATTGGGAACAAGTGTTTGGTTTTAACTCACTGTAGAATTTTAATCACATGTTAAAGTGAATTATGGTGAAAAAGTGTTTTGTTTTTTTTTTTTTATCCTTTTATTCATGTCAAGAAACATTACCTCTTTGTATGGAAGATTGAATAGAAGAGGTTGATACATGACAGCAAATCTGTAAGTAATTACAGAAGGATTATTATCATAGAACAGGGCGATTAAGGTTGCATGTAGAATTTGGTATTTGTTGGTGTTGAGAGCCTTTTTAGGATTTCTTTTGGCCTTTTGCTTTGCCCATGGAAGACTATCCAGTAATATCCCCCAAAAAGTGCTTTTCAGAAATAGTGCCAGTCGGCTCTCACCCTGCCTAAAAGCAAGACTTGTATCTCATTTTTGCAGGGTAGGTAGAATGTAGTTGAGATTTTAAAAAATACTATAAATACCATTATTTTATGTGAACCAATAGTTGCTTTTACTGTTATCCATGAATTCTTTTCATTCTGGGATTTTAAATTGCCACAAACTGAGCAAAAAACCTTGGACTGAAGTAAAACAAGTCCATCAGAAAGTTGGTCATAGTTCTTCAGCATCCATTAGTAAGTTTTTGTTCAAACAAAATAGTGAATTTAATAATCCCTTAGTGAGTGAGACTTAATTTAAGAAACAAGTGTCTGAGCCTTTTAGCATGTACATGACCTTCATAGGCTTTGGCATGTTCCTTAATTATAGGAGAATTTTGGTCCAGGAAGAACCCAGAATATGAAGGACTTCTAGTTAATACAATCTAGTTAGACTTTGAACTCTCATAGATCCAATTAGACATACTAAGTAAGTAGTTTCGCCTTGCTTACATTTTTCCTGAAAACCCTGACATTTAAATGCTAATAAAGTAGCAGAGTTTCTCTGCTTCTTCAGAAGCGTTTTATTCTTGTGGCTTCAATTGACTCTTGTTGCTGAGTCAGTTGTTTAAATTATAGTCTTTGAATATTTAAACTTGATGGCAGTCTGTTGATTTGACTTAATCCTGACCATTTGTCTGTCCCTTGCTATTAAATTTGAAATGTCAGAATGTTGGTAACCATGGCTTGGGGGAAAATATGTGAATCTATCATTTTACTAGACTGTCTTATGGGTTAGCATTTTTATATTTGCCAAGGGAAACATAAAATCCAGAGTTCTGCTTCTTTGAAGAGATTATCTTTTGCATTTCTTCTGTGATTATAAAAAACAAAGAGCTTGTGATTCTATTATTTAAAACCAAACCAAAAAACAAAACTCAAACCTGTATACATATGCCTTTATAGACATATTTGTCATAAATTCTTCGGTACAGTATATTCATTTTTCCCCAAAATGTTAGGCTTTGAAAAGAGAATATGGCCTTATATCTTAGTTTTCAAGAAGGATCTTCATATTCCTCAATTACTGTCTTTTGAAGAGCAAAGTAATAAAATGTTGCTTAGATAAGTTACATTAGCCTGAAAAAATGTCATACCATTGTTGGGTGCTTATTGAAGTCACTTGATGGAATTGATGAAAAATCATACCGATGAATTAAAAGATTTAGAAATAATTTGTAGGAGGATGACCTTGCAGTTACATGGATTAGATATCATCGGAAACAAACCTGGAAATTACTTTTCAGAGTAATACGGTAGGGGGTTACTTTGTGGAGATCACAAGTAGTTAATGGGTATTTGAGGTTGGTATAAAGTTTCCAGTGACATCATCATTTGTGAACTCAAAAAGTGCTAGATCTCAAGGAACTCGGAAGGGAAGTTGATGTGCTCTTCAAAACTGTTAGATGACTTAAAAGTGACTGTTGATGATAAAGACTCTGATTTCAAAGATGCAGCTGAGAAAGTAGAATAAAATTATTCCATGAAATTTGAGTGGAAAAAGCAGTATTTCTAGATGGACTAGTAAGATAGTGCTATTTAAAATATATTTGTGTAACTAGGGGTGCCTGGGTGGCTCAGTTGGTTAAATGTCCAACTTCAGCTCTGGTCATGATCTCACGGTTTGTGGGTTCGAGCCCAACGTCTGTCTCTCTGCTGACAGCTCAGAGCCTGGAGCCTGCTTCTAATTCTGTGTCTCCCTCTCTCTCTGTTCCTCCCTCACTCACGGTCTATACCTGTCGCTTTCTCTCTCAAAAATAAATGTTAAAAAAATTAAAAAAAATATATATATTTGTATAACTAAATTAAGAAATTATGTAAAATGAAGTCATTTGAATATTTCAGCTATGTCTTGTCATCATCTGTATAACAAAAATGGCCATATCCACATAATTTTGGATATTCTCCTGCAGACCCTGGGTATTGACTTTCATTCTAGTTGTCTTATACTGGGGCAATGTATATTTGTATATGTAGTGCATATACAGAATGCGTGTGTGTGTGTTTGTGTGTGTGTGTATAATGTACGTGAGTTTGGACGTAGGAAAAGGCCAATAAGGAGGTACCCTGTCCTCTTCTCCGTGTAAGCTCCTGGAGAGTGGAGTAGGGATAGTGAGCTCCTTGCTATCCTTAAACATACCAAGAGCGTTCCTGCTTCAGAGCCACTGTGCTGTTCCTTCTGCCTGGAATGCTGTCTCCTTGATAGACACATGACTAGTCCCTTGTCTTTATTCAAATGTCACCTTCTCAGGGCTTCCCTGGCCACTGTCAAAAATTACTTTCTCAGGAGCCTGGGGTGGCTCAGTCAGTTAAGCGTCAGACTTCGGCTCAGGTCACGATCTCGCGGTCCGTGAGTTCGAGCCCCGCGTTGGGCTCTGTGCTGACAGCTCAGAGCCTGGAGCCTCTTTCAGATTCTGTGTCTCCCCCTCTCTCTGCCCCTCCCCCACTCACACTCTGTCTTTCTCTCCTTCAAAAATAAATAAATATTTTTAAAAAAATAAAAAAAAATTACATTCTCTGCTCTGCCTCCCTGTTCTCCTTCCTGTTTAATTCCCCTCCCCCCCAACACTTATTTCTGCCTACCATACTATTTTATTTTATTTTTTTTTTATTTTTATTTAAAAAAAAAATTTTTTTTCAACGTTTTTTATTTATTTTTGGGACAGAGAGAGACAGAGCATGAACAGGGAGGGGCAGAGAGAGAGGGAGACACAGAATCAGAAACAGGCTCCAGGCTCCGAGCCATCAGCCCAGAGCCTGACGCGGGGCTCGAACTCACGGACCGCGAGATCGTGACCTGGCTGAAGTCGGACGCTTAACCGACTGCGCCACCCAGGCGCCCCTACCATACTATTTTAAAGATTGACTGCCTCCCCTTCTAAAATGTAAGTCCAGGAGGGTGAGGATTTTTTTGTTTTATTCAGTTTTGTTCACTGTTGTATCCTTGGTACCTGGAATGGTGCCTGTTGCATAGCAGATGTTGAATGAGTGTTTAAGTCATGGAGCACGAACAGTTTAAAGACTGATGTTATTGTCAGCTTGCATTTTAAAAGGATATACCAGTTTATATCTAATAGTGTTTGACCACAAATATGCCAATATAATATTTAAAACTATATATAGTTTACTACATAAAATTGTTATTTTAATTTTTTTATTACTAGTGAAGTTGAATATTTACACATATTTTTACACTTATTGTTCATTTTATGTTTATATAATACATTTGTTTAAAAATTGGGAAATACTTCCTCATCTCACCCGTTTAATAATTTGTACTTTTGGGGCACCTGGGTGGCTCGGTTGGTTGGGCGTCCGACTTCAGCTCAGGCCATGATCTCGCGGTCCGTGAGTTCAAGCCCCACATGGGGCTCTGTGCTGACAGCTCAGAGCCTGCTTCCCATTCTGTGTCTCCCTCTCTCTGGCCCTCCCCTGCTCACACTCTGTCTCACTCTCTCTCTCAAAAATAAATAAACGTTAAAAAAATTTTTTTTAAATAAAAAAAAATAATTTGCACTTTTAAGCTATCCCCCACTTAACCAATCCAAACCCATGATTGTACACATTAATGTGGCATTTATAGTGGATTCACCAAGACTTATCTTCCATTGTAGTAAGAGAGTGTACTATTTGGACTTGGGAACCATAACTCTGCCAGAATACCAGAAGTTTTGAGGTGGGGGGATGGAATTAGGAAACACTGAAAATGTATTCATTCATTCAGCATGTAATTTTTAAGTGGTTTCTGTGTCAGTTACTCTGATGTGCAATGGAGATACAGCAGTAACAAGACAGCTGTATTCTTTTTCTCCAGAGATTATGGTTTACTGAGAAAACTGATGCTACACAAATGAAGAAGAAAATTTAAAAATAAAAATTTGCTCATGCAGTGATAAACACTGGATGATTTATAGCTTTTCGATCTTTGTTCAACATGTGTTCATGAACATTAAAATAAACTATAGCTTTCTTTTTTCACTTAGAATATCTTGAAGTTTTCCTTCCTTGTCATTAAATATATTTGCCAACTTGTTTTTTAATGGTTGTGTAATATTCCATTTTATGGAAGTTCTTGTTCAAAGCAATCAACTATTTTTGGACACTTAGGTTGCTTATAATCTTTTGCTATTATATTTTTTTTTAATTTTTTTTAACATTTATTTAGTTTTGAGACAGAGAGAGACAAAGCATGAACGGGGAAGGGTCAGAGAGAGGGAGACACAGAATCTGAAACAGGCTCCAGGCTCTAAGCTGTCAGCACAGAGCCCGATGCGGGGCTTGAACTCACGGACCATGAGATCATGACCTGAGCCGAAGTCAGCCGTTCAACTGACTGAGCCACCCAGGCGCCCCAATCTTTTGCTATTATAAATAAAATAGCATTTATTTTTTATATAAATCTTCCATGTTAGTTTATTGTTTCCTTACATATTGGTTTCCTATTGCTGGTGTAACACATCACCACAAACAATGGCTTAAAGCAACACAAACTGATTATCTTATAGTGCTGGAGGTCAAACATCTTAAAATCAAGGTTTTGTCCAAGCTGTTTCCTTCTGGAAGCTCCAGGGGACAGTGTGTTTCCTTATGTTTTCCAGCTTCTAGAGGTCACCTGCATTTCTTGGCTCATGACTTCATCCTCCATCTTCAAAGCTGCAAATACAGTATCTTCTAGTTTTTCTCTCTGACCTCTGTTTCCTTCATCACATCTCCTCTAACTCTAACCCTCCTCCATCCTTCTTGTGATCTCGCTGGGTCTACCTGCATGACCTAGGATGATCTCCTCTTTTTAAGATCTTTAATCATATCTGCAAAAGTCCCTGTTACCATGTAAGGTAACATTTTTGTATGTTTCATGGATTAGGATGGGGATGGATTTTTGGGGGGGTCACTGTTCTGCCTACCACATCTTAGGATATGTGCCCAGATATAAAATCGCTAAGGCCAAAGCAGTTTTGAAGGCTTTAGATACATACTGCCAAACTGCCCTCTGAAACACTGAATCCTCGATTGATACACCTGCAGTGAGAGGTCCTTACACTTAGTCCTTTCTAGCATTTGATATTCAATATTCTTATTTAAAAAAAATCTTTGAACTCTTGATAGTTATCGTGGCAAACATTTATTAAGTACTTCATGGCCAGCACAAATATAAGAGCTTTATAGGTGTTAGCTAATTTAATCCTCAGAAAACTCTATGACGTAGGTACTTTATTACCTCTGTTCTCTCACTTTCATGGATAAGACGCTGAGACTTAATGAAGTCAAGTAACTTGCCTAAGTCACATAGCTGGAAATCATAGAGCTACACTTCAAACACAGCTGAGAAAGAGCTAGATAAGTAGATGTCCATATCCTAAAATCTTTCTTTCTGAGGACTTGTGAATACACACATACATATATGCTCTGAATAAAAGATCTCGGTAGGGTGTGCCTATGAGAGTTTTGAGTAAAAAATGATAGCCAGTATTTGTTGAATACCCCGTGGCTTAATGGAAAAAGGTTTGCAAAGAAATATATAGTCAGGAGGAGACGCAGAAGAGGAAAATGAGGAATGAGATAATTGAAGTGCTTTATCCCCTGAGGTCTTAGGGCTAATTTATACTTTCTGATTCTGTGCCAAATTGTAAAACTTAATCCTTTTAGAGATGCCTGTAGCAGAAATTCAGGATAGGGTTTAAAACATTATGAAGTCAATAATGAAAAGAATAAGCTTTAAGAAAGGTCTACTTTATGTAAAGCAAAGAGGGGCTCAGAATAGCAGGACAAATTTAGAGAGGAGTTTTTATTTTTTTTATTTTTAATTTTCTTAGGGAAGAGTTTTTAGTTTAATCTTTGGGATTTTTATGATTGATAACATAATAATAGTTTTGCAACTCTTTTTTTCATTCATAGTTGGTTAGGCACAGAGTACTAATGCATACATCATTTCTTCATTGACTTCCATGAGTGTATCAGAAATGATCTTTTAAATTGTAAGAAAATCTCAACAAAGAATGTTTCTACATTTTTATAGTGATGAAAAATTCATAGAGGTTTGTTCATTCAAAGCAAACCTATGGAAAACAAAGTCTTTGTTATTTAAACCTGTAATAGGGTGGATAACATGTGCTTTATATTGCTTATTTCTTAACTATTTACATAAATGTTTTTAAACATGTTCATGTCTTTAAAAGATTAATAGGAAGGCTTAAATGTCATGGGAAAATGGAGAACACAGATTTAGATTTATATCCTTTGAATTCTACATATATAAATAGATAGCTTTCAACTCTACATTTTTGGCCATATGCTATTTACTTGTTAATCTCTAAAGAACCATGGCAATGTAGTTTAATTCTTGTTTTTTATTCTTTTGACTGTTGTTGAGTTTGTGGGATAAATAATACATCGAGTTATACCTGTTTACTGGTGTGTGTGTGTTGGGGGGGGGGTGTCTTACAGTCAGTTGGGCATGTTTTGAGAATGTATCCAAACCTTTTTGGTCTGTCCTTGACACCTTCCTTTTGTGATTTCTCAGGGTCACAACCAAGAGAAGCTTTGAATTCTTTTGTTCCAAGATAAAAATAGTTTTACGTTTGTTTGCTTTTCACTGATTACAAAAGCATTCTATTCTTATTGTTAAGAAAAAGACCAAATAATCCAAAAAGGTTTAAAGGAAGAAATAAAAATTACCCCCAAATTCTCTGTACCAAAAGAGATAGCCCCTGTTGACATTTGCTGTTTTTTTTTCTTAATATGGGTACATACACATACACTTTACAAAACTTGAATTATTACTGAACAAGATTATTTAGTAACTTTTTTGTCCTTAAAAATTTCTGTCACTCCACATTAGTATATATGGGTATCATTTTTAATATGGATGTTCTCATACATCTGTGCGGTCTTACACTTATGTTGTCCAAATATTTCTTAGCATAAGTTGTCACAAGTAGAATCACTAGGACTAGTCATAGAAGAGTTGAATCCATGTATACTACGGTCAACAAGAGGAGGGGCACATTTTTGCAAACACTCGCTTGCACTAGACAGTGTTCATTTTATAAGACCTTTCCTAAATCTGAAAAGTAAAACTGATTAATGTGGATTTCTGTCATTATTGGTGAAGTGCAGCATCCTTTTATATGTTAATAGATCATACACAATTCTTTATTTTGAATTGCCTGTAATTGAAATTTCTATTTTGACTGCTTTTACTTTCAGAACTTGAATTTTGTAGGAATCGTTAAGACCGTTCAACTGAAAATATTATATGCTCCTTGAAAGAGCCTGGAGATACAGCTTACAGGTGCTCTCTACATATTTGTTGTCTTTAGAATACACGTAGAGGGTAAGGTAGTTAGGTAACCCTATAATGAAGTCCTTGCCCCCCAAATTGGGACTCCTGCGATTATTGCCTCAACTTAGGACACCTGAGGAGTGTTTGATGAAGAGATGTGCTTCTGTTTGGTAAATTAATTTTGGTTCTGTTTGGTTAATTAATTTCTCATTCACAAGGCTTTTGATAAAGTTCATGTTGTTCTGCTTGCCAAGTTGGAATTTGAAATGCATTTCTTCAGAGTGACAAGTGATATTTCAGTGTGTGTTCTCTTAAATGCCTATTAGAACTGTTGTTTCCAAGTTACAAAAAACAATGCAAACTGGTTTACATAAAAGATGTAAATACTCATGTAATGACTGAAATCAAATATAGGCTTGGTTTGGGATGCAGCTTAAAGGGGCTTGCATCATGTTGCCAGGAGCCAGTTTTCTTTCTCTGTATATCTATCTCAAATTTGTTCTCTCTAGAGTGGGTGCATTTTTATATACATGCTCCCGTTACTGCATCAGAAGGCTGTAGTTGCTGCTGCACGTAATATCCTTCCCTTCCATGGTTAAACTCGGTAAGAAAGAGCAAGCATCTCTTCCTAGTTGCCCAAGGAAAAGTCAGGTGTTCTCTCTTCTTGTGCCTAGTTGCTTATTTTGTCTTGTTTGCCCTTCCTGAACCCACTCTGGAAGTCTTGGCTCAGGCATCTGACACGCGCTTTCGGAGAAACTAGGGGACGGGGTTGAGGCTATCTAAACCACTTGAAAGAAAGTGAGTGAGGTGAGATCCCCAAAAGAAACTCTGGGACTATTGCCAGAAAAAAGGGTACTGGATGCTGGCAAAGCACAACACAGGTGTCCACTCATCTCGGGTGCCTAGTACACGATACGTACTCTAACGAATGTCTATAACTGCCTGACGCTAGCCCTATTGGTGCTATTCTTTAACATATTTGTAAAATGAATAGAATTTTGTAGGCCATTCTGGAAACTTCATTGTGTTTCCGAGGTTAAAATTTTACCCGAATGTCAAACAATCTACTTAAACACGGTCTTTCAGACATCGATAAACACTTAGGTACAGGATTATTAAAGGCTTTTAAGCTAGTCCTGTTCCCAGGAACAGGACACTGAAGAGGGTAATCAACAATAATCAGGAGTTGAAGTTAGAGATCAAATTCACTCATTTTCATACTATTCATTCAGATGTTTACTGAAGGCCTATTGGGCGCCAGTTGTAGAAATGTCTGGGTGCTGTGAGTCAGGCTGGGATGCACGAGCCGTGGCGTGGGCTCTATCAGATCACAGAGTCTAGTGAGAGAGGTGGTGTCCTGGGATAAATGTGCTGACCGTGTGAACTACCCAGTGCAGTGACAGCCCGAGGGACCGGCCCCCACTTCAATCCGGCCGGCTCAGTGAAAGCCCCCTGGAGGAGTCATGCCTGAGCTGAATGGGTCCTGAGGGACCAATAAAAATGAGCTAGGACCAGAAAGATGGTGACCTTGGGCAGGGTAGGATAGGCTTTTAAACTATGTACAGAAGCATTAGGATTGAGAAGTTATGGCCCCTCTGGGGCATGATAAGTAGTTGGGTATTACCTGGGGAAAAAGTGTATGTGTATGAGTGTGGTGGGTATGAGTTGAAAGAAAGTGGTTGATTGAGGGACAATGTCAAGAGAGAAAGCTAGACAGCAATGCACCATGAGATCATACTAAGAAGTGTGGATTTACTGATAGGAGTTCAGAAAAAAGAGCAGCTTTCATGTTTTTAAAAAAATTGACATCAAGTGTTACATGTATTGATGTGTGTAGCTTATAAATAAACATGTCCGTTGAACACTGACCATCTCCCTTAATAAAGTTTCTAAAATATAGACTTTCTATAAGAAGCAAAAGCAAATGAAGGTTTATTTTTCTTTTAAAAAAAAAACCAGAATGTAAAAATAAGCAATCTGATATTGCTTCCCAAGTTTTAAAAAGTTATCAAACTTCAATTGGAAGGAGACATTTCTTTTTTTTTTTTCTTTTTTTAATTTTTTAATGTTTATTTATTACTGAGAGACTGAGAGACAGACACAGAGCATGAGCAGGGGAGGGGTAGAGAGAGGGGGAGACATAGAATCCGAAGCAGGCTCCAGGCTCTGAGCTGTCAGCACAGAGCCCGACGTGGGGCTCGAACTCACAAACTGCAAGATCATGACCTGAGCCGAAGTCGGTCGCTTACCCGACTGAGCCACCCAGGCACCCCAGAAGGAGACATTTCTTAATATTAGGACAAGAAATCATTTAAAAATACCAAGCACCTTTTATAAAAAGGGCTTATGAACACTTGTAATCATTAAAAGATCTATTGCATGAAAGCCTGAGAAATTAAAGAAATTATGATTGTGTCCCCTCTTTAGTAATCATTATCAATATTTTTAGTTTGACCTTTGTTTTATGTCAAGAGCCACAGAGGCTGTTGGGTAACACTCAAGCCATCATTCCAAAAGGAAACCAGAACTTCCTTAGTGGGAGCTATTGTGTCACCTTCTAATCAGTATTATGATAACTCATCTGAGGAAGTCTTGCTGTGCACAAGTATTCAGTGAGAGATTATTGGGGTTAGAGAATACATGAGGTTGATTATGATTGTTGCAGAGTTTCAGCAGTTTTGCTTTTGAGATTTTGAGGTATATCATGGTGGTGTTATTAGTGCTGGTATTGCTAGTAATGCTAGTAATTAGATTTTTGAGTTGTTTATTTGATGTGTGATTTTGCTTAGTTTTCTAAATTTTTTATATTTCCTTAAATCAAGTCTTCAGAGTTGTTCTCAGGGAAACATAGATGTGACTTTTAACATCATGAAGAGATAGTGTTAATGGTGACTTCACTTACCATGGTGAGCACTGAGTAAGGTACAGGATTGTCGAATCACTGTGTGGTCCACCTGAAACTAATATTGTATCCCGGCTGTACTTCAGTAATAAAAATTAAAAAATAATGAAGAAAGTATTTGCTTAGTAGGAATCCCCTTCATAAGGAAAACTTTATATTAAAGGAGGGATTCTTGTACTTCAGAGAAGAACAATGTTTTAATTTTAAGACTCCCCTGACCTCCATAAATATACACTTAGTGTATCCATCCCTGTGGGTCTACAAAATGTTTTGCACACATGACTCAATAAATGTTTGCCCAAGTACATTGATCTGGTCTAAATAGGAACTGAACCTGAAATTCTCTCGTCGCGCGTGTGCACACACACCCTGGCTGAACAGCGGGGGTAACTGTTAGGATTGGGTTCATGCATTCATTAGGATTAGGTTCAACTGTCCATGATAGAGACATCCAAAATAATGGTGTCCAAAAGGTCAAAATTTGTTTCTCACATAAAATATGTCTAGACGTAGTAATCCAGGGATGCTACAGCAACTCTGTGAAATCCTTCAGGACGTCCGCTCCTTCTCCTTCTTTGCCTCATCAGCCTGGAAAGCGGCCCTTCTCTTCATGGACTAACATGGTGATTAGAGTGCAGCCATTCCATTTATTTTTCCACAGTAGAAACAAACCGATAGTAGAAAGGCCAGAGAGCACAAACTATCACGTTCTTCTTTTTTCTTAACATCTTCATTTCCGTTCTCAAGGTCCTAATCAGAATGCATTGTCTCCTCTTCTCCACATTGCACTGTTATCTGGCATAGCATCTTTATTTTTCTTTCCATGTAAATTCAGTGTGCTCCTTTTTAAATATTAGTTGGCACCTTTGTCTCTTGTCCCACTTCCCCAGCTCTGGTCTGTACACAGGTCTCAAGTGGTTCCTGTCTACTTTCTGGTTGATGAGCTCTTGTATTTAGTTAGGTCTTAGTAAGAAAGATCTAGTGTATATCTTGACCCAAAGTAAGTTTTTTTGGTTTACTGTTAGCTAAACTTCTAAGGCGATTTTTTTTTTAACATTTATTTATTTTTGAGACAGAGAGAGACAGAGCATGAATGGGGGAGGGTCAGAGAGAGGGAGACACAGAATCCGAAACAGGCTCCAGGCTCTGAGCCGTCGGCACAGAGCCCGACGCGGGGCTCGAACTCATGGACCGCGAGATCATGACCTGAGCGATTTCGGCCGCTTAACCGACTGAGCCACCCAGGCGCCCCCTAAGGCGATTTTCTAAGGAAATTAATGGACTTTGTAAAAAAATTGAGACTTATTTTAAATTTTATTTAATTCAGAGAATTTATTTGCAAGTTTTAAAATGCAAGAATCTTTAAAAAGAAAAGAAATATACTTTGCTAATAGTGATAAAACACTTAGCAATCATCTTATTTATTTTATTTATGTTTTTGAGAGAAAAAGAGTGCGTGAGTGGGGGAGAGGGGCAGAGGAAGAGAGACAGAGAGTCTTAAGCAGGCTTCATGCTAAGCTTGGAGCCCAATGCGGGGCTCGAACTCATGATTGTGAAATCATGACCTGAGCTAAAATCAAGAATCTGATGCTTAACCCATTGAGCCACCCAGGTGCCTCGTTAGTAATCATTTTAAATCCAGAATCCTTTCAGGTCTGTTTTTGCATAGTACTTTTTTATTCTTAAGCTATCACTTTGAATGAAAGGAAATAGACATTGGATATGTTCAACTCACCTTTCATTTCACAACTAGGTGTCAATATTAACGTACCTGATTCGGTGTCTCAGGTGTGATTATAATGAGCTCATTCAAATAATTACTCACCCATATAAGGTACAAGTCAGAAAATAAATGATAAAGAAAACAAAGAAAAATTAAGCTACTTTTCTTATTTCCAAGTGGACTGGTTAATTTTATATTTACATTTTTAAAAACAGAATTTTTCCCCCACCTTAGTAACTATGCACAATTAAACTTTCTGATTTATTTGGTTAGGAAAGGCAGGTAGAGCGTGAACTTGTGCCTTTTCACTACTACCAACCAGAGGTTTTTCCTACAACTTCTCCAGAAAGAGTGATCAGAAAAAGAAGGAAAATTATTGCTATTCACATAGGGTGTGTGTGTGTGTGTGTGTGTGTGTGTGTGTGTGTGTGTGTGAGAGAGAGAGAGAGAGAGAGAGAGAGAGAGAGAGAGAGAGAGAGAGATATTCTTGCCTACTTGAGACATATTTGAGAACAGGACTTATGCATGTATTGTCAGTGACATTTCTTACATTTCCCTAGAAATCTCTCCTGGTATAACTAAATCTACCTTTTTCAATTCAGTCCTCATGTAAATAGTACGATACCTCTTGTCTTTCCTTGTACATCTGATCTGACAATATTTTCACAGCATTTATACGCATTTCTCTAACTAGAGTGTCTCACCTTTTATACCCATGTTTCCTGTTGATACGTACACAGTCCAGTGTAATAACTGAAATATCATGAATAAAATCCAGGTAAAGCAATAGACCAAAGTGCTGAAAACACATCCCATGCTCCATCCCACTAGAAGATCCTGATGGGTTCCCTTTCCCCAATTCTCTTTTCAAGAATCACTGCTGCTGCATGATTTAAGTAATAGATCTAGCTCACTTGTACAAAATTCACTAAGTGAATTATATTCACTTAGATACTTTTAGTAAACATTTTCAAAATATGTGTATGTGGCTTGACAAAGATTTTTGGATTTTTCAAGTATATAGTAGAAAATATTAGTCAACTTGTCTTTGGATCTCAAGTCCAGATTTTGACAGAATTGACAGGTTTGCTTTTTTAAATTGTTATTTATAAGTCTAAATGTTTCCTTAGAAACATGTCCATACCCCAGAACAATTCTGTTTTGAAAAAGCAAGTTGAATTACTGTCAGCAATATCTTGGTACATCCATTTCTCATCATGGAAGTAACTTTTTAGGTCATGCAGTGGATCCTAATTTTACAACAATCCACAGTAATGTGTAAACAGTGCATTTGCTTATTGACTTTTAAAATCTCTTGTTTTCTGAGAATTTTCGGTTCATCAGTTCTTAGATAGCCACATAAAACATTTATTTGGCAGTTATTTTTGTAAGTTTTTATGTCTTTCGGGCACATGATGCAAGAACATAAAATTAATTATTGATTGTGGTACAGATTCAGCACATCACTGTAGATTGTCAATCAGCCTGAAAGAAGAGAAAAGTCATATTAATCAACTCCAGGTAATCCCAGTTTGCTGCATATATTGTGGAAATGCAAGCAGGCTACATCATGCTCATAAGATATCTTATTCAGCAGAACAGTAAAATAGTTCAATAAAGTTGATTTAATTCTGAGCTCTCTTACAGTGCTTAGTAGTAACTTAGTTCTTGACCTGAATTATAACAGGTCTGTGATTTTGCAAAATGATCCTTATATACTCATTTTCTTGTTTGTTTAAAAGCCTTCTTGATTTGTGTTTCAAGATTTCTCTGATGCCCTTGACAAAGATATTATGTACAACTTCATATCAAGGCAAGGGACTAGTTACTGCTTTTAAACTCGGTTGGAGTCAGCTATACGATATTACTCTCCGGACCTCAGAGTTTCCAGTGATATATACCTAGGAGATAGCTGGGCCTGGCCGAGTGTCTTCAGCAAATATGTACTTAAAGACATTCACGCCCTTGTTTTGTGTCTGGCATCTTCACTCTTAGGCCTCAGTGAATGGCTGTGATTATTTTCTGAGTGTGTGTGAGCCTTCCTCTTTACTCCATCTTCTATGATCTGGGTTTTATTTCTGGTGCCTGCTGCATGAGCCCTAGCTTCTCACCACTAAATTTTCTTTTCATTTTTTGATATTTGGTCTACCTGTGCTAACTATTAACAGCAAATGGTTATTAAAGAAATAGCTATTGGGAGGTATTATGCAATTTTGTAATATTTTTCTTATGGTGTTCCTCAGAAGTCTCAAATACTATTATTTTTAAAACTTCACATTTTCTCCTGATTTAGGTCAGTATATATACATGATTAGTTTTGCATGTGTTTGAGTAAAGAGTGCAAGGGGGTGGTAATTGCAAAATCTAACAGCAGCTATGTGTGTTTACATAGCCTCATTGTTGACTGCCAGTGAAGGGCTATAGCAGAACTCTGAATCTGATACCATTCTGAAAATTATTATTATTATTTTTTTAGCAGCAAGATAGAAGGGCAGCGAAGGCATGCCCTTGGAATTATTTCCCTTGCTCTTCTTACATTCTGTCCTAGGCTGTCAATATATATATATTTTTTTTAGTCTATGTGTTTTATACATTTGGACACCACTTAACTGTTCATTTCATTTCAAAACTTGCCTATGCCTCAAACAGGTGAATTTTTTTGGAAGGTAAATTATATCTCAATAATATTATTGTTAAAGAAATCCCCCAAATTTAACTAAAAGCATTTGTAGTGATATTGGGAAGCAGCTTTATACTAACATTAGAAGGTGAAGAGCAAATGGTAGTTAATTTATTTATATAAACTTCCACGTGATACAGTTTTTAAGAATATACTTAACTATCCTATTTTTGGTTTGTTTGAACTTACGAGAACTTTCTATTTAACTTGTGTGTATCTTAATGGAGTGAGGAAGGCAAAGGTCAGAAATACTGACTAAAACATTTAATTCTCATTTTTAGCTTCAGAATGCTGTTTAGAGTAATGAGCCGGAAGTATGCACGTCTTTCACTTCGTGCCCGACTCCCGCAGCCTGGTCAGCCACGGAAGTCT
Organism: Neofelis nebulosa; assembly: GCF_028018385.1. Classification (NCBI taxonomy): domain Eukaryota; kingdom Metazoa; phylum Chordata; class Mammalia; order Carnivora; family Felidae; genus Neofelis; species Neofelis nebulosa. Next base: position 127,071,371 of record NC_080789.1, read on the forward strand.
GAGCTCTGGCTAGTGAGGAAACGCGCTGCACAGTTCTGCTACTTTGACTTCTCTGTAAAGTGAACACGTTGATACTGAGGACTTTGCATTTTAAGATATTCCATTTGTCATTACAGAAAGCTGTATTCCTGCACAAGTGGTGGCTGCCATTGATGTAAACACTGTCGCTAATGAAGTGTACGCGTACAATTTTCCTCACACTCAGTTACTGGCCAAGACAATTGAAGTGAGTAATCATGCTTATTGCTTTGATAAGTAGATGGCGAGGAAAACGTGATTGAAAAACACTGTATGATACTGATTGATGGTGTGTTAATCGGAGAATAAGTTATATACGAATGAGAAGTTTAGGAGAAGGGCATCGACATTTTCTGTTCTGTCGGAAGATGGCATACTCTATTTTGCCTTTATTTATTTTTAATTTTCAGTGTAAGAGAGTGAGAGAGTTCAGTATTTTGGTTTCTGAGACAAGGGAATGAAACGTAAGAATATGTTTGACTCCTAAATTCATGGTTCTCTAATGGCATTAAACTTTGATTAATTCTTTACTTTCAAGCAATAGTCACATCTATAATATGTATGTGTATATATATATATATAGAGAGAGAGAGAGAGAGAGAGAGAGAGAGAGGCAGTCATTGGCTATTACTTATTGAATGCTTCTTATTTTAGCAAGCCTGTCAAAATTAAAGGTTAAAAGTACATGTGATGAACTCAGCAGAGGTATTTAACGCTATTTTTAAATAGTGTTAGTAAATAATAGTTATTTTAAAAATAATATGAAATTGTTTTTTTCTCTCATTTTCTTGTTGTGACGACTTTTACAATGAATTTCTCATGAAGCCATAATTTATACAATAAATTGCACTCATTTAAGGCGTGTAGTTTGAGTTTTGACCAGTACATACAAGTGCGTAACCACCGCAATCAAGACTTAGAACGCCCATCCCCTACAGTGTTCCTTGGTGCCCGAACCCCGGGCAACTACTGATCTTTCTGTCATTACAGATTAAATTTTCCATTTCTAATACATCACAAATAAAATCATGAGGGTGAGTTTTTTGGGTGTAACTTTTCTGTGTAACATAATGTTTTTTGAATTCACCCATGTTGTTGTGCATATCGGTAGTCTGCTCTTTGTTATTGCTGAGTCATATTCTGTACAGTGAATATTTTACACTACAGTGTATATGTCCATTCACATGATGTTAGACATCTAGGTTGTTTCCAGTTTTCGACCATCACAAAAAAGTTGCTATGAACATTCATGTACAAGTTTTTGTGTGAACCTTTGTTTTCATTTCTTGTAGATGAATACCCAGAACTGGAATTTCTGGGTCATATAGTAGGTTTCTTTAATTTTATGAGAAAATGCTAACTGCTTTCTCTAGTGCTTATACCGTCTTACAGTCTCATAATCCACGTACATGTTTCAGTTGTTTCACATCCTTACAGCGCTTGATATTGTCATTTTTTAACGTTTATTTATTTTTGAGAGAGAGACGCACAGATAGAGCGGGGGAGGGGCAGAGAGAGAGGGAGACAACAGAATCTGAAACAGGCTTCAGGCTCTGAGCTGTCAGCACAGAGCCCGACGCGGGGCTCGAACTCAAACCACGAGATCATGGTCAGAGCCTAAGTTGGACACTTAACAGACTGAGCCACCAAAGTGTCCCTGATATTGTCAGTTTTTAAAATTGTAGCCATTCCAGTGAGCATACAGAGGTATTGTGATTCTTTCGTGTGTGCTGATTCTAATTTGCATTTCCCTGCTGGCTAATAATGTTGAGCATCGTTTCATGTACTTCTCGGCTATTTCTGTGTTTTCTTCGGTGATGAAATTTCTTGCCCAATTTTTATTACTTGGTGTGTTTGTAATATCATCATTTAGTTGAAAGGCTTATTAAGTTTTCTGGATTCAAGTTGTTTGTCAGAATATATATAACAAAGATTTCCTCCAGTTCTGTAACTTGTCTTTTCATTTCCTTAACTGTGTTCATCAAATTGCACATGTTATTTATCTTTTTTTTTGTTTTTGGGTCACGTTTTTATGTGTTCTAAAAAAAAATCTTTGTTTACCCTATTTTTCCCTCTTCTAGAAATTTTATGGTTTTGGCTTTTCTATTTAGATTTCTGACTCATTTAGAGTTACTTTTTGTGTGTAATTTGAAGTAGCATTTATTTTTTTCCAAGTGCATATAACATTGTCCTGGCACCATTTCTGAAATGATTATCCTTTCCTCAATTTCCTTGACACCTTTATTAAAAAACTAAGTCATAAATGTGTGAGTCTATTTCCAGACTGTCTTCAGTAGTATCTGTATGTTTTTCCTTACACCAATAGCACACTCTTGTGATTATTATAGCTTTATAATATGTATTGAATTCAGGTGGTGTAAGTTCTCGAATTTCTGTTTTTCTTTTTCAACATTATTTTGGTTACACTGTCATTTACATTTGTGTGTAAGTTTCAGAATCACCCTGCCAATTTCTATGAGTAAAAAAAAAAAAAAACATTTTTATTGGAATTGCACTGATCGGTTTTGGAAGAACTGATATCTTAATAAAATTGAGTCTTTCAGTCCATGAATATGGTATCTCTCTTCATTTATTTAGATGTTCTTTAATTTATATCAGCAATATTTTATACTACTTAGTGTACAAGTCTTGCACACATTTTAGTTAATTAATCCCTAAATACCTGTGGGTTTTGATGCTATTGTAAGTGGTGTTTGTTAAAAAATATATTTTTAATTGTTTATTGCTAGCATATAAGAATACACGTAATTGTGTTTCTTGACCTTCACCTTGTATCTTGTGACTTTGTTATATTAATTTATTCTGATAGCTTTGATTTTTTAGGATTTTTCCACATACACACAAATACTATCTGAGAATAAAGAGTTTTGCTTTCCCCTCCAATCAGGGTTACTTTTTTCTTATTGCATTGTATAGGATCTTCTGTACTGTATTGATTAAATAGGATTGGCTTGGGTATCCTTGCCTTCTTCTAGATTCTAGGGGCAGAACCTTCAGTCATTCACCATTTAGTATGATGTTAGTTGTAGATTTTTTATAGATGCATTTTATTAAGTTTCTTTTTATTACATTTTCTGAGAATTTTTATGAGGAATGGATGTTTAGTTTTTCAAATGCTATCTTTCTTGCATCTTTTGGCATGATTATAGCATTCTCCCCTTTTATTCTGGTAATACAGTGATTATATCAATAACTTTTTTTGAATATTAACTCAGTATTGCATTCCTGGATAAATCCCACCTGGTCATGATCTACTATCTTTTTTATGTAATAAAAATTTGTTTGTTTTCATTTGTTAATATTTTGTTAGATATTTTTACATTCTCCTCAGCTTTTTAGTATGGTTTTGATATTAGGGTCATATTAGCCTTATACTTTTTGTAAGAGTTTGAAAAACAAGTATTAGTTCCTCTATAAATGTTTGATAGAATTGAGTTAATGGAGCTATGTGGGCCTAGAGTTTTCTTTGTGGGAAGATTTTAAACTATGAATTTAATTTCTTTAATTGTTACAATACCAGTAAAGCTTTCTATTTATTTTTTTGTTTAGTTTTAGAAATTTGTGATCTTTGAAGAAATTATCCATTTTATCTAATTTGTCAAATGTATTGGCTTGACATTTTTCATATTTCCTTATATCCTTTTTCTACATGTGAACTCGATAGTGATGCACCATATGTCATTCCTAATGTTAGTTATTTGTATCTTTTTTTTTTTTCCTCTGCTAATGAAGCTGGAGGTTTACCAATTTTATTGGTCTTTTTAAGTAACCAGCTGTGGATGCAATTGAATTTATCTATTATTCATTTGTTTACTATTTCACTAATTTCTGTTTATCTTTATTATTTCTTTCTACTTACTTTGCATTTGAAATTTTTAATACTTCTTACAGTGGGACTTAGATGATTGACTTGAGATTGTTTTCCTTTTTTTGTATAAACATTTAGTGTTGTAAATTTTCCTAAGTTTTGACTACATTTCACAAATTGTCATATGTTGTGTGTTCATTTTCATACAGTTCAAAATATTTTCCAATTTGCCTTCTGATTTCTTCTTTGGCCCCTGCATTATGTATAAGTATGGGTTTAACTTTCCAAATATTCATGATATTTCCAGATAGCTTTCTGTTATTGATTTCTCATTTCTGTTTTATTTTGGTCATACTGTGTATGATTTCAGTTATTTTAAATTTGTTGTGACTTTGTTATAGGCCAGAATTCATTTTGTCTAGTGAATGCTCTATATGCTATTGAAAAGAATGTATTATTTTCTTTTCTTTTTTTTTTTAACTTTTCTTTTAGTTTATTTATTTTGAGAGAGACAGAGAGCACAGCAGGGGAGGGGCAGAGAGAACGAGAGACAGAATCCCAAGCAAGCTCTGCGATGTAAACACAGAGCCTCATGTGGGGCTTGAACTCGCAAACCTTGAGATCATGACCCGAGCCGAGATCAAGAGTCAGGCACTTAACTGACTGAGCCACCCAGGTGCCCCAAGAATGTATTCTTCTCTTGTTGGGTGGAATACTCAGTAAATGCCAGTTAGGTCAAGTTGGTTGTTAGTGTTCAATTTTTCTATATTGTTACTGATTTTTTCTATCAGGTGCTGAGAAAGGGGTGTTGTAATCTCCAATTACGGTCATAAATGTGTCTCTTTTTTCGGTGTTGTCGGTTTTTGCTTCATTTTATCTTGAAGCTCTGTTATTAAGTGTACATACTTTGTAATTTTTTTTTTGTGATTGACCCCTTTATCATCATGAAATGTTCCTTTTTAACCCTAGGAAGTATTTCTTGTTCTGAAGTCTACTTTTCCTGATATTAATGCAGCCATTTCTTCTTTCTTATGATTAATGTTTGCATGTTTATCTTTTTCCATCCTTTAAATTTTATCCTACTTATATCTTTGTATTTAAATTAGATTTGCTGTAGACAGTGTATAGCTGGGTCTTGCTTTTTTATTCAGTCTGGCAACCTCTACCCTTTAATTGGAATACATTTACATTTAATTTTGTTATTAATATTATTTTAATTCTACTACCTTGTTATTTGTTTTCTATTTTTCCGTCTGTTTCTCCACTAATGGCTATTAGGTATATCTTACTATTTGTATCTGTCTTATTTTCTTAGTGGCTACTCTAGGGTTTACAGTATGCGTCTTTAACTTATGGAAGCCCACCTTCAAATAACATATAGCACTTCATAAATTAATTCAACAGTATATACATCCATTTTACTCTCCAGAATATTTTGCTATTATTGTCATACATTTTACTCCTATGTTTATTAAAACCTCAAATATATTGTTAGTGTTTTTGGATTAAGTAGTCAAATATTTATTAAAAGTTTTAAAGAGACCTGAAATGTTTCATATTTATTTACATATCATCTACTATTTTTAACACTCTTCATTTTTTTTTGAAATCAAAGTTTGCATGTGGTATAATTTCCTTCTTCCTGAAGAACCTTTAGCATTTCCTGTCATGAGCATTTGGCAGGTGACCAATTTCTCAGTTTTTTGTGAGTGCAGAAGTATTTTACTTTGTCTTTATTGTAAAATAGAATTTTCACTGAATCCTTGGTTGCATTCATTTTTGAAAGATGTTTTCATAAGTTCATATTTTCTATGAATTAAAACAGTTTTCCAGCACTTTCCATCTTTACCTGGTTTGCTTAATTTCTGGTCAGAAGTCTAATAATTCTTATTTTCATTTCTCTTAATATATTATATGTTTCTCTGGCTACAATTAACATTTTTTTTTTTTTTTTTTTTTTAAATTTTTTTTTTTTTTTCAACGTTTTTTTATTTATTTTTGGGACAGAGAGAGACAGAGCATGAACGGGGGAGGGGCAGAGAGAGAGGGAGACACAGAATCGGAAACAGGCTCCAGGCTCTGAGCCATCAGCCCAGAGCCTGACGCGGGGCTCGAACTCACGGACCGCGAGATCGTGACCTGGGTGAAGTCGGACGCTTAACCGACTGCGCCACCCAGGCGCCCCTACAATTAACATTTTGTCCCTATCACTTGTTTTCAGAAATGTTATTTAATATGTTTTTGTATGTTTTTCTTTATTCATTCTGCTTGGGCCTTGTGCTTTTCTTGTTTATAGTTTTCATCAAATTTGGGAAGGTTTTAGTCATTATTCAAATATTTTCTCTGTTCCCTATTTTCACTTTACCTCAAATTATGCATGTATTAGATCCCTTCATATTGTCCTGCTGGTCACTGAAGGTATTCATTTTTACTCTCCTTTTCTCTATATGCTTCATTTGGGAACATGCCATATTGTTATATCTTCAAGTTCTTATTTTTTTTCAGTGCGTAACTTTTTGTTTCAATTTTTTTTCATTTTTAGAAGTTTCAGTTAACTTTTTTCATGTATTCAATTTGTCTCCATGTTTTTGTTTTCTTTAGGCCTTTGAAAAAATTGATGATATTTTTGACTGTTAAAACCTTTGCTAATTCCATCATCTCTCTCATTGCTGGGTTTCTTTCTACTGATGAACTTCCCCACCCCCACCTCTTGCCCTTCACCCCCTTCCCGCTTATGGGTCACATTATCTTGTTTCTTAGCATTCTCGTAATTTTTTATTAGGAGCCTGGCATTGTAGCCAGTTTGTTGTAACCCTTTAAGGAATATTGGATTTTGTTCTCACAGGCAGTTAATTGCAGATCAGCTTAATTCTCTCAGGGTATGTTTTTAAGCATTTTTTTCAAGTGGGTCTTGACTAGCTTTTACTGTGAGGCTAGTCTCATCCCACTACTAAGATATGACCTTTCTTAGATCTCTATTAAATACCTCATGGATACAGAAAAAGATGCTCAACATCACTAATCCTCAGGGAAATGCAAATCAAAACCACAATGAGGTATCACCTCACAGCTGTTAGAATGGTTAGTATCAAAAAGACAAGAAATAGTAATAAGCGTTGGCAAGGATGTGGAGAAAAATGAACCCTCATTGAATCACCGTGTTGTATGCCTGAAACTAATATAACATCATATGCCAACTACACTCCGATAATAATAATAATAATAATAATAATAATAATAATAATAATAAAATAGCCCATGTACTCAACTAGGTCTTCCTACTCTGGGTGTCCTAGTTTTTTGGCTTACAGCTCCCCAGTAATTGTGCTTTTCGCAGCAGTAGTCCTTTGCCCTCCCTCATGGCATGTCCCCTGATGCGCTCATAGATTGATATCCAACCAGACACTCAAAGTGAATGCCATGCAGATTTCTGCCTCTCTTTCCCTGTGTAGCTTCCTGCCTTCTAGCACTCTGCCCTGTTTTAGTGCTAATTATACTTCACTGCCACTTTTAATAGATGATAATAAGTCATATTATTTGCTTATGATCTAAGAAGGCTAGGAAAAGGGAAGAATGGAGATAGGTACCTCCAGCTCACTGTCTGTAAGCTCTGTAAGTCTGTCTGTAAGAAAAAAGCTTGCCTTCCTATGGCTTTCAGTTTCTTCTTTGGTATTCCTTATATCCCTGGTCTGATGTGGAGAGAGTGTTATCATGTCTAGGTCAAATATATAGGAGCTAGGCTGAGAGTCATGTTTCAAAAGGGGGTAGAAATTGAATGGAAAACTTAGGAGTGATGAGAGGCTCTAGGGATTTTCAGTTTTATAAAACAACATATATTGGTCATTTGAGCATTTAATACATGCAGGGTATTGAGCCCTTGGAGAGAGCACAGATCTGAAGAAGCTATAGTCTTTGCCTTCACGAATTTATCGACCAGTACAGAACTTGAACTTGTAAATGGTTTTCTTTGGGATTTCTGATCAAATGTGGCATTGAGAAGATACTTCTATTACATAACTCTATTCCTTTTCCTGATAGAAAGAAGAAAAGAAGGGGAAAAGGGGAATGAAAAACCATTATTAATGAATGTAGGGATTAGACATAAGCTAAAACAAGAAAGAAAACTGTGAAGAATAGTGTCCAGTGTCACGGAAATGAGACGGAACTGACTGAAGACGGCACAGCTGCAGGCAAATCTTTGCGTGTCTTGTGCAGAATCAAGACGGAAGGAATGGCAAGGAAGAGGACCAAATGCACCAGCAGTTGCTTGTTCTCGGTCAGGAGAGGAGACATTTGAAAAACCCAGATCACTGGCGGAAAGTGCGGTGGTAACCGCGGCCGACTTCCTGCTGGCCCTGAATGTGAGATCAGGCTCTGGACAGAGGCAAGCCCTTAGGGTAGAGGCCACTGCAGGTCCTTCCTGGGAGCGGTGTGGCAGCCATGTATCTGTTTCACCTTATTTCCCAGCAGACTCCTCCATTCACGTGGCCTGCGTCAAAAAATGAGTAATAGGGGCACCTGTGTGGTTCAGTCAGTTGAGCATCCAACTCTTGCTTTCGGCTCAGGTCATGATCTCATAGTCCTGAGTCAAGCCCCGCCTAGGGCTCTGTGCGGAGTGTGGAGCCTGCTTAAGGTTCTCTCTTAAGGCTCTCTGCCCCTCCCCCTTCCGCAAAAAAAAAAAAAAAAAAAAAAAACAAAAAAACACAAAAATTAGACAGGAACCTATTTGAGGCTATACTAATATACTAATTTTAAAACAAGGTAAGATGTGTAAACAAAAAGCAGAATATACAACAGAAAATTATATTAAGAACTAGAAGGAAATTTCAAACATACATGCCTCTATGAGCTTTAAGCATTAAATAACACATCTTCAAAACAAGAACTTGGGGCGCCAGGGTGGCTCAGTCACTTAAGCAACCGAGTCTTGATTTTGGCTCAGCTCATGATCTCACACTGGTGGGATCAAGCCTTTACACTGTCAGTGCAGAGCCTGCTTGGGATGCTCTCTCTCCCTCTCTGCTCTTCCCCTGCTCACACGTGCACTCTTTCTCTCAAAATAAATAATAAACTTGAAAAAAAAAAAACCCAAGAATTCAATCAGATGTATACAACAGTTCAAAAAGCAGTAAGACAATAATTGGGGCTGGAAAAGTTACCAGTAGTCTGGGAAAAAAAAGAGAAAAATAAAACCATTATAAAAATGAAAGTCATGTCAGAGTAGCAAAAAATAAAGTGTACAGGGCTGCAACCAGAATTGTGCAGGAGAGAGCTTGAGAAAAATAAAGCAAATTAAAACGGAAAAGAAATACAGATCACAATTTGCAGAAGGAATGGTAACTGCTGAAGACAAAAGTGATCTAAGATAAAAGTAATTAGAACTGGGGCGCCTGGGTGGCTCAGTCGGTTAAGCGGCCGACTTCAGCTCAGGTCATGATTTCGCGGTCCGTGAGTTTGAGCCCCGCGTCGGGCTCTGTGCTGACGGCTCAGAGCCTGGAGCCTGGCCTGTTTCAGATTCTGTGTCTCCCTCTCTCTGAACCTCCCCCGTTCATGCTCTGTCTCTATCTGTCTCAAAAATAAATAAACGTTAAAAAAAAAAAAAGTAATTAGAACCTCTGGAGAAGACAATAAGGCAAATGGGGAAAAAATATTAACAGAAACAGAGGGGGAAATTCCCCAAATAAAACCTACGGCAATTCATGAGCCATAGTACCTGTGAGCCCTTATTGAGAAAATGACTCACTCAATCTAACCAAGAGATGAATCCAAGTAGAGAACCCAGGAATAAAGCTACCGTGTTAGGAAAGAAATTAGGGTTAGAAAACAGATGTGTAAAACTGTGTGAATCTTCGCGCTGTAGAGATAATAATGTGATTGAAGTAGGACAGTGAGACTCAAAAAATATGTCTATTTGAAAGATAAATGAAGGTGGGGATTTTTAGGACATTATTTGATGTTACTGTTAGGAGCTTAGTTGGGCTGGGAAAGACAGCGGAGCTCTCAGGGGTCAGAGTAGTTTTCATTCAAACAGCAAGGCGAAAATGAAAGAGTGAAGCCTTTTTCACTTACTGCGGTGGTATAAGCAATTCTGTGCAATAAGAGGAACCGCCAGGGCCCCCTGCTGCATTTCCCCCATGCGACAGCGTACGGAGGGAGAGCCCGGGGTGTCAGCACAGATGTGGGGGTCAGCTCACCGTCCAGGGAGCCCCGGCCTTGGGGAAATTGTGAGAGGGGAGGGCTAGGAATGCCAAGTGCTGAGTACCATTCAGAGTGGGGAGAAGTGTCTTCAAGGTTTCCACCACCTTCTCCGGGAAGGAGGCCTTGACAGAGCTGCTTGAAGTGACCTAGACGTGCAAATCTGTGAAGACCGTGCTGGCCAGGGCGCCTGCATCCTCGACTGTGACAGCTCGCAGAGCCTGCGACGTGCTGGCTGTGTTCGGAGTCTGGAGTGGGAAGGGCAGCCTTTGTAACTGCCCACAGTCAGGCCCAAAAAATCACAGGGAGGTTTAGAACCAGGAGCAGGACTCTTCGGTTATAAAGACAGCTAGTAATAAAACTGCAGGCTAATATATCTAGGTAGAAAATGAGGAATTAGTAGTACTGTACAAACTTCACGTGAGCAGAAACCTTGTCTGGTTTGTTCCTTGTCGCAGACTCGGCACAGTGCCTAGCAGAGGGTAGATCCTCTGAAATATTGGTGGATTACTTTCTGAACACTGTTGAATGAGCAACATATTGGGTTAAAAACGAGGACAAATACCAGGCAAATGGAAACAAAGGCTAACAGTTTCAGAACTGGTATTAGTTAGAATGGATTCCAAGGCCAGAGCATTTAAGAGTCATAGAAAGTTACTTTATAATGATGATTAGTACGGTCCTCAAGAAGGATTGTCATATTTATGCACAAAATAACATGAGAGTTCACAGAACAGGAAATGGTAGGAAATATCCACTCAGTTTTTATTGGATACCTACCATATGCCACAATACAGGAAAATCATTGTCTTATGAATATAAACACAGTAATTCTAAGTAAAATATGACAGAAGCACATTAAAAGAATAATGTAGCATAACCAAAATGGATTTTGTTTTGGGGAATATAATAGTTTAGTACTTAGGAATTCTATTAATACTATTCAACATGTTAATAATGGGAAACAGCAAAACTATGTATTAGAAAATAGTTGACCAAATGCAGGGTTTTCTGCATTTGGGTTTTTAATCTCCCTTAATAAAATTAGGACATATGTGTACTACTACAGACACATATGTTATTTAGTGGCTTTACGTGTGTGTGTGCACGTGTATATTTCTGTTTAAACACACACACACACACACACACACACACACACACATATATCTCCAAGTCCAGTAACATAGTAAAACTTTAAAAGCATTCTCGCTAAAATAATGAATAAAACAAGGATGTCCACCATTGACATTGTTATTTAATATTGTTGTAGATGTTAGGTAATATACTCACACAAGGGAAATAGCATATAACTATCAAGGAGGATTCTAAAGAATAATTGTATAGGCCTGGAAAACAGAAAACATACTGTGCTAAAAATACGATGAGGAACAATTAGTACGTTTAATACGGAGACTGGTTACAAAACATATGATAACCAGTAGCTTATATATATAAACAAAGACCTGTGAGAAAATATAATAGAAGAAAGTTCCTATTTATAGTAGCAACAAGAAACTTATAAACACCGAGAAATAAACTTAAGAAATCTGCAGGACCCACATGGGAATAAAAGATTTGAAAAATGGAAATATGACTGAATAGTGTACAAATTTCAGTTCTCTTTAGGTTAACTATAAATTTACTAAAAATAGTCAAAAGTTTTCTAACCTACCAAGTTATTCCTAAAGTTTAAATGAAAGTTAAGTATAAGAATAGAGAGGAGACTTTCTGCAAAAAGAAGTAATAAAGTTAGTAGGGGAACTGTTAAACTGCTCATCATTGGGTGATAAACAGTGTTACTGCACTGAGTTGACCTAATGTTCTCTGAAAGCAAAGGTGTTTTCATAACTTTATGGCCCGGTTATAACAAAAGAATAGATTTCCATCAGCTTTCAAACGTAAGATTATTAAAGATAATTGTGTATCTCCATAACTACTTTCTTGAATTTTGACACATTTAATGACCTAGAATGCCAGGTTAAATAAAGTTGTAAATGGCTTAATTGAGTAATTATTTCTTGCATATTGCCCTATCATTTGATTTTTAAAAAATCACTATTTTGAAGAATCCTTTAAAATTGTAATTTTTTATGCCAAGCTGTATTGGAGGCGGTAACTTGGCGCACCTGGGTGGCTCAGTCAGTTAAGCGTCCAACTTCGGCTCAGGTCATGATCTCATGGCCTGTGAGTTCAAGCCCCGCAACGGGCTCTGTGCTAACAGCTCAGAGCCTGGAACCTGCTTTGGATTCTGTGTCTCCCTCAATCTCTGCCCCTCCCCAGCTTGTGCTGTGTCTCTCACTTTCACTCTCAAAAATAAATAAACATTAAAACAATTTTTAAAAAATCACTTAATCGAGTAATTATTTCTTGCATATTGCCCTATCATTTGATTTTTAAAAATCACTATTTTGAAGAATCCTTTAAAATTGTAAGTTTTTATGCCAAGCTGTATTGGAGGCAGTAACTCTGTTTACTTCCTTTAGATTTTAGACATAGGATGCTCCTGATGTAAAAGGTAGTTGTTTTCTTTTTACTTTAGTTTTAGGAATTTAGCTTTAATCCATCTACTTTCAGTTACAAAATTAGTAAGTTGCTTATCACAATAGTCTTGTGCTCACAGGCTCTTTAACTTGAGTATGATGTGCTAATTGTACTGCATTGCCCCATGTGTTCTCAGTGTATGATTTACAGACTGCTTTCCCTAGAACTCAAGAGTTTCAGAGGTGCTTTAGGAACTTTTCAGTATTTAATTTTGATTTCATTTTACATATATACCTTAAACTACTTAAAAGCCTGTGATTTAAAAATGACAGGCACATATATTTATGCTTTACGTACAGTAGAGACAACTGATTGGTTCCCCAGGTTAATTCACTCTTTACAGAACTTAGAATATAGCTCGTCCTTTTCATGTACTTGAACTTCTTAGCAATGTGTCATATTTAGGAAGGTTGTGGTCCTAGGCTTGTTGCTTGTTTCTGGCCAAGCTTCATGAAGATTGGAAAGCCCATGACTTGTTTGTCTATACAGCAGACCCCCTTATCTATGGGGGATGCATTCCAGGACCCCAGTGGATGCCTGAAACCTCAGATAGTACCAAAGCCACTGTATATACCACGTTTATTCTTATACATACATACATACATACATACATACATACATACATACATACATACCTATGATAAAGGTAATTTATCAATTAGGCACAGTAAGAGATTACAACAATAACTAATGATAGAACAGTTATAGCAATATGCTGTGATAAAAGGTGAATGTGGTCTCTCACCCTTCTTGTGATGACGTGAGATAACAAAATGCCCACATGATGAGATGAGGGGAGTGAATGATGCAGGCGTTGTGGCTGCAGGGTTAGGCTGTTACTGATCTGACCCTATGTCAGAAGGAGGACCTGATTGACTGGAGTTGACTGAAACCGGAAAGTAGTGAAATCAGTGAAAGTGAAATAAGGGAGGACTACTCTACCCTATTTATCTTCTGATATATAAAATAGAGTCAAAATAACACATTTTTCAACTACTTAGCCCAATAGGGATTATTTTGATTAATCCTATCTGTAAGATTTTAAAGTTTTGTTTTACTACACACAACTGTAAAACAATATAATAATTGTGAATACCTGAAAATGGGACGTTTTTTCATCTGGTGATATTTTAGCAGAGACATGCTTGGAAGGGATGGTGACTGGTCAGTCACATTTACTAAATAAAAAATATTGATACAGAGGTGTTGAACATTTTCCTAGACACTATGCTAAAGATTCATTAATTGTAAAATGAAGTTCTCCCTATTTGGCTCCAGAAACATAGCAGTGTTACGCTTTAGGTATGACAGGGGTGTGAAATGCTTAGGATTCAGGGAGCATTCCAGCTCAGCTCTGGCCAGCTCTGAGACTTCGGGGAAGTCACTAAGCTTTTCCTAGCTTCGTGTTACTTCTCCAATTTCTTCATAAGATTGCTTTGGGCAGTTAGTTTAACTGAAGTTGATTTGAAAAGTGGTAAGTGTTTTTTATATATATATATATATATATATATATATATATATATATATATGTACGTGTATAAGTTTGTTTTATATATAATATATACACACACACATATATAAAATAAACTTTTAAGTGTTTTAAATAAAACTATTAAGCATTATAATTTCTGATATATTTAGTTGTAATTAGTTAGCATTTTTCCTTCTTCCCCATTCTATGCATGTTTTTATATATTTTCCCCACATGTTCATTCCTTAGGGAATTACACTAGAAGAGTTTGACAAATTGTCTTTCAATATGATTTTAATGAGCCCTCCCTGTCAGCCATTCACCAGGTATGTATGACAAATATTTCTCTGTTGAAGAAGAGTACTTTCGAGGGATTCATTAAATCAAATAATACCATAGTTTCAAGCATGGACACTTTGAAGACTGTCAGCTGCATTTTCATAATTTTGAAAATTGTCATAAATAGTGCCTTTTATCTGCTCATTTATAATTCAGCATTAATCCAAAAGGAAATAGCAGTTACTACCAAATGAGCAAAGTAATTCAGTCAGTAGAAGATACGCAGAGACTATATGGGACCTCTTTTATACTTACCTAAGATATGATATTTTTTTCTGACCCAAAGTACCTTACATTAAACTCATGAGCATTCAAGAGTATCTTTTTAACTGATTAATAAAGTAAGTTTCTATAATAAATATTCAGTTCTTAACTAACTATAAAATTTAAAAGCTAATCAAGAATGGATTAGTAAATTTTACATTTCTCAATTCATACATACATTGAATAATTAATTGTGACTTTTTATAGCTATGTTGAAATTCATTTTTTTATTGTATTTATTGGCTGTGTGTTTCAGGAAATTATATCTTAGATGAAATCTTGAGCAGTCTGTCTTCATTTAGATATTTTTAATTATTTTAAATAATGAGGATAATCCCGTGTCTTACATGGAGTTTGCCATTTAATTTAACATGCCTATGGGATAGGCATTACTGTTATCATCATTTTATTGGTGAGAAACTGTGGCATAGAAAAGTTAAGTAACTTTTTAAAGGCCGTACAATTGGAAAATGTCAGCAAGGATTTATCAATTCTTTTATATATTTCTATTTAAATGTGTAAGATAATTTTAAGTGGGATATCACATATCATAAATATTCTAATTTAAATGAGTATTTTCAGGCTTAATGTCCAGCTAAGTTTTGCTTTATTTATTTTATTATCTATTTTTTAAAAGTTTATTTATTTATTTTGAGAGAGAGAGAGTGCTGAAGGAGCGGGGGTGGGGGGCGGGGGGGAGAGAATCCCAAGCAGGCTCTGCACCATCTGCATGGAGCCCGATGTGGGGCTCGAACTCACAAACCATGAGTTCGTGACCTGGGCCGAAATCAAGAGTTGGACGTTTAACGGACTGAGCCACTCTGGTACCCCATAAGTTTTGCTTTAATAAACAACTCTCTAGGAAATTAATTCTCCAAGGATTTATTGTGTGCCTGGAAGCCAGACGTTGCTTTTGATGCCATAGTTCCCATCCTCAAGGAGCTTATGACTCAAGGGAGATGAATGACAAAGAATTCTCTTATAAGGTGGTATAAGCTATATAATAAGTGAATGCTGGAAGTGCCATGAGAGCACGGAGGAGAAAATGGCTTGCTGCATACCAGGAGGCAGGATTTTGACAATTTTTTTTTTTGTCAGGAGACAGGAATTCTTTTAGAGGCAATATCTGAACTGTATCTGAAAGCAGTTTGGGAATTTATCAGAGAAGGCAGAGGGCAATCCGTGTAAAAATGCCTCCAAGCATATGCAGTCATAAGGCCTGTTTAACTTACAGTAAGTAGAGCTACAGAACAGAAAGCAGCCCCAGCACTGTGCAGCCTCCTACATTATTGCCCTGGGCCCCCTGTGTCTTCCGTACTACCGCTCCCAACTGAAACAGCCCATCTCCAGCTGCCGATGGCAGCAGTAACCGATTCGGTAACACTGCCATCGTTGGAGCGCTGAGAGGAAAGGGCCACAGTGAGAAGAACCCAAGATTTCTGAGGCCTATACTCAAGTCCACTGTAAGTGTCCCTCTGAGCCTCACATCCATGGATGGTTCTGGCCTTGCTGGAAGGCAGGAGGAAACTGACAAGTGACATCGAGCAACTCATCTAAGGCAATGGAGCTAATAAGTACCAAAGTCTTAAACCTGTTTCTGTTTCTACCACCTAAACCCAATCCAAGTCTTCATTTCTGCGTGATTCTTGGTCATATTGAAACTTGCTTGTAATATCTAATTGCTAGTCCAAATACTGCCTGTTTCCATGACCTGTTCTGACCTAGTTAGTCTAACCAAGTTGCAACTCCTGCTTGTAGAATCAAGCTTTCAGGTCTCTCCAATGTATATTGGACAAGATTGTCTTAGTCTTTCCTACTATGGTCTGCTTGGATGATTAGTTATCAGTGCTGTTCCTCTATGGTTGCCGCCCTACCCAACCAGCTCATTCATCTGAACTATTGTTGTCTCATCTGGGACAGAGCAAAAGGTGTCATCAGCCAGCGTGTGTGTGTGTGTGTGTGTGTGTGTGTGTGTGTGTGTGTGTTTCCTAAACAGTGATTTTAACAGGTTAATTGATTTTAGTCTTTATTGGTTATTTGTTCTTTGTTTCATGTAAGTCATTTGGCATACTGTTTTATAAGAAGTGTATTTATTAGATTGGTAAGGCTTTTTTTTTTAATTAAGTGGATAAATGCATTTTGTTCCCTGTAGTAACAAACATGATCGTATTTTTTGTGAAGACCATCTAATTTTAGTTTTCTCAGTCTTTATGTTTTAAAAGTGACTTGGTATCTTTCTGTAAGTAAGATCCATGGTGAATTTTATCCGAACGTTCTTTATCCTTTAGAATTGGCCTGCAAGGTGATGTGACTGATCCAAGGACAAATAGCCTCTTACATATTCTAGATATTCTCCCAAGGTAAAAATTTAATTTTCTTTTTTTTACCAGCTTACCCAAACTTTACAATTTTGGATCTGGAAGAATGTGGCATTTGTCATTCTGTAGACATTAGCAGCTTATCCATGCAGCGTTCAGAGGCTCTGCATGTCATTTATTTCTTCTGCCACGACTGACAGAATCACGCAAATGTTTGCCATTTCCACGGCTGCCACTACAGTGAGTGACAGGGAATGAGAGTCTAATAGTTAAATTCTATCGCCTCTCCTTATGGTACCAATGGAAACAAGGCTAATATTGGTGAGTCCTGGTGCCCATGGCCTGGAACGTGGGGCCAACCCTAGAAGCTGCCATGCTATGTAAACGATAGCCCCTTTGCAAGTTGTGCAATCCAGAGCCTCTGTGTGAACCCATGTTTTCTGACAAACTTCACTGGAAATTAACATTTCAAATGCGAGCTTCATTAGGTATGCCATTTTTATGGGGAAAATGAATAAAATATGAGTTGCCTCTATCCCCTCTAAAATTCTTTTATGAAAACAAAGAATTCAGAAAAATGACTTACCTCATATCTCCAAGTAAGGATTTTCTTTACTTGTTACTTAGTAATGACATGTGTGGAATTCCACTTGTTTTTGTTTTTGTTTTTGTTTTTAGATTACAAAAATTACCGAAATACATTCTTTTAGAAAATGTTAAAGGTTTTGAAGTATCTTCTACAAGGTAAAAATGTGTTTGCTTTGTGTTCATCTTAAACTTGGTATATTGTGGGAGCCGTTGTGAAATAAAGATCTTAAAAATAAACGCATACATTCTGACATTTTATATATGTTATATATTTTGTTCAGTAATACAGATTTTGACTAATTAATAATGTAAAGTTTCACAAAGTTAGGTTCGCCTGATTCCCATTTTGATACGTTTGAATTTTTGCAGCATGATCACGCATTTAAATGAGAATGGTATTTCTCAGTTTCAGCTGCTTATGTTGCTGCCTGTTTCTTTAGAAGTAGGAATGTTTTCAGTGAGACATGTCCCTGTTGACAGTAATTTTGTGTCCTCCAGTTAGGAGAGGCAAGCCCTGTGTCAGAGCCCTTTCAGATGGTAGCCCAGCGGGAGAGTATCTGTGTCCTTGAATCAGCCACTGTCTGTATGTAACGGCTCCCGCATCTGATTTGCGACAGACAGAGCTCTATCCCCATAGCAAATATATCATCAGTAGACCAGTGATTCTAGCTCGCACCAGTTGGGATAAATTATCTGGCAGCTTTGTTTATTTATAATAGAAATTATCTCTATCTTGTTTTGAGAAATGTAATTTTTCAAGTACTGCACTTAATAAAGACCTAGGATCATTCGCTTCCTAAACAATTTGGGTAGCGACACAGTTTTCACATAAAATAAAGTTTTATGTATAATTTATTGTATAAGGACCCCATTTCCAACCACAGAGTGAAAGCTTTTCTTTTTTCTCTATTTTTGTCTTTGTCTTTTCAGAGACCTGTTAATACAAACAATAGAAAATTGCGGTTTTCAGTACCAAGAATTTCTATTATCTCCAACCTCTGTAGGTACCAAAATTATAAATTTTTCTATAAATTTTCCCAAAGGGAATTTGACTCAATAAAAAGAATGGATCTGTTTTGAATATTTTATGTAAATCTTGAAATTAGTTCAGACATGGGTCTTACTTTCTGAAGAATGTAGTACAGGCACATAGATTCATTTATATACATATTTTATGGAAAATATGTATTATATAGCTTGAAGCTCACAGAAAATGTAAATTTATTTCCACACAGAAAATAAAGGACACCGTGTTTTGAAATCTGTGACATTTGGTATTTCCAAATTGGGTGTACCGTAGTTTATAATGCTTCAAAATAATCCAAAATAGAAAGCAAAATGAACATATGATAATTTTCTAGGTAGTCTTTTGGGGACATATCACTAAAATGCAAACATTGTGAAATGTTGTCATTTGCAGCAACAGGGACAGAGCGAGAGGGGGTAATGCTAAGCAAAATGAGTCGGAGAAAGACAAGTATCATAGGATATCACTCCTATGTGGAATTTAAGAAACAAAACAAAAGAGCAAAGGAAAACAAAAAAGAGAGATAAACCAAGAAACAGACTTTGAGCTACAGACAACAAATTGATGGTTACCAAGAAAGGATGAGGGTTGGGGATGAGTGAAATAGGTGATGGGGATTAATGAGTACACTCACCCTGATGAGCACCGCGTTGTGTATGCAAGTGTTGAATCACTGTGTTGTACGCCAGAAGCTAATATAACACTGTATGTTAACTAGACTTGAATTAAAATAAAACAAAATGCAAACATGACTTCTATTTCATGGATATGAAATCAAAGTAGGTGGTTAAGAGGAGATATTTGGTAGATCTTTTATATTACAAGTATCACCGTCTGTTTTTTCTTTTGCCATTGTGTTTGTTAACCTCCTGTTTATTATCTTTAGCCTATTGTACAGTTATTTGTCCTGAAATTAAAAGAAAACCCATTTATTTTTTTTTTTTTTTAATTTTTTTTTCAACATTTTTTATTTATTTATTTATTTATTTATTTATTTGGGACAGAGAGAGACAGAGCATGAACGGGGGAGGGGCAGAGAGAGAGGGAGACACAGAATCGGAAACAGGCTCCAGGCTCCGAGCCATCAGCCCAGAGCCTGACGCGGGGCTCGAACTCACGGACCGCGAGATCGTGACCTGGCTGAAGTCGGACGCTTAACCGACTGCGCCACCCAGGCGCCCCAAAAGAAAACCCATTTAAAAAGTACATGTACTATGGAAATCGGCATTATGTCTGGTCTCATTAGGTTTATTTCGTATTTATTGCCTTTTAACTTTAAAATTAGTGTATCCTCCTTTTTTTAATAAAAGGAGGTAATAAATTGCCAAAAATAGCTGTAGTCGAATGTTACTTTTTATGATTACTATTAATAATGAATGTAAGGATGTCTGTATAATTTCTTACCTGGGAATTACAAAATGAAAGTGACTCAGAGACCTATGACTCATCACCTGCAATCTCTGTTCATTCAAGTAAAGGTACAAAGCAACTTAAAAGGTTTGAGAATTTGCTACAAAAATATCTTCCACGAATCAATAATAGAACTTTTCGGACAGAAACTAAATGCATTCCTGTATGAGTCGTTTTCCACTTGGGTGCTCACAGTTGATTCATGTCTCTTTCATTTCCTACAGTAACTAACTGCTTGCTTTACTTGCAGCTCGGCATTCCAAATTCAAGGCTACGGTATTTCCTTATTGCAAAGCTTCAGTCAGAACCATTGCCTTTTCAAGCTCCTGGTCAGGTGGTATTTTTATTATTATTATTATTATTATTATTATTATTATGTAAGTTTATTTCAGTCTGCTAATTTATTTCAAGAATGACTTTGTAGGAGCTTACATGTGTCCTGTTGAGCCTATAATATAGACCACCACCTAGGTCCAACTCCTAGACCTTTTTCCTCTCCCGATGCTGTTTATTGCTTTAAAGGAGACAAAAAATAAAAACTTTTCTTTCATTATTAGAAGAAAATAGAAGTTAAAGGTTGAAAAAACTATTATTAGTGCTGTTATCCTCCTTTTCTCCCCTGTAATTTCCCTTCTGACCATTGACTATTTTGCATCTATCATTTTCCCCCCAAAAGAAGCCATTGATTATTTCAGATAAAACTCAATTATACTATCTTAAAACTGGCTTAACAGTATTCTAACACATTGGTTGCATTTTCTTTGAGGTCAGTGCTATATAGCCTTCATTAATTAAAATACAGTGATTACTACAAGCCAGAATAAAATGCTCTATTGCTATAGATAGGATCTCTAACTGTGCAAACAACTGTACATACTTCTGTTAAAATTGCTGTGGAAAACAGGGAGTATCACTGGTTCGGTGAAGCTCTTCTTAACAATCACAGGTAAGAACTCAAAAGCCACGTCCTACTAGCAGGGGGTCAATAGTGTCATTTGGATCCCTTGCAATACGATACCAGTACATCTGCCTTTCCGTGGTGGTCAGTTCCCAAAATGGTATGTAAACTATATTCACAAAGACATCATCATTAAAATTTCCGGGAACTATTTTTCTTTTACAAAATAGAACATTATGTATGGTTATATGTTTTGCAGGAACAAAGTTTTCCTATGGGACTCACAAAGAGAAATAACCTTTCAGGGGGAAACATGCTTTCCTTTTCGTAATTACTAGTTTCCCTGTAGGTCATGGGTATGTTCCAGCTTTTCTTTTTTAATGAAGGAATATGGCAAATTTTGATCCAGTGCACGTTTTCTGGAAATGTTAATGTTGCTGTCTCTCTTTTCTTTTTCTTTTTTTAAATGCTGTGCCTTTTATTCTGCTGACTTAGTCATTCTGTAACTAAAGTTGCTTTCTAAACTTCTTTTTTAAATATGATACTGTATCTATATTCAACATACTTCCTATTTGTTGAATGTTTTCATTAATAAATATAGGAAACAGTAACTCCAGGAAATAAATCATCTGTAGCCTGAGGACACTACAGCTATATGATGAAAAACTTATAATAATAACTTGTATACATACAAGTAAATCCAGTTTCTGTATTTTTGTTGACAACTCTGTGAAGGCTAAAGAGATTTTTTTGCTTAATGTTGTTGGGGCATTATTAATTTATCTTTTATTTTTTAATAAAGCTTTTAACAGGTCATGTATTTTTACTTAATGCCAGGTGCTGAAGGAGTTCCCCAAACTTGAATCTGAACATCCAGAAAAAAATACAATAGTTGCAGAAAATAAAATTGAAAGAAAGAAAATTGAACCAAATATTTGCTTTGATAATGGCAGACAATGTTCTGGAAAAGAAGCCATTCTTTTTAAGCTTGAAACTATAGAAGAAATTGACCGGAAACATCAGCAGGACAGTGATCTCTCTGTGCAAATGCTAAAAGATTTTCTTGAAGATGACATTGACACGAATCAGTATTTTTTACCACCAAAGTCACTGTTGCGATACGCTCTTTTGTTAGACATTGTTAAGCCCACTTGCAGAAGGTCCACATGCTTTACCAAAGGGTAGGTTTTAAAGAGACTTTTAAAATGGCATATTCAAAATAGACAGGTTTTTATTGTTATTGTTTCTATTAGTTCTTCTCAAAATAAGGACCATTTTAGAAAATGTTTCTACTGGAATGATTTTTTTTTTTTTTTTTTTTTTTTTTTTTTTTTTTTTTTTTTTTGCTCTTAATTGCCTGCTTTCGTGTTCCAATAGAATGCACGAGTAAAAATTCCTTCTGGCAGAACATTATGTGCACAGCCCACAAAAGTGCTCATAAAACACAATGGCATTTGTTTGGTGACCTTCATAAGAGCTTAATTACCCATGGTGGAAACATGGTTTCTATTGATACTGAATTGCTACTTTTTAGCACCTTTCTTTTTATGGCACATCAGACCTCAAAATTTATGTCCACTATCATGATCAAATGTATAAGAAGACATTAAATTTTAATATCAAGAAATAAAGTTAAATCATCTAATGCACATTAGAGCATATTTAAATTTCATTCAGTTTTTAAAATAAGTAATATATTTTTATGGTTCCAAATTCAAAAGGTACAAAGATTGTGAAATTCCTTTCTCTATCTCTTGCTTATCCAGTTTTCCTGCCTACATGGAGGAAATTAGTGATTTCAATTTGCTGTCTAATCTTCCCAAGGTATTATGTATGAGGGTGTATTTAAATATACTTGTATACTTTTACCACCTTATTAAGTAAATGGTAACATACTATATCTATTATTATGTACTTTTTTCATTATGCAATATAAATTGGATATTATTACACATGAGTACATAAAGAACTTTCTATTCTCATGGTATATATATCACAGTGTCTTTTATTGGTTACCTTTGGGTTATTTTTTGAATGTTAAAATATTTTTCATCAATGTTTTAAAACCTACAAAGGAGGGGAAAATTAGGCCTTTCCAGAAAATTTTGTAAAAGACCCCTATCTCTGCTTTGTTAACTCCACTCCTGGGGATGAGTAAACCATATGATTTGAAACTTGAGGCCTTCTCTTTTCACCCACTAGCTAGCTAGCTTTCATGCACACTCTGCTCCTGATAAAACCATACCAGATTTATTCTGATTTTTATCGTGCTCTGCCCTTGGACTTCCAGGGGCACAGGTTTATTACTTTCCATTGCCTTCAAAGACTATACTCAGCTGTTGTCTGTTTCCAAGTCCGATAAGACAAGACTTATCAATTTGGTAATAAAAAACAACCTTGAAATTCATTTGTAATTATAAAGATGGTATAAAGGAAGCCTTAACATAAATGTATTTTTTAGTGTAAATAGTATAAACATTTTTCTTTCTATCTATCTACACACACACATACATGATCTGTGAGAACACAGATTTGCAAAAATATTCTTCCTGGTGTAACTTTCTCTCACTTTATCTATTAGGGAAAAAAATAATGATAATATTTTAAGCAGCTAGCTTGGCAGTGATTTTGGGGGAAGAAATATTACTAATATCTTGCATTTCTGTAGGGTTTTGTACTTTTAATACAGTTTCTTACACAGTGGTCTCTTTGTTGTATGAAAAAGAGTGCAAACCTGCGTTAACAGTGAGAGGGAGACGCACATTCAGTGGGCCTGTGTTTGTTGTGGTCTTGGAGAGTGTGGTTTCCAGCTCATGAGGAGCAGTGATGGTTCAGGCATTAGGAGAAATAGTGACAATTTGTTTTCACCTACATAACATTTGGTTTAACATGCCAGGAGTGTCGATACTGAATAGCCTTTGGATATAAAATCCTAACAAATTCATGCTTTCTATGATGAACAGTAAGAAATTGACAGTTGATACAAAGAAATGGTAATAATGTATGACTCAGCGTTGTTTTTACACAACTCAAAAAACTATGCCAAATTTAGTGTCTGAGAAATTTAAATAGAATTATCTTGTGTCTCATCTGGCAACTTTTCACTTACAAAGCATGTTGATATGTTTCAGACAATTTCAGAAGGATGTAACTATTTAGATTGATTAATTCATTCAAGAAATATTTAAGAAATTTCACATTAACAAATACATCAGATGCTACATAACATACATATTAATCTTTCAGTTATGGAAGCTACATAGAAGGGACAGGATCTGTGTTGCAGACCTCAGAGGACGTGCAGGTATCGTATATGCTTTAGAGCTAAAATACTTGAAAACTATGTTTAAGACTTAAGATCTGAGAATATTAAAGTAATTTTACATGTCTAATTCAGAATTCATATACATGTTATTCATATTTTCATATAATATAGTGTATATAATAATTCTTTACTATAGGATAAATCTTTTTTGTTTCTCGTTGCTAGATGAGTTTATGTACAAAGAATATTTTGTTTCACTTTCTCTGTTATTATTCTTACCTTTGGTATTCTTTTTATTCCATAAGGAGTAAATTGAAATGCAGCATACAGTAGTTAATGTTCTCTAAAATTATGCACAAATATCTTAATATTGGAGGCTTTCTTTGGATCACACATTATAAAACTGCCTTTTAGGGACAGAAATCTACATCTCAGCAAGACTCTTCGTTAATACCTCACTTGTAAACTCTTCATGGCATCATGGTTGAAAACAAGCTTGAGGGGCTCCTGGGTGGCTCTGTCGGTTAAGCATCTGCCCCTTGATTTCAGCTCAGGTCATGACCTCGTGGTTTGTGAGATCGAGGCCCATGTTGGCATCTGTGCTGACAGTGTGGATTCTCTCCCTCTCTCTGTCTGCCCCTCCTCTGCTCATGCACTCTCTCTCTCTTGCTCCCTCAAAATAAATAAATAAACTTAAAAAAAAAGATAGTTTAAAAACAAACAAGCTTGATATACTTACTGCAAAAATATCTTATATTTTTGCATAATTTTGGACTGAAATCACATTATCTTCTTTTATCCTGATTTGAACTTCCCATTAGTACAATTTACCCATGGTAAAAATCCTATCAGAGGCAAATGAATGAATCTGAGAAGTTAAATTTACCAAGTATATTTTATCATTTTAAGAAAATATCTTAATTTGATGAAATTGATCATAAACATTGAACATTTTAATGATCCACTTATTAGCATTGTGAACTTGATTTCCTTGGATGATCGGGTTTCTTCTTATCTTTCACTGTATTTCTTCACGTCTTATTGCCATTGTTTATTTCTTACGGTTTCATTTTTGAGGGCTCAAAAATGACAGGTAAACTGAGGGTTTCCTGATTTGTTCAACATTAAGCTTTTCAGTTTTAAACATTACGATTTCAAAGTTTACATTGCCATTGATGAAGCAATTATAGAGTTTATTGCAGGGGATGTTTTGCCCTGTGCGTTTTGCTCCCGTGTATTGTAGCACATACAATACATACATGTATGTTCATCCTTTTTAAACTGAATCACAAGAGATGATCTTATCTTAACAAATCTGCTTGCACTCTACTTTATCAGTTATCCTGGCTGTTTTCTTACAGATTGAGAATGTCTACAAATCCCTCACCAATTTGTCACAAGAAGAAAAGATAACAAAATTATCAATGCTTAAACTTCGGTATTTCACTCCTAAAGAAATAGCAAATCTCCTTGGATTTCCTCCAGACTTCGGTATGTGAGATACACAGACCCCAGCTTTCGTTTAAGGTCCCAGAATTCATCAAGGACTCTTGTGTGTATTTGATGAATAGACCCTTGCCCAGACAGATGGATGTAAGAAACCTTCTTCCTTTCCTGATGGTGCCATTTTTGACATTTTCCTTCCCTCTTCTTTCTGCTTCTGTTCATAACCTGCCTCAGACCCTTCCTTTCAGGCTCCATTCTCTCTCCCTTTACTCCAGTCATGGTCCCAAGTGGTTTTCAGGGGAGAAAGGCCAAATTTGCAATTCCTCACCTCTCCCCACCGATGGTTGTTAATAGCATGTCCTTCTCCAACTTACTTTCTTGATACCAGAGGTCCTGTTCTAATAACCCCACATAGATCTTGTGAAATAATGTGTAGGTTTGTCCTTTTTGTGAAGAAATTAAAAGGTGGCTGAGGAATTTGTTTTCTTGGTGGTAGGTGTATTTGTATTTCTTCTCAGAGATACATTCTTATCGGTTATGTACCTTTTGTCCTCCCTATAAGGAGAGAAACAAGAAGGTGGAGAGGTGGTCTAGGAAGGAGTCTTCCTCATGGAAAGAAAGGGTGGGTCAGGAGCACAGCTGCCAGAAGCGACCAAAGATTACGGAGTCTAAACTAAAGCAGGGAATCTCAAGAACAAAAATGCAGATACAGAGTGAGAAAGACAAAGTGCTAGCTCCTTCGTAGTCCAGGAAATCCAGGGATGGATGCTGTTAAGAGATTGGACACGTTGTCTTTGCTTTGGCTTTGCAGAGTCCCTGCCCCATCCCTGATCCCACTTTCTTGGTGCCTGTGCTCTCGGCCATACTGACACCATCAGTGTCTTAGGCTGGGGTGGCTGTGTTCCCAGTACCTGGCTCGCGCCGACCGGAGAGAGACAGACCTCCCTAACGTGTTCCAGGACTACACGAGGACACAGTGTGTTTTTGATAACTCTGGGAGTTTGAAAGCAGAAAAGTGGAACTTGTCTAAATCCAGTATTGTTGTAATATTAATACAGTACTATTTTTCAAGCAGATGACGGGTTAAATAGGTCACGTTTTAAATTCTAAATGGTGGATTTACAGATGAGGTTTTGGAGCACATCCTTCTGTACGTTGGGAAGAAACTGACTATATAATTTGACTGTCCTCTTGGTAATTGGTTCTTGAAGGGTAGTCACGGCAACCAGGTTTATTTTGTAACTCTCTGCCTTTTTCTTGGTGATCTCATTCAGTCACAAATATCCTGGGGAGTGTTATTTAAGGAAAACACAAACTTTCCTTGTCTTAGTCTACGTCACACAGTAAAGTGAGAACATCATAAAACAAATAAAGAGCTGAGAATTGGACTCAAGAAATTAATTCCCAGTCTGCTCATTTGCTTACTATTTTTTTTCTTTTTTAGGATAAACAATCAAAGGTACTTTCCATAGTACTAAAGAGAGAAAAGAACTTGAGTGTCTAATAACAAATTCCTACGTTTTGAGTGCTCGTTTTCTTTCAGTAGTAGCAGTCACTGTGGTAACACTGAAAGGCAGCAGGGACCCCAGAGTCAGACTGGCCAAGTTTGAGTCCTAGCTGCACCTCAACCCCTCCCTGCTTTAGTTTACACATGTGTGGAGTGGGGGTCATCACAGCGCCAGGGTCAGAGGGTCCTAGTGACAGTTAAATGAGGTAACGTGTAAAATGCTTACACGCTTTCTGACATATAACGTCAAATTCAAATGTCAGCTTTTATTTGTAAAACAATGGACATTTATTTGCTTTCATAGCCTTTACTTCATAAATACTTCTCATTTGAAAATTTCACATATGTAAGTTAGAATTTTTCAAAGCTCTCTGCAAATGCACATACACGAAAGTCTTTAAATTACTTCACCTTCTTTTAAAATATGTGATATATTTGTATGATCAGGATTGACCTGACGTCACCCCTGAGCAGCACTGTGACAGAAATGTCCTTCCCGTGTGCTTCCAACATTTTCGAGTCTGAATCTGAAATGGGCGTTGTTTGAGCTGCACTGTTAACGAGGGTTTTGCATCGATCCTTTCGTACATTGTGTGCTGGTTTTCTTTGTCACTAGTGGTATGCACTCGTGAGATAGTGAGCTTGGGAAGCGGACACTAACCTACACTTACAGAATGGAAGCTGCTATCTTGACCTTGTTAATGCTATGTTTCTGTGTTTTTGAGCATCATTCTTCTTTTTGGTGTACCTAAGTTTCTAAAAAGTCACCTTTTAATTTAAAAAAAGCTGTATCTGTATATAAAATACACAAGCACCCTTACATATATGTCATTTTTACAAATCTCACTTGTTTGCTTTCAAACATTTCTTGCCCTGTGATATAATCTTAATATTACACGAGGTCATCCCTGGGATATTCTAAAAGTCTGTTGCATCTTTGGCTCATTTGAATGAAATAATTTTTTAGATGACTAATGCGCTTGCCTAAGACATATTATCTTTATAATGGCAATTTTATGATCTTGCTCAATTGCATATGTAATTTTATTATGTGACCACTTATTTTATTGCAGTAAGTATAATGTAAAGTGTCGATGAAGCAATTTTATCACAGTCAACTCTACCTTCTGGTCCTCACAAAATATGTATTTTGCTTTTCTTAATACTTTTTAATTATTTCCTTCATCTTATTATCTAAATTGCCTTTCCTTTATTTAATTGCTGTGCCAGAGGATACTGAATATGAAAATTGTAACTAACCTTATAGGGTATACTTCACGGACAGTCTTTTATGTTGATACTTGCAAGGTTCTGTTCTAGCAAATGTTGTATGTATGGGCCATTTGTTTTGAAAAAGAATGTAGCAAAATAGAAGTCCAATGTGAGAAAGCCCATTTGTGGAAGCAGAATATAAAAAACAACTGTGAGGGACTTGTATCCAGAATATATAGAGAACTCTTATAACTCAACAATAAAAAGAAATAATCCAATTAAAAAATGGGCAAAGGATTTGAATATTTTCCAAAGAAGATAGACAGATGGCCAATAAGCACATGAAAAGATGTTCAGCATCATTAGTTATTAAGGAAATGTAAATCAAAACCACAATAAGATACCACTTCACAAAAAGACAAACAATAACAGTGTTGGTAAAGATGTGGTGAAATCAGATCCCTTGTACACTGCTGGTGGGAATATAAAATGGTACAGCTGCTCTGAAGAACAGTGTGCAAGTCCTCAAATGTTAGACATAGAGTTACTGTATGAGTCAGCATTTTCACCCCTAGGTATATATCCAAGAGAACTGAAAACACTTGTCTCCACAAAAATGTATACAAGAGAATAATTCATACTCAAAAAGTAGAAACAACCCAATATCTATCAATGGATAAGTGGATAAATAAAATGTGGCATATCCGTGCGATAGAATATTATTTAGTTAAAAAGAGGATGGAGTATCGCTACATCATGTTGTGATGAATGAATGAACCTTGAAAATATGCTAAGTGAAAGAAGCCAGAAACAAAAGACAACATATTGTATGATTCCATTTATATGGAATGTCCAGAATAGGCAAATCCATAGATACAGAAAGTAGATTAGTGCTTCAGGGGCAGGGAGGGGAGCTGGGGAGTGATTGCTAATGGATACCAGCTTTCCTTTTTTTAAAAAAATTGAAGTATAATCGAGATGTAACATTATAATACCTTTGGGTATACAATGGGATGATTTGATATTTGTATACATTGAGAAATTATCACCACAAAAAGTGTGGTTAACATCCATTGCCATATATCAGACATAGTTACAAACATTTTTTGTTTGTGATGAGGACTTTTAAGACCTATTAGTAACTTTCAAATACACAATATAGTGTTAGTAACTGTAGTCTCCACCATGCTGTAAATGACATTCCCATGACTTGTTTATTTTATAGCTGGAAGTTTATACCTTTTGACCTCTTTCACCCATTTAGCCACTCCCCCCAACCACCAGTCTATTCTCTGTATCTGTGAGTGATATTTTTTTTCTTTGCTTGCTTTGTTTCTTAGATTCCACATTATAAGTGAGATCATAGAGTGTTTGTCCTTTTCTCTCTGACTTACTTCACTTGGTATAATGTCCTCAAGGTCCACCTGTATTGTTGCAAATGGTGATATTTCATTCCTTTTTTATGGCTGAATAATAATTCGTGTGTGTGTGTGTAGGTTCTTTCCATATCTTGGCTATTGTGAATAATGTTGCAGTGAACATGGGGGTGCATATATCTTTTCGAATTAGTGTTTTCATTTTTATCCCATAAATACCCAGAAGTAGAGTCGCTGGATCATATGGTAGTTCTATTTTTAATTCATTGGGCAACCTCCATGCTGTTTTCCATAGCGGCTGCACTAATTAATATACATGCCCTCAATATATTTTGGATATTAACCCCTTATCAGATATATGATTTGCAAGTGTTTTCTCCCATTCTGTAGGTTGCCTTTTCATTTTGTTGATGATTTTCTTTGATGTGTAAAAGGTTTTTAGTTTGATATAGTCCCACGTGTATAGTTTTGCTTTTTTGACTTTGCTTTTGGAGTCAGATTCAAAAAAATTGTCGCCAAGACTGATGTCAAGGAGCTTACTGCCTGTTTTCTTTTAGGGGTTCTATGGTGTCAGTTCTTACATTCTAGTCTTCAGTCCATTTTGAGTTAATTTTTGTATATCAGAACATGATGCTTCCAGCTTTGTTCTTCTTTTACAAGATTGCTTTGGCTGTTTGGGATCTTTTGTGGTTTCATATGAATTCTAGGATTGTGTATTCTGTTTTTGTCAAAAATGCCCTTGGAATTTTGATAGGTATTGCATTGACTGTGTAGATTGCTTTGGATACTGGGCATTTTAATAATAATTCTTCCAATCCATGAGCACAAGATATCTTTCCATTTATTTGTGTCTCATTTCTTTCTTTGGTGTCTTGCAGTTTTTAGCATACAGATCTTTTACCTTCTTGATCAAATTTATTCGTAGGTATTTTGTTCTTTTTTATGGGATTGTAAATGGGATTGTGTTCTTAATTTCTCTTTCTGATAGCTTATTGTTAGTGTGTAGAAACACAACAGATCTTTGTGTATTAACTTTGTATCCTGAAGCTTCACTGAATTCATGTATTCGTGCCAACAGCTTTTTTGGTGGAGTCTTTGGGGGGTTTGTGTATAATATGTCATCAGCAAATTGTGACAGTTTTACTTTTTCTTTTGCAATTTGGATGCCTGTTACTTCTTTTTCTTTCCCTAATTGCTCTGGTTAAGACTTCCAATACTTTGTTGAATAAAAGTGGCAAAAGTGGGCATCCTTGTCTCATTCCTGATCTTAGAGGAAAATGTTTAGCTTTTTACTTTTGAGTATGTTATTAGCTGTGGGCCACATTCTTTGTGAGGCACTAAACATATTCTGGAATTAAATAGTGGAGATGTATGCAAAATTCTGTGACTGTCCTAAAAACCATTGACTTGTATATTTTAAAAGGGTGAATTTTATCTCCATAAAGCTGTTTTTAACTAAAGGAAAACAACTGTGAAATAATGGTAGCCACAGTTTTTCCTAAAGTGTGTTAATATACAGATTTCTGTGAGTTTTGTGGAGGGTATGTGTGTAATTATGTGTGCACTGAGCATAATATATGTTATGTGATATGATAATGTCACGTGGTGTAGGCATTATAATTTTAGATAATATTTTTGGCTTCAGATTCTAATTTCTTTACTGAACTTCGTGGAGACCTTAGAGACTTATTTATGTGAATGACCACTGTGCTCCTACTCAAGGATGCATCCTTTTGTCTCTGGAAGTTAGTATTATAAATGATTGTCTTGTAAATTATTATCTCTCTTTTCTAGGATTTCCTGAGAAGATAACAGTGAAACAGCGTTATCGTCTACTTGGAAATAGTCTCAATGTGCATGTAGTAGCTAAACTAATCAAAATCCTATATGAATAATTTAAAAATAACTCTGAAAGATGGTCACATTATTTATTCATATCCAGGTAGTAATTCTGAAATTCTATTTTGAATTGATTTTGATGAAATTTTACTAAACTCTCTTTATCTCTCTTTAAAAAGAAATTTGGATTTATCATAAAAATGCTGACTTTTAAAAAATTTATATTACTGTATTTTGTAAAGCAAAAATTGCTATTATGCTTTACAAGAATATATTTTCATGTGAAATTGCTAAACATACATGTAAAATATTCTCTTTATAACATTATGGTATATAGAAATTTAGGAACATTGGAGTTTGAATATCTACATGAATATTTTACAAAGTGTCATGATAGACATAGTATAGTGAACCTGAGAAATTATGTTTTTGTATGTTGCTTAAACAAATTGCTTTATGAATCCTATCATTTTATTTTTATTTTATTTTATTTTATTTTATTTTATTTTATTTTATTTTATTGTCAGATTGATTATTCCTGATTTTAAAATGATGCTTCTAATTCTGGCCTGTTTCAAATATTGAATGTTTTACTGAATTCCATCCTTTAAACATTTCTTAATTATATCTAAACAAATGCATATAATGTTTTAGACCAAATTATGAGTGTTATACAGCCGTCTGAAGAAAGTGTCAGAAAAAATAATCCTAAATTCTTGATTATGTCCCCGTCAGGAAGCTACAGAAAATGTAGGTAAACATTATCCAATTATCTTTAATTCTACCTCCATGTAAAATGCGAAACTTCATTGTCCGTTCTTTATTTATAAATATTTTCTTTTACTTTGCTGTCATCAGAACTTGCTTTTGTCTTCCTTCTTAGCTTGTTGTTGTAAGTTGAATTTGCATCACATTCTAGGGAATGTAGTGTGGCATTCAGATTTTAGGGAGGAAATTCTGCTCTCCGACCCCATTTTATATGACTGTTCTGTGAATTAGCTTTTTAAACTTTCTCTTTCTCTCTCAGACTTCTTGGAATTACGGTTTCTTATCAGACTGTTTGTATTATAAACCCTGTGGTTTTATTTCAGTGATAAAAGCAAGTGACAAAAAGAAGAGAAATGAAAAGAAATAAGACCAGAAATTGTATCACAAAATAAAAAATATTTTTATTCTTTTTTTAAAAAATGTTCATTTATTTTTGAGAGAGAGAGTGCACATAAGCAGGAGAGGGACAGAGAAAGAGGGGGACAGAGGATCTGAAGCAGGCTCTGTGCTGACAGCAGACAGAATATTTTTATTCTTAAAAGACAATCATTTAGACGTGGAGAAATCAGAACCCTGTGCATTGCTGGTAGAAATGTAAAATGGTGAGCCACTGTAGAAAATAGATGATGATTCCTTCAAAAAATTAAACCTAGAATTAACCTTATGATCTAACAATTTCACTTCTGAATATATGCCCAAAAGGATTGAAAGTAAGGACTCGAACAGATATTTGTATACTAATGTTCATAGCACCATTATTCACAATAACCAAAAAGAGGAAAGAGCCAACATACTTGGGTGAAGACTGGATAAACCAAATATAGTGTATACATACAGTGGAATATTATTCAGCCATGAAAACAAAGAAATTCTGATACATGCAACAACATGGATGACCCTTGAGGACATTATGGTCGGTGAAAGAAGCCAGACACAAAGGGACAAGTTTTCTATAATTCCAGTTACATGGGGTATGTAAAAGAATCAAGTTCATAGAGATAGAAAGTAAACTAAGAGTTACCAAGGTTCGGGGTACCTGGGGAATAAGAGTTAGCATTGAATGGGTACAGAGTTCTGTTTGGGGTGGTGAAAAAGTTCTGGAGATGCTTAATGGTGGTGGTTGCACACCAATGGAAATGTACTTAATGCCACCGAACTGTATCCTTAAAAATCCTTAAAATGGCAAATTTTATGTTATGTACATCTTATCACATTTAAATAAAAAAAGTCATTCCTCACCACCATTTCTTCAGAAAAACTCATAGATACATATGGATATAGGCCAATGTGTATATGTATCAGTGTTCACGTCTACATTATGTACATGTGTTTAAAGACAAACCTTATTACAAATCTCATAATGAGGGGGGTGGAGGGGATACATTTATAGTTTAAAATCAGAATTGAGAATCAAGAAGTTCCCAAATAAGCCAAGATAACGTCATAAGGATCTAATTTGAAGCCCATATAGACAACGTAGTTAAAGTGTGTTTTCCTCAGGTTGTTATGTTATTGAAAAGAAGGCTAACTTTTCATAATTTGGCCTTCAGCTTGGAACTACAAGTCTTTTAGGTCACAAGTTGTAGACTGATTTACAGATAGCTTTGGACTTTGAAATTGAGTGAGGGTCATATGGTCTCAGCAGTTTTCTTACAGCCTGTGAACTCATGTAATTTTTCAAGACAGCCTTTCAACGTTCCTGGACCAGAACTCTCTCCCTCTCAGCTTCCAGTGTCAAAGTGCACCGCAGACAACTCTCCTGTCAACTTCTTAACATTTGTTTTTCTTGGATCCACTTCCCGTCCAATCCTCTTTCTCCATTCAGCAGACTCACCCAGATATCTAGATATGCCCCTTTGCACATTTTATTGAAAAGCAGTAAGAATCGTACACAAGTTCCTCAACTTCAGTTTATACTAGTCAAGCTGTCAGCCCATTTTTTCCTTTCCTGTCCTCTCCTGTCATTCCTTTACTTTGCTACTGAAAATTTAAACCTTCAGTTTTAAAAACAAAAACAAAAACATTGTCCTAACCTCTATGTGTCTGTTTCTCTCTTTAGGACTTCTAAGAACATTTTACACTAAGATGGTCATGCTCTTCAAAATCATTTGCAACCATGACCCAAACAATTTCACTATTTTTGTCTTGATTTGTGAGTTTATTCCTTTTTAAATGTATTTGTTCAGTAAATATGAACCTGTGCAGAGAATTTTTTTGGCTTCTGATTCCCAAACTACTCAAATAAATTTGTTGTAGTCACCAGAGGTTCTGAGTCTTATTTTCAACTACATCCAGCACTGAGAGCTCTCTCTCAAGTATGCTGTACCTGATTCCTAAAGCTTTCTCAAACTTATTTTTCCTACTAATATGAACCTAGATAGAAATTTTCACAAAGGAGAAGATAGGAAGGTAATTTTCCCAAAGAGCTCTTCTGCATAGCTCTGGGATGTTCTCATTTCTTTGCTCGTACATAGCACGGTTCCATTGTTTACTTCAAGGATTTGCTCTGTATTTTATTTTGTTTGCACCTTTATGCCTATTCATATCAGGGCAGATTTAAATTATAAGCGCACAAGTAGGGAACATGTTTATTTAGCCAAGTTGGCTCTATAATCAGATGAGATCACCTGAAGAGTCTAAAGAGAGAGAGGGGAGAGCAGAGGTCTGGAGTTGAATTCTTATCCATTACTGAAGATTCAGTCCTCAGGCCTCCCTACCCTTTACCATCCAAGCCATTTTTTCTAAGGTCTCACCCTTTCCTACAACTTCTGGGTTTTTTTGCCCATGATACCCAGGTAACTCCAGATCTGATACTGTTCCTCAACCCTGTTCTAGAATTTTTGTGCTGGGATATTTTTAACTTGAGTATCTTTCTGTCACATCAAACTTAGCGTATTTGAAAACAGTGAATCGTCCTCCATTTAAAAATCAGTTCCACTCATGATTAATTTCAATATTCCTCATCATGACACCACACTGCTTCTCTCCCAGTCTCCCAAATTCAAATCTCATCACCCAAGGTCATCATCACCTTTTCTCTCACTCTATTTCCATTTATCAGCTTCGGTTAATAAAGTAGTCTTCCTAAGAAGGCCTTCCCTGCACAATGATTCACTTTAGGAAAACAGAAGAAGTCACTTTGAAACTTAAAGACATACATGCCCATTTGCAACCAGATTTGTATGCTTGAGTCAACACTTGGACATTGAGCAAATTTCAGCCTTCTGAATTTGATCTAGCATGAATATCACTTTTAGTAAGATAGTTGTTATTTTACTCAGTTCCTTACACAAGTACAATTAAATGTCACACATACAAATGATTGAAAATACCTGATGGAATGTGAAAGTCCTTAGATAGTAGATATAAGTTGACTTTTCTGTTCAAAAAGCTCATGCTACAGACGATTAGACAATGAGCTGGATAGTTGTGGTGATTCGAATTTGTTTTAAGTGAAAAATATCCCATGTTTTGGAGAATGTAGACTTCCAGGAGGGCAGGGGTTTTTGATTTTTCTTTTCCACTGCTACCTTCCCAGGGACTAAAATGGTACCTGGCACACAGCGAGCACTTAATAAATATTTGTTAAATGAGTGACTATGGCCACCATACTGGACTGATATAGAAGCTGTCTAAAGGCCGTCACACTGTGGAATTTAAACAGAGTCACTCTCCTGAGAACTATTTCTGTTACTGCCACTTCCTCCATACTTAGGGGAATAGCCAAATTTACTCAACTTTGGAACACATGATTTAAAAAACAGTTCTAGGATAGGGCTTGATCTTTTGGCTTTTGAGGAAGATGTGCAGATAGAAATTTAAACAAATATGTATTGTATTCTGACTTCTTGTCTGGACAAGAGGGCAGGCTCATTTCTCTTTGCTCCTTCCTAAGTACAGTGATCAATTCTGGGTAAGTATGTTTATAAAATAATGCAAGAGGCATCAGAAAGAGAACTCTTAAAGGAGGGAAGAGAAAACAAACCAGCTAGGTAATCCCAAGACTGGCAAGGGAACATGGTTGCAGGATGTCTTACAGTCTCCCATCCAACAGAAGGAGATGATCCAAGTTGGGTGCTTCCTGACTCCGAACCTCACGTGGGAACCCGGCATGGCTCATTCCTATCCCAGATGGAACTGGGGTCCTGCTGCCAACACCAGGTGAGTCTGATATCACCAGCAAGTGCAATATATAGGGATCCCCACTGACAAGTGTCCAGGGGAAGCACTCTACTTTTCTGGAATGCCTGAGATTCATTTCACTTACTGAGACACTGGACAGCCAGAGGACACTGGCAAAGGGATCCCACCCCAAAAGGCCTGATCCAGGAATCCTTTTCATCACCATGGACAGGAGGCTCCTTACCTTAACCTATAGGTGCCAGTGAGTTGGCCTGGTGAGAACTTCTTCCCCCTAATGTAGGACTGTCGAGGACCACATAGAGCCCCAGTGGTACAGATAAACCAAGCAGACCAAAGCGCTCTGAAAGTTAAACTGCCATTGGAACCATAAACCAAAAAGTAGGCCAAGATCTGCATGCTAAACATAAACAGAGTAGCTGCTTGCTAAAATAAAAGATGAAAATAAGACCCAGAGTCTCCTAACATAATAGACAAAATATACAGGACACAATCCAAAATTATTTGTCGTATCAAGAACAAATAAAATCACAAGTTGAATGTAAACTTATGACACCACCAAAATGAATCAGATGTTGGAATTATCTGACAAGGATTTTAAAGCAGCCATCATAAAAATGCCTCTACAAATAATTACAAATTCTCGTGGAACAAAAAATAGAAAGGCTTCAGTGAAGAAATAGGTAGCAAAAAGTTTTTAAAAGTTAATAAAAGAATCACAATGATGTGTGCGTTATATCCCAATTTTTAGAAAAAGAAATAATGGTGATTATATAACTGAAAAATACAATAACCAAAATAAACTTAATGAATGGTACAGTAGAAATGACACAAGATTAAATCAGTAGCTTGGAAATAAACCAATAGAGTTTATTCAATCTGAATAACAGAGAGAAGAAAGATTGTAGGGGGTGGGGAATGAACCTCTGTGATTGGTGGGACAATAACAAAAGTGTCAACTTTTGTATATTTGAAGTCCCAGAGGTAGAGGAGAAAAAAGAATAGAGCTGGGAGAATATGCAAAGAAAAAATGGATGGAAATGTCTCAAATTTAGCAAAAGATACAATTGTGAAAGTTCAATAAGCTGAGTGAACCAAATAGAATAAATTTAAAGAAATCCATACCAAGATACATCATAATTAAAACACAAGAAAACTAAAAACAAAGAAAGAAAAATCAAAAGCAGCCAGAGAGAAGTGACATATTACTAAAGGGGGAACACAGTTTGAATGACAGCAGATTTTCACCAGATACCATGGGGGCCAGAAGGAGGTGGCACAACATTTTCTAGTTCTGGAAGAAAAGAAAGAACTGTCCGTGCAAATTCTATACCCCTCCCAACTATCCTGCAAGAATGAAGAGGGAAATAATGATATTTTCAAGTGAAGCAAAACTGAAGGAATTTTTTGCTAGCAAACCTACCCGTAAAAATGGCTAATGGGGTTTTTCAAACAGAAAGGAAATGATAAACGGCAGCTTGGAGCATCAGAAAGGAAGAACAATGGAAAGAATAGAATTAGGAATACATACAATAAACATGCCACTCATGGGTTTTATGAATCACATTTGATAATTGAAGCAAAAATTGTAATTCCATCTGACACGCAAGACGATATTTAAAAGGGAAGGTAAAGGGACCTCAATGGAAGTGAGATTTTATTTCGTGGGAAGTGGTAAAATGCTGATACCAGGAGACTGTGATAAGTCATAGGTGTATATCGTAACACCCAGAGCGACCACTGCAAAAACTGCACAAAGGAATGCACTCAAAACACCATAACTAAATCAAGTTGGGATCCTAAAAAACATTCATTGGCCCACAGGAAGGCAAGAAAGGGGAAACAGGACTGAGAAGCAGAAGAAACAAACAAAAGTGATTGAATGGCATACAAGCTCTACCATATCAATAATTACCTCAAATATAATGGGTGAAAATACACTAATTATAATGTAGATATTGGCAGAGTGGATTAAAAAAAGCATTTAATTACATGCTATTTACAAGAAACTCACTTCAAATTAAGTGATGTGGGTGGGTTGAAAGTAAACATGATGGTAAAAACAAGAATCACGAGAGAAATCTACCTTAATGATGTAATTCAAGAGGACAAAAGGCTATAGAAATGAAGATATTAAACCCAGAAAAACTGGAAGCCTACTAAATGGCCAACAATAAGACAATGATGAAACCAACCCAAACATTACGTGATGATGGAGCCCCTTTGAAAACCAGTTTGGCAATTCCTCAAAAACTTGAACTGCCATATGACCCCAGAGGATTGAAAATACACAAACTTGTACATGAATGTTCACAGCGTTATTCATAAGGGCCATTATTCAAAGGGCCATTATTCATGATGGAACAGACTTCTATGTTTACCAGTTGAACAAGTAAACACAGTGTGTGTATCTGTCCGTACAATGGATTCAGCCTTAAAAAGGAATGAAGCCTGACACATGCCAAAACGCGGATGCACTTTGGAAACATGCTAAGTGAGAGAAGTCAGACACAGAAGAGCACGTGTTATACAATTTCAGTCTGTATGAAATGTTCAGAATAGGTAAGGTAGATTAGTGACTTCCAGGGGAAGCAGAAATGGAGGGGTGTAGGATTTCTTTCTGAGGTGGTGAAAGTGTTCTGGAGTTGTGATGATGGTACAACTCTGAAAACACTAAAAAACATTTAACTGCACACTGAAGTAAGGTGAACTTTATGGTATGTGAATAAAAAATAGAATTACTCTATGACCCAGCAATAGCACTACTAGGAATTTATCCAAAGGATACAGGAGTGCTGATTCATAGGGGCACACACACCCCAGTGTTTATAGCAGCGCTATCAATAATAGCCAAATTATGGGAAGAGCCCAGATATCCATCAGGTGATGAATGGATAAAGAAGATGTGGGGTGTGTGTGTGTGTGTGTGTGTGTGTGTGATGGAATACTACTTGGCAATGAGAAAGAATGAAATCTTGTCATTTACAACAATGTGGATGGAACTGGAGGGTATTCTGCTAAGTGAAATAAGTCCGTCAGAGAAAGACAGATGTCATTGATTTTTCACTCATGTGTGGAACTTGAGAAACTTAACAGAAGACCATGGGAGAAGGGAAGGGGGGAAATAGTTTCAAACAGAGAGGGAGGAAAACCATAAGGGACTCTTAAATACAGAGAACAAACTGAGGGTTTATGGGGGTGGGGGAGAGGGGAAAATGGGTGTTGGACACTGAGGAGGGCACTTGTTGGGATGAGCACTGGGTGTTGTATGTAAGCTATGAATCATAGGAATCTACTCCCGAAACCAAGAGCACACTGTATACACTGTATGTTAGCTAATGTGACAATAAATTATATTTAAAAATAAATAAATTCTAAAATTTGCCACCCCCCCCCCAAAAAAAAAGTTGGCATCATGAAAAAGGTGAGAAAATTTTTCAGAATTAAAAGATGCTAGAGGTGCCTGAGTGGCTTAGTCAGTTAAGAGTGTGAGTCTTGGTTTCAGCTTGGGTCATGATCTCACAGTTTGTGGGTTTGAGCCCCATGTGGGCTCTGTGCTGACAGCGGTGGAGCCTGCTTGGAATTGTGTGTCCCTCTTTCTCTGCTCCTCCCTTGCTTGTTCTCTATCTCTCTCATCTGTGCAATGTTTGTATCTGTACATTAGTATCTTTCAAAAGAAGAATTAAAAGATACTAAAAAGACTTAATCAAATCCTGGTTTTAAAAAAAGCTCTGAAGATATGTTGGGAACACTTGGAGGAATTTGAATATGGAGTTAGACCGATTTTAGACGGTTTTGGAAGATTTTTGTTGGTGTTCTTGGATGTTATAATGGCATCGTGAGTCTATAGGAGAATGCAGGTTTATTCTTAGGAGATCAGGTTGACTATGAAAGGGTGAAATGTTATGTATGCAACTTCCTTTACATAGTTTAGAAAAAAAATACATACACATGCATATAGATTAAGCAAATATGGCAAAAGAATAAAATAGATTAAATATAGTTGTGGTAAACATATAATGTATTATTGTAATTCTATATGTTTGGTATTTTTCATAATAAAAAAGTTTTCTTAAGGAAAAAGCTACAACAGAAGAAGAGACCACTTTGTGAAAGCAACATAGTACATAAAACAAAAGCACGTAATAAATGTAACAACCTAATATGACAGAAGCAAGAACAGCCCTGGAAATGGAGTTCACTCTCTTATTGTAGATTTCAAATACTTATAAATCACCATTTTAAATAAGTGAGAGGATAAAATATTGTTTTAACTGTTCACACTGTTTACATTGTCTTGTTCTTTTTTTCTTTTTGCAAGGGGGAAAATGGTATGCGAATTTAGCATATAAATAATATATGAGTATATATAACTTTATGCAGCTTTGTACGGTTATTGTTAAGGAGACTAGGTGGTGACACTGGATTAGGCTCATGTGAAAAAAGAGGCGAAGACACAAGTCTATACATGTATATCCTATGATTATAACTATGAAATGATTCATCTGAAAATAGGCTGCAATCAAGTAATAGATAAGGGTTACAAGAGAGTAATTGAATTTCTAAGTTTTCTGGTTTATACTTTGCAAGTTGAATATAGTACAGTTACATTACTTTTATAATTAAAAACTTTCTTTATTTCAAAAGCAGTACTTGATTCCAAGTCTCAACCGTGGAGTCTGGTCATTTTAAGCTGGCTTGGAAGTCACTGCTCACTGCTTCATTTGCATTCTGATGGTGCATAATACAGTCTCCTCCCCAGACTCCCCCCTGCCCCTTCCCCTCCTCAAACAGAGGCTGCATCTTAACCTGTTCTGTTTCCTCAGCACCTCTCTCAGCTGCTGACAAATGGTGGGTCCCTAATAAATAATTGTCCAGTTAATCTGACTTGAATATGAGTGTGCTGCATTTCACCGCACAATCATTATGGTTTTTGATGACCTGGGGAATCGTTGGAATCATTCTCTCAGTCAGCCTAAATAAGAAAAACACATTAGGTTTTATATGAAAAGTATTTAATACCAGAAAACTCCTAGGGAATTGTTTATGCCTCCTATAAACATAGTCTAGGAATTGTTGACAAAACCTGATTTAGCAGTACTTCTGTAATAAATATAGCCCAAGCTTCTATAAAACACACACACACACACACACACACACACACACACACACAAAGGGACAAAGGCTTTGGTTTTTATAGATCTTGGAATAAGGGCACTGAAAAAGACCGAGAGGTGAGGTCATCTCATCCTTCTTCCTGCCCTGATGACAACACTTTGTATCTTCCCACAGATCTGTGTGGCACTTCAATTAACGAATCTCCTGGGAATGATGGTGCTTGGTCAGGCATCAGCCTTGTGAAAACACTCCTCCCATGATAAATCACATCAATGAAGCAAAGCCTCCCATTGCCAGAGAAAGATGCTTCTGTGTGCTTCTCCACGATTAGAAGTACAAGAGGCGGAATTCTGTAGTGTGCCAATGTCCCCAAAGTCGTCTTTTTCTCCCTGCCCCTGCTCAGTGGTGACAGGCTCACCTCACTTGCTCTCCTCCTCCATCATACACAAAATATTGTAACAAAACTGCATTTCCCCCTTTTCAAAGGATCAGATCCAGTGCAAGTTGCAATTGTCGCCTACGTGTCCCTCACATCCAGTGTTGGTGCAATCTGGCATTTTCCTCTGACAGTGGTATGAACCACGGTGTCTGAATCTTCCACTCCGCTGCCTTGTTCAGGGAATTTCAGGAGTCACCAATTAGAAAACTTATTTTGTTCTTTTTAGGTCACTTTGGAAAAGGAACGTCAGGAGGGTTTACCCATGGTACTCACCAAAGGTAACCTCCATGTCACTGCTTCACACCTTCATGGAAATAAGTTCAGATGAATCCAGTGACGTGCTGAAATCCTGGTAGGTAGAGGCTTTTGGAGGTAGAGAAAGCTGTGTTGTTTCCTCAGTGGCTTTTGGAGCCACCAATCCTAGCAATTTATGTTGCCTCTGGTATGTGCCTTATCTTTGACCAGTCCTCATCTCGCGAGGACACAAGAGCCCCTAGTACATATTTTACATTTTCTAGAATAGGTGACACGAGGTTGAGTTAACATGTAGATTGTATGTGTGTGTCTGTGTGTACCTCTGTCATTCACACCCCTGGAGCTGTAGTCCTGTGTTACATTCCTTCCTCTAGATATGAATTTTCTTGTAATATCCTTCCTGGTTATGTAGGGATTATCATACTTTTAAAAAATCTGAAAAAAAAAAACCCAAAAAAACCCAGGGAGGTCTTCCGAACTCTCAACAGTGTGTAAATCTACCTTCTTAGGAAAATCTCTGCCAAACCTGAATTATCCAAATGGTAATGATTAACTCATAATTCTTTCCCATTCTACTCAAGGATAATTGCAACCATCATCGTAATGAGTGTGGAGAACAAATGCCTGGATTATGTTCCCTGAGTCAAGACCACACTGCTTTCAAAAAGATCAGTTCATCACAGTAGTGGATTTGGTAATTTCCTGGGAGGTAATGCATTTCCCATAAAATGAGCAAATGAATGGTTTTAAACTTACACCAATTTCCATAATTATTTTATGTAATCCTTCATGAAAATTGAATAGACAATTGGAACAATATTGTATTGCCTTGAAATTTTGTAGAAAATCACAAAACTAGCATATGTAAATGTGCCTTTTAAGCAAAGTTATGTCCCTGAAAAAGAGAATGAGTTAAGTGTCATAAAGGTTACAAGAGATCATTATATTCACCAGTGTTTCCATTAATGGCTAAAAATGCAGATTAATTCTACAGCGTTTTCTTTTAAACTGATATGAAAATTAAAAGGGACCAAAGAATGCAGTAAAGGCAGATTGGAGCTATAAAATGAGATGGGAACGAGACACAGGATGTGAGAATCTAGCCCTTCTTCCAAAGACCTCTGTTGTTCACCCCTCTCCTCACTCCCACACCGATCAAGCCCTCCACAGATAAGTTCAACTGGCCTGCCAGAAATACCACACCAGTGTTATTTCACTCAAGACATAAGAGCAGCTCTCCAGATTAAATCACACATTTTCAACCTGCCACTTGAGATCCTCAGGCAATGCCCCCACCTTTACCCAGCCACCTTTCTCCAAAAGAGAAAGAACCACTATGTCTATAAGTCTGCCTAGATTAGGTTTAGGACCTCTCTTTCAGTTTGGTGCATCCTGTTTCTCTAATAGCATATTGGTATATATTTTGTCCCCCGTTGTCATGCACATCTTTATAATGTTGTGCTATTAGAGCTTTCTAGATGTGTCCATATGCCTGTATTACAAACTACAGGAGGTCATGACCTTTACTTCTTTGAATTTTCCTCATTGCTGAGAATGTCATAATGTCCGCAGTAAGTGCTTATTAAGCATTAATTAAGACTATAAAACAATGGAATTTGTATGAAGCTGGTAGGAATGAAAAGTGAGCCTCGGTATATAAAGTAACAGCAGAATCACATTAACGTAGAATTGTGCTCTCCAGGAATTTGGAGAAAAGATAGAAAGCAAGGGTCTAAATAAAGTTTATACACTTAGCAGTAAAATTTCCCGCCAACTTTCCTCACCCCTGTATAAAGCTAGAGGATTTTTTTTTTTTCTGAAGAAAGTGAATGTCCCCAGGGGAAAAATACCTTCAAAAATGGACGTTTGGAGTTCCTCAGTGAAATTACCTCAGGTTGCTGTTGGTCACCCCCATGCTAAAACTTCTGGTTACGAACACCATCCATGCACACAGAGCTTGTCATCCACTCTTTAGTGTTTTACGCTTAAATTTAAATGGACACAAAAGGATCAACAGGTATTTGAGGAAAGCCTCCAACACAGAATAGAAAGACCTAACAAGCAAATAGGAGAAAAAGAGCTTAGAGAAACCAGAGACCATGTGGTAAACAGGAGAAAGCTTCAGAAAAGCAACTATAATATTTTTCAAGTAATACGAGATGTTATAACCATGAAACAAGAATAAGAAAGCATTTTTAAAATTAAAAATAGGAAAGTTTTTAAAATAAGAATCTTAAAGATAAATCCAAAAAACTCTTCACGACGTGGAACCAAAGAAGATAAAGAATTAGAAAATAGAAAAGAAAGTTATGAAAAGCTAGGTCAATCTAAGAAATAGATTGGAGAATGGAAATAAAAGATGCATTTGGAGACCACGTGACTCCTTATTGAGTGAAGATGCCCTCACCCCCCTGGGGGAGGAAAGGAGGATCTTTGTAAAATGCAGATTCAGATTCAGTGAGTCCAAGAATGAACCTGAGAGTTTTGCATTTCTGACAAGCTCCTGGCTGATACCTGTGCTGGGTCTGT
Organism: Neofelis nebulosa; assembly: GCF_028018385.1. Taxonomy (NCBI): domain Eukaryota; kingdom Metazoa; phylum Chordata; class Mammalia; order Carnivora; family Felidae; genus Neofelis; species Neofelis nebulosa. The sequence continues at coordinate 127,116,163 of NC_080789.1, forward strand.
GGATCACGCTTTAAGTAGGTAGCAAGGGTGTCGTTTGGGCCATCTCTGGATCGATCTTCTCTGCACCCATCGCGGATGACTAAACCACTTGCAGAGTGAAGCCGTGGGACAGCAGTGCATGGCAGGTGTCCCTCAGATCTCTGTGCTTCCAAATCTGAACTCAGGGTATTCTCTCCAAAACCTCATCCCCCTGATTATTCTCTCTTATTCAATTATCAACACCTCTGTCCTTCCAATTTCTCAAACAAGAAACCTGAACACCAACCCCTCCCCCTTAACTGTCCCAGTACTTCTATTTCCTAAATATTTATTGCACTGTTTCCTGCTCTCTCTGCCAGTGCATCCAGTGGGGCCTTCCCAGTTCGTGGCTCTTTAACTGTACACCATCGTCCTCACTAGCTCTGGGTCCGAGACTTGTCTCTGCGGGAATGCTTGTTAAATACAAACGTGACCATGTGAATTAATCTCCTGCCTAAAACACTCTCATAATTCTTAATTATTTAAAATATGGGGCTCATTGCAATGACATTTCAAAGTCCTTCTTGATATGACTTCTGGTCCATTTTAGAAATTTCATCTCCCACAGACCCACACTGCTCTGGTCCTGTTGACTTCTTTTCTAACTTAGAAAAGTTGACTTCTTTTCTAACTGGGTGTCCATTTTCTCTGTCTGAAACTCCCAGTCCTATTAGTTTGCCTGGAGAACTGTTCATTCTGTAAGACACAGCTGGTCTCCAGGGAAACCTGCATTGCTCTTCCCAGGCAGAGTTAATTCTCTTTCCTATTAGTGTTTTTCTTTTTCTTTTTTTTCTTTTTTGTCCTTATCAGTGTCCTGACTACAGTGATCCCTTGTTAACCAGCAGTTTTCCTCATGTGAAATTTTAGCATATTGGGCTTTCCCTCCACATACGTTTTTGATGACCACAGGGTTTTCATTTGTGCATTGTGTTGGGAATTACTAAGAAGGGTGGGGACTGAGGATTCAGAATAGAAGAAGGGGGTGAAGCAGATGACACACAGAAAGAACAAAGGTTGTACATCTTGGAGAAGTTAAAGGAGGAAGAAAGGCAAAGACAGTTCTGAGTCTTACAACTGGATTCTGGCGGTTCCGTCAGGGGAGAAAGAGGGAGAAGAGGGAGGTGAGACTTCTGTAAGAATTGCTGTGGAGCCCTAGGGACAGGTAGGGAAGCCAGACCGCAAGGCCGGTTTGGGACGGGTGTGGATTAGCTGCACGCCACACAGCATGCTACACTCCGAACTCCATAGACTGCACTCGAGGTCACCGATGCATGTCTCTGTTCTGGAATCCTCTTCCAAAAGAGGAGGGATGAGACCCCACTGACTTTCCTTGTACCCAAGATTTTAAAATCGACTGTGAATTCTTCTATCACTTCTTATTTTAACGAACCCAAACCCAAGTGGTGGGAGAGGAAGGAGAGGTATTATTATATTTATTTACATGGCAATAGCGCTTTCTATTTAGTGGAGAAGTATTTATGTGCCAAGAGACTGAATGTGCTAAACATTTTATACACCTCCAGTGCTATGATGATTATCTTTCTCCTGATGAAGAAACGGGGCCACATGGTTAGGAAGCGATGGAGCCCTTGAACCCAGGTGAGTGAGCTTCAGACCCCATGTTCGTAACCCTTTAACCACATGGTGTCCCCCTAGATATGACTGTGAAGGGAAGAATCCACAATGTATTTCATCTGTTTTCCTGTCGTTTTTATAGTGTGGCTAATACGTAAAGGGCACATCTAGGCTTTGTGGAATGCATTCTGGATTAGGGAGGAAATGGGTGGTTTGCTAGTCAATGAAAGACAGGGTTTCAGGTCCATAGAAAGTTTACCTTGGGGGAGGGAAGAGGGGTGATTATTCACCTTCTGAGTCTGAAGGTCTTGGATTCTAAGATTATTTTAATTTCTCTTTCCTGAAGAAATTCCAAATAAGGCAAGTAAATAGAATGCATGCGAATGCTGTGGAGGCAGCAATTGATTTTTATATTTTTATATTGCTTCCCCAAGTCATCATATGCAGATGGTCTGACTTGTCTACTGATCTCAGCTAGAGCTGAGTAGGTGAGCTGGACGTAAAATTCCCCCTCACCAAGTCACTCAGAGCTTGCGAGGATATTTCTTTCTTGTTTTGTTTCTGTTTTTGTTGTGTGTGTTTTCCTATAGTGAGAGACGATTAGGATTGTATGCCCAGATCGGGAGCAAAGAAATTATCTTTACTCTGTTTAATAATAAGCACATTAGTACCCCAGGAAAATCCTATAAAACAGGAAGTTCTTGTCAAGATCATGCTGCAGACCTTTTTGATAGCAAGAAAAGATTTGCCGAGTACAATGATCTTCAGGAAAATACAATCATGAAAATAGTTATGTTCATAGCTCAATGGAACAGAAATGTCCTTTGTGTTGGAAGAATGGAACCCGTCTTATTTCGTCTGGTTCTAAGCTGACAAATATTTCACCAGGTCAAGCTTTCCCCCTACCCCTACCCCCAAGTTGTGAAGGTTTTAAACAAAATTGGGACAAATGTAACTTTAAAAGAACATATTCAACTGGAGATACCATTTATTGTATTATGTCCCTCTGCTTAAAACAAACAAAACAACAAGAAAACTCATTGCGTGACCTCAGTACCCGTCTCAAGTAAACAACATCTTGCCAGTTAGTTTTTGTGGCTATGTTTGAATAGAACAGGTGTGAAGCAGTATTATGTTTATTCATAGTATCAAGTATACCACTTTCTTTAAGAGGGTAATTTTATGTAGATACTATCTAAAATTTCAGATGGCACCCCCAAGTTTTTCACAGACTCTTTTTCTAAATTTTTGAAAACAATGAGCCTACATGCAAAGCAGCCTTTTATTTCTCCTATAGCAACAGATTCCCATTCCATCTTTCTAATTCTGGTTACAATTTTTTTTGAGTTTATTTATTTATTTTGAGGGAGGGAGAGAGAGGGGAGGAGATGGGGGCGTGGAGAGAGAGAGAGAGAATATGAGTGGAGGAGGGGCAGAGAGAGAGAGAGAGAGAGAAAGAGAGAGAGTCTCAAGCCGGCTCTGCACCATCAGCACAGAGCCAGATGTGGGGCTTGAACTGATGAACTGTGAGATCATGACCTGAGGTGAAATCAAGAGCCAGATGCTTAACCAACTGAGCCACCCAGGCGCCCCTGGTTTCAATTCTTTTTAAGTGTAAAATATACATAACATAAAATTTATCATTTTAATCAAAGTTCAGTGGCATTACATACATTCTCGTTGTTGGGCAATGGTCACCTGCATCCATCTCCAGAATCTTCTTTCGTCTTTCCAAAGTGAAACTCTGTACCCATTAAACAATAACTCCCCATTTCCCTCCCCCTACCCCAGGGAACCACCGTGCTACATTCTGTCTCTATGCACTTGACTACTTGAGGTTCTTTGTGGCAATGGAATCATACAGTATTTGTCCTTTTGTGTCTGGCTTATTTCACTTAGCATGATGTCCTCAAGGTTCACCCATGTTGTAGTGGGTGTTCATTTGGGTTGCTTCCATATTTTGGCCATTGTGAGTAAGCTGCTACAAACATGGGTGTACAAATATCTCTTTGAGTCTCTCTCTCTCTCTTTTTTTTTTTCAGTTATTTTGGGTACATACCCAGATGTGGAATTGTTAGATCATGAGGTAATTCCGTTTAATTTTTTCAGGAATTGCCATATTGTTTTGTAGTGATTGCACCATTTTACATCCTCACGAAGAGCACACAAGGGCTCAGCTTTCTCCACATCCTCACCAAGACTTTTGTTTTCTTTTGTTTGTTTGTATATTTGTTTGTTTGTTTTGGTAGTAGCAATCGTAATGGCTGTGAAGTAGGGTCTCCTTGTGGGTTTGGTTTACATTTCCCTAATGAATAGTGATGTTGGTCATCTTTTCATGTGCTCTTAGGCAATTTGTACATCTTCCTCCGAGAAATGCCTATTTTCTTTACCCATTTTAAAACTAGGTTATTTTTCGTTTTTGTTAAGTTATGGGAACTCTTTATGCATTCTGGATATTAGCCTCTTATCATATATATAACTAGTAAATATTTTTTCCCATTCTGTGAGTTGCCTTTTCACTGTGTTGATGGTGTCCCTTGGGAAACAAAAGGTTTTTTTTTTTTTTTTTTTTTTTTTTTCATTTTGAAGTATCCAGCTTACCCATTTTTTGTTGTTGTTGTTGCCTTTGCTTTTGGTGTCATATCCAAAAAAAATCAGTGCCAAGTCAAATTCGTGAAGCTTTCCCCCTTTGTTTTCTTCTAAGAGTGTTAGCTCCTGTATTTAGGGATTTGATTAATTTTGAGTCAGTTTTTGTATATGGTGTAAAGTATGGTCCAACCTCATTTTTTTTGCATGTGGATATCCACTTGTTTCAGTATAATTTGCTGAAAGGGTGTCTACTTTGTTTTAGTGTTTATGAAAGGTAGCTGCTTCTGAAGCAAGGATTGTTTTAGTGGATGTTTCCAAAGCAGTTGTTACTGTCTCAAAGGTCACACAGATAATGATTAAATTGTGCATCACTTAAAGGTAGATTTTGACCTCTCACAAGTTGAAGAGTACTGAAGATCTAAGATCATTTACCTCCCTCGGGAAGGAAAAGTAACACAGCCTTCCAGGGCAAAGAAGAGAGGACTGAAAGTTGCAGGATATTCCACAGGCCAAAGTACATCTGCCTGGTTTGCTTTCTCTAAAATCCCACACTTGGCTGGGCTGGCTTCCTTCTTACCTGACAACCTAGGAGGGTTGGTGAGGAATATGTCCTCACCTTTTCTATGGAGTTTGGTTATTTTGGTGACATTTGCTGAATCAAATGGGGAAGTTGGAGAGCTCGTGCTGCAGAGACAGAAAAGAAATACTGACCTCCAACAGTAAGTAGACACGTGCATCATTGCTGCTGAGGGTGTAGGGCAGTGGGGTCATTAGTTTCCACAAATAGCCAGATAAGCAAAGGTGTAATTTTTCTTGAGGAAAACAATGATGTTAAAAACAAATAGGGAAGAACATTGAGACTGATGTATGGGATTATCTTCTTGTACGTAAATTATTCACTTAGCATTTTGCAAACAAGGCAAGTATGCAATTAGTAGGTGTCTCTAGGAAATTTGCAGGGAAAAAAATGGCAGATGACCACGGAGAATGTGGTTGAGTTGACCACATGGCAAATGTGTATACAGTCTATGTATATTCAGTGAGAAACTTTGTTGTTTAAAATTATATGCTAATTATTGATGCATTCTCTGGTTTGATTTATATAGGCCTCGAATGGCTGCAGAGAAGGGAAATCTAGTGTTTCTTACAGGGTCTGCTCAAAACATTGAATTTCGAACTGGATCCCTGGGAAAAATCAAATTAAATGATGAAGACCTCGGCGAATGTTTACATCAGGTAATGCAATGGAAATATATTGAAGTAATTTTGTATATCTGCATATGGTCACTTAATTCAAGAGGTCTATATGAATCCACACCTTAAATCCTTAGCCCAGGGAACATAACCAGAGGTGAGATAAGTCCTAGTGAAGAAACAATGCCCTAGGGTTAATGATGAGCAGGAGTGATTCTAGTAGGAAGTGGCTCATTGTGTGGGTTTATGTCTTCTAATCCAGAGAAGGTACACAGGGTAGTACAGGGGACTCCTTCTCATGAGGATCAAGGAAGGAGAGGGGCCAGAGAAAGGTTTGGATGTGACATTTTACTTCTGCCAGAGAACAGAATTGGTCAATTATTCTCTTGCCTTACTGTTTTCAGTGTTCATTGTTTAGTAAATCATGCTAGTATATCCTTTGTAATGTTGAAAGCTGACATTATTTAGAGCTTTCTATGGGCTATCCATTGTACTCAGCACTGGTGTGCATTACCTCCTCCAACCCCCACCACTACGCTATGAGTTTGGCTTTATTATTTAAAAATTTTTCTTTTAATGTTTATTTTTGAGAGAGAGAAAGACAAAGAGTATGAGCGGGGGAGGGGCAGAGAGAGAGGGAGACACAGAATCTTTAGCAGGCTCCAGGCTCTGAGCTGTCAACCCAGAGCCTGATGCGGGGCTCAAACCCACGAACCATGAGATCATGACTTGAACCAAAGTCGGACTCTTAACCAACTGAGCCACCCAGGAGACCCCAGCTTTATTATCACCCCATTTGTAAGGGAGGTAAAGGAAACTTTCAGCAGCACAGCAACTTGCCCAAGGACACCCAGTAAATGACTGAGTCAAGATTTCAAACCCAAGCAATCTGATTCCACGCCAGGCCTCTTAACAAGCACTCCAAATTGTTATGAGAAAAAATGCAAATGGAAAGTACCTTGATAATGTCGTTCCTGAAAGGGGTAAATGGAATTATGCCATGGCTATTTTAGTCTGCAATTTATTATACATGGTATTGTTTTGAATTTTATAATGATGGGCAAGATCTTAGTGTTTAAAATAGAACAGTACTCAAATTTTAAAAATTTTGTATCTGTAACATACACATGATCTTTTTGCTAGCAAGCATTCTCCTCCTCCTTTTTCTTTTTAAAATTAGATCCAGAAAAACAAAGATGATATTACAAGTTTAAAAAAGAGTGCTGTCAGTCTGCCTCAGAATATCTCCAGTCAAATCCATCAGCTTAATTCTAAGGTAAGTCTGCCATCTACATCATTAGAGTAAATAGCTCTCCTTCATTCAACTTTGTAAGCATCCATTTCTGCAGGTGATATACCAACTTTGGGTCCTCTTTAGAAATTTAGCATTGTGATGATGAACTTTCTGGTTAAATGACACAGCTCTAACAGGGCACGTAGAGGTAGCGATGGGCAGAAGGTTGACAATGCTGTGACAAGAACTTGTCGCATAAGTAAGTCTTGCTCCCGCTCTGATAGAAGCTTCTTATTGGTGAAGTGGATGAATCACTGTCGTTTATGAAAATCCCATCACTGTGTGCAGAGGAGCAATGAATCAACTCATCAGTGGGTTGTACTTCTTTTTTTTTTTTTTTTTTTTTAATGCCTTAAAAAAACGATGTATATGATGGAAGAGAGTAGAAAGGAGGGAAGCCTGGAGGAGAGAGGGATGGGGAGGGGAAAAGCAATAAAAAAGGAACAGACAAACCAAGCGAGCCCCCAGCAGAGGGTGTTAGGAAAATAGGCCAGGGGACAGTAGCACATGTGAAATGCTAACCAATGCTTTCTCTTCCTCACCGCTTAGCTTGCGGATCTGGAGAGAAAATTTCAAAGCCTACAGCAGGTAAGTCCCATAACTACCACTTGGCTGACATCTTTCACTGGAAATGTGCTGGTACCACTGATGCAGCTGGCGTTCTCACCTGAGGGTAGATGGGTGATCCGTATCAAGGACTTGGCTCTTTCCCGTGATCCAATTCTCATCGCCGTTTATGCCGCCCAGGACATAGACGAGGAACCCAAGCGTCACATCAAGTGACGGGCCCCGGGTACCTGGGCATGTGAAGCATGTGAGCATGTGAAACCTTCTGAGTTCAGCATTTCACGTGCTCTGCCTCTTAACGTTGTCATTCTTTGACCATGTTATGTGGGCGTAAGTGTGACCACCCAACTTGCTGATGTGTCGAAAGGCTGTGCATCTTCTCCAACATTAAACTCAGAGGCTTGGGGTGTATCACAAAATATTTCAAACTTTCTTACAGGTACATTTGCTGGTAATTAAATTTGAGCATTTTCTTCAAGCAACCCTTCCATGACTTCACTAGTACATGTTTGTAAACTAGTCCTTGTGATTTTAGACTTCTCACCTGTTCTGAAGTTGGCTGGTGTTTTTAAGATTTTCATAGGAGCTACAACCATCTACCCAGAGAAATGCACAGAATGTCCCCATATTAAAATTTTTGAATAAAAGTAAGAAGATTCCAGGGGTGCCGGGTGGCTCAGTCGGTTAAGCATCCGACTTTGGCTCAGGTCATGAGCTCATGGTTTGTGGGTTCAAGCCCGGCATCAGGCTCTGTGCTGATAGCTCGGAGCCCAGAACCTGCTTCGGATTGTGTCTCCCTCTCTCTCTGCCCCTCCCCACTGTGTTCTGTCTCTCTCTCTCTCTCAAAAATAAATAAGATGTTAAAAAAAATTTTAAATAAAAATAAAGTAAGGAGATTCCAGGTTAAGAATCCCTGTTCTAATATTCTGGGTCTGTTGTGATGATGCTTCAAGTGTTGCTCTCTACTTTGGTGTTTTAAATTTGGCAGGCAAGTTCACATTATGTATTCTCTTCCTGACCTTGATAATCAATTGCCCCTCAACCTTTATCTTCTTAGGGAGTAGTTGAATGAATGAAACAAGCAAGGAATCATACCTGTCGAGAAGACACAGTGCTAGAGTTTCCAGTCTCCTAGAGTGCTTCATTATTCCTGTGAAAGGTCAAGAGCTGGAGGCCATGGTCAAATTACTTCAGACTGTGTCCCTTTCCCCACCCCCCAGGAGGAATTTTTTAATGATTTTTGGATATAAATGCCTTTTATGCATTCCAATAGGTCAACGCTCTCTGGGTACAATAGTTAGCCATCGTTCCCCATTGTCTTCCTCCTGGCTGCTTACTGATTCCATTTCCTGCTGGGCCCCCATACGCTTTTGAGTTTTAAAGCCCCAGACAACGTTGCTTTTGTATGCCAGCAAACTTCTAATGAGTTGTGGTTAATTTCCTTAAGAGTGTCCTCTGACAAACAGGGCTAATTGTGATCCTGGCACAAAGATAGATGGACTAATGAAAGAAAACAGACTCCAGAAAGAGACCCCCACATGCATGGTCACCTGACTTTTGACAAAGGAAGAGAGAGATGGTTTGGCTATAAATGGTGCTTAGTCAGTGGGCAACCCTCTGGCTCTCAGTTTCATCTGTAAAATGAGGGGAACAGACATGACTTTCTCTGTGAGTCACTGAATAAAAAAAGAACATAGTAATTACTTTGCCCCTGTTTAAAAACTTTAATTTTTAAAAATTTATTTTTTCGCCCCATTTTTAGAGAATTAGCCTATGATTAGGCGAAGTTAATAAAATAGGTTTTCTTGCACAATCGCATGTCCTCTCTAAAGAAGTTTTCTTGTCCCCCAGAGGTATTACAAAGCTTACGAGATTGGAACTGGTAGCTGACATATGGGAAGATTCTCCAGGTCATATAGACAAAGGCAGGTCTGTTTGTGATTCTGGTCTGAAAGTCGTCACGTGAGCACAGGAGTGGAGGGTGTATATAAGCCCGCATTTCAAATAAAGGGACTCGGGGTGAGAAGAGTTCAGCCATCTTTACCCATGGGAGGACGGGTGACAGCAAAAGACGATCAGATTTCACATGCTTATCTGGAGGTACCAAAGATAAGAATAACAAAAAAAGAACCGGAATTTCCATTTGGTTTTCTTAGTACAATAGGAATGTCCATTATTATTCCCAGTCTGAAATCTTGACTCTTGTCCACCAACGTATGTTTCCCAGGTGAACAATGCTTTTCCAAAGAGTAGAGCAAGCGTCTTCTCCCCTCGTGCGTCATCCCATCCCTGGCTAAATGCTTCTAAATAGCGAAGGCACATGCGTAGACTGAAAATGTGAAACACTTTGTTGTTGCTGTTGTTTTTCATGAGAGAGTTGATTCGGAGAAGAACTTGGGTAATTGCTTTAAAGTATGGAGGCTGAGTCTCCCTGGAGGAGGAGTGGAATGTGCTTTACACGCGCACCTGCCCTGAAACATGCCTTTCTTTGCTGCCTGCTGAGAGTACGATGGTCTCGCTGACTGCCCTGTCTTTGTTTCAGACGGTCGACAAAAAGGTCTGCAGCAGCAACCCCTGCCAAAATGGTGGGACCTGCCTCAATCTTCACAATTCCTTTGTTTGCATCTGCACCTCACAGTGGGAGGTGAGTCGCTCCATCTTTGGTTGAAAATGCTGGTGAGTCAGCATCAGTGGTTTCTTTGGAAGCATTCAGACATGTTTCATTCTCCATCTGAAGTTTCTAGGATTCTGTGGTCTCCTGAATCAAATGACTTACACCAAGAATGCCAAAATCCAAACGGTGGTGAGCATGATTATATAACCCACTGAACATTAAGCCGTCTTAAGGAGGGGATCACTTGGCTGCATAGCTACATGGGAGGGCGTGATATATTGGCTAGCATCAATTTAAATTGTTCAGCACTGAAAGTACTAAATGAATCTTTAAAAAAATTGTTTCTTGAGAGAGAGAGAGAGAGAGAGAGAGAGTGCATGCATGCGTGCTCAAGCTCAGAAGCAGAGAGGGGCAGGAGAGAGGGAGACAGAGGATCCAAAGCCAGCTCGGTGATGACAGCAGAGACCCTGAACTAGGGGCTCAAACTCAGGAACCATGAGAGCATGACCTGAGCTGAAGTCCGATGCTCAACCAACTGAGCCACCCAGGCGCCCCAGTACTAAGTGAATCTTGACATAGCTGTGTAAATATTCTTGTCCTTTTCTATTAATGGTGAAAATGTTCCTGACATGTGCATTAAAAAAAAATTAAGTGAATATTTCCAGGCATAGCTTCATAGTCACATGAGGATTACTTTGTATAAGGATTTGCCTAAGTTTTTTTTTTTATGTTTATTTATTTTTGAGAGAGAGAGAAAGAGACAGAGAGAGAGCGAGAGAGAGAGCATGGGCACATGTCGGGGAGGGGCAGAGAGAGAGCGAGACACAGAATCCAAAGCAGGCTTCAGGCTCTGAGCTGTCAGCACAGAGCCCAACGCGGGGCTCAGTGTGGGGCTTGCACACACGAACTGCAAGACCGTGACCTGAGCCGAAGTCGGGCACTTAACCAACTGAGCCACCCAGGCCCCCGTAAAAGGATTCTTCTTGTGCAACTGGCATGATTTTACCAAGAGCTCTTTGGCTCCCTTAGGCCAAATCTGAGTTCAAGAGGAAGGATAACTGGATATTAACTAGTATTATTATTAGCATGATTGTATTTCGCTTGACTGAGGACTTCAGTGGATATATAAATCCTTAACCATATCGTATGAATATTGGCCCCAGATGCTTCTGTGACCCATGGCACCTGACTTCATTCTTTACATGAATGCAGGGTCCTCTGTGCTCAGTTGATGTGAACGAATGTGAGATTTACTCAGAAACACCCTTGGGCTGCCAGAATGGATCCACGTGTGTAAATACAGCAGGCAGTTACAGGTAATGTTTTTCTTTTCTTTCTTTTCCTTTTTCCTTTTCTTTTTTCTTTTCTTCTCTTTTTTTTCCTTCCTTCCTTCCTTCCTTCCTTCCTTCCTTCCTTCCTTCCTTCCTTCCTCCCCCCACCCCTGTCTTTCTTTCTTAACATTAGGGTATGTTTTTGAAGGACTTAAACATCCCATAGTCAAGAGCATCCATGAGAAATATATGACTCTTATTTAATGACACACAACTATTTATTTAGATGAAGAAACCCTTGTACGTCCTCAACTCTTACCCCATGAACTCTTACCCCCTTTCTCTGGAGTCCCGGAGGAATGGGAAGAAGGACCCGGTGGCTGGCACAGGGAGTAGGGACAGCATGGGGAAGACAAGGCTGAAGACTTAGTAGAAGTCAGAGCACTGAAGGGGCTGCTGTTGAAGAGCATTAAGCAGAAGAGGGCTACCCCACCATACCCACAAGCCCCTGCTGCACTCATTCATTGGAGAAGTGAGCTGCTAGCTTGAGTAAGGATATCTTCAGTCAAGTGCTATGTAAAATGTTGACCATAACAAGACCAGAGACTGAACTGAGGTTTTCTCCACGTAGTTACCTCTCATTGCCTGTTTTGAAGGACCTGTGAGGCCCCTTACCACAATCATCACAGAGTTCCTATCTTCTGACCTACTCTGTCTAGAGAGTCCTCCGGCTCAGCTCAGGCATCACCCTAAGAAAACGTCCCTTCCCTTACTAAGCTGAGTTAGGCATAGCCACACCTCCACATTCCCATCAGACTGTCCGAGTATTGGTTATTAAAGCTTTAGTGGCTGACACATTATCTTTTCATCAAGTCTAGAAATTTTTGGCAGATCAACATCAAACTTACTTTTGTATAGTTCCTTAAAGTCACTTAAAAAAAAAAAACTCAAGAACTCTAGACATGATCTTTCCCCATATTTTGGTTGGGCTCCTATGTTCTGTGATTATTAAAAGGTGAAAAAAGTTGATTGTGTTATAACGTGAACACATTCTTTCAGTCCTCAGGGGTATAATCTCACTGGAGTAAAGAGCAATTGTTTGCTTTCTTACTAATGCCTCTGCTCTCTTGTTCTTCCATTCCCTTGTAACAATATCCATCCTATTCTTTCCAGCAAAAATGAGTGCAGTAATTTTGTTATTTTCTCATCGTCTGTCAAAAAAGGCAGTCACAATCCTTCTCTTTTTCATTTAACTGACCCTTTTGTTCTTTTGATCTGATCTTAAGATTTTTTGCTCATTCCAAGTCACAAACTGAATTCATTCAAACTTCTGATTTTTTCATGAGCTTCACCATTGTGCAGAACCAAAATCAATCACCTCTGACTTAAATTAAGTATTATTTTATTACAGAGACTTCTGCGTTCAGGACTTTGTTTCCCATTTTGGTGAACCCCCTGACTCCTGCTTTTATGAGCATTCAAGTTTGGGTGAGATCCAAAATGCAGGTCTAATCTTTCATTCCCTTGAAAGCATTATCTCCTGATGTCTGTTTATGGGCACTTATCAACGAGAATTGCTTCTTGGAGACACTGGAGGAAAATTATTCCTAGAACTAATACTTTCCTGTCTTCCTGATATCGAGGAATGTCCTGGAGATTAGATTTCACTCCTGGTCTTCCTGTATCATCATGTGTTGTGGGGTCTCACAAGCCAATAGAATAACAAAGATGTGTAGCAGGTGGGGGAAGACCCAGAGATCAAGCCAAAATTGTTTTGTTCTCCCCCCAGTAAATTATTTTTACTCCTGAAAAATGGAAAAGAAAAAAATATACCATAATGTAACTATTTGCTGCATGTGAAGGAGTTCTTTTTCCAGGCATAAACAAGAGAGAGAGAAAGAGAGAGAACCATTTTTATTTGTTGAGAGCTACCTAAAGGGAAAATTCAACTTTATATGAGCAATATTGAATTCTCTCTTGCACCTTCCTGTAAAAATGCCCAAGAACTCACTATGCTGACTCTGGAAGTGGTTTTGGTTTCTAGCCTCTGTCCTTCATAGATTTGCAGTTAAGAACAGAATATTTAGATCTGGTTTCTTCTTCTTGATGTGAGGATAGTTTATGAAGCTCCATGAATTCCAGTTGATATCTACGAACTAAAGACTCCTATTCAGGCATTTGATGGAGAATTTTTGGAGGAATATCAGAAAATAGAAAAATGTGTATGAGCGAAAGACTAAATGCTTGCTTTGTGGAATCTGTGTAATGAAACAGAGAACATTTAGATATTTTCTTGTGTGCTATTAATTACATGAGATTAAATGCCCCTTAATCAGTAGCTTCTCTGAGGCTAGAAAACTATTTGGGAATCTTCAGTACACATTTGTTAAAGGGAAATGAGCCACTGTTGAATAGTCTGGACCTGCAGAAATGTGTTCATGGCAAAGGGTTTGCTCTGGATTTGGGACCTACTTCAGCCTCTAACTCTTGGAACCCATTTACTTGGGGAAGGACAAAGGAGTCTTTATTTAAAGAGATTAATAATTCCTAATTACAAAGACCTTTGAAAGATAAAGCACTATGCAGATACTAATTAATTGGAAGCCTTATTTCCTAGGAAATTTTCTGGTAAAAACTTTTTTCCCCAGTAATGAAACTAGGGCAAGGAGACCATTTTCTGTTTCCAGCAATTCCCGTGGCTGAAGTCTTGCCCCCAAATCTTCAAAGAGTTAACAGACAATATTTTGCCACTTCCTGATTCTGCTATTGCCTCTTTGTTCTGAAGAATTGATGTTTATCATCCTGCTGCTTACCCTGGGTTGAAGACAGCGTTTGGGATGCAGATTTGCTAAGCATGGATGGTGTGTGCCATATACACTCAGATCTAGAAGGCTTTCTAGAAAAAAAACCGCTGAGTTTGTTGTTTGTGTGTTTCCTCCAGGAGTGCAATGATGATTAGCACACTTTATTTTATTTATTTCCACTGTCATCACTGGTGGCTTTTTAAAACATGCAGAGTTTAAATGATGAGGACAATCTGGTTTTAGCTCGGATGGTAGTTAGGTATTAAACTCATTACCTCTTTCAGTGAGTCAGTTACGTTAATATTGAACCATGGACTCTAATGCAAGTTAAACTATGACTTTGAAAGTGTATTTGACCTCTTCCCAATTGCCAAAGGCCCTCGCAGTGCTTTTGAAGACTGACAAGCCCAGTTTTGTTCCGCCAGAACTAAATCAGCAATAGAAAGCCATTATGCAAGTGACTTGTGCGGGGAGGTATATAGATGGTCACTCTTTTACTTTAAAGGTCACATGCAGCCGCCTTGAGAATATATTTTGCATGCAAACACTGTTATGTTAAAAAGACACACAGAAATGGAAAGTCTTTAACTAACTACCTTTCACAACGTGGGAACGTGACACAGAAAAACATCGGAGCAAGAATAACACAGACTTAGGTTTTAATTCATCTTGTGCCTGTTTCTAATTCCGTGGCCTTGGGCAACGTGAGCCTTGCCAGTAAAATGAGATTAATACTTGTCTTTGAGGATCATAGCAAGGAAGCTGGTGATATGCTTCACTGCCTACACCCCCCCCCCCCCCCCCCCGTCTTCTCACATTAAGTTACATTTAAATGAAAGAAATATACTTTGTAGTTATTTAGCAGAAAGTGTGCGATTAAAATTCATTCATTTTCTCCAAGTGAGAAGGAGGAGATAGGGAGGATTTACCTGCATGTCCAGGAACCAGAATCTCCTCTCAAATCTTAAGTCATTTTCCAATAGTAAAGCACTTACTGATAAGATAAACACAGTTGCCCAAGCGCTTCCTACCAGAAAATGTCTTTAGATGACCCCAAGGTAAAAATAGTGCTCATAGATGGGCACTATTATTTTATAAGAAATGGTGTTATGATGTTGCCTAAGGCGAACAGTTAATAGATAGTATCAGGATTTAAATCCAGGCAATCTTGTCCCATCTGGTCTCGGAGACTCAGATCTCTTATATACGATAGGCTCAGAAAGCTAGTAAAGTTGGTTTAAAGATTTTTTAAAAATCTTTTTTGGTGGCTGGCCGTGGTGGTAGAATAAACTTTCAGCAAGGAAGCTAGCTGAATCAAATGTTCAAATATATGAACTAGTGTGAAGTTCTATTATCTCAAGAATCTAATGAAATTTCCCAAAAGAATATTCTGTGTAAGGACGGGCGAGTGAAGAGAAAAGGGAAGGGGGTATGAGAGGGAGAGTATGGAAAGAGAGAGATGAGAGGAAGATAAATAGTTATACATAGGGAATGAATAATTGAAAAGTTTTTTAAGTTTAATCATCTATTGTGGTTAGTCTATGAGCTTGTCTTAATGAGAAAGGTTTTGAGAAACCTTAATGAACAGGTTTTACACAATGAAATACTGATGTTGAAAGCTGCCTGGGACTTAATTATACCAAAAAAGTATTCATTGGTCTGAAAGTCGGATTTAACTGGGCGTCCCGTGTCTTTATTTGCTAGGTCTGGCAACTCTGTATGGAAGTGTGTGAGTGATTCCATGTTTTTACTCTCTGTCTCTTCTTCCTTAGAACCCACTCAAAGGTGCCACCCCAGCAATTGTTTCTGGAACCCTCCATGGGCCCATCAAGTTCTGTGCCCAGAGTGTGGCTCCGGATGCTTCTCAAACAGCCAGACTCTCATTTCCCACACTGTCAATCACACATGTGTCTTCATCTTCGGACATGAGATGAGTCCCTTGTGCCTCAGCAAGATTGTTAAAAGAGCTTCTTTGCCTTATAGAATGGCCCCTTTTCCAGAATACTCAGAAACTAGTTCATGGCCATGCAGGCACTCCGTGTTCCTTGTCTCTGATCCTTGACCCCTATGGTCACCTTCCCCCGTGAGGGCCAGTGCTGCTCAAGGCAGACAAATGGCGACTCTGGGCCTGGCTCTCCACTCCATCGGATGCCCTCAAACCTGCGAAAATAGGCTGAGGCTCTATGACCCCTCTGTGTCCTTCCCATTCCCACCTGCCTTTCCCATACCTTCCACATTCCCTCGGAAGCTACAGTACAGATAGAAAGCTAACTCAGCAATTTGAAGGATGACAATAGTTTAAAACAAATTTCCTTATTTGATTGTTATTGAACTGAAATCTTCTCAAAGCAAAACACCCACTGCAAGCTTGGGTATTATGTCAAATTGCATTTGTGAGTTAAAGTGTGGCTATGAAAGAAATGTTATTATCTAAGCTACATCTCTAACAGATGGAACTATTGCCCTTTGTAATACAATAATATGGATTGCATACTCTGAGATGTGGACGTACCATTGTCTGTGGAGTTCTACAATCCCAGAGAACCTTTGGGAATACATCAGCTCAGTCAAGGTCACCTGTGCTTACTGGAGGGTCTGGTTGGATGGATGATGAATGGACTTGTTGATCTCTCCCTTTACCATCCCCAAGGGACTCCATCCCCCTTAGTTTATGAATGTCTGACCTTTGAAAGTGCTATTTGATGACCTGATACCAGAAGAATTTATGGTGGCAGTCTTGCCCAGATAGTAAGTTGTGCCCCTCTCTTACTTCTTGAGAGAGATAACGCATTCACTCAACCCACTGCTTGAAGTGGAGCAGAGTGATTTTCCTCTAAGACTCCAGCCAGTAGATCTGGTTTTCTAGTTTATGATTCCACGTGAATGTCATTGACTTGTAGTCGGACTTATTACTTTTCTTTAATTGGTGCTAAGAAACAGGCACTTGTGCTGAGGCACAGGCGCTGACATTGTGCTCTTGTGTAACCAACAGGTGTCTATGCTCCCCCGAGACACACGGCCCCCAGTGTGCATCCAGATACAATGACTGTGAAGGGGGCTCCAAAGCACTCTGCGTCCACGGCATCTGTGAGGATCTAGTCCGAGTGCAGGCTGGAGAGGTGAGTCCCTCCCAGAACGTGGCTTCGTGGAGGGAGTCACGGTTGCTATTAGTCCCTTAGCCTGCATGTCTGTAGAGGAGCATCGTTCTGGCAGTGTTCCAGAGAGGAAGATACTTCCTGCTCTCAGGGGGGCACAGGTGAGGAAAAAGATGAGAGTTGTCCATAAATAAACAGAAAACTGGACGCAGAGGTGGTATCATTATAGAAATTACTGCCTTTTTTGTTTTTACTTCATAAATCTCTCTGTGAGACATGACCTTCTCTTGGCCTCGCTAGCTATAACAGTGACGAGACATGGAAACACCAAGGCCCATTCTTGGTGGCAGCACGCAGTTCTGAGGAGTCTGGATTTCTTTCTGGCTCCGGAGCACCTTTGAGTGCTGTGGACCCTGAGTTTGTCTGCAGACTGCCTGACTTCTCCCTGTGCTCTGGATCCTGACAACCTTGACTCCTGACCCTCAAGAGCACTCAGCATACAAGGCCCGCTTGGCCTTGTATGAGACCTTCCGGTCTTTATTTTTAGTTCTCTCTCTCTGTATATTTTTAAATGCATTGATAGAAAATGGTTCCTTTCCAGTGATGGTGGGAGGAGGGAGTGGCTGGGAGGGGAAGGAAAGACTTTCAAAAAGGAAACAAACAGAATGGATTTTCCAAGGTCTGTGCCTCCATGGGTGTTTTTCCCTCTAAAAACATAGTGGGCTGAGTGGATTGACTTTAATTATATTGACTTACAGTTCTTGATTGTTGTTGCTCTTTCCCTGGCATCTTTGGGGCAAATTATAGGTTTTCCTTACTCTGAAATAAAGATGTTTCTCTTTTTGCATGGTCTGGTCTAAATGCTTAATCATATGGGAAGAAAAAGAGAAGCCACTCAATTGGCCTTATGGAAATGAACGCTAGAGGATAAACAGTCGGGGGCTTGGTGAGATTTTCAAAAGCTTTTCTTGCTTATTTTCCTGATTGCTTTGATTCACACTCTTGTCATTCTGCCAGCCCATGTACAGCTGCATCTGTGATGTGGGGTGGACGTCCCCGCCGAACAGCTCGGCCTGCCTGCTGGACATCGACGAGTGCAGCCTCCAGCCTGCACCGTGTTCCACACTTGCCCAGTGCTTCAACACCCCAGGCTCCTTCTACTGCGGGGCCTGCCCGACAGGTATGTGGGCTCGGCCACGCCCAGCCAGGCAAGGTGCCAGAACAGCTTTCCTTCCCCTGCCAAAAGATAAGGAGACCGATCTTAGGAAGCATCCCAATCCCATCTCAGGTTCTATTTCCCTACATCGCACTGCAGGCCGTCTTCCTTCTGTAATAATTCAGCCTCAGAAATCAGAGGGCCAGAGCCAAACACTGGGGGGCAGGGTTAGCCGGGGAGGTGGTGAGGTCAGACATCTGATCCTTAAGGCCATCAGCTGACTAGACCTGCTCTCGTCCCACCTTACTGGCCAGGTGTTTGTACCTAGGCAGATTAGTTGACCTCTTAGTGTCACCTCTAGAGCCCCTGTAGTTCTCACCAGGGCACGTCACTGGAAGGCCCTGTGGCCTTGCTGTAAAGAGGGATGTCTGACTCCAGCTCAGCCCCCCAGAGACCGAATCTCCAGGCCAAGTCACTGAAAACGTGGACTCTGGACTCAGAGACTGCTTGGGCTTGAGTCCACGCTTCAACTCTCACCATATGAGATCATTATCATCCACTCAGGGCATGTTTGTAGAGCCTACTATGAGCAATGAAAGCACTTGGTGGGTGCACGGGTAAGCAGTTTACCAGACCTCAGGGAGTCTCCAAGGCCCGTTGGCACTCCTCGTGTGTTGTTAGAAGGTGGAACATGTAAGAGAACGTAATGGCAGCTGTTCTTCCATGAAAACCTCACTGAGACACTGTGCTAGGCAAATTTCGATTCTTACAACTGTGACAAAATCAAGAAATGTTAGAAATTAGTATTATTCCCACTTGAAATGATAGGATCTTGACACGCGGAGAAGGTAAAGAACTTGTCCCAAATCCCATAGTCGGGATTCAAACCCAGATCTGTGGATCTGAGCTGAGCTGCTGAATAGTCCATTGTTCTGTCTGATCAAGGGAAACACACACACCAGTTGCTTCCTTTTGTGACTGTTGGTTTAGTGACTTTCTTCATGGTACATGGTTAGATCTTGTGTAACTAGAAAGAAATTGAAAAAAACCACGTGAAGACTTTTTCCCTCTTAGGTCTCAGGGGCACATAAAATTAGCAAATAACCACATTCTTGAAGGTAATTTGCCAGTGACAGTCTTTAAAAACTAGAAATCGGAAAAATAAATTATTTGAATTAAAGGATTCTTCTTTATATCATTGTAGAGAAAAAAGAAAAACAAAAGCTTTTTGTTTTCCTGTTAATGACCTTATTTTTTCCCTGCCTATTAAAGTAATACATGCTGCTTATAAAATATAAAGAAACTTTAAAAATATGAAAATAAAACAGCAAAAAATACCCATAGTCTTATCACTCAGAGGGCCACCATTGACATGTGGATGTGTTTCCTTCCAGCTTTCTTCTGTGTATTCATTTCTTCACCCACAAATACAATAATTTTCTTAGGGTTTTAGAGAGGGACTGTTTCAGTCAATGAAAAGAAATATTTTTTAAAAATGTAAAAGGTTTTAAACATTCTTAGAATTTTAATCGTTATTATAGGAGTAATACAACTCAAGGTAACAATGGATACAAGCAGAAATACCAACAGTAAGGGGCGCCTGGGTGGCTCAGTCGGTTAAGCGGCCAACTTCGGCTCAGGTCACGATCTCGCGGTCCGTGAGTTCGAGCCCCACGTCGGGCTCTGTGCTGACAGCTCAGAGCCTGGAGCCCATTTCAGATTCTGTGTCTCCCTCTCTCTGACCCTCCCCCGTTCATGCTCTGTCTCTCTCTGTCTCAAAAATAAATGTTAAAAAAAAAAAAAAAGAAAAAAAAGAAATACCAACAGTAAAATGACACTCTCTCTTCATCTTCAGTCTCATGCTCTGAACGAGACCACTGTGAACACATGTTCTCTCTCCTCTTCTTCCTTTTCCTTCTCTCCTACAAACACATAGACACGTATGCGGGTTTTTAAAAAATTCTTTCTCCAAATTGGGATCATTCTTTGCATATTCTTCTAAAATTTTGTGTTATTAGCTAATGTATATATTTGAAAAACATTAAATATGTGCATGTTATTAAAAATACTTATAGTATTCGACAGTAAACATGAGTCCTAATATATTTAATCATATTGATGATCAAGAGGGTTTTTCCCCCCCTTTAAACAACACTGCAGTAGACCTCTGCTTGCCTACATCTGTAGATGCTGGCAGTTTTGTCACTGCAAGAGAGTTTTTAAAAGAGGACTTGTTAGTCAAAAAAAGAAGTGGACTTGTTAGTCAAATATATATATATATATATATATTTATACATATAAAAATATATATATATATATTTATATTTTAAAGTTTATTTATTTTGAGAGAGACCAGTGAATTGGGGAGGAGCAGAGAGAGGGAGAGAGAGAGAATCCCAAGTAGGCTCCACACTGTCAGCACAGAGCCCCAGTGTGGGGCTCCATCTCATGAACCATGAGATCCTGACCAAAGCTGAAATCAGGAGTTGGACGTTTAACCGACTGAGCCACCCGGATGCCCCCAAAGGTATATATTTTAAAAAATGTTAATGAGTACCGCTAGATCTATTTCCAGATAGGTTTTACTAATTATAGACTTCTGACTAAAAGCATATGAGAACCTCACTTGCCCGCCTCTTTGCCAGAATTTGTTTTTAAGAATGAAAATCTCATTTTAATATGTAGTTTCTCAGAGTGAAGCAAATTTTTATGTATCTTTGGCTATATGCGTTTCTTCGTTGTTAACTTGTCTATAGAGCTAACTTTTCAAATCTTCTGGTTTTTCTAGGCTGGCAAGGAAACGGATACAGTTGCCAAGATATCAATGAATGTGACATAAATAATGGCGGTTGTTCTGTGGTTCCACCTGTTACGTGTGTGAATACATTTGGGTCTTACCACTGTCAGGCCTGTCCACCAGGTGCTACGCCAAATTTCCCAACACCATTATAGGCGAAACATACATTTGGAAACATGGTTTTGTGCTCCATTTTAAATATGACTCTGTCTAAGGAGATGTACTGCACAGTGCAGAAAGTTTTATTTAACTTACAGATTCAGGGCACATTAGGTCAGCTCTATTATAAAAAGCAATAACAAATATTTTTAATACCAGTGGAAAACAACAAAACTTTACAAATTGTGAAATAGCCTCTGGAGATAATGCAGAATTTGAAAAGTTTTCTCTGTGGATCACAGACCTACAGCTCCATTGTTCCCACAAATACTCATGAGATGTTTTGCATATAAAGTTTACTCAGTAGCAGGCAGACTAGTAGGCATATAATACCTGTTCAGAGTTTCTCTTCTCTTCTGGAAAGAAGTCATTACTGGTATTCTGTGATCTAAACTGAGTGACTATCCAAGAAGTTAATGGAGTTCTAAGGGATAAACTGAAACCCTATTTGCTTTATTAAGTTAGTACTTGGGACTTCTACAGTAATTTAGCTCTTAGATCGTTAAAGTCACTGTAATTAGAAAATGTCAACTTGCTTAGTGTCAGCAACTGTCTCAGTCTACCAGTAGTTTCATGCATCTTTTCATCTTTATTCATTTCCTTTTTTGTCCTTAGAAACACCATTAGAACATGGTTTCTGCAGTCAGTTTCCCAAATGGTTGTCCTTTTTCTTAACGATAGGAATTTGTTTATGACACTTCATATTTACCTTTTCTGTTGTGATGATAGAAGCTCTCTGGTTGGATTTGATGGTGTTTGCTTCTTGGATTGGGATTCTTCTTCCATCTTCTTAATGTTGTTTGTCATGCCCTGTTCTCTCTGTGATCAGGGTACCAAGGCAATGGAAGAGTGTGCACGCTCGTCAATGTCTGCTTGGTCGATAATGGAGGCTGCCACCCACATGCATCATGCTCCTCAGTTCTAGGTGATGACTCCTCTCTGCCTCTGGTTTGGGGTATTTCATTATGGCCTTCTGAAACAAATCAACATTTTGAAAACAATCCTCTAACCTCAAAGTTCTTATTTTGATCTTCAAACCAAAAATAATCCATGTTTTAAAACTATACGTTTGGATTTTTTTTTTTTTTAAATGTGTAGACTATGCTCTCTGTGGTCTGGTCTAAATTAGCAATATTTCCCAAGATAATCAAGCCAGCTAATTAAACTTATGACTGTGTTTGAGCACATAGGAAGGAGAAAAGGAGGAAGGACCACCTGTCAACTCCTTCTAAGGCCTCTTTCATTTCTATGCTATTGGCCAGGACTGAGCCCTGTTGCTAACCCTGGCTGCAAGTCAGGCTGGGAAATGTAGTTTATTTCAGGAGCTTATGCCCTCAGTTAAAAAAGAATTCACTACGAAAGAATGGAAAAGTGGATCTAGGGGGATAACCAACAGTGTTTGCAATGCTGTGTAAAAGAAGTTTCACCTCCTATAATTTAAAAAATATGTATTGCTTGAGGCACCTGGGTGGCTCAGTTGGTTAAGCATCTGACTTTGGCTCAGGTCATGATCTCACAGTTCATGGCTTTGAGCCCCGCACGGGACTCTGTGCTGACAGCTCGGAGCCTGGAGCCTGCTTCAGATTCTGTGTCTCCCTCTCTCTCTGCCCCTCCCCACCTTATACTCTCTCTCTCTCTCAAAGATAAATAAGCATTAAAAATTTTTTAAATATATATTGCTAAGTTTTCTCACAGAAATGTATCAGTTTATACTTCCCAACAGTGTATGAAAACTACATGTTTCCCACTCTTGGCAATAATGGATACTACTGTTATTTTTCATTTTGGTCAAGTTTACAGGCAAAAATTGCCTTCCTATTATTTTGATTTTGACTATATCAAAATTACCTTTTTGATTACTAATAATTAATACTTTTTATATTTTACTGCCTTTTTTTCTATTTTTTTTATGTCCTTTGTTCATCTGTTTTCTCATTGATGTGTAAAATTTCATTATGTACTAAGAATAATATCTCATTATCTGTTTTATGGTTTACATGTATTTTCCCTGGCATATTGTTTTTATTTTAATTTTGTGGTGGTATTTTCTATTTAGAAGTTTAAAATTTCTATGTAGTCAAAAAGGTAAATCTTTTTTTATAGGATTTTCTCCTCTTAGAATTAGGCTTTTCCTACCGAACTCTAAAAATAGTCAGGTGCTTGTTCTTTTATACTTTCTTTTATTTTTAACATTAAGATCTTGGATCTTTTTAAGTTTTATTTGTATCTATGGCATCAAACATTTTGCTTGATAGTTTTGTTCAAATGGGTGGCTCCAACTTCATTCATTGAATAAAGTATCATATCTCTTGCTATTTCCAAATACTACTTTTATTTTTACGAGTGATATATGTGATATATATATAAGCACATATGTAAAAGAATATAGATGTATACACACACACATACATGTACATTTATGACTATTTAAATGTTTATTAAATGATTCAGAGCGTACTGAAATGGTTAAGAACGTGGATTCTAGAAAAATAATGCTTTGATTTTGATTTTCTCCCTGGCTTCACTGTATTCCAGCTGTGTGTCCTGGGTCAAGCCACCGAACCTTTTTGTGTTTTGTTCTCATCTATAAACGGGCATTAAAAGAGTACCTATTTATAGTCCATATAGGGCCAGTGCTTGCAACAGATACCGTCTTTTTTCATAAGAATATTCTTTTCTCTCAACCCCTCCGTGAGAAACTCTTTTTTCCCTTAGCATACCTCACATTTGTACGCAACTCAGGACTGTGACATATGGACTGACAGCACCAATGTCAATTTGTGCATCAAGTATTGGAATGTAATGCCTTCTTTATTTTTAAGATGAAACATAGAAAAAGATCCTAATACTTCCTCTTTATAGTTGGCATGTCTGCCCCTAGGGATATGCAGACTTGATTTTGGCAATTTCTTGTCTAGACAACAGAGCCTGAGTTTTGTTACTGGGTCTGAATGAAGGAGACCTGTATTTACGCTTCCATTTTTATTTCTGACAGGTTCTTTACCTCTCTGTACTTGTCTCCCGGGATATACTGGAAATGGCTATGGGCCAAATGGATGCGTGCAGCTCAGTAATATTTGCTTGAACCGCCCCTGTTTAAATGGACAATGCATTGTGAGTCCTTGTTCTTCCTTCCTTAGTAGTTACCATTTAAATGAATTATTACAAGAATTCTAGAAGGTGTGTGTGGCTCAACACCTGCTACATACATCACATAACCCTTCTTTGTTCTTTGAGTTGGCTTAACGTTTATCGTCCATTTATTTGTTTCATGGCATTATGGTTTTCTTTCCTTAGGAAACGGTTTCTGGTTATCTTTGTAAGTGTGAATCAGGTTGGGCCGGCATCAACTGTACAGAAAATATAAATGAGTGTCTGAGCAACCCCTGCTTGAATGGGGGGACTTGTGTGGATGGCGTCAATGCGTTCAGTTGTGAATGCACACGTTTCTGGACTGGATTTCTGTGTCAGATTCCCCAGCAAGGTATGCTCAGCGTCTCTTGTACCACAGCTTAGAAGGATCATTCCTCAGTGAGTCCTGCTGCGGATTCTTCCACTTTCTTGTCTAGTTGCACAAATGCTTCCAACTAAGTCTTTCCTTCAAGCACTAGTATAGAATTTACAAGGTAAGTATTTATCTCAATTTAGGCCAAGAAGAACCTTCCTTCAAAGGAAGAAGTAAATTGGTATTTGCCGTTTTTATTATGTCTGTTCTGAAAACAGAATATGCTAAGATATTGTCATTTTCTAAGGGAAGTTTTCTCTACAGCAGCCATTTAATCTCCCTATAACATTACTCATTAAATCGTATCACTCTCCTGCTCTAGAACATACAGTCACTCCCCGTCGCCTGTTAAAGATTGGGACTGTTTCTCAATTATCCTCTATAACTAGGCCTTACCCTATCCAATCAACCTTATTTTTCACTAGTTTCCTAATAATACTCCCTTTCCAATCTAGACATCTTTTCTTGTCACTTGATCCCATGTGCCACCATGCTGTGTTCCAATATTTGAGATATTTATTTCTCCATACTTCTCTGAATTCTTCCATTGCTTCACATCCAAATGTATCTGTCCTTCAGGAGTACTTCACCTTCAAGCTTCAATCTCCTTCATCCAGCCTCTCCTGATTACTCGTCCTCTCTCATAACTCTTGATTCTGAATCAGCACGTCTATTGAGACCTCACTATGTGTTCAGGACTATGGTAGATACTGTGGGAAAATAAGCATAAAACACTATCTCCACATATTACTTGCTGATCTTCTGGTTGAGGAGGCACATCTAATCCAAAATGGCAGAGGAGAGACAAGAAGTAGATAAGAACTAAGTTGCTTGGGGTCAAATCAAGGATCACGGAGGTGGAGAGAATGGGAGCCAGAGAAAACAAAAAGGGGCAGAGGAGGTTCATGGTGGGGGCAAGGAAATCCCAAGTAGACTTCAAACAAGAGGTGGGATTTAGGTGGGTGTCCAAAGACAAAGGGGTGGGGGGAAGAGAGAACCGCAGGGCATTTGTCTCCAATGTTAATCACTCAGACTTCTCTAATATTTCAGCAGTAAGGTTAGATAGAGATACCTAACCTCCTCCTTTTCAGAGTCTCTGTAAAGAACAGTTCATCTTTCCCTTGGCAGTTTGTGGAGGGTCCCTCTCTGGGATGAATGGAAGCTTCAGCTATAAAAGCCCTGATGTTGGTTATGTGCATGATGTTAACTGCTTCTGGGTTATCCGAACTGAAGAGGGAAAGGTAAATGTAATACCTCCTGTCTAAATGCACATTTCATTTATCTATGCGAACATGTAATATGTGTATATATTCCATAAAATACACATAGTGGTAAATCAACTATCATATATTGAGGACTTGCTCGGTGTCAGGCTTTGGGCTAGATATTTTATGCATCTTTCCTAAACCTTACACGGACTCTTTGAAAAAAGTAATAGTGTCCTTATTTTATAGATAAGATAAGGGAAACAAAGAGAAGCTAAGTAATTTTTTGAAAGCATTTCTTAGCTGGTAATTAGAGGAATAGGATTTCAAAGTCAAGTTTGTCTGGTTTCAAAGTCCAGGCTTTGTCCAGTATGGATAATTCTCTGCAGGGATTGGCTGACTGCAAGCAGGGAATTTGTAAAGTCCTGCTCTCACTGAGACACTAGTGTTTGAGGAAGACCACTCAGTGTTCTGCTGATTATTATGCAAAAATAGGGACTGCTATTAAGATGGGTTTCTTATCAGTGCTTCTTTGTGCCATTGGGTGTGCCATTGTGCTGTGCTAATTGCTTCACAGACATTGTGTCATTGTATTTTAACCCTTGTAGCCCTGAGAGATAAGAATTGTTACTCTCATTTTACTATGAGGAAGTGGAGCCTAGAGCAGCTGAGGAATTTGTCCAGGGTCACATGGTTTGTAAGTGGCCTGCAGTGACTCAAACCCAGGCCACTCAACTCTGATGACTCTGAACTGCTGCATGAACACTCCTCAAATTCAGATCTGACCCTGAAGTTTTTAGTTCTTCTATCCCCAGCATTCATTACTCAGACTTTTCCAAATATTTATTTCTCAACCAACTCCTGGACTCATTAAAATGAACTTGGGTGTCTGGATAGATAAGGTGTTCCCTTGCAATTCTGTGAACTTTTCCCTGTGAACTGATGTTACAGGGGGTCATTGTACAATGGTCACAAAACATTTTTTCCCTTGAGAAGGGAGGATTCTTTGGAGCCTGGTGACCCTATAATAGCATAAACTCCAAAATCAATTTCCCAGTGGGTATGTTATGTGAATTTCCTTCCTTCCATTTAGTGTTCATGAATTCTATTTCCTGACATTGAAAACATTTTTCTTTCAAGAAAAGTCATTTTGTGAAAAAATGTTAATAGTTTTATTATCGATTTATAAAATAAATTCAGCTGTTTTCCTTGGTTGTTTTGATTTTTAAATCTTATCTCCACAATTTGCACAATATAGTAGAAATTTTATAGAAATCAGGATAGTTCAGTTCATGAACATTTATTCAATTTTTATTGAAATTTCTTCAAGGACAAAAATGATGTAATGTTGGGTAACAGATCTTAAAAATACCCTAGCATAGAATTTCAAAAATATCCTGATATCCTTTTTCATTAGCTGAATGCTGTTGTTGTTTTAGATCGCTGTGGATATCAAATTCAACAGCTTCCTTTTAGCAGTTTGGCTGTTTTAAATGATACTATCCAAAAAATTTTTATTATATGAATTATATCATTATATTTGAGTTTGTACATTCTAACATTTTAACTTGGAAATGTATGTTTGGGTTTATTCTCTTCTACTTGTATGCTCAGAACACTTCAGATTACTTTTTCCCTGTTCTCCACTCTTGGTGTCACCCGTCTCTTAATGATATCCAACCACTGAAGACTTGGGGACTTTACACATATCTATACCATGCCTAGCTTAGTCTATACCTGAAGTTGTCAATCTGTTAGTATCTCATTAAGAGCTTCAGAGAACCCTCAGGAATCAGCATTTCCGGGGATCGGTGAACATTTGTGTGGATGCTGCACACTACAGATTATTCAGGTGATCAGGGTATAAATTCTTGTGAATGGTCATATTTGTTAGTTAAACTTAATTCAAGGTGGGTTTTTTAGATGTCCATTGTATTTTACTGATTTCGAAGCATGATTGTCAGCTCTACATTTGAAGTGCCTACGTTTAATGGACTTGACAGTTAAATGAAATCTAGGTACGTATATTTCATTAACCGATTCAGTAACAACTCAGTGGGTATTTTCAGTTATACAAGATAAGTGAGTTCTAGAGATCTGTGTTCAACATAGTGCCTATAGTTAACAGCGCCATATCATGCACTTCAAAATTTGTTAGGACAGTGGATCTCACGTTGTGTTCTGACCACTAAAAGAAAGAAAGAAAGAGAGACGCAAGGAAACCCTGGGAGGTGTTGAATATGCCTAGCACACTGACTGTGGTGATGGCATCACAGGTGTTGGTATATGTCCAAACTCATCCAATTATACACATTTAATATGTATCGTTCTTTGTATATCAAGTATACCTTAATAAAGCTGTTAAAAATCTATTTCATTAACATCAAGATTTTTGATATATTTTGATATTGGCAGAAGCCTAAGCAATTTTTAACACAAGTTATCTAATAATATGTAGGGTTATCATATGTGTTTGCAGATAATTGAGAAATTATAGATCTGTCTTTTGAAAGGTGAATTAATATGAATGCTTCCTTATTGGGAGAAATGCTTTAGAATTGACATGGAAGTGAAAAATAATGTATTGTGACCTTTATGTTTTTAGGTGCTGCGTATCACTTTCACTTTTTTCCAGTTAGAATCAGTGAACAATTGTCCACACGAGTTTCTTCAGGTTCACGATGGAGACTCCTCTGCGGCGTTTCAACTTGGAAGATTCTGTGGCTCTGTTCCCCCTCATGAACTCCTCAGTAGTGACAATGCCCTCTATTTTCATCTCTACTCTGAACATTTAAGAAATGAGAGAGGCTTCACAATAAGATGGGAAACACAGCAACCAGGTAAGTGTAAACAAGAAGAAAAATAGAGCAAAATCTTGAGATCAGTAAATTTTCTTGATTAGTATTAGACTTGTGGACAACATTACATGTTTTGAGATCTAAGGATTATATAATACTTTTGTAATTCCTTTCACATCAAATAAATCTGCAATGCATTGAAATTTCATTTTGTGTTCAGAGATAATAAAATTTGGATGAATGAAAAAGATGAGAAATCATGAATCTGAATGGACCCCTTATGAAATTACTGAACAACATTTTTATAAACTTTACTAGTAAATTACTGCAGGGATATTGTTGATGACATTGTCTACTCCTTCACTTAGTATTCCTTATCTTAGTGACCATTTGATACTTCATTCTTTGCGTTGGTATTTTGCCTTTTGGAGCTCTACTTTTTTTTTTTTTTTACTTTTTACTATACACTTTATAAACATGTAAAAAAGTAAAGAGAGCAGTACACTGAACCTCCAATTCATTCATCAATAAATCTGTGCATTTATGTCTGGAATTTCTTATCTTTTCAATCGGTCTATTTATCCTTGTGGCACACTGGCTTAACTACTGAAATTTGAAATCTGGTAGTGAAATCTTACAATTTTGTCTTTTATAATATGCTTAATATGGGGCACCTTGTGGCTCAGTTGGTTGAGCATTCGACTCAATTTTGGCTCAGGTCATGATTCCAAGATCATGGGATCAAGCCCCATAGGGACTCTGTGCTGAGCATGGGGCCTGCTTAAGATTCTCTTTCTCTCTCCCTTTGCCCCTCTCTGCTGCTCGTGTATTTGCTTTCTCTCTCTAAAAATATTTTTAAAAATATATACATATTTATTATATATATAAAATATATTATATTTTAAATATATATTATATTTTACATATTATATATATAAATATATATATTATAATTTTAGAATCAATTTTTTAATTTCCCCCCTCCCCAGTCTTCTGGGATTCCTCAAAATATTGATCCTACCAATTTATGAACATGGACCATCTCTGTATTTATTTAGCCCTCTTATAATTTATCTTAGCGATGGTTTATAGATTCCTTATATTTTGTTGTCTTTTTCTAGATATTGAATATTTTATATTATGTAAAATGATGCCGTTTTCTAAAATGGCATTTTTATTTGTTGTTAGTATGTAGAATTATGATGTATTTTTAAAAAACATTTGATTTTGAATCTAGCCACATTGCTAAATTCATTAATCAATTCTAATAGTTTTTTTTAGTAGATTCTTTTGGATTTCTCTACATACATAGCTATGTTCTCAATGAATAAAGCCTGTTTTTCTTTGTTAAGAAACAAAATTTAATGGAGTAAATTTGAATCTAATTGTTTTTATGAAATAATGCTTGAATCGGTCAGGATCCTATCCAGCAAACAGAGGGGAGCCCTAAGGAGTTATATAAAATGAAAAGTTTTTATAGGAAGGAATGGCAAGGCAAGAAGTTATTAGCAAAAGAAAAAGATTGATCCAGGCAAGGTCTTCCCTTAGGGGGAAGAGTAAGGGGTCTGATCATGCAGATTACCTCATCTTCCTTTGGGAGATGGAGAAAGCCCATATGGCAGACTCATGGCGCTGAGTGGAAAATTCCTGACAGGTTAAGATTATATTTCCGGGGAAGGTTGAAAGTACAATTAGACTAGGTATTAAGCCCAAGTTGGAGGACTTGGCCTAAGTGGCACCATTTTGGGCTTGTGGTTTTCCTTGTAACACCTTCCTTTCCAATCTTTGTAACTATTATTTCTTTCCCTCAACTTATTTATTGCCCTGGCTGGCACATCCAGTACAATGCTGAACAAAAGTGGTGGACTGGGCATTATTATCTTGTTCCCAACCTCATGGGAAATGTTCAGTATTTCACCATTGAATATAATGTTTTAGCTGTAAGTTTTTGTAGATAACTTTTATCAGATTAAGGAAGTTTGCTGCAAATTACTATTACTGTATAATAAATGACCCACAAATTTAGTGTTGTAGAACATTTATCATTTTATTATGTTTCTGATTTTGTGGACCAAGAATTTGGAAAGAGACCAATTGTCATTTGATTTGGTGAGCAGTTATTACCAGATGTTGGCCGGGATTGTAGTCATCTAAAGGCTCAGTGAGGCTAGAAACCCAAGCTCGCTCAGTTGATGCTGGCTTTTGGAGAAGAGTTGAACCAGGCTGTTGACTTGAGTGCCTACATGTAGCGCCTCTGTGATGTTGGTCTTAGATTAGTGGAACTTCTTTCGTGGTCCTTGGTTTTTCTTAGAGCAACCATTTCAACAGACATGGGCAGGTGCTGCATGGCTTTTTCTGACCTATCTTGGAAGTCATATTGTTATTTCTGCCATACTTTTAATTGGTTGAAGCACTCATAAGCCCACCCAGATTCAAGGGGAGGAGACATAGACCCCATCTCAATGGAAGAAGTGTCAAAGATATTTTGAATGCTTTTAAACCATCTTACTTTTTATCCCTAGCTTATCAAGAGTTTTTGTCATGAATGGATGTTGAGGTATATTAAATACTTTTTCTAAATCTATGGAGGTGATCAGATGATGCTTCTTTTATTTTTCTTCTCTCCTCTCCTTCTGGGATTCAAATTACACATATGCTAGAGATTTTGACTATGTCTCGTAGCTCTTATATTTTTTATTAGGCCTTCTAGAGTCTTGCCCTGTGCATATACAGCTTAAGATTCAGCTAAGGGCCCAAAGAAACTCCTATACCTTTTTGGGGTGCCATTGTCATGCAGCTGTCTTCTCTATAGTACCTTATTCGAAAATCCCAGCCACTCTAGTAGCCCCAAATTCTGAATTTTGTTTCTTTCACCCAGTAAGAGGATTGCTGCTTCTTGGACTCCCACTGCCCTGTGCTGTGTGTAATTTGGAAGCTGCCTGCAGGGAGAATCCTGGAAGGAACATGGGATTTATCACATGTGCTTCCCTTCCCTTCCCTCAAGATCACAGCCCTTCACTGTTTGCTTCTCAGTGCCTGAAAACAAAACTAAAACAAACAATAATTCCTTACAATTACAGAATCCTAATCATTGCTCACATGTATTTATTACAGAAACTGCTGTTATCCCAGAGTCTAGATTTTGCTGTTTATATCCCATGTGCCATTCCTCATGCTGTAAACGGGTAGTTAAATCAAGCTAGAGGTTTGATCCAGTTCAGTTTTATTTTTGAGGAGACAAAAATAATCACATTAGAATGTACTGGATATCCACTTGTCTCCCTATTATGACTGCAGCATTGATTCGAGTGTTTTGACTGTCCCTGGTTGATCTTTCCATTAGAAACCTTCACACTTTCTGTAATGGTCTTAGCAACCCTTAGGTTCATTGTTTAGGTTAGTTGTTCACTGGGGCTTTCAAAATGATGACAGTTGAATTTTATCATTTCTTCTTTATTTATTGTCTGGAGTTCTTCAATAGAGTTGAACTTTCTCATGTCAACTATTCGGTTATGCTCCCATATAGATCATAAAGGAAACATAGGGTACATACTTGATTCTTTCCCTAATATTTCCCCAGTATTCAAATTAATGACTTGGCTTCCTAGCTTTCTTCAGAATGAACAATTAGTCATTATTTCTTTTATTTTTTATTGATTTTAATACTCAGGAACACACATTTTATCATATTTGATCTAATCCATTCTATACTTTTTAATGTTAAAATGTTCCATATTTGGCTAGTGGGAGAACTGATAATTAGTTTCTAAGCCTCTTTGACCCAAGTTTCTATTATCTTTAGAAACTTTCTTGCTTTCTGCCCTGAAAGATTTTCTAGGTTCTTCATACATATTTATTGTGTTAGGACCGGAACAGTTCATACTCCTCTACTGGGAAATGGTATTTAGGTTTCATAACCTGGGTGCTAGGAGTAGCTATTGCTACTAGACTGAACAAAGTCTCTAGAACTTTCAGTGGAAAGAACTGGGAAATATTTTTATTATTTTTAAAGGAAAGGTATATCATGTATTCTTAGTGATCTTCCAAAATATTGGCATATTGAAATTATAGGTTTTTTAACTTTATGTTTGTACTTCTTCTCACTTCGTGAAAAATCCTGGTTCCCAGTGACATTCACATATTACCTATGTACCTAATCCTACTGTGTGAATTTTCAAAACAACAATACTAATATTATTACTAATAACATGATAACTGAAAGCCATTTAGTATTTCTCAATTATTCTTTTTGTACTTAATATATGTTTCACTCCAGTTCTGCAATCAAACTTTACAGTGTTTTAAAGTGTCTTGGAATATTTCTCCTCTCCCTGTTTAAACTGCTAGCTTAATATAGTCATTTCGTTTTGCTTGTGATTTTAAAGATTTCACTTTTTCATTTTTATTAAATTTTGCTCTATCATTATGTGAAACATATTCATAGTTCCAAAGCCAAATCAAACTTCATGGTAAATTTAGAGAAGTCTAGCTTTTATCCTTGTCCCTTCCATTTTATTCCTTTCTTCTTTAAAAGGTAACAATTTTGGGGGCAACTGGGTAGCTCAGTAGGTTAAGCATCTGACTCTTGGTTTCGGCTCAGGGTATGATCTTCTGGCTTTGTGGGTTCGAGCCTGGCATTGACCTCTGTGCTGGCAACGGGGGGCCTGCTTGGGACCCTGTCTCTCCCTTTCTCTCTGCCCTTCCCCCACTAGAGCTGTCTCTGTCTCTCTGAAAACAAATAAATAAATTTAAAAAAAGGTAACAATTTGTATTAGTCTTGGATTTATCCTTCCATTTCAAAACTATAAGCAGATAATCACATATAATCATATTTTTCCCTTAAAAAAAAGATAACATACAATATACACTGGTTTGTAGTTTGCTTTTTCACTTGATGTGTCATAGAGACTAGTCCATAACTAGACCATAGTGTGCCATTAATAGACATCTCATACACTGTCTATTCAACCAGGACTTTCTCGTCGGATATTTGCCTTGCTTCCAGCCTTTTGGAATTCCAGATAGTACTGCGACAAAGTCCTTGTGAACTTGTCTTGTTGCATTTTTGCCAATGTATCTTTGAGATCAATTTCTAAAAGTGTGGTTGCTTCGTCAAAAAATAAATGCCTAACTTTTTGCTAGACTTTGCCATAGTCTCCTCTGTAAGAATTGTACTCTCTTGTGTTCTCATCAGCAATGTATGAGAGTGCCTGTTTCCCCACAGCACCGCCAGAATTTGTTTTCAATATTCTGGATATTTATCATTCTGAGAGCTAAGAAATGGTGTCTCACCAAAGTTCTTATTTGTATGTCCCTTGTTGAGAGTGAGGCTGAACATCTTTTCCATGTAAAAGGACATTTGAATTTTTACCAGTGAACTCTTTGTTTATGTCTCTACTCCTTTTAGAAGCTCTTCATATATTAGAGATGTTAATTCTTTGTATTACATATTGAATTTTTTTCCCCAGGTCTCCATTAACATTTTACTTTGCTTATGGAATTGTAATTCTTTTTACCATATGGTAATTGAACTTCCAAATTTTAGGAAACTTCTCTGCCTCTGAGCAACTGAGGTGTTTTTGTATTAGGAACAGTGAGAATCATGTAACTAACTTGTCTCATTTTTTGCCTTGGCAAAAGACTTGTCCAATAAGTAACCTGTGTAGTTATGTAGATCCCACATCTTGCATATCTGAGATACCACCTTATTTTATTTTTTCTAATTTATATTTACTACAGTCTAGATTTTTATTTAGTATCTCTATTTTTCAATTTTACATTAGTATTTCTTATAAGCCATCACAGACTCTCCGTTAAGTAAATGTGAGTATTAATAAAGGAAAGATTCTTCCAGTCACTGACATACAACTCTGGGGGGTAATTAATGGAGTGGTAGTGGAGTGGGTGTCACAAAGCCTGGTCCCACCTTTCTTTCACTCCATTCCTGAGCAAGGCAACTGCCCATGCATATTTGAATATGTTCAATTTATAAAATGAAGAGTTTAACTATTATCCTAGTGTTAAGAAATTTTCTCACATGAAAAGTATGTAGCACTTAACTATTCTAATGTATGAAACAATCTGGTTTGTTGAAAGACATAGGGGTAACAGAAGTTCTAGAACTTTTTAAGAGTTAAAAATAACTTTTTGGAGCACCTGGGTGGCTCAGTCGGTTAAGCATCCGACTTCGGCTCAGCTCGTGATCTCACGGTTCATGAGTTGAGCCCCATATCAGGCTCTCTGCTGTCAGTGCAGAGCCCGGTTCAGATCCTGTGTCCCCCTCTCTCTCTGCCCCTCCCCCACTTGAGCATGCGTGCTCTGAGTCTCTCTCTCAAAAACAAATGAAAAAACTTTACAAAAAAGGGAACTCTTTAAGAACCAGAACTTGTAAAAGTTATGCAGAAATTAACCTCCCTCAAAGTGAAAACAACATATCTATTATCTCATTATTCATCCCTCAGACAGTTCAGCA
The DNA here is from genome assembly GCF_028018385.1 of Neofelis nebulosa. NCBI lineage: Eukaryota > Metazoa > Chordata > Mammalia > Carnivora > Felidae > Neofelis > Neofelis nebulosa. The sequence continues at coordinate 127,151,276 of NC_080789.1, forward strand.
CTGTATTTTAAAATCATATCACCATGTAATAGCTGATAAGCACAGAGCTCAATGCATGTGACTCATTCATTTATCAGTTAATATTCCTAGATTTATAACTGTATCAAATTGGAAAACTGAAAGCCTTGTTTAATTTATGAGGGTGTCCCAAACTGTACATAGATATTTCAACAAAGCTTGTCTTCTTGCAATAAAGGCTTCCGTAATGCTATATAAATTATAACATGTATACAAATGTCAAGTTATTTTTTCCTCTTATTTTAGAGTGTGGAGGTGTACTGACAGGCACTTATGGTTCTATTAAGTCTCCGGGATATCCTGGAAACTATCCTTCAGGAAGAGATTGTGTCTGGAAAGTTATAACCAGTCCTGGCCTCTTGATAACATTTACTTTTGGGACCTTGAGTCTGGAGCACCATGATGATTGCAGCAAAGATTATCTTGAGGTAAATAAATGTAATTAGATAGAACATGTCATGATATGGTTAGAACTCAAAGAGCTATGGTTTGGTGATACCTGTGGATGACTTCAATTTCCTTGCAATAGTTAGATATAGTTTTCAGAAGGCAGCCAATGTCTGAGCCTTTGCTGATTCCTTATTCTTAATTGTGCCAGCTTGTTGCTTCTTCTGGGTCTCATTTGAATCTGGGAAATAGACTGCCTTACTTTTCCCTGTCATTTCCTGGAAGCCCAGTCCCCTAATAAGGGAATAGAAGAATTAACAAAATAAACATTCAGTAACGGGTATCTTTTCCAATGAAGAATCAAGATTTCAGTTATCTATGGGAACCCAACATGTTATTTCCACAAGCTGGCTATAGTGTTCCATGAAGAAAAATAACTTAAGAGCAATTGTGTTGTAATGCATTGCTAAAGGGTGAGCCTAGAATATACTCATAATTGTCACTGGGAGAAGAAGAGCCAATCTGTGTCCCTCCTGGTTACCATTAGCAAAAGTTTAAATTATACAAGTAGAAAAATGGGCTGTTGATTCAAATGCCCTAAGCGTATAGGTATATCTGAAATGTTGCTCTCCATTTATAGACTGAAAAGATCGTTGAGAAGACTGAGTTTTTACATTGCTCTTGTCTTTTTGTTACCATAAATCACAGTAGTCCTTGCAGTAGTGTTAAAAGACAATATGCCCTTCCAAGTCCATTAGAGAATGGAAGGCTTTGGAATTACTCACAAAGGATAGAAAGGTGTGACTGACAAACAGGGATCTCCGCAAATCAAAGTCATTAGTAATTTAGCAGTTGTAATGGATTTGAAACCTTTGGGAATGACTGGAAGATCTACCCCTCCCTGGAAAATTTCAGCAACATAATCCTTTAAATGTTGACGGTAGCATGGATTTTTTGAAATTAATTTCAGTGAGTTCCATCATATTAAAATTAGAGGCTTTGTTTTTTGCTCCTACATAATTCCTTGATACATATATAATAGAAAGCATTAATCATTCTGATAATATTGAAATGCTTCTCACTTCTCAACAATATTTCAAGGAACTAGTTATATATAGGAATAGAATAATGCTGTCCTATAGCTTTGTGGCCAATAGAAAAAGTAATTTGAGTGGACGGAATTCGCCATGTTAAAATATTATTTTGTTCATTGATGTTTGGTGTTCTATGATGTACAGGATTTGCAGTTACAACAGAGTTATAGAGACGTTACCGTGATTATTTAAGAAATTAAAAACCAACAATTAAAAAGAATTTCTCAGATCATACGATCATTATCACAGTACCTAATTAGTATTAGGATTATATACTTTTAAAATACATTTAAACTGTCTTTATGTTGTGTCTGATCTGACTTCCTTTCCACCTCTGATCCTTCTGAAACAAGTTGTGAATCAGTCAACATTGTTAGCATTCCTTCTTCTATTTTCTTTCAATATATTCATTTTCTCCTTCTCAATTACTAGGAATTAATTTATCATTTCAAAACAAACACCTGGTGGTGGGGGGGAACCTAGGAAAGAAAACATAGAGAAAGATTCATGAGAAGATTTCAAAGTACACATCTAGCCTCGGAATTAAGATTTAGACAGAAGATACGGCATCAGGGATGATGGGTGCAGGGGACTACCCTTTAGTGAGCTGCAGCTGATATGTGCGAGATGGGAAAACCTGTAAGAGCCACCAGTTTCAAATGACAGGTTTTCTGAAGTTAAGGTACAAAATGACTCGTTTTGTCAACATCTGACCACTTTGTGCTTAATGGTTCGTTCTTTTGTTTTAGATTCGAGATGGTCCTCTGTATCAGGACCCCGTTCTTGGAAAGTTCTGCACCACTTTCTCTGTACCACCACTGCAGACCACAGGTCCCTTTGCCAGAATTCATTTTCATTCTGACAACCAGATTAATGACCAAGGCTTCCATATCACCTACTTAACATCAGCATGTAAGTAACCTGAACAACTGGGAGCTTCATATGAATGTGAGGGACTATGCTGTGCTTTTATGCTTAGAGCTTGTGTTGGCATCTTAAAACAAACCAGCAAACAATGAAAAACAAGAAAATACTCTGATTTTAAAAAAAGTTTTTTAATGTTTATTTATTATTGAGAGACAGAGGGAGACAGAGCATGAGCATGGGAGGGACAGAGAGAGGAGGAGACACAGAATCTGAAGCAGGCTCTGGGTTCTGAGCTGTTAGCACAGAGCCCGACGCGGGGTTTGAACTCACAAACCGCGAGATCATGACCTGAGCCAAAGTTGGATGCTTAACCGACTGAGCCACCCAGGTGGCCCCTCTATGATTTTTACTTTGGGGCTTTTATTCTTAACATACATCATTGTGCTCTGATGAGAATTCACAGGAAAAACACCTTTCAAGTCTCAATATCAGGAAAACTAACAGTGAACACCTTCCACAGGTCTCCTTTCTTAATTTACTCTGCCTTCGGGCTGAATTTATAGTAAACTTTTTGTAATCTGTGTGGTCGGTGCATACTTGTTCTCTGTGCATGTCACTCCCCCCTGAGCACATCCTGCTATTCTCTGTTCATTATTCCTTTAACTGGATTCATTTGTCTAGTTGTATATATATTTTTTGTCACATGTCTTTTATAGACTGCCTCAAATCTTTCTGGAATGAAGGAGAACATAAGCGTATTTAAAAGGCAATTTGGGGGTACCTGGGTGGCTCGGTCAGTTGAGCGTCTGACTTCGGCTCAGGTCATGGTCTCACAGTCCGTGAGTTCGAGCCCCACGTCAGGCTCTGTGCTGACCGCTTAGAGCCTGGAGCCTGTTTCGGATTCCGTGTCTCCCTCTCTCTCTGCCCCTCCCCTGTTCATGCTCTGTCTCTCTCTGTCTCAAAAATAAATAAATGTTAAAATTAAAAAAAAATAAAAAAATAAAAAAATAAAAGGCAATTTGTAGGGGCACCTTGGTGGCTCAGTCAGTTAAGCGTCTATCTCTTGAGATCGGCTCGGGTCATGATCTCTTAGTTCGTGAGCTCAAGGCTGCTTGAAATTCTCTCTCCCTCTCTCTTTCTGCCCCTACCCTGCTCATGCTCTTTCTCTCTCAAAATAAATAAATAAACTTAAAACAATCAAAGAGCAATTTGTAGAAGAGGACGTTAGATTGGAAGTTAGATTACGCATCTCTGTATCTATTTCTTTAGGCTCTACAGGGATGTTCCACAAGCACACAACAAACTGAAAATATAATTGAAGACATAAACCTGTACAGGGTGAATTAGGTGGATATATGATTGTGTGTGTATGGGTGTAAGTTTCTAAAAATGGTATGTAATGCCTGAGAGCCACAGGCATGGCCATTCGCATGACCTTTCCCTTCTCTTCCCTGTTCTCTTCAGCGGATCTACATTGTGGAGGAAACTACACAGACCCAGAGGGCCTTCTCTTTTCTGACTTGTCTGGACCTTTCACTCACAACAGACAATGCATCTATATTATAGAGCAGCCCCTAGGAGAACAAATACAGGTCAACTTCACCCAGGTGGAGCTGGAAGGCCAGAGTGGCTGTGCTCAGAGTTATATTGAGGTAACTTTTACTACTCCTAGGCTCTTAGATGATGTTTATCAACATTTTTATATTCTCTACAGTCTAGTGGTTTTCAAGCAGTTGTAGGGCCAGCAGTGTGCAGATTCTCTGGATGATCTGGATGTTAGGAATGCAATTCTGTGTCCTATCTCAGACCTACTGAATCAGAACCTCTTGGGATATATGCCCAGTAATCTGCACCCCAACCGTCCCAGTGATTATGACTCAGGCTAGAGTCTGAGAACAACTGTTCTAGAGAGTATGAAAGAATTTGCCAAAAATAGATCTATAGTTGGTGAAACAGGAGATTGGTAATGAAATAGCAAAGGACAGAAATGTAAGCTGAGACTAGGAACTCAGATGCTATGAAACTGACCCTTAATAACTAAGGTGAGTGCAAATAAGAAGGACTAATAAGTTGTACTAATAAGACATCGTTTTCATGGATTGTCCGGGAAACTCAACCCAGAAAAGGAAAAGGATTTGCCCAGGTGAGCTGGTTATTCAGTGGCAGAGAAGTCAGGGTGTTGAACAGCCCTTGTTTTGGACTTTAGTTTCTTTTTCCTTCATCAGCACTACTTGCTTTCTCAAAAAACTTTAGCTCTGATTTAAGTGTGTGTAATTATTGTAATAACAAAGAATATCTGAAACAAAAAGGCAGTTTTTGTTTGCCTGGCCTGGTATTTCTTTTGCTTAATTATCGGTCAAGCCACAAATTAAAATGTTTAGCAAGAAAGACAAAACACTTTTTGTTGGGTGCAATCATTTTATATAAACTCAGAGAGGCATTGACAGTTTTGTTTGTTCATGGAGTTAGACCCAATTTATTTTTCCAGGAAAAACCTTTGTAACCCCTTGCCCTCTTCCCTCCTTTATGTGTGGTGAGGAAACAAAAAATTTTAGCATAAGATCTGGATTTAGCTGAAAAATGAAGTACACTGACCATGGCACCCCAGCAATATTTATTGTATTGAAGCACAGTTGAGATACACATCACATTAGTTTCAAGTGTGTACAACATAATGATTCAACATTTGTATACGTTGCAAAATGATCACCACATAAGTGTATTTACCTACCTGTAACCATACAAAGTAACACTTTTTTTTCGTATGATGGGAACTTTTAAGATTTCATTTTTAGTAACTTTCAAATTTGCAGTACAGTATTATTGATTATAGACCCCATGTTGTACATTACCTCCTCATGGTTTATTTCTTTTATGACTGAAAGTTTGTAGTGTAACACTCATGAGGTCCATCTGTGTTGTTGCAAATGGCAAGATTTCATTCTTCCTCATCTTCTTTGTCCATTCATCTATCATTGGACACGTAGGTTGTTTCCATATCTTGGGTATTGGAAATAATGCTGCAGTGAACATAGAGGTGCATATATCTTTTTCAAATTAGTGGTTTCCTTTTCTTTGGTTAAATACTAAAAAGTAGAATTGTTGGATCATATTGTACTTGTATTTTTAATTTTTTGAGGAACTTCCATATTGTTTTCAATAGTGGTTACACCCCCACCAACAGTGCACAAGGGTTCTTTTTTTTTTTTTTTTTTTTACCACATCTTTGCTAACATTTGTTATTTTTTTGTCTTTCTGAGAATAACTATTCGCACAGGTGTGAGGAGTTATTGCAGTTTTGATTTGCATTTCCTGGATATTTAGTGAGGTTGAACATCTTGTCACGAGTCTGCTGAACATTTGTATGTCTTCTTTGGAAAATGTCCACTCAGATCTTCTGCCAATTTTTAAATCAGATTTTGTTTATTATTGAATTGTGTGATTTCTTTATATATTTTGGTTTTTAACTATTTATTTGATATATGATCTGCAAATGTCTTCTCCCATTCATTAAGTTGCTTTTTTGTTTTGTTCATAGTTCCCTTCACTTTGCAGAAGCTTTTTAGTTTGATGTAGTCTTTGTTCATTTTTCTTTTGTTGCCATTGCTTCTGGAGTCAGATCCAAAAAGATATCGCTAAGACCAATGTCAAAGAGCTTCCCACATGTTTTCTTCTAGGAGTTCTGTGGTTTCTGGTCTTATGTCCAAGACTTTAATCCATTTTGAGTTAATTTTGTGAATAGTGTAAGATAGTGGTCCAGTTTCATTCTTTTGCATGGGGCGGTCCAGTTTTATCAACACTGTTTATTGAAGATATTTCTTTTCCCCATTGTACGTTCTTGCCTCCTTCATTGTAAATAATAAACCCAATATAATTGGGTCTATTTCTGGGTTTTCTGTTCTGTTCCGTTGATCTTTGTGTCTGTTTCTGTGCCAATACTATGCTGTTTTGATTACTCTAGCTTTGTAGTATAGTTTGAAATCAGGGAGCATGCTACCTCCAGCTTTGTTCTTCTTTCTCAGTATGGCTTTAGCTATTTAGAATCTTTTGTGATTCTCTACAAATTTGAGGATTGTTTTTTCTCTTTCTGTGAAAAATGCTGTTGGAGTTTTGATAGGGGTTGAATTGAATCTGCATATCACTTTGGGTAATGTGGACACTTTAACAACATTAATTCTTCCAGTCTATGAGCACAGAATATCTTTACACTTATTTGTGTCTTCTTCAATTTCTTTCATTAGTGTTTTATAGTTTTCAATGTACAGGACTTTTACTTCCTTGGTTAAATTTATTCTATTCTATAGAATAAATTTATTTTATTCCTTTTGATACAGTTGTAATGGAGATTATTTTCTGAATTTCTCTTTCTGAGACCTTGTTAATAGTATATAAAAATGCAACATAGTTCTGTATGTTGATTTGACATTCTGCAGCTTTACTGAATTTATTAGCTCTAATGGTTTTTGGTCTGCTATGTAGGATTTTCTATATATAAATCATGTCTTCTGCAAATAGTTGCTGTTTTACTTCTCCTTTCCAATTTGGATACCCTCCCCCCTTTTTTTCATTTTCTTGCGTATTCACTTGCTAGGAATTCCAATATTATGTTAAATAGAAGAGGCAAGCATAGGCATCTATCTTGTTCCTGATTTTAAGGGAAAAGCTTTTAGCTTTTCTTCACTGAATAATGTTAACTGTGGGCTTGTCATATATGGCCTTTATTATGTTGAGGTTACTCTACCTATACCCACTTTGTTGAGGCTTTTTATCATAAATGGATGTTGAATTTATTCGAATGCTTTTTCTTTATTGAGATGATCGTATGATTTTTATCCTTCATTTTGTTAATGTAGTATGTCACAATAATTTATTTGCATGTACTAAAACATCCTTGCATTCCTTGGAATAAATCACACTTGATTGTGGTACATGACTCTTTTGATATATTGTTGAATTCAGTTTATTGGTATTTTGCTGAGGATTTTTGCATCTAAGTTCATCAGGAATATTGGCCTACGATCCTTTTTTTTGGTGGTGTTTTTGTCTGGTTTTGGTATTAGGGTAATGCTGGACTCAGAAAATGAGTTTGGAAGCATTCCTTACTTTTCAAATTTTTGAAAGAGTTTGAGGTGGATACGTTTTAAATCTTTGAATGTTTGGTAGAATCCATCACTGAAGCCTGGACTTTTGATTGTTGGTTGATTTTTGACTACTGGCTCAATCTCTTTTTTAATAGCTGGTCTATTCAGATTCTCTCTTTTTCATGATGCAGTATAGGTATATGTTTCTAGGAATGTATCCATTTCTTTTAGTTTGTCCAATTTGTTGGCATATAATTTTTCAAAGTAGTTTCTTATGATCCTTTGTATTACTGTGGTATCTGATAACTTCTCTTTCATTTCTGGTTTTCTTTTGTTTGAGCCCTCTGTTTTTCTCGGTTACTGTCACTAAATGTTTGTCAATTTTGTTTATCTTTTCAAAGAACCAGCTATTAGTTTCATTGATTAATTTGTGCTCTCTTTTAAATCTGTATTTCATTTATTTTCACTCTGATCTTTATTATTTCTTACCTTCTACTAATTTTGGAGATAATTTGTTTTTCTTTATCTAGTTCATTTAGGTGTCAACTTAGGTGGTTTATGTGAGATTTTTCTCATTTCATGAGGTAAGCCTAAATCTTGCTTGCCTATTAGAACTGCTCTTGCTGCATTCAATACATTTTGGTATGATGCATTAGCATTTTCGTTTGACTCCAGGTAGTTTTAAAAATTTATTCTTTGATCTGTTCATCAACCCATTGGTTTTCAGTAGCATGTTGTTTAATGTTCACGTTTGTGATTTTTAAAGCTTTCTTCTTATAATTGATTTCTAGTTTCATACCATTGTAGTTGGAATAGATGCTTGATATGATTTCAGTCTTCTTATATTTATTGAGAATTGTTTTCTGTTTTAACATATGATCCAACCTGGAGAATGTTCCATGTGAACTTGAGGAGAATGTATATTTTGATGCTCTGGGGTGGAATGTTGTGTATATATCTATCAAGTCCATGTGGTATGATGTATCATTTAAGGTTGATGTTCCATAGTAATTTTCTGTTTGGATGATCTATCCATCGATGTAAATGGGGTGCTAAAGTTTCCTACCAAAACTCTATTATTGTCAATTTTTCCCTTTAGGTGAGTTAGTATTTGCTTTACATATTTAGGTTCTTTCCTGTTGGGTACATAAATACTTATAAATGTTATACCTTTTGTTGGATTGACCCCTTAATCATCATGTAATGCCTCTCTTTGTCTTTTATAAGCATCTTTGTTTTAAACTCTATTTTATTTGATATTTGTATAGCTACCCCAACTTTCTTTTGGTTCCCATTTGTGGGAAATATCCTTTTTCATCACTTCACTTTCAACTCAGGTGTGTCCTTACATCTGAAGTGAGTCTCTTGTAGGCAGCATATAGATGGGCCTTGTTTTTCTATTTTTATTTTTTTAATACATCCAGCCCCTCAATGTATTGGAGAATTTAGCACATTTACATTTAAAGCAATTATTGGTAAGTATGTACTTACTCTACTTTGCTTATTGTTTTCTTTGTGTTCTGTAGTTACTCTCTGTTCCTTTTTTCTTCTATTTGGCTTATTCTCTTGTGGTTTGATGACTTTCTATAGTAGTATGCTTGGATTCCTTTTTCATCATCTTTTGTGTACCTACTATAGGTTTTTGCTTTGTGGTTACCATGAGGCTCACATATAACAGCCTATATTTATAACAATTTATTTTCAGTTGACAGCAAATTAAATTTTAACACATTCTAAAGTTCTACATTTTTACTACCCCCACTACATTTTATCTTTTTGATGTCACATTTTACATCTTTTTATTCTGTATATCCCTTCAGTAATTATTGTGGTTATCATTATTTTTTTCACTACTTTTGTCTTTTAATCTTCTTACTAATATTATAAGTGATTAATTCACTCTTTACTATATATTTACCTTTACCAGTGAGATTTTTTACTTTCATATTTGTTCTTGTAACTGATACGCACCCTTTCTTTTTAGCTTAAAGAAGTTCTTTTAATTTTTCTCATAAACTTGTTTAGTGTTGAATTCCTTTAGCTTTTATTTATCTGGAAAGCTCTATATCTCTCTGTCAATTCTGAATGATAACCTTGCTGAGTAGAGTATTCTTGGTTGGAAGTTGTTTTCTTTCAGCACTTTGAACATATGCTCCTCAATTCTTGCCTGCAAATTTTCTGCTAAGAAATCTGCTGGCAGTGTTATGGTGGTTCCTTTATATATAACACGTTTTTCTCTTACTGTTTTTAAGATTCTCTCTTTAACTTTTGACATTTTAATTATAGTGCATCTTGGTGTGGGTCTCTTTGAATTCATTTTCTATGGACTTCTATGGGCTTCCTGGATCTGGATGTTTCTTTCTTTCCCCAAATTAGGGACTTTTTCAGCCATTATTTCTTCAAATAAGTTTTCTGCCCCTTTCTCTCTCTCTCCTCCCTAGGGGACCCCTATAATGTGGCTGTTATTCTACTTGATGATGTCTGATAGGTTCTTTAAGCTATTTTTGGTTTAAATTTTTTTTCTTCTTGCTGCTCTGTTTGTGAGTTGCACTGTCCTGTCTTCCAGCTCCCTGATTCTGTCTTCTGCTTCAAATGTTGTTGAACCCTCCTAGTGTATTTTTCAGAGCAGTTATTGTGTTCTTTATTTCTGTGGCTTCAGTTTGGTATTTTCTTATACTTTCTGTCTCTTTGTTGAAGTTCTCACTGTGTTCATCGATTCTTCTTCAGAGGTCAGTGAGCATCTTTATGACCATTACTTTGAACTCTTTATCAGGTAAATTATTTATCTTTGTTTCCTTAAGGTATTTCCCTCCCTGCCTCCTTACCCCCCCCCCCGCCCGGCCCACACTCCTAGGGTTTTATCTTGTTCTTTCATTTGAACATATTCCTCTGTCTCCTCATTTTGTTTATCTCTCTGTGTCCCTTTCTATGTATTAGGTGTAACAGCTATCTTTCCAGGTCTTATATGAATGATCTTTTGTAGGAAATAAACCTTATCATTTAACCTTGCCCTAAGCCTTCGGTGTCTTTCAAACCTTTGTGATAGTCTAAGCAGCCGGACTTTTTCTTGGTAGGTCCCAGTTATTGAGGGTATGCCAAGACCTATGAGTGTTCCTGAGAGACGATCTCAGTCAGCACTTAGTTTCAGGCTGGTTAGAGGCTAGATCCTCAGGCAGCAGCTTTTATGGTATGCAAATATATACAATCCTGTGGGACCTCAATTGTACCCTCTGCTGGCTCTGGTTCAAGTGATCTAGATGTGTCCCCTTAGCAACAGTTGCAAATTTCAAGGCTCCATATGAGTGTTTGGACTTTTTTCTGGGAGGTATTGTTGAGATGTAGTAAGATCAAGTACGAGCTCAAAGATGCTTTCCTATAGCCTCTGTTTCCCAAGAACACTTTCGTAACCTGAAATTCCTGTCAGGTAGATAGGACTTTTTCACAGCAAGTCTGGGAATGTGTTTCAGTCTGCTGTCTGTGCAATGCCCTATGGTGATAGCCTGCCAAGAATTTTCTTTCCATTTGTTTCAGACCCATAGGACCTAGGCCCAATCCCCCTTGGCCATGAGAACCAGACATATTCTCATGGGACATTCCTTGTATGGATTGCATCAGCTGGCTGGCTTTGGTGGTGCCACTGTGAAGGAGCATGCGGGGGTGGGGCGCTCACTAGGTCATCATTGGCAAGGCCAAGGTGGAGTGGCATATGAGGGTGGGGCACTCACCTAGCTGACTTTGGGTAAACTGCTGAATAGTGGTGTACAGGAGTGGGGTGCTTGTCCACCTTAGATGGGCTCATGGGGTGCAGCACATAAAGTCTGAGCATGCCCACCAGCACTAGCAGGTTAGAAGGAAAATGCTGAAAATGGTACCTGCCAGTGTCTCTGTCCCCAGAGGGAGTTTCTGTAGGCTCCTGCTCTTCTGGCAGGTGCTTTAAGAACAGTAAATGAATCTCCTTTACTTATGGTCTAAGTGCTTTTCAAACTGCTGCTTCTGTACTAGGTTCCAGGGTGAGTGAGTCTGTGTGTGAGCTCTTGAAGAGTGAAGTCTCCATCCCTTACAGCCATATGGTTCCTGGACCTAAGCCTCACTGGTTTTCAAAACCAGACATTTTTGGGGTCTCATCTCCTTGGTGTAGGTTCCAAGATTTGGGTCCCTCATGTGGGGACAACCCCCTTGCTCCTCAGGGAGATTGTGAGATGCCTCAACCGTGGGCTGCTGTACTGGAGATGGGTGTTTTTGGAGAGACTGTGTCTCCCATTTTGATGTCCCCTTTTTATTTCTTGTTGTGGAGGAGCTTGTTCAGGTATTTTTCAGGTCATCTTCAGAGGGAATTTTTCTGTATGTAGCTGTAGACTTGTTGTGTTCCTAGGAGGAGGTGAGTTCAGGAACTTTCTATGCTGTCATCTTAAACTGCTTCTCTGGATTCAGCAACCTAGCTGTTTTTTTGTTTTTGTTTTTTTGTTTTTTTTTAAACCAGAGACTTTTGACTTAGATGGTGAGGTAAACGTGTATACTCATTCCATTTATGTTCTCTTAAGTATCTCATAAAATACGTGAAAGTTTTGGGGCGCCTGGGTGGCTCAGTCGGTTAAGCGTCCGACTTCAGCTCAGGTCACGATCTCACGGTCCGTGAGTTCGAGCCCCGCATCAGGCTCTGGGCTGATGGCTCAGAGCCTGGAGCCTGCTTCCGATTCTGTGTCTCCCTCTGTCTCTGCCCCTCCTGTTCATGCTCTGTCTCTCTCTGTCTCAAAAATAAAATAAACGTTAAAAAAAAAAATTAAAAAAAATACGTTAAAGTTTTATGCTATCTATTTTAGATACATTTATGTAAATAAAAATTAAATTTCCAACATCTGCTTTTTAACTTTAAGAACAGTAAAAATAGCTTGCACTTAGAGACTACTTACCATGTGCCAAGTGCTATTCTAAGCCTTTAAAATACTATAAGATTTATATAAAATATAAATATAAATATAAGATTTACTATAAAACACTCTAATAAATTAAGTAGATAACCATTACTAACTTCCTACTGTCTGTTGGATGTGATACACGTTTTACATGAGTTAATTCATTGAATCTTCACAACAACTGTTATTATTCCTTTGTGATATGAGGAAACTGAGGCCCAGAGAAGTTGTCACTTGCCCATGGTTACATGTCTGTGGAGTAGGGGAGCTGGACGCTGAATTCGTTCCAGTTGTACTGTTCTCTGATAAGAACAGAAACACAATTGTGTAGCTATGACTCCAAAAGGTGGCTCACCTTCCATAAGAAGGAAGCTCTTATGAATTTCCCAATTCCATATGTGGCTCCCTGGTCACAGGACTATAACACGGAACCAGGCACAATGCTTTTCTCAGACAGGAAGAACTGTAATTCTAATTTTTAGGGAAATCTGAGTACCTTTCTATTAGGGGCTATGTGGTGGTTCTAATGACTCGAAGCAGTCATCAAAGCATCTGGAATGATATATCCTCTCTGGCATTGCAGTGCTCTCTAACTGAATTTCCATAAGGCGTTACATGAATTCTGAATTGCTGTGGAAAGTTATTAAAAAAAACAACAACTAGCATCAAAAGAGTTAATTTTATAAAACAGAGTGGGAGAATGTTTTATGGCCAGAAGAGGATTATAGTTAATTTATCTAAGTTCTTATTTATTTTTTTCAGTCATTTGATGACTGTAGAAGCTTGGAAAATTCTTCATCTGGATGTTTCAGTTTCTACTTCCACAAGATGCCCTACCTATCCTTCAAACTTTGTGATAATAAGTAAAGGCAGTGAATGATAAAAGAAGTGTCAGCAATTAAAAACATAATAAGAATGCAAGGTTTTCCCAGGCCAAGTTTCTAACTCCTGCCTTGAATTTATCAGTTCAGAGACAGCTGATAAGACCTTTCATGGCTGCCCATTGGAGTATTGAGATTCTGATGTGCACACACACTCAAAGTCTTGATCAGATTTCCCTCAGGGGTTGTTGATGGAAAAAAATACAAGAGTGCTATTAGAAGGACAGGACATGTATAGTGATTTAAATAATTGAATAGATTTTCTATTATGTCCTTGACCATCCTAAAGGCATACAATCAATTGATTTATAGAATTTTAGCACCAGCAAGGGCCTCAGAGGTCATCTAATTTAAATTCCTAATTTTACCAATGAGGAAATTGAGGTCACAAAGATCAAACTCTAGTTACTGTCAGAATAGGATTTAGATGTACCTTCATGGGATTCTGGATAGACATATGTTGACTCACATCAATTTCTTGCCAGTAAATCATATCCCTCTATTGGGGTAATTTGTGAATTAACCCATTTTTTTTTTAAAAAGTACGTATATTTCTTTTCATGTCCTTCAGACAGTAGGCATGGAAGAAAGTGGTGCTGGAACCAAATTCAAATGGCATTATTATGAATCAATATATTGCTCCCTGAAATGATGGTTTCATTTTTTAAAGGTATATCTAAAAAGTTAATGTTTAAGCAAAGGAATAAAAAAAGAATAATGGTATTTTAGGTACATTAATGGTTTGGAGAGCAGATGACTTTGCCATTTACTAACTCTTTGAGAGAGAAAAGACCACCCAAAATTTTAGAAAGAGTGAAAAGCAGAGAGGGAATTCTAGAGAGATCTGGGAGAATGATAATAGAAAACTTTCTTTTGAAGGAATAGATGCCCCTCTAAAAATCCTAGATCTTCTCATTCTGTAGTTCCAGTTGGCTTTTGCCATGTGAATATATCCTTTAAATGACGATGTTATTGCCTAGTCTATCTTTTTTCATGTATAGTGTAGTTTTGGAAGAATTTTTGCTCAGTAAGAGAGCTCTGTAAAACTTTTATTGAGAATAAAATTTAACTATAGAAGATAATAAATGTGGTATTGGCCGGACCTAGTATAGCAAATCTTTATTTTTCTTTTGTTTAACAAGAAGCACACCTTTATGAATTAATTCTTGGATTTATATCTCTCTCTCAACTAAGGTTTCTGCTTTTAAAAACACACATTGCCCATGGGTGATGTAATGTGGCTGGTAACAAAATAATGAGCATAGCAAGAACAGATCAACTGTCAGTTCATCTGTTTTTGGCAAAGAGAGCTTTTACATTGTATGGAACAAATCAATGAATCGGGCAGAAGCATCTTTCCAGAAAAAAAAAGCACCTCTCATTAATATTTCATAAGTGATTTAAGCTGTCAGAACTCTAAGTGAAGGACACATAAGGAAGTCATGAAAGTTTAATTTTTAATCCCAGAGAGTGCAAGTAGTAGGCCGAATAATAATTTTAGAAGCCTATATGATGCTAAGGACAGGGCTTGAAATGGGATATAGAAAGAAATGAATAGAATCTCCTTGACCAATCCTGGATCCTCTGACCCCTTGGTAGCCAAGAATTCTGGTAAGTGGAAAGGGAACCACATAAGAGAGGCAGATAAGGGAAGGGGAAGCAGAAGTGCCTTCTGAGGAAATAGGAGGGCTTCTGAGAAAGTTGTTCCTTCTTAGAAGTGGAAAGCAAACAGAGAACAATGGCACAGAAGAGTTGAAGACTCTAATAAGATAGAGAGAAGTAAGTTATACTAATCTGTTGTCTGAAATATAGGGAATGTGTACCTATTCTTCAAGTGTCATTGAATGACATTAACCATGTTTTATTTTATTTTTAATTAATTAATTAATTAATTAATTTTTGAGAGAGAGAGAGAGCTCCATGTACGAGCAGGGGAGGGGCAGAGAGAGAGGTGGGGAGAGAGAGAATCTCCAGCAGGCTCTGCATTGTGAGTGTGGAACCAGACTTGGGCCTCGAACTCACAAACCATGAGATCATAACATAAGCTGAGATAAAGAGTCGGACTCTTAGCTGACTGAGCCACCCATGCGCCCCCATATTAGCCATATTTTAGACCTCTTGCCAATCCCAGCCACTTCACAAAACAAAAATTGTACGCATATCTCTTTACCACGTAATGAAACTAGAATTATTGATAAAAAAAAATTTTTTTAATGTCCAAATACTTGGAAATCTATAAACTCTCTCCTAAATAATTACTGGGTTAAGGAAGGAAATAGAAAATGAAATGAAAGACAATGTAGAAAATAAGAAAGAGAAAATGCTAGGTATCAAAATCTGTGAGACATGATAAAACTCAATGTCCAGGTAAAATCTTCAAGCTTATAAAGAAGGAGCTAAAAATTGGAAGAGTGAGGGAGTACAACAAGCTGAAAGACTGGAGACCTATCTTCCCTCTGATCTTTTATCACTTCCCCCTCTTCTTCCCACTCCTTCCCTCCCCCACCCTGCCCAGCTGGCCCCACACAGCTTTCCCACATCTCCACACAAGACTTCCTTTTGCTTTTTGTTAGGCATTGAAGCTGTTCATCTCCATCCTTGAGATTGGTTGAGGGAGGGCTACGACAACGTTTGGTCCGCCTGAAGACACTTGTTATCCTCAAGGGAACATGCCGGTTACAGTCTCATGGCTGTGACTCACCGAATAATTCTTAAGAGTAAAAACCCGAATGGCAGAGAGAGACTTCTGACAACCGAAACCGGAAGGCAGCTGCAGTAAGCGAACAACCAGCGGAGGCCGAGGAGTATTGTTCTCCAGTTAAGCACGTGTTGAAATTAATTTTGGCTCAGAGAAATAGTCTTTCTAGAGATGGCAGGAAAAAAAGGGGAAATGAAGTGATATTCAATAGCTTGCCTTCTTGAGCATATTGGATTTGGGGTTTTGGCAGCAACTGGAAACACTGGGTTACTATCTTAGCTCTGTGGTCAGCGCGGTCTTTCCACAATTGCTTGGCCATCCTGGTCTTTTGTCGTGGAGTGACAAAACACGCCGTTGCTCAGGTGAAAGCATCCCATAGCCTGGTGTAGTGGGAGCCGGGGAAAAGAGTGAGATGGTAGTCCCACCTAGTTTGGGAGGTGTGAGGCCTTGTACAGAACAGATCCTTGCTGTATGTGAAGGAGTTGCATGCTCATGGGGAGATCGCAAACCCAGTGGGACATGGAGATGCAGAGGGTGTTGGAAAGGGCACCTATCTGGAGTGCTACAAACCATCTGGAGAAATCGAGAGGATGGCCAGTTCTCTCTGATATTAACAAACACAATATTGCATGGAAACATGCAAAAGGTTTTCAACTGTCTCTTTTACTAAGGACAAGACATGTATCATCTGCAAGCCTCAGTTTTCCTCATCTATAATAGGAATAGTAATATAGTCTTCTCAAAAGAATTAAAAGGCTCATCAATTTATTTATTCATTCTCTACATATTTATCAAATGACTTAGATACCAGGCACTGTGCTTGGCAATGGGTGTTTAAAATAGACAGATATTAGGGGCACGTGGGTGGCTCAGTCGGTTAAGTGTCTGACTTTAGCTCAGGTCATGATCTTGTAGTTCATGAGTTCGAGCCCCATGTCGGGCTCTGTGCTGACTGCTTGGAACCTGTAGCCGGCTTTGGATTCTGTGTCTCCCTCTCTCTCTGCCCCTCCCCCACTCGCTCTCTCGCTCTCTCTCTGTCTCTCTCTCTGGGAAATAAACATGAAAAAAAATAGATATTAAACAAGCAAGCACCCAACTATGTAATTTCAGGTTGGGAAACATACCATGAAGGAAAGAAACAGTCCCATGGGAGAAAATCATAGGGCTGATGACTTCAATTGAATGGTTAGAAATATCTTCCCCAAAGATGTCACATTTTGGGTCTGAGGATGAGAAGGAGTTAGCAGTGAGTGCCACGAGTCAAGAGAAGGATGATTCCAGCTGGAAATGCCAACACAGCCTTTGAGAGTGAATTGAGAAAAAAAAAATCTTGACAAACTCAGAATTGTAAAGAGACTAGTGTGGCTGGAATCGCAAAGAAGAGGGAGAGAAAAAAATTAGGCAGGAGCTAGACCTTGTAAGACTTTGTAGATGGAGGTAAAGAACACAGACTGGCTCAGTGGAAAGGGAAACAATTAGAATGTTTTCAGCACAGTGCCTGGCACCCGTGTGAATGGTTACTAAAAGTTAACGGGAGGGTGATTATGATCGTGATGTTGGGGAGAAGAAAAAGGGAGGAGAAGGTGACATAATGGAGTTTGAGATCATGTAGGTTCTCACTTCTAGGTGAAACTAGTCAAGTCTTCTTGATTTGGGGGAAGGAGATTTTTTAAAAAATTAGATAAAGGATAAGTTTACTGATAGAGATATTAGAAGGGGCACTGTTTCATGAGGCATACAACACTTTAAAATTATAACTATGAGGGGGCGCCTGGTGGCTCAATCGGTTAAGCATCTGACTTCCACTGAGGTCATGATCTCGCAATTCATGGGTTTGAGCCCTGCGTCCGGCTCTGCGTTGACAGCTGGGAGCCTGGAGCCTGTTTTGGATTCTGTGTCTCACTCTCTCTGCCCCTCCCCCGCTCATGCTCTGTCTCTCTCACTCTCTCTCTCTCTTTCTCTCTCTCAAAAATAAATAAACATAAGAAAAATTAAAAAAAAATAAATGAAATGAAATCATGAAACATAATAACAAATAATGAATGGTAATAACATAAGGAAATAGCTTTTAATCCCTGCGTGGCTTCTCTCATTTCTTATTCCTCACCTTTTTATCCTCTCATTTGCAGTGGGGCCACATCCTCCTCCTACACGCCCAAATTAACCCGAGACTGGTCTGCAGGATCAAGTCTTTATTTAGCTAAGGGGCATTTCAGCCTGAAGCTCCTTTCACAAGACGCTGCATGTTCAAACACTGCTGCATGCGAGGGTTCTGTCTACAGCTCTTAGTTAGGCCGAGCTTACATGCCCGCATATTTGGTTGCTTTGAATTAAATCCATTTAATACTTTAAATAGATTTTTGGAATTGTTATATAAAAACATATCTGGATACATGGCAGATACAAACACATTGAGCACATGGATTGAGATGTGGCTTTGGGACCTGGTCCACTGCAGATGTTAAAGCTTACTGCTGACTGGGCTCCAAGGGCTCAACCTTCAATTTCATATGAACTGTGTTTCTCGGCCCAGTTCATTTTAGCTTTCTCTCCAGGAAATAGTTCGTTTGTAAGAACTCTGTTTGTGTTGTTATTGTTTTAATGAGTAGTTTCTCTCCAAGAATGCAAAAATCAGAAGCCATTTGGGTTATTTCATAGGCTAGAGATCATGGGTCATGGGTTATACACTGTGTCTCTGGGCCTGAAACAGTCAGTCTGAGCTGGATAAGTAAGGCAATCAAAGAGAAACCTGGGCCAGGTCCACAGAACACTGGAATTTTGAATTGGCCCTAGTCATTTCTTTACAAATGAGATCCACTGGAAAGAATGAATTTGTTCTGATGGCTCAGGGCTTTACCTGACTTGTTAAGAAAAACCTCTTAACATAAACCAGTTTTTTTTTAAGTTTATTTGTTTTGAGAGAGAGAGCACAAGCAGGGGAGGGATGGAGCGAGAGAAAGAGAGAATCCCAAGCAGGCTCTGCACCACCGGTGCAGAGCCCGAAACAGGGCTTGAACTCATGAACCGTGAGATCATGACCCGAGCCGAAGTCCGACGCTTAACCGACTGAGCCACTCAGGCGCCCCAATATAATCCAGATTTAAATACATATCACTTTTCTGTACATTATACTGCAATAGCAAACTGTCTATAGCAATCAATGAAACAAATCAAAATAACAAACAAAAAATTTCTATGATTTACAACAGCATACGTTTATTGTTTGCCCACATAAACATGTTGGTTTTGGGTCAGTGACAGTTCTGTTGCCAGGCAGTTCACTCTGTTCCATTTGTCCCTGGGACCCGGGTTCTTGATCTCGTAAGAAAAGAAAGAAAAAGGGGCACCTGGGTGGCTCAGTCAGTTAAACGTCTTGACTCTTGATTTCAGCTTAGATCATGATCTCACGGTTCATGAGTTGGAGACCTGCATCAGACTCTGCACTGGTGGCATGGAGCCTGCTTGAGATTCTCTCTCTCTGCCCCTTCCCTCTCATGTGCTCTCTCTCTCTTTCTCAAAAATAAATAAATAAACGTTAAAAAAAGTAATAAAGGAAAGCAAAAGATGGTTGAATCCTTCAGTTACTCCCAAAGCTTCTGCTTGGAGATAGATGGCATTATCACTTCTGCTCGTGTTATGCTGGGCAAAGCAAACCCTAAGGCCAGGCCCAGTCAATGGAAAGAATAAGTATTAATTCTCCATGGGAAGGTGCTGTAAGTTACATGGCAATGAGCAGAGATGTTAGATCCCCTTACAGGGAGGAATATAAATATTTAGGAAAAAGAATACAGTCTATCCTGGTGCCAAAGCACAAAGAAAAGAGTGTATTTTTGTAGGGCGGTGGCGGCATGCAAATTTATAAGTCCTATAGTATTGAATGCAGAATGGGCTGCAACAAATATTGGGGATCACTTTAGAACATTTGATGAACTTTATTTGTCTCTTTCAAAGGATTTGTGGTTAAGATATTGTCATGTCCAGGATCCACAGAGAATACTGCCATTCAGAATTAATAAGGTTTCATTTCCACAGAGAGAGAGAAATGCAGCCCAAATCAATTGTACCTTCGAGGTTTAGGGCCCTTAAGCCCTATAAGTTCCTCTTAAAACATTTGGACTGCAGCTGCCTTTCTCCTTGCTAAAATCCTTGAATTTCATTAGCAAGGTCCCGGGGGAATGGCCCACTTTAGCTTGCTCTGATGCTATTTGGCCGTTTTTCTCCCTTCTTGTCATCTTCTAACAGGCAAAATGCAAAAGAGAGACTTCAGTCTGAACAGAGGAGCATGGAGTCCCAGAGGATCAGAGAGGAGGGTGATATATTACTCTGTGTTTCATGCTTCTTGGTTTCCAAGAACCAGTATGTTTGTGTCTCTAACAAAAATTGAACCATTATACCACACCTTAAAATTAATGAATCAACAAACATTTGTCAAATACCTGTTTGCAAAGGTCTGTTAGATGCTAAAGGCATGACAGACGTTATCTCCTCCCCCAGAGATCTGTTTGGTTAGAGAGATATTTAGCATAACTTTAAGACAATATGCAAAATTCATGTTACGGCTCATAGAAACAAACTGGTTTGGTTATGAGTCAGTGGAGAGGGATGTGATTTTTAACATCTGTGTAAGATTCTATCATACAGCTGTTCCATAATTTATTTAATCACCCTCCTATTATTAGACACTGGGAGTATTTTCAATATTCTAATTATAGAGCAACTTCAATCGGAATCCTTGTGTGTCTTTGCCTGTATCTCGAATGATTTCCCAATGATGGATGTTAAGGAGTGAGGTTACTGAGTCCCACATGAACATTTTGAAGACTCCTCCTGATACATAGTTGAATTATTTTCCAGAAATTTATATATGCTTCCACCAGTTATGGATGGGAGTAACCATATCCCTCCCCTCGCCCTCTGCTTTGAGTATCAGACTTTTAAAATCTTCCCTTTATTGCCCATTTTCCTCAGCCTGGGTAATCCTTCAAATCTCAACTTAAAGGTTATTTCCACTGACAAATATTCTATGATGCCCTGTTTGAGTTCAGGGTTTTAGGGTAAAGTCAGTTTCCTTTAAGGCCTTTTTATATTACTTGTTTCTTTATTCTGAAATGAAAATCATAGATGATATAGCCTGAATACACATATATATATAAAAAAATAAAGTTGGAAGTATAGGATTTAGGAGAAATAATGTAAAATATATATTTCCTTATGTCATTAAGTTAAAAGCCTGGGCAAGCTGCACTAGACGACAAAATGAAACCTTAAATGTTTTCTTTGAATCACTGTGAATGCCACCGTACAAACCCAGGCTGACGTGGCTGTGTAGGTTGGTGACAAATCTTCTGAAATGGCTACCAACTCTTGTCAGATTTCCAGGAAAACAAAACAAAACTTACAATCTTGGAAAATTCAGTGTGTGTTAAAATTGGGCAAAAATATTTTGGGTTTAGTATGTAAAATAGAGCTAGGTTTTATACTTAGTAACAGAACTGCCACTACGTGAAGGTCACACAGGAAATAGGAGAATTTTGGGGTGTGTCTGTCTCTCACTTTTCAGGGTGTTTAGTGTCTTTGGTCCCCAGCCACTAAATGCAATAATGCCTTACCACTATTGTGTTGACTGATTAAAACAAAAACAAAAAAATGCCTTCACCGATTTCTCAAATGTCTCACTACCTATCGAGACCCGTCGTGTTAAGTAGTAATACAGCCTCTTGTACTTTCCCAAACATGACACTAATGCTCTTAGAAAAACATGCTTGCTTATTGTAGAATCCTTGAGCGTGCTGACTGTCCTTCACAGCACCGTCACCTGCACAGGGCCTGGCACTTTCTGATGCCTTGATCATGTTAGTTGAGGGAATGAATTAATATTTGGATGGCTAGACCTCTCAAAAGAATTCTATGTAACAGGAGTAGTATCTATATTCGTAGAATAATTCCTGGTTTTGTGAGGACCCTCTATTGTTTCACCTCTAAAAATGTCAACAATAGCAATAGCTATTCTTCAGTTCACATTTTTTATTACTAGGCATTTTGCTAAGGAATTCATCCTAGTGTTTCATGCATTTGCTTGAACAAGCCCATGAGTTGGGCTTAGATTTAGTAGATTGCTCAAGAGTGCAGAGGCTTTGGCCTGGTCTGTATGACTCCATAGACTGTGCTTATGGCCAATATAAGACACTGACTATTGATTTACAACGGGTGGTCTTTATTGTATGAAGGAAATTTTCTTTTCCTCCTAACTTTCTAAGAGTTTTGCTTTTAATAAACAGGAATGCTGACATTTCTTTTCTTTTCTTTTCTTTCTTTCTTTCTTTCTTTCTTTCTTTCTTTCTTTCTTTCTTTCTTTCTTTCTTTCTTTCTTTCTTTCTTTCTTTTTTACATCTATGGAAACAGATGGTTTATCTTACTGGATCCATTGATTAGCTTAATTTATAACTTGTAATTTCAAATAATCCTTGCATTATTCAAATTCCCACATATGACTGGTTTATAAGCCTAATGATGAAGCGAATTTGTTTTTCTAGAATTGCGTTTAAGATTTTTATATCGGTGTAAATAGGTGAGATCAATGCATAGTTTCATTTGTATTATTCTCTGTTGGAATTAGTAAGATGGTTCTGAGAGCAATTAGTTGGAGATTGTTCCATATGTGAGGGTACCTTAGAACAAATTATATGTGACAATTATCTGCTCCTTAAAAGCTTGAAATAATTGACAAGGTAGAGCATCTCCTGGAAGTTTTTTTGGCGGGCGGTGGGACGTAGCTATTTGATAATGTTTTCAATTTAATCCATGGTTTATTGTCTACTCAGATTTTATTTTCCTTCTCCTTGAGATAATTTTAGGATTTTCTATTTTTTCTGTAAATAATTATTTACAGAACATTCAACTGTATTAGCATAGAGTTTTACAAAGAATTATTATTCATAGGAAATGAATGTATCAGTATCTGTGTATTTGTATCATCTTTCTCATTTTGGATTTGTGTATTTGTGTTTATTTTTTCTTTATTTTCTTTTATCTTTATTGACAAAGATATGTCTTAAATATCCCCATCCCCGAAACTACCTCCCCAATGCAGTTCTTGAATGTATTCTTTTTTTTTTTTTTTTTTAATTTATTTTTGGGACAGAGAGAGACAGAGCATGAACGGGGGAGGGGCAGAAAGAGAGGGAGACACAGAATCGGAAACAGGCTCCAGGCTCCGAGCCATCAGCAGAGCCTGACGCGGGGCTCGAACTCACGGACCGCGAGATCGTGACCTGGCTGAAGTCGGACGCTTAACCGACTGCGCCACCCAGGCGCCCCTTGAATGTATTCTTGAATTCAACTTTCTTTTGTATTTTATTTATTAGGTTTCACTTTTACTTTATTACCCCTCATTTTGATACCTGTTTCCAATTTTTTAAGTGGACTCCTTTAATCTTCTTTCTGTAATCTACATTTCTGTCTCTTTCTTTCATTAATAAAAGCAGTTTAATCTGTGACTTACTTTAATTACAGATGTGGCTGACACTCGCATATTTTGGTATATCATATTCTCACATTTTGTTGTTTTCTAAATAATCAGAAGTTGTACATTTGTATCCCTTTTGACATTGTAGAAATTATTAGGAGAACAGTTTAAATGCATGCTTTTGGATTTGTTTTTGGTTTAAGATATTATCAATATTTAATGTTATTGCATGGTGCTAAAAAAATGACCCATTGATTACTTTCAAAAATAATATAAATATGTAACCCAAGTTAGATTGTAACTTCTTTTTAAAGTGCCATTTTTTCATCTCCAAATAATCCACCATTGCCAAGGTAATTTTGTTGATTAGGGTTACAGATATGTTTTATTTTTCTCTTTAGGTTCGAGATGATCAAACCTTGCTTGGAAAAGCCTGTGGCAATGAAACTCTCTCTCAGATTAAATCCATTACTAATAGTATCTGGATCAGGCTTAAAATAGCTGGTTCAGTTGTGAGAGCTAGTTTCAGAGCTGTTTATCAAGTTGGTAAGAAAATTTTTAAGTCTCTAATTTGTCTGACTGTAACATTTTAATTTCTTGAAATAATGTAGTCATTTTTATGTCCTTTAGTGGCAAGGAAAAAATTCTAATAGGAAGATTGCATTCCTTTATATTTCTATGCAGAATTAAACTTCGCAATGAACGTGAAGGCAAAAATCATTTATCTCTGAACAAACTCTACTATCATTTTCATATTTACAGCTTGTGGAGGAGAATTAACTGGAGAAGGGGTCATTCGCTCACCTTTTTATCCTAATGTGTACCCAGGAGAAAGGGTCTGCAGGTGGACAATCTACCAACCCCAAAGCCAAGTAGTTATTCTCAACTTCACTGCCTTTGAAATAGGAAATTCTGCCCACTGTGATACAGATTATATTGAGGTAAGAGTGAAATAACTTTGGATATTTGTATTTGGCGGAATATAATTAAAAATATTATGTCATGTTATCCTCAGATCAGCTATATGAAACAAAACTAGTTTGTATAGACCACTATCTCTTATAAATATAGATGCAGAAATCCTCAACAAAATACTAGCTAACTGAATTCAGCTGCATATAAGGAGGAATATACACCATGACCAAGTGGGATTTACCCCAGGAATGTAAGGTTGGTATATATTCAAAAATCAGTGATGTAAAATAAAATAAAGGAAAAACTCTCCACATGATTACCTCAAGAGATGCAAAAAAAGCACTTGACAAAATTCAGCATCTTTTCATGATAAAAATACTCAACAAACTAGCAATAGAAGGGAACTTCCTTCATCCCAAAATGGGCATGTATAAAAAGCCCATAACTAGCATCATATTTAGTGATAAAACACTAAATCCTTTGCCCTTATTGTCAGTAAAAAGGCAAAGATGTCTGTTCTCACTACTTCTATTTAACATTATGCTGGAAATTTTAGCTAGGGCAATTGAGCAAATAAAAGGAGTGAAAATGCATTCAAAATGAAAAGCAAGGAGTAAAACTAACTCTCTTCACAGGTGACATGATCTTGTATATAGAAAATCAAAAGGAATCCACACATACATACACACAAACTATTAGAAGGAATCCACACACACAAACATATTCAGCAAGTTGCATGATACAAGATCAAAATATGAAAGTCCTTTGCTTTTCTATACACTAGCAATGAACAAGTTGAAAATGAAACCAAGCAGACAATGCCATTTACAACAGTATAAAAAAAGAATAAACATTGAGAAATACGTCTTTAAAAAGACATGTAAAACTTGTGCTCTCAAAGCATTGTTGAAGGAAATTAAAGACCTAAATAAGTGGAAAGACATCCCATGTTCATGGATTAGAAGACTTAATGTTGTTCAGTTGGTAGTACTCCCCAAATATATCTCAAGATTCCATTTAATCCCTATCAAAATCCCAGCTGACACGTTCTGCAGAAATTCACAAGCTGATTGTAAAATTCATATGGAAATGCCAGAAAGCATTTTTGGAAAAGAAGAACCAAGTTGGAAGACTCACACTTAACCAATTTCAAAACCTGGAGCAAAGCTACAGTAATAAAGATAGTATGTTAGTTGAGTAAGGACAAAAATATGGAACAACAGAATAGAATTGGAAATATAGAAATAAATCCATACCTTTATGGCCAGCAACCTTTATGGTTCTGGAAAGGGGTGCCACAACATTTCAGTGAGAAAAAATAGTATTTTCAACAAAAGGTGCTTAATATCCACATGCAAAATTATGAGAGCAGACCTCTTCCTTACACCATACACAGAAATTAATTAAAAATGGATCATAGACCTATATGTGGGAGCTAAAACAATGAAACTTTAGAAGAAAACATTGTCACCTAGGTTAGGCCAAGCCTTCTTAGATATTACACAAAGAGCACAACAAAAGAAAAAATAGAAAAATTTGACTTCATCAAAATTAAAAGCAATTTAATTTTTACAATGGGTAAATAATCTAAATATATATTTCTCCAAAGAAGATATACAAATACCCCATAATCATATGAAACAATGCTCAGTATCACTAATCTTCAGGGAAATACAAATCAAACCGTAATGAGATGCTGCTTCACAAGCACTGGGATGGCTATAATCATGAAGTCATAAAATAATGAGTGTTGACAAGGATATAGAGAAATTGGAATCTTTTACACTTTCAATGCTAGTAAGCATATAAAATGGTACAGTCGCATTGGAAAACAATTGCAAGTTCCACAAAAAAATAAACATTTGATCTAGAAATTATCATTTATCATTTGATCCAGGAATTCCACTTCTGGTGCATATCCAAAGGAAATGAATACATGTCCACACAAAAATTCATACATAAATGACTATACTCATTATTCTTGGTAGCCAAAAAGTAGAAACAATATAAATTTCCATCAAATGATGAATGGGTTAATAAAAGTGGTATATCCATATAATGGAATATTATAGGTCATTAAAAAGGAATGAAGAAATGACACATGTTACATGGATGAATTTTGAAAACAGATGGAGTGAAAGAAGATAGTCACTCAAGACCATGTAGTGTGTGATTTTATTTATTTGAAATGCCCAGAATGGACAATCTGAGCCTGGGGTTCAGAAATGGGGAATGACTGATAATGGATATAGAGTTTCTTTGGTGGTGGCCACAATTTATTTTTACTGCATTGATAAAAATATTTCAAAAATAATTATTTTCAAAGCAATTTTCAAAAATAATACCTAACAAAATAAATTTAAATATATCTTTTTTTTTTTTTTTTTTTTTTTTTTTTTTACTAGATTGGTAGTAGTTCCATTTTGGGTTCTCCTGAAAATAAAAAATATTGTGGCACAGACATACCTTCATTTATAACATCTGTGTACAATTTTCTTTATGTCATATTTGTGAAAAGTTCTTCTACTGAAAATCGTGGTTTCATGGCTAAATTCAGTACTGCAGAATTAGGTAAGATACTGATTTTTTCTCCTGCTTTGTCTCTTGGCAGAAAAAGTAAACAGTGGAAATAAATTATTATAGAAAATTCATCTACACTGTAGATGTGTAGTTATCTACATTGTAAAAATTTTAAAGTACATTCAAAGCCAAAGAAAAAATATATTTCTTAATCAGTACATATCAATAGTTAACTGATTTCTATTAATAAGGGAGGACCTAAGTTCACTTAAGTGGCATATGGGGAACATTTTTCTTTTTCAGCTCTTAAGAGGTTATGGTCCAATTGTTTTAGTTTGAATTTTCAGGTAGCTTGTTGGTTACTGGTTCTAATAGTGATGATTATTTTTATTTCAACAGCATGTGGAAAAATTCTCACAGAATCAACAGGAATCATTCAAAGTCCTGGCCACCCAAATATCTACCCTCATGGCATCAACTGTACTTGGCATATATTAGTCCAACCTGGCTACCTGATTCATTTGATATTCAGGAGATTTCATCTGGAGTTTCATTACAATTGCACAAATGACTACTTGGAAGTTTATGACACTGGTTCTGGGACATTTCTTGGGAGGTGAGAATGTTTTGTTTTTATTTATTTTTCTTAACACAAAAGTTTCCTGCTTTCTTTCTTTCCTATTGTGTTGAAGGATGTTAAAATGTACCATGTTGTGTCATAAAAACCAGATGAGATCAACACGCTTCTTAATGACCATTTCTGCTTCACTCCTTACTGCTCTGTAGCCTTAGTCTTCAGCCATTCAGTTTTGTGTAAGTTAAGCATACCCATGAAAACATTACAAAAATCAAGGTAATGTACGCATCCATCACTCCTCTAACTTTCTGACTATTATAATTCCTTACTTCCATCCTTCATCCCCACCCCTAGGAAAGCACCACCATTTCTATTGCTGTAAATTAGCTTGCATATTCTGGAGTTGTATAACTATGGAATTATATTGTATGTGTTTTTTGGGGGGGGGGTCTGGCTTTTCTTAGCATAATTTTTTGTCATTGAGCTTCTAGGATCTGAGCGATTATAGTTTTATCAAATTGAAAATTTTTTGGCCATTAGTTCTTGAAATACTTTTTCTTGAAATACAGTAGTTTTATCAAATTGAAAAATTTGGGGGCCATTAGTTTAGTCCCCTTGGGGACTCTGGTTATAGGTGTCTTAGGCCCTTTGATATTGTCTCAGAATTCATTCATGAACTCTGTTCATTAGATTTTGAGTTTTTGTTCTCTGGGTGTTTCATTTTGGAAAGCTTCTATTGCTGTGTATTCGAGGGTGCTAATCTTCTCTTCTGCAGTGTCTCTTATGCTATTAATCCTACCAAGTGTATCTTTCATCTTAGACATTATAGTTTTCATTTCTGGAAATTCAATTTGGGCCATCTTTGTATCTTCCATGTCTCTACACATTATTTTTTTCCTCTTCTTAAATCTTTAGGATACAGTTATAACTATTTTAATATTTTTGTTTGCTAATCCAGTCATCGATGTCATTTCTTGCTGTGCTCTGATTGATAAAATTTTCTTCTCATTATGGACTCTACTTTCTTATTTTTCATGCCTGGTAATATTTGATAAGATGCCAGATATTTTTTCAAATTTGTATTTTTGTGTACTGGACATTATTGTATTCCTATACGTGTTTTTGAGGTTTATTTTTTTATCAAGTATTTATTTCAATTCCAGTTAGTGACATACAGTGTCATATTAGTTTCAGGTGTACAGTATAGTGTTTCAACACTTCCATACAACACCCAGTGCTCATCACAAGTGCACTCATCACCTATTTCACCCATCCTCCCACCCACCTCCCCTCTGGTAACCACCATTTGTTCCCTATAGTTAAGAGTGTGTTTCTTGGTTTGCCTCACTCCTTTTCTTCCCCCTTTGCTTGCTTCTTTCTTTCTTTCTTTCTTTCTTTCTTTCTTTCTTTCTTTCTTTCTTTCTTCCTTTCTTTCTTTCTAGAGTAGGGAAAAAGGCAGAAAGAGCTAGAGCTAGAGCTAGAGCTAGAGACAGGAGAGAGAGAGAGAGAGAGAGAGAGAGAGAGAGAGAGAGAGAGAGAATCTTAAGCAGGCTCCATGCTCAGTGTGGAACCCAACGCAGGGCTTGATCCCACAACTCTGGAATCATGACCTTAGCAAAAAACAATATTCAGATGCTCAACTGACTGAACCAACCAGGCACCCCTTGTTTGTTTTGTTTCTTAAATTCCACATATGTTGAGCTTTCTTTAAGGATATATTAAGTTACCTGGGAACAACTTAATCATTTCCAGTTTTGCTTTCAAACTCACTTGTTTGTTGTCTCTGAAGAATCATTGTCCTTCTTGTTTGATTTCCAGTGTCTTGAGATCCATTGCTTTATATATTTTGTCCACATTTTTAGTTGTTTCATGTAAAAGTTTATATCGAGCCCCTGTTATTACATCTTTGTTGGAAATGGGGATCTGATGATTTCTTTTTTATTTCTTCTTACATTTCATTTTATTTTTTCTCATCTATTTTAAACATTTTCCCTTTATTCATTATTTTCTTAAACTTATTTCTTCTCCTAGTTTTTTCTCCCTCTTCATTTTTTCTCTTACTCTTAATCTTTCATTTTACAATTTTTCTTCTTTTTTATGAGACTTGATCATAGTCACTGCAAAATATATAATTTTTGATGAGTGACATAAGCTGTAATAATCTTGCCCAAATTTGGTAAATATGTGCATATAAAAAGACATGTAGGGGCGCCTAGGGGGCTCAGTCGGTTAAGCGGCCGACTTCAGCTCAGGTCATGATCTCACGGTCCGTGGGTTCGAGCCCCGCGTCAGGCTCTGTGCTGAAAGCTCAGAGCCTGAAGCCTGTTTCAGATTCTGTGTCTCCCTCTCTCTGACCCTCCCCCATTCATGCTCTGTCTCTCTCTGTCTCAAAAATAAATAAATGTTAAAAAAAAAAAAAAAGACATGTAAATTTTTCATTCACTTACCTTTGTTTTGATCGAGATATTAAATCCTTTAACAATGCAGAGTTTTCTTTTCCTCCCTCGGAACTTAACTCATCTATTTCCCATATTCATCACTACCTCTTATTTTTGTTTTTATATATTTTTCCCATGCCATTCCATTTGGTTAATTTGCTTTGATTCCATTTGGTTAATTTACTTCGATTCCATTTGGTTAATTTGCTTTGATTTGAGATTTCTGTTTTCTAATCACTCTCATAGGTGTTTCTCTAGAAATAAGCTCTTGGAATATCTTTTAGCATTAATTTGAGCATTACTCTCTATTTTCAGCATTATTAGAATAGTTTTTCTGAGTCACATTCGTTCTATTAGGCAAAAATTTAACATGGCTCAGTAACCAAACTTTTACCTCTGCACAGGCCAGATGTTTAAAGATAATAGAGTCCACCTCTATAGGGCTCACTATTCTAGGCACTGTTCTAAGCCTCTTCTATACAGTATACTAACTCAAAATTCTGAAAACAATTCTATGAAATTCTGTGAAGTAGTTACTATCATGACCCCCATTTTAGAGAAGTGAAAACTGAGGCGCCAAGGTTGAGTCATCTGCTCAAAGTCATAATGCCTCCAATGATGGAGTTGACTATAGTTTATAAACTGTAGTTTATGGTATATGGTTTCCCGCTGTTGTGTAAGTTTATTACATTTTTGTTAAGAAGTTAATTCATATGATGTACAGTGACTTAGTAGAGCTTCTGCTATCTCATTTCACTAAACTTCTTATGTACGACAAGCCACACAGGTAAGTATAACACTTAAAACCATTTCAGGGAAGTAATCATGAATAGGATGATCTTCAGCAACTTTGTGAATGTTTTGTGCCTGAAATATATTTGGTTTTTAAGGTTAATAGGGGATACTATTTTTATTTTTACATGTCCTAATATTTGGTACCTCATTTCAAGTATACTAATAAAAATTTAAACCTCTGTTCCTTCTTGGTTTCGAACAGATACTGTGGAAAATCAGTCCCGCCCTCTCTTACCAGCAGTACCAATGCATTAATGCTTGTATTTGTGGCTGACTCTGACCTTGCATATGAAGGCTTTTTAATAAACTATGAAGCAATTGACATGTCAGCAGGTAACAAAACAGCCTCGTCTCCTTGGTACCAACTTGGTTCCTTACAAGATAGTACTATGAGAATACTTTATCTTTGAACCCGTGGTGCACAATGAAAGCTGATGTAGAAAAGAGTGTGGTGACTCCAGTACCTTCCTTCTTAAAAATAATGATTAGACCAGAGTACCGTATCAGTGTTAAATTTTCTAATTGTAATAATTGTACAGTGTTTTGTCAGAGAATGTTTTCCTTCTTAGGAATGATACATCGATGTTTTTAGAGGTAAAGACATTGCATGTTTCCAAATGATTCTCAATTGGTTCAGATAATAAGGGAGTAAGTTGGAGAAAGAGACAGAGATAAAGCAATGAGGGCAAAATACAAATATGTAGTAAATCTAGGTGAGAGGAATTTGGGAGCTAGTTCTTAAACTTTCAAGCTTAAAATTCTATCAAAATTAAAAATTATTTAAGAGACTAAATACTAATTTTAAGAAATTAGAGAAAGGGGGGTGTCTGGGTCGTTCAGTCAGTTGGGCATCTGACTCTTGGTTTTGCCTCAGGTCATAATGCCACAGTCTGTGGGATCCAGCCCCGCCCTGGGCTCTGTGCTGACAGAGTGGAGCCTGCTTGGGATTCTCTCTCTCCCTCCCTCTATCCACCCCTCCGCAACTCATGTGCGTGTGCTCTCTCTGTCTCCCTCTCAAAATAAATAATTAAAAAAAAAACTTAGAGGAAAAAGAGATTAGAGAAAGGACAGCAGCACATAAGAATAAAAGACTACTACATGAAACCCTGTGGCAGGAAATGGAACATTTCTTAACAAAAATGTATTTCTAAATTTGACTTAATGAAAATGAACCTTTTTAGCATTTATTTCTTTTATTATTGTTCCTGTTATTTAATTCTCATCCTAACTTTGCTCTTTGCAAGTGCAGTGTGGGAAATAAACATCTTCTGCAAGCAGGGTCTTTGAGGTAGTTTGTAAACCAGAGATGCCCCCAGCCCCAAAAGCACAAGGAATTCATGAGGGTATCATGTTTTATTAGGCTCCTGTTCCCACATGGGATGTGTGCCCTTTTAGAGAGTCTGGTCTTTGGCATCATATTTAGAAAGATATTTACTGGACAAAAATGCCATCCAGTATAGCTCTAGTATATACCTTTGGTGGCTAAGCTTCTCACGCATCCCACAGCCTCTGAGCTGCCCCAACAGCATGATGTGATTCACTGATGTTCTTTTGAGAAAGTACTGGAAGGTTTTCCTGTGCAGGATATGCTCCCTGTAACATAGACTTGCCTCCAGAGATCTTTAGGTGCTTATTTTTTAAAGTCCCCACCCTCATAAATAAATAAATGAATGAATGAATACATATTTAAAAAAAAAAACATTCACTCAGAATCCCTTCCCAATTTCTCAGTTATTTCTTTTCAGAGTGGCTGGCCACTATTCTGTATTCCATGCAAAACTGCTGTTCTCTGGTAGTTCAAGTTCTGTGTTTTGGTAGTATGGCTTTAGATTTCTCCAGAAACCTGAGTGTGAGTGAATCATACACCCTTCTGTCCTGAGGGCCCCTTTCTCGGAGACAGTTTATTATCCAGCTCGAGAGCAGGGGAGTTGAATCCCCAGCAATTACAATAGGTTATGTTACGCAATTGATATATTCACTGGACTTTGTCCAAGGGTTTAACATCCATTGACCAAAATTGGCTTTGTAAGAAATTACAGGGTGCACACAATTTTCCATATGTCTGTAGTCTTATCTGTCTCATACATTTGGCCCAAACCACACTGAATATTAGGTTAGGATTGGGAGCAAGCCACTTGAATTCTTTGGGCCACAGTTTTCTCATCTGTAAAATTAAGGGATTGGATTTGATCATCTTTGTGATGTCTCCTGGCTGTAATCAACTGTGAACACAAGTCTAATTTGCTGCATGAATAAACTAGCTGTGTCTTAGATAACATACAATGCTGTTGGGGCCTCCTGAAAATACCATGGAAATCTTTGTAACGATATGCAAAGTAAGACACAGCCACACTTGCTTATAGGGCAAAGCAAGTGCAGTAAGAACCAAGAGTGATCAAAATAATCTGGCAGGAAGGCTATTGAAGCTAGACCTTAATTTAAAAAAGGTTTTCAGAGAGATAAGAGACCAGTAAAATAAAAGAAAGTTGAGAAAAAGGGGGGAAAAAAGCAAACTGGAGAGGAAAAGAAACTAACAAAGAAAGACAACACAAGAAAAGACATTTGACAAAATGAGAAAGGGACCCTGACATGGCCAACTCAAAAGACTCTTCGATCTGCCTCCCCGTGTGATAATCATTACTTTGGCCTCTGTTTGGCCCAGACAGCGCTGAAATCACAGACAAGGGAGTGTTTGCTTTCCGTCCTTCGCCAAGCCCGGCTGGCCCCTGTGCTCCTGCCTTTGACTGGATGAACTCATCGGTCTGACTAACACAGTCAGATGTTCTAAACAGCAATCAGACGACGGACCCAGGAAGCCATATGGCAGACTCAACTTACCACTTTAGAGCCTGTCTCAGGTTCCCATACGGCAGGATGTGAGTGATTGGCTGTCGTGAATTGTTGAGGGTGGCTCCGCAGGACTGCTCAGAGAGGGACTGGGCGCAGGAGGCAGATGTGGGGCCCCTGCTGGTTAGCCAGTGGGCTCACCCTCCAGGCAGCCCGAGTCCCAGGGAGCTGCCCACCTGCAACTAGGAGGTGTTGGGATGCCTTCTTTCCAGTTGTCTGATTTGTTGTATTTACCGTAGAAGAAAACAGTATCAGGAAAAAGCATCAGTGGAAGCTTAATCACTGGCCCTCGTCCTATTTTATTGCTCTAGCCGAAGTTATTTTCGGAGCAATAATGACAATATTCGGCTGGTGATTTCTAGTTCACAGCAGGTGTGAGTTTCTCTGCTGAAGGCTTTCCTGTCTTTATCTGATAAAGGTTAAATTTCCTGACTTGAATCCAGTTACTTTTCCATCTGTATTTCATGCCATGGGGCTATGATGTCAGCCCCTAAATATGTGTTTGGAAGGAAAGAGATCAGTTTCTGGTTATTACTTTGACTCCCTCCCTCATCACTGTTTCTGCCTGCATCCAGATGTGCCTGGGAAGTACAAAGAAAAAAAGGAACAAGTAAAATGTTTATAGGTAGAAATTCTGAAGAATTTCTTAGTAGCTGATTGTGAGACTGTTTTAAATGTTTTCTTAAAGTACAAGATATTTGAATCTTGAAAGAATGTAGTTGATTAGCTAACTTTACTAATTTAAATTGCAATTTTATATTATATTAGTATCTACTGCATATGCATTAATATAATCCTACCAAGAGGGGACAAGAGAATAGACAAATGTACTTGATTCATTTTCTACTTTAACATTAGACAAAAACCCATATAACACTTATTCCAATGTTTTTCAAACACTAAAACATTCATGACTCATTAGTCAGTCATGAAATTTGCTCAAAGTATGGAATAGAAAAGAATAGACTAGAAAGTATCAGCTTATTATACAAAGTTTGGTGTTCCCTCATGAAATCTGTTTGTAATATCCGTGTGTGTGCACAATTAATGTAAATGTATTTTTGCATGGTTTTTTTAGGTTTATTTATTTATTTTGAGAAAGAGAGAGAGTGACTGAGCAGGAGAGGGGCAGAGAGAGGAGAAGAAAGAGAGAATCCTGAGCAGGCTCCCCACTGTCAGTGCAGAACCCATGCAGGGCTTGAACTAACAAACTGTGAGATCATGATCTGAGTCAAAGTCAAGAGTCAGATGCTTAGCAGACTGAGCCATCCAGGGCCTCCAATGTAAATGTATTTTTTTTTCTATGGTGTGTCTGAAAATTCCAAACACAAATCCACTTTAATTTCTTATTTTTAAATGAGAGAAAGTGAAGTCCTCTCAAGAATATACAGCAAGTGGGTTTAGAAGCCAAACCAAAAGAATCCAGTTCCAACATCTAATCCATTTGTCTTATCATGTCCTGATTAGCTCTTGAAATGCTCTGGATGAACTGTGGATGGTGTGGCTGGTAGCATTCAGCTCAGAGAGGTATGGTAGGACTGTAATGAGCTTTTAATATTTTCTGCAAAAAAAAAAAGGCAGGATTTTACAGTTGTCTGGGGAAATGGTCAGGAAGTATCAGAACCACATCAACATAGGATTGAAAGTGGGGTTTCCCAACCTCCTCTTTCCCAGTTCAGGGTTCCCATCCACCCCAAGGCAGATGTTTAAGGCTGTTTTTCATCAGTCACCCTGGAATGAGCCCAGAAGAGGCATATAAGAGTAAGAAGTTGAGAAGTGATCACCAAAGGGCAAAAGAGGGTTTCTTCAGAAGAAATCAATAGGGAATACTGTTTCTATTTTCAAACTTCAGTCCAGTAGAGCAGTATTCTCGAACTCTAGTGTTTATAAGAAACTTGGAGTGGGATTTTCTGGTTACAAATTCAGGTATCAGGGCCCCACCCCCCAACCCCCCACCCACACGCCAGCACTTTGGTTCACATATGTCTAGGGTGGGTTTTCACCAATTCAGGTGGTTCTAATAAAACTTTGAAGTTCTTCAGAGACTCTGGAAGCTAAGTCTTAGCACATAAGTTGCTACAGAGTTACAAGTGAGATGTAGTGGGAATTGGACTGTAACAGTCATGGCGGAAAGTACTTTCCATGATATAGAAAGGCTGATGGCGAAATCACGAGTCTTGGTTCTAGGCCAGCCTTGACACTGCTTTGGAGAAGTACCCAGTTCTCTTATTCTTTCCATCCACCTTGAATTCTGTGTTTTCTGCTATGAGATAGTCAGATATTTTCCCTCTGGGAAAGGTTTTTAGTAAGTCTATCGATCTTTTAAAGATTTAGTTTCTCATTGGTCACTGTGTGCTCATATTTTTGTATATACAGGTAGCCCAGCACTTTACAGCTCAGGGGATTTTTCTTAAGCTACTATGTTTCTTCATCCTTAGAATGAAGATGCTAAATGAAACATCTGTGATATTCCTAGCCTTCTGCGCACCTTAATGTCTAAATCGACATTTCCCGCGTGGAGGAACCAGGGATTGTTGGAGAGCACAGGATTTGGAAAGGGAGAACTGGGTTTGCATTTTATCTTTGTCATGTCTGAACTAAGTGGTCTTCAGAACTTGACCTCCAGGAGTCTCAGATCCCTTTTCTACACCTGTCTAAAAAGTGGACGTTGGGACGCCTGGCTGCTTCACATAGTTGGGGAAGGTTAACTGAGACGTTCAGTGTGAAAATTACATAACAGCTGCAAAGCACCATGACTGTTCTTTGTTTAAAATAGAATTGCTGAGGCCCAAGTACAATTTCACAATAGCTGTGTTAGTGAGTTAACTTAGATTCATATTCATTTAAACTAGTCACCTGTGAGTGAAAAGAAAAAGCCATGGCTGTGACCACCTAGGAGCAAATTGTAGCAAAATGTTAGATTTTGGTTAAGGAGGCTTCTTTTTTCTTCAGGAGCATGCGAACATGAATTTTTTTCTTCCCTGAAGTCTTTACTTTGAAGAATGTTAACCAAATATGCCAATGGAAGCAGGTGAAGGTTCCTAGGCTGACTATTTATTTAGCACATATTGGGAAGGTCATATGGATTCATGCAGACACAGAAGTCTCATAAATGATATCAGAAAGCACCACGTGTAGATTGATCCCTGATATAAATGGATAATCATAAGTTATTGCAAATGGCAAAGCAGGGAGGTGGTGGAGCAGTTACCCTTGATCTAGGGTCTCCCAAGGTAAACATGCTTCTGTCCACAGGATCAGTTCATCCTCTTCCTGTATCCCAGATCCTCTGGGGCTGAGGTCATCATTGCTTTGTGGATTGGAGGATTATCTATGTTTTGGATTTTCCTTTTTGATAACGAACCAAATGCTACGTTATTAAAACGTACTTGAAAATGCTTAGTGGAGGCAGAAATACGTTTTTAGAAAAGTAGTTTTCTGATTTTGTAATGGTTCACAGAAGACATTTGTAGTGTTTTCTCTTTCCTTTCTTCACTGTTTTTGGTTGTTGTTGTTGTTGGTCAAAAAGAAAGATAGGTGAGGTCTGTTGGTAGTGGTTTTTGATTTTCAGAGATGTGCTTTTCCATTGCTTGCTCAGTGGAAAATGGTTGATGGAAGAAATGTATTTTTCTCCTTCATCTCTTTCTCAATGTGAGACCATGATAAAAAGCAAACTGCCATTGGATACGAGTTTTCCTTTGGTAACATGAGATATAAAGAAAAGGCATTTTTATGTCTGCATTTTGTCCAGATATAATAAACATCAGGCAAAACATGAATTTCCTTTTGTGGAAATTTATCCAATTTTAATTATTTGTGCATTACTGCAAAGTGGAAGACAAAACCAAAGCCTAGCATTAAATATATCTCGGGATTAATATTATTCTAGAAAGAGACATTTATACAGTCAAGGGAAGAGAACACAAACGTTGTATAGACTTCAGTGTTAGGTAAGAGGAGTTACTAACCTCTCCAGAAGTAGATAAGTTCAGAAAACCTTTGTTTTTTCTCACCACAAAATAAGACATGTGAATCTCATGAAGCTACAATCAAACTTTAATATTAAATACTCTATTTAATATTTATAGCAGATGTACCTTCAAAATATTTTTTATTTCTCTATTTTAGTTTTATTTATTATTTATTGGCTTTCCTTTCAAGAACTCAACCTGTCTTTGCATGGAACTTTCAAACTTTTAATAAAACATAGATTTTATTTCATAATTTCCTCAGGTAAAATTCTTCTGTAGTTTCAACAAATATGTATATGCATGTAATCACCACACTGTTCTAAATTTATAGAATAAATTTATCATTCCAGAAAGTAACCTAGTGTCCCTTTTTAAAAAAAAAAGTTAACATTACTTGTTTTTGAGAGAGAGAGAGAGAGAGAGAGAGAGAGCAAGCACACAAGCAGGGAAGGGGCAGAAAGAGAGGGAGAGAGAATCCCAAACAGGCTCTGCACGATCAGTGTGGGACCCAATGTGGGACTCAATCCCATGAACCATGAGATCATCACCTGAACCGAAATCAAGAGTTAGACACTTAACCCACTGAGCCACTCAGGCATCTCTTAAATTTTTTTAATCTTTATTTTAGTTAGTTAACATACAGTGCAATATTGGTTTCAGAAATAGAATTCAGTGATTCATCACTTCCATACAACACCCAGTGCTCATCATAAGTGCCCTTCTTAATACCTATCACCCATCTAGCCCATCTCCTAACCATCTCCCTCCATCAACCCTCAGTTTGTTCCCTATTGTTAAGGGTCTTTTGTGATTCGGTTCTCTTTCTTCTCTTTTTTTTCCTGGTTTTCCCTTCCCATATGTTCAGCTGTTTTGTTTCTTAAATTCCACATGAGTGAAATCATATGATAATGGTCTTTCTCTGATTGACTTACTTTGTTTAGCATAATGCATTCTAGCTCCCTCCACATCATTGCAAATGGCAAGATTTCGTGGGTTTTTTTTTTTTTTTTTGATGGCTGAGTAATACTCTATTGTATATATGTACCATATGTTCTTTATCCATTTGTCAATCGATGGACATTTGGGCTCTCTCCATACTTTGGCTATTGTTGATACTGGGGCTATAAACATTGGGGTGCACGTACCCTTTTGAATTGTATTTTTGTATCCTTTGGGTAAATACCTCGTAGTGCAATTGCTGGATCATAGGGTAGTTCTGTTTTTAGTTTTTTGAGGAACTGCCATACTGTTCCAGAGTGGCTGCACCAGTTTGCAGTCCTTCCAGCAGCGCAAGAGGGTTCCTCCTTCTCTGCAGCTTTGCCAACACCTGTTGTTTCTTGTGTTAACGTTAGCCTTTCTGACAGGTGTGAGGTGATATCTCATCGTGATTTTGATTTGTATTTCCCTAGTGATGAGTGATGTGGAACATCTTTTCATGCATCTGTTAGCCATTTGATCTATCCTTCTCCATACTCCACCTCAACAACTGCAGATCTGGTTCTTATCACTATGGATTAGTTTTTTCTGTTCAAAAGCAAATACCTGGCTTCTTCATTAGCATGATGCTTCTGAAATCTGTTCATGTTGTTCTATTTATAAATGGTTCTTTTTGTTTTATTGCTGGATTGCCTTCCATTGTATAGATATATCATAATGTGATTATCCATTCACTTACTTTTGGATAGTTGGATTGTTTCCAGTTTCTAACTCTTATGAAAAAACCTGCTGTGAACTTTGATGTACAGTTTTTTTGTGGACTTACGTCATCAGTTCTCTTAGATAAAATATCTAAAAGTAGAATTTCTGGATCATATGATAATTCCATGTTTAATTTTATGAAAAACTATCAGGCTTTTTTCCCAAAGGGATTATACCATTTTATATTCTCACCTGCAACAAATGAGAATTACACTTTCTCCGCATCTTTGCCAGCACTTGGTATTTTGAATCTTTTCATTTTTAACCTCTACTCATTGTGTAGTAGTGCCTCGTTGTTGTTTTAATTTGCATGTCTCTGATGACTGATAGTGCTGAGGACCTTTTCACATACTTACTGACAATTTATATATCTTCTTTTATGAAGTGTCCATTATATAGTTCTGTTCACTTTTGTTTGTATTATTTGCCTTATTTTGTCTTATGCTATCTGTTCTGCATATAACTATGTCCCTTGTCAGATTAATGCATTGCAAATGCATTGCAGCCAGCCTTTTACTTTTCTTAATGGTATTTTGAAGGGTAGAAGTATATTATGTCCTTTTACCCTTTTATGGTCAGTGTTTTTTGTATATTGTCTAAGAAATCTGTGCCTCCGAAAGTAGTGAGGATTTTCTTATGTATTCTTTTACAAGTTTTATAGTTTGAAGTTTCACATTTATGTTTATGATCCATTTTGAGTTAATTTTTCTATGTCATGTGAATTATGTGTCTAAGGGAATGAATCGTGTTTAATTGTTCAAATACTATTTATTGTAAAGATTCTCCTTTTTTTGCACTAAATTGCCTTTGCATTGTTATTGCAAATTAATTGTGCATGGATGTTTGGGTCTGCTTCTGGAATCTCTCTTCTCCCATAGGACAGTATATTACAATATTTATGTAATATAATAGTGTATCTTAAAAGCAGGAGTATAAGTTCTCCAGATTTTTCAAAATTGTTTTGGTTATCCTAGATCCTTTACATTTCCATATACATTTTAGAATCAGCTTTCCCATATTTACTTAAAAAAAAAAAAAACCCACACCAAACCAAAATAAAACTTTTTGGGAATTTGATGGAGGTTATATTGAATTTATAGATAAATAAGGGAAAAAGAGCATCTTAAATAGAGTGTTCCAGTCCATAAACATATTTTACTTCTCCATTTACTCAAATATTTTTAAATTTCCTTCAGCAATGCTTTAAAGTTTACACTATAGCTTTTTTTTCATATTTCTATTAAACTTATTATCAAGTACCTTATGTTTTTTATGTTATTATAATTGCTATTTTAAATTTTATTTTCAGTTTGGCTCATATCTGCCATTTAAACTGATTTTTCTAGGGGCGCCTGAGTGGCTCTGTCGGTCAAGCGTCCGACTTCAGCTCAGGTCACGATCTTGCGGTCCGTGAGTTCGAGCCCCGCGTTGGGCTCTGGGCTGATGGCTCATAGCCTGGAGCCTGCTTCGGATTCTGTGTCTCCCTCTCTCTCTCTGCCCCTCCCCCGTTCATGCTCTGTCTCTCTCTGTCTCAAAAATAAATAAAACGTTAAAAAAATGTTTACACTGATTTTTCTATATTTACCTTGTATCCTGTAACCTTGTTAAATTCAGTTATTAGTTCTAGTACATTTTAATAGATTACTTAGTATATTTCACATAGATGGTCATATCTGTGAATAAGAACAGCTATATTTTTTCCTTTTCATTCCCTCTCTTTCTCTTTCTCTCTCTTTCTCTGTCCCTCTCTGCCTTCTTGCAATGGCTAGGGACTTCCACCTAATGTTGAATGGAAAAGATGAGAATGAACATATTGTCCTTGTTCTTAATCTTAACAGGAAAGCATTTAGTCCTTTATTACTTAAGTATCACGTTACCTTTGGGTTTTTCATAGATGCCCTTCTTCTTTTGCTACTACTTTGTTTTCTTTTTTGTTTACAGAATATTTTTCATATTCCATTTTATTTCCTTCACTGGCTTTTTAATTGTACCTCTTTTTTGTGTGTTTGCTCAGAGGCTAACAAAATACTTTGTTAGCTTATCGGTAAGTCTCCTTAGAGTAAATATGCTGCTACTTCACACTGCACACCTTATATTTTATAGCTGACACTGTATTTCACACACATCTCTCTTTGTAAATGTAATAACCTCACAACAGTAGAATTCTATCTGCCCTCTTCTTTATGCTACTTTAGTTGTATCTTTAATTCTACTTACATTATAAACTCCACCTTACTATTGTTTTTGCTTTACATGGTTAGTTTTCTTTTAAAGAAATCAGGGAAGAAGAGCAATCTTTCCATTTATCCAATTGTTTGCCATTTCTGGTGTTATTCATTCCTTCTTCTAGATATATGTTTACCTTTGGTGTCATTTTCCTTTGGCATGACAGACATTGTTAGTATCATGTAGTATAGGACTTCTAGGGGTGAGTGTTCTCAGCTTCTGTTTGTCTAAAGATGTCTTTTTTTGCATTCCCATTTTGAAAATACTTTTTGGGGGATAATTAAATGTTTTTTTTTCTGTCAACACTGTAAAAATGTATTCCATATTCTTCTTGCCTCCATTGTTTCTAATTAGAATCCAGCTACTATTCATATCATGGTTTTTCTGTATATAGTGTGTCATTTTTCCTCTAACTCCTTTATTTTCCTTGTATTTGTTTTTCAATGGTTTAATGTACCCAAGTGTGATTTTCTTTTATTTATCTTGCTTAGGATTGACTAAACTCCTTGTAGCTAATTTGATTTTTTAAATCAAATTTGGGAGAATTTTAGCCTATATTTATATATATATATATATATATATATATATATATATATATATATACACATATATATATATATATATATATATAGTTTTATATATTTTATATTTATATATTATTTATTTATTTATTTATTTATTTATTTTACTATTTTCATCCTATTCTCCTTCTGGGTCTCTGATTATATGAGTGCTAGACTCTTTGGTATTTTTTCCTAGGTTTTTGAGAATCTGTTTTTTGCACATTTTTTCTTTTTTTTCTTTCAGATTAAATAGTTTCTATTGGTATACCTTCAAGTTTAATGACACTTTTTCTTCTACTTCAAAGTTTCTATTAAGCTCATACATGGATTTTTAAATTTCAATTAGTTTACTCTTTTTAAAATTTCAATATAGGAGCACCTGGGTGGCTCAGTTCATTAAGTGTCTGAATTCAGCTCAGTTCATAATCTCATGGCTTGTGAGTTTGAGCCCCGCATCAGGCTCTGTGCTTTGGATTCTGTGTCTCCCTCTCTCTCTGTCCCTTCCCAGCTCACGCTCTGTCTGTCTCAAAAATAAACACTAAAACATTTTTTTAATTAAAAAAATTTAAAAAATCAATATAGTTAATATACAGTGTTATATTAGTTTCAGGTTAGTATATTTTTAAGTTATAGAATTTCTATATGATTCTTTTAATAGTTTCCTTTGTATTGCCTAGATTCCCTATCTATTTACCATTGAGGCTATATTTTTCTTTAAGGCTTTGAACATTTTTCTAGTAGTTGCATTAAAATTTTTGTCTGCTAATGTAATTATCTGGGCCGTCTTCAAGTCACAAGGTTGCACTTTTTTCTTGACCATGATTTCTATTACTCTGTTTATTTGTATTAGTGGCAGGTTTTGAGTTTTATACTGGATATGGTGAATGATATGTTATGAAGACTCTGGATTCTCTTCTCTTTCTCTGAAGTTTACGTCGGTTCAATATTTAGCTGATTATCTTGTACTTGTGTAGATTTGTATTTTTTTTTTATTTGTTAAGGTGTATTTGTGAAAAATACCTAGGTATTTCCTAATTCCTTCAAACTAGGTAGGTCTCAAGCTCTAAGTTTTTATCACTCCTGCAAGTTCTTGTTAAGACTTAAACATTGATAGGAAAGCCTTACTGTAGGTCATGGTCTTTATTTCTAAGGTGTGGCCTTTCTTGTGTCTCAACTGGGTGCCTGGCATGTAAATGAGGGGATTCTGATGGTGGGAGAACTCCGTAGTCTCCCATGGAGCATTGCCTGTCCTGTAGCTTCCAGCCTATTAGCAGCTACCCTCTAGCATGGCTTTTGAAGTCTC
Source organism: Neofelis nebulosa (assembly GCF_028018385.1). NCBI lineage: Eukaryota > Metazoa > Chordata > Mammalia > Carnivora > Felidae > Neofelis > Neofelis nebulosa. The sequence goes on from NC_080789.1 coordinate 127,194,533, forward strand.
ACCTCATGTCTGCCCAGCCCAGGCTCACGCAAGAATTCTTAAGGGACTTTACACAGATGTCTGGTTCTCCTCTCTGTATAGTTCTTCCTTGCTGGAATATGTCCCTACAGTTCCAGCTCCTTTGACAGCCCTAAATTCTGATCCCTGCTTCCTCAGCTCAACGGAACTGTCATTGACTACTTGGACTTCAGCAAACTGCTGGGATCAGAAAATTCCACACAGGTAAAGAGTCAAGGAAATAGAGTCCCACCTCCTTTGTGCCAAGGATCACAATCTTGAACTGCCCATTGCCCAGTGCCTCGTATATTTTTCCCAGTTTCACAGTTTTTATGGAGAGGGGCTAGTTTAGTACTAGTTTATTTGTCATGGCTGGAAGCAGAGATGTCTATAGTTTAGACTGAATAAACATTATAAAATATTAAAGAATCTCAGCCTACCCAGGAGAGGGGATAGGAAGGAGGTAAGAAAAGTGGAGGGGGTAAAAGGATGGAAGTAGAGAGAATGGGAAGAAATTAGATACTTGTCCTATCCTCTCAGTTTTCAATACATTATGTAATATAATTTTAACAAATATTTTTTAGATATGGGCCAGATAATGTAGTAAGTGGTAGTTAATAATTGCTAATAATTTCTCCAAACAGTGGAGGAAATGTACTCACATAAAACAATTACAATGTGATATTTCGGGGGCTCCAGTTGCTATTTGCCTAAAGGTTTATTGAGCACAAGGAAATTAATTCTGCTCGATTTGGAAAAATTTCACAGAGGTGGTGGTATTGAATTTGGCTTTAAATGATACGTGAGCTTATTTGTCTAGTGGCTTGTTGGGGTCGAACAGGAAGTTGTTAAAGACTTTCAAACAAAATAAACAGTGTGAGGACCATTTCATAAGGGATTGTGTTTACTTTTGTGCCAGCAAAAGAAAAGAAACTTAATGAATAAATCAGAATTTCAGTCTGAAATGAAAAACAACCAACTGTGCCACAATAAATACTTTCATATGGACAAAGGTACAGGGAAATTATGCATCATTACTTCTCAAATATTTGTTGAATTGGTTCCTTTACATGAGATTCTGATTATATAAACCATTCTCCTGCAGACTAATTGCAAGTTGCACTAGAAATATTCAATACAATTGTATTTCCCTTCTAGGAGTAGAGTGGGTAAAGAAGGAACATTATCTCTAAGAACAGTTGACAAACAGATTTGCTCTAGACGTTTAATTGACTGGCTAAAGCTATGTGAATGTGGGGGTGGTCAACGAGTCTGCTGGTTCTGTCAGCTCAGGGAGACTGGGTCATAACCTTCATTTAATGTCCATTTGATCCATGAATTTTTATCTTAGTAATATTCATTCCAAATATGAAATACTTAATATGCCATTTCTACAACCCCATTCACTCTCTGCCCCTCTTTTTCCTCCCCCCCTGCTTTCTTCTTGCCTTTTCCCTTCCTTCCTCCCTCCCTTCCTTCCTCCCTCCCTCCTTCCTGCCTTCCTGCCTTCCTTGATCTTTGAAGAGATATTTCTTGGCAGACTATAGAAAAATATAAAAGTATACAATATTCATCTTTGAAGTTAAATATCACTTTCATTTTTTTTTTTTTTTCAATAAAGTAAAGCCTTGTTTGCTTGCTATTTAAAATAGAGTAAACCATGGGCACCTGGGTGGCTCAGTCAGTTAAGCGTCTGACTCGTGATTTTGGCTCAGGTCATGGTCCGAGGTTTGTGAGTTTCTGAGCCTCCCACCAGGCTCTGCACTGGTAGTGGGATTCTTTTCCTTCCCCTCTCTCTGCTCCTCCCCCTTCTCTCTCTCAAAAATAAATAAATAAACGTTTTAAAATAGAGGAAGCCAATTATTTGATGAGTGCCTCTTACTTTGAACATTATACATAGGTAGTAGAACCTGTACTATTTTCTTTGCGTCCTGCTGTCAATGCCAGTGGCTCCTTGCCTCTTTTCTGAGTGTGATCATCCAGAGCAAATGGGGGAAATTCTACATCAAAACATCTTCCTTTTCTTTTTTTTTACTTATAATGAAGTATAATAGTTCTTTCTCCCTCAACACCTTTCAGGAGGCTTGTGTCTACTCCTGGACCTTAGATTTATGTTATTACTAGATACAATCAAAGGTACAGTACATTAAAAATGCATTGAGGGGCACCTGGGTGGCTTGGTCGGTTAAGCGTCTGACTTCCGCTCAGGTCATGATCTCACGGTCCGTGAGTTCGAGCCCCGTGTTGGGCTCTGTGCTGACAGCTCAGAGCCTGGAGCCTGTTTCAGATTCTGTGTCTCCCTCTCTCTCTGCCCCTCCCCTGTTCATACTCTGTCTCTCTCTGTCTCAAAAATAAATAAACGTTAAAAAAAAAAATTTTTTTAAATGCATTGAAACAAGATTTTCTTTTTTCTTTTCTTTTCTTTTTTTTTTTTTTAACTTTTTTAACATTTATTCATTGTTGGGAGAAACAGAGTGGGAGTAGGGGATGGGGTCAAAGAGAGAGGGAGACGCAGAATCCGAAGAAGGCCCCAGGCTCTGAGCTGTTAGCGCAGAGCCCGACGCGGGGCTCCAGCTCACGGAAGGCGAGATCACGACCTGAGCTGAAGTTAGGCGCTTGTCCCAGTGAGCCACCCAGGCTCCCCCAAACAAGATTTTCTTTAGAAAATATCTCAGATTTGAAGGACACAGGAGATTGAGCGGGTTGGTTAGTAAATATGGAGTCTGATGGACAGAATGGGTAAAGTTAAAACTCTTAAAGTAGAAGCTAATATTTACTTGCAATATAAAATTGTCCAAGTACCATCTGAATGTTTTATATGAATGATCTGATTTATTCCTCATCATTTATGCTCTACTTTCATACACTTTTCTAAATTATTTTGCAACATAATGATCACTACCATTTATTGAGTTACATACCAAGTGCCAAGCCCCTTCATTGCATTATCTCTAACCCTTACATGTACAGACAAAGATACTTACCATCCCCATTTGAGAGATGAGGCTCTCAGAGATGCAGTAATTTGCTCATGGTTGCACAGCATGTCAGTGTTTGAACTAGGCATTGATTCAAGGTCTGTCTGATTCCCAACACTTACCTTCTGTTCTTCACGTGGCAGAGGTGCTGCTTTGTCATTTGTCATAAATGCATGCTTTGGTGAAAACCATTTTAAAGGAAGGTTAGGAAAAGGAGAACAGAACTGAGCTATTTCTAGGTCCCCTCTAGGATTTCCGTGGTGCAGCCTAAATGTTTAATGTTTATGGTAATGTGCATCGATTAATAGATTATAACACCTCCAAGATCTAGAAAGGCATGATATATGTAACAGTTTCCACTACATGGGTTAGGTTTGCTATTAATAATTGTTTCTGCCTTTGAGATTAAAAAAAAAACCACAACTTTGTTTTGAAAGGAAATCGTTCGTTAGCATTCTAGAATGGTCTATTGAAAATCAAGCCCCTTGGCACAAATTAGTGAAGTGTGTGTTAGTGAATGTCTTATAAATGTAGCGTGATGTTTTCTGTTTTCTCTCTTATGCTCTTGTTTCTTTTCACAGCATGCATGACAGACTATACAGAAGAATCTGGGACTTTTACTTCTCCAAACTTCCCCAATAATTACCCCAACAACTGGAAATGCATTTATAGGATCACGGTGGAAACCAGCCAACAGATTGCATTGCACTTTACAAACTTCTCCTTGGAGGAGGCCATTGGTGGAGAGTGCATAGCAGATTTTGTGGAAATCAGGTAAGCACCTTTATTTTATCACCTTTTTCCTTATTTGTTTTCATTCATAGTCTTTCCTGGAAAAGTTAAGGAAAACGCATGGAAATTCTCTGTAAAGCTCCCTGTTGTGCTCTTTCTTGCAAGATATAAAGTTTGTCATGTGGAGCCCGACTTCACAGAAGAAAAACAGAAAATTGCCTAAGATTCAGTGGTTATTTTGAAGTGATTATTTTATGGGGAATATTTGAAAATAAACTCTAGATTTTATTTGGGCAGAGTAAACAGATGTACTACTACTCTGAAATTAGATACTTGCAATTATTGAATACCTACTTTCTTTTTTCCTTTCTTTTTTCTTTTTTTAAACAGGCATTTAAAAAAATGGTTTTAATGTTTACTTATTTTTGAGAGCGGGGGAAGGGGCAGAGAGAGAGAGACAGAGAGAGACAGAGGATCCAAAGTAGATTGTATACACTAAGAGTGGAGAGCCCCATGTGGGGCTTGAACTCCCCGACTGTGGATGTGACCTGAGCCAAAGTCAGACCCCTCACTGACTGAGCTACCAAGGTGTCCCAGAATACCTACTTTCTTTATGGAAAATCAATTTAGAATTTTAGGTTGTTTTTTGTCCATTTGGTATAATTATATCCAAAAAAATGATGATAAGATAAGAACCGTAACGTTTTCACCAAGTTTTTTGTGTTCAAATAATAAAAGTCTAGGCTTGTGAATTTCAGCGTGAGAACTTTTTTCTTTAATGCTATGGTATTTAGAGAGAATGAATTTAAAAAGTTTTATTTGCAGTAAAGGTAAGTTGACCTGTATATTGCCACCTATGCAGATCATTTTACATAGAAATAAATTAGGCTTTGTACACACACAATTTGGTGTGTATTTATTTCAGATTTTTATTTGACCTTTCAAAAGCCTAGAGTAGTATACTTTTATAATAAACTTTATTCTATAATGTGAGGTATGGTACTAAAATAAATCAGAGTTGTATCATATCATGGCAAAATAACATAATTTTCTTGATTTACAATAACTAATCATTAGATTTGAATGTTGAGTGAGTCCTTTTTTTTTATGCTTGAAAAAGCTACAGATTACAAAGTAGATTTAAGGCGCTAAAAGTCCTTGGGGAAGAATTATTTTCAAAATGTTGCTAAATATGTAAAATACAACATTAAATTTTAAAAAATTCAAGTTAGAAGACAAACATTTAAGTTTTCTCTGTAAAATGAAGCAACATTTGTTTATACTGTTAATAATTATGGTCTGTTTATCCCATGTTCTCTGACACATTTACCAGATGCTTCATTTGAGAGAGAGAAGATTAAACTCTTCCTCTCAGCTTGAAATTGGTTATATAAAATGTTGTGCAAACCATAAATGATGTTCTTTATTAAGCTACTCAAATGTTTTTAATCAGGTGAAAAATTGAAAACTTGAAATTGTGATTTAGAGTATTTTTAAGAAAAGTGGGCCGACCTAAACTGATCTGTTTGCAGTCTCAAAGTTCAAATAATATTAAATGTTTATACAGTAATATTATCAGTGACGAGTAAATGACCGCATCTGTGTCTTGCCCCAGAGATGGAGGCAGTGAAAGTTCACCACCCCTGGGAAAATACTGTGGCTCAGATCCACCTCCAAGAATCATCTCTCATAGTAACAAACTATGGTTAAAATTTAAGAGTGACTTCTTTGGCTCAGCATCTGGATTCTCAGCTTACTGGGATGGATCATTAACAGGTAAATGGCAAAGAGCTGTCTTTTATTGGAGAGTCCAGTCTGACTGGTTTCTTGATTCTTAGACTGCCATGTTCTTATCCATTTTTTTTCTAGCTACATTTTATCATTCCTGTTTATACTAAACTTAAACACTGAAAATATTGCTGAATAACAGCGCTGTTTGGGTTTTGATTTTGAGGACAAAGTAAGGGGAAATATCCTTGTTTCGTGGTATATTACCTCAAGCTGGTGGTCTTGGTTAAGAGAAGGAAAGGACATTGACAGGGGCTAGCTACTCTTTGGTGATGCAGTCTTGTTTTGCGACCTGGTGAAAGGAGAGTAACAGTAGCCCCAGTTGGATATAGACGAGAAGATTCCATTTTACCGTCAAGAAAGAGAAATGTGTCACCTGGTCTCTTTCTCCCGTAGGTTGTGGGGGTAATCTCACCACCCCCACTGGCATGTTCATATCTCCCAACTACCCGATGCCCTACTACCACAGCTCCGAATGCTATTGGTGGTTGAAATCCAGCCACGGCAGCCCATTTGAACTGGAATTTGAAGACTTTCACTTGGAGTACCACCCAAACTGCACTTTAGATTATCTGGCCGTATGTATAAAGTTCAGTTGTTTCCTTCACTGCTCCCATCTTACCCACACACATAAATGCATTTATTTTTATCTTTGAAATTCGGGAAAGGAGAACATCTAAAATATCCACATAAAAAACTTAAAAGAAGAAATAAAAAGAAAATTTGATGAAAATGACAGCCCTCTGAATATGGCATGTATCACTGAATAGCTTGTACGTATTTAAAATATATTGAATATGAACTGTTAAGAGATGGTTAAAATCTCCCCAGAGGGGTTATGAGCTCTATCATGATTATTACCTATGTAATTTATATATATGCACTGAAAATTAGCAATGTAGAGGACTATACTGGTAATTGGAGAAGGTACTTGATGTCATCAAGGTGGGACTTTTTACAGTAGCAGCAACTGACCCTTGTCCATTAAAAAAAAAAAATCTGAATAAAAAAATGCATCAGAATGTCACAAATTGTGAACTATGAAATAAAAAAGCAAGGAGAACTACTGATAACAGCTATGGTCTCAAAAATAGGTGTTAGTCTTTCATTTTTAATCTCCAGATTTCAGCCTGGGTTCCCATCCTTCCCTCCATACACAGCCCTGGCTAATGGCTCAAGTTCATGGTCCAAGTTTATAGACATTTAAATAGAATTTTTAAAGAAAAAGGTTAGAGTGGGAGAGAGCCAAAGCATAAGAGACTCTTAAAAACTGAGAACAAACTGAGGGCTGATGGGGGGTGGGAGGGAGGGGAGGGTGGGTGATGGGTATTGAGGAGGGCACCTTTTGGGATGAGCACTGGGTGTTGTATGCAAACCAATTTGACAATAAATTTCATATATTGAAAAAAATAGAAAAAAAGATATTGTGATTCAGGGCTATTCTTGTGTTCTGTCATGTATTTCTTGTATTTTTATGTATTTCTTCCCCACTTTTTAAGAGGTAGAGTCTTTTAGATGACGTTTATAGCCACGGTCATCTGACATTTAAAATGTTTCATTAAAGGTATATGATGGCTCAAGTACCAGTTCTCATTTGCTCAGTCAGCTTTGTGGGGATGAAACACCGCCTCTCATCCGTTCTAGTGGAGACAGCATGTTTTTAAAACTCAGAACAGATGAAGGTCAACAAGGAGGTGGCTTCCTGGCCAAATACCGGCAGAGTAAGTATGTAGACTGGCTGCCTAGTGCCCGTAGTGGGTCTTCAATTTCCTGATAATGAAACAGACTGAAATAAGTGTAACCCATTGGATTGAGCAATTGAAATAAATCTTTGCTCCTTATGAGAAAGATTTAATTCTATTTGAGAGAAAAATGCTTAACATTAAATTTAATGCCATAAACCAAAGCATGTGGTAAGCTCTAGAAAATAGAGTATTTAATATGCCGGGAGAGTTGCCATTCAGTTAAAGATCAGTGTAACAGGTTAACGGCTAATGGGTTTTCATTTGTATCAAACATTACAGTCTTCTAATTAGACATTCCACTGCACATAGCATCTCCCGCACTTTTGGGTTTTTTTTTTGTTTTTGTTTGTTTGTTTGTTTTTGGTTTTTCTTTTGGTCTTGTACATCAAAAGTTACCTTAATTTTTATTAAGGGAAACTACAGTTCTTGTAAGTCATATGGAGAATAAGCACATTCTTTACCGTGGAAAAATCCAGTCATTGTAGAGATGCCATTTTAAAATCTACTTTCCTGTGAGGCAACATGGTAGAATTAAAGGAATATTGCACAAAGAATCGAGGACCCCAGGGGTTTGTCCCTGGCCCCTGACCCCTGAGAAGGTCACTTTTCCATGGGGTTCTATGATTTCTTCTCTTAAAAAAGGAGATTAAATAAGGCCATTATGAAATCTCCCTTCTAGGTCTAGAATTTAATACATTCTAATGTTAGTTTCAAAATGGACATTTAAGAAAAGTTTCCTTGAATTGTTATTTAATAAACACTTTACTTGTGCGTTTGAAAGCACAGTACCTTGCCCCACTAAACCTAAGTGTATCCATATTTTGACACAGTTACCTAAAAATAGAATTGAAAGTCTTGAGATCTGAAGGGAACATACAATATCCCTTTGAATTAATTGAAGGCATATTAATGTTTGACCTTGACTAGGTGTGATTTTGAAAATATTCACATTCACCTACATTTGGGGTTAGGCTAAATTCTATATAGTTTTGAAAACTGAGTTTTAATGATGAAAAACTTTATTCTGCAGAAATCCATCAAGTATATGAAAAGCTCTCCTAAATTTTCTCAGGGATGCATTTTTTTGGTTGAGCATATAATCATTTCTCTAATTTTATTATTGCTGTGCTAATTTGTTTCTTGCTTATAGTCAGATTGCTTATTAAGGATTCCTCCCTTTTATTTCCCTGATATTTTATTTTCCCTCATAATTTCAGAACACTTAAGGAGTAACTCAGTGCAGGTGGGATATATGTCCTTAAAGGCAAAAATCAGAGCTAACCAGTGAGGTTTTCTGTAAAATTCACCTTTTGAAATTGGACGTTTGCAGACGGAATAATTTCTGAACACAGAGAGCAGCCATATGGCTTAGGCGAGTATATTTTCCTCTGCCCTGACTTGTAGTCACTGAGGAACACGATACCTCTGTGCTGCATAGCTGTAACTTCTCCCAGGCATCAAAACCCAGAAAATTATTACTTAGAATTCCTTTGTGGACAAAAAGGTCACCTAAAGAGAAATAGCCTGAGTATTCCCTCGCTCCAGCAAAGGACTATTCTGAGGAGACACAAATGTATACTTTTCCATACCATAGTTTATCAACGCTGTCCTAGTCACCTGTCAGAAAAAGTATAGTAGCTGAAATGCATCTATGAACCACCTTTTTCAGAGACCATTTTTTTCAATATAATGTTTATCCTCTCATTCTCTTTTATCACACGTCATGGAGATAATATGGAAAAGGCTTAGGAAAAGGCATGTATATGCCTTGTTCAGGTCATTAATTTGGGCTGAATTTGGCACTGACTCCGGGGACCAGCCACCCCTAGAGGTACCTAGTACAGTTTTGTTGAAAACTCAGCTGAGGAAAATACCAGCTTTTGGTATTTTCAAAATGGAAGCCTTTTTTTCAGAACTTAAGATGTTCATTTCTTCTTCCAATCCTTTACATCGCCTCTATTCGTTCTGGACTTCCTGATGACTCACCAGAGGAATAAGGGAGGCTTTATTGTGAATTTCATGCTGACTTCTGAATGTTCAACAAAGCCATGTTGTTGTCCGTTTTTAGCATTCACATAGAACTTTGTGTTTTTAAACCGTTGAATTTAAAGGTCAGGATTTCTGTTCTTTCGAACGTTAAAGTTAGAAAAACAGAAGCATAGAATATTTAATACACTTTTGTAAACAAATCAGACTGCACCCTGAGTAGCGCTGAGCTATCCTGGTTTTCACCAGTGCATAGGAATTGGATGCCTCTTTATGGGAATCGATGATTTTCATGGCACATTAAAGTTTCTGAGTTCACTTAAGTATTGTTTCTCATCTGTTCTAAATGGAGACTCACTGTAAAATGCTGTACTACGTATATAGACACAGATATATACGTTTGCATACACATTTGCATAACATACAAATATAAAATATATAAACTATATACTTTAATCTAGATCTTTTGTTAAAGGAAAATCTCACACATCTTGGGGCAATTATGAAAGACATGATAGTGGTTCTTAATAATCATGGGTGTTTTTTTTCAGCCTGTGAGAACGTGGTAATTGTGAACCGATCCTATGGCATCTTAGAGAGTATACATTATCCACATCCCTATTCTGATGATCAGCGTTGTAACTGGACCATCCAAGCGACAGCGGGCAACACGGTGAATTATACATTTTTAGCATTTGAGTTGGAAACCCACACAAACTGCTCCACAGACTACTTAGAGGTATGTATTCTGAACCTAAATAAGTTACTGCATTTTCAGATTCAGGTAGGCAAGCCAAACTATTGTGCTTCATAGAACCGAATCTCCAACCCTGCCCTACACATCTGTGATATGCCAACCACCCATGGTATTTGAACAGGTATATTTTGTGTCACTTTCACTGCATCGTATTAATACTAAGGATATTTAATCCACTAAATTATATACACAAAGGATTACCTATGTTTTTAGTTTTCAACGTAACTTCTGGACTGATTGACCTCATGTTATTTAGATAATCCCAGACGTAAAAGAATAACTTCTATTTTTTGTTACTTTTGTTCCCTATAAACAGGAGATCAGAAAATGTTTGGGTGCCATGGCTTTATTTAATAACGAATTTGCCCGATAACTAGAAATCATGATTTGATTCTTGTTTTTATTTTTAAACTTCACTTCAGTTCATTTTTCTTTTGGTAAAACAGAAATTTCTATTTGTTACAATAATGACCACCTGTGGCATTTATTCAACTCTGTATACAATGCTATTCAATGAAACTTGCTTGAAAATTAGCCAACCCAAAATATCAGGTAATCTGCTGTTTTTACAATAAGATGTTTTATTTATAAAAGATTTTTTGCTGATTTGCATATGTGGCTTTTTAGGGCTACAGATTGAAACGTTAGGGACCTACTTGTTTTACTTACTCTATTAATGTAACTATGCATTCGTATATAAAATTTTATGGCTTATAAACTATTATATTAATTTAGAAATTATCGTTTCTGCTTTTACACTTCATAAAACAATTTGGAGCCACTGACATATTTTGACGTCAGGTTTTCATCATTAATAAAATCCCTTTTGAGCCCATCTAAAATACCATCATTATATTCATCGACATTGTGTATAATACTTTTGAATCACATATGATGTTTTCACTAAAAATCTTTTCTTGAGTGACAAGTACTCACTCTGCTAACATTATGAAATTCCCCTCATTCCCTCTGTGCCACCTAGTGACTTAGTGGGTTTCTGGGTTTTTTTAAGCTTATTTATTTATTTTGAGAGAGAAAGGGAGAGAGAGGGAGAGAACACCCAAGAGGAGCAGAGAGAGTGAAAGAGAGAGAATCCCACATAGATTCTGCACAGTCAGTGCAGAGCCTGACACAAGGCTCGCACCCATAAACCGTGAGCTCTTGACCTTTTTGAAGTCTTGCTTACAAAGACTTCCAACCCTCAGCACTTGTAACTTTAAGGACATAGTCTTAGGAAAACTTCATCCTTGTAAAAGTTTCTTAACCTTCTTTTCACCAGTTCTTTAAAAAAATTAGCACTGATTGAGGCTGTTTGAGGTTAACATAACTTTTCCAAATAGCCCTTTTGTTTTTCAAAACAGATAGTTTTGAAATAGCAGCCATAGTGTTTACCCATTAGAAAGTTATATTTACTAGTATTCAAAGGAAGTATGATATAACATCAAACTTACAAACATGAACTTGACAATGGTTTTAAAGTCATCTTTCTTCATCTAGTGTTCAGATGGTCTTCACAGGCTTAATAATGGCATGGTTGTCTCACTCCATTTACCTGGAGTAGCCATCCTTTTATTTTCTTCACGCGGTAAGATCTTGTGCATTCTGTAGAGAAAATGGAAATTTGCTCGCAAAGCCCCTTGCTCATACTTCAAACACAGCAATTTACCTTACCACATTTTTACCAGTTGTGATGGTGCCCACATGTCCTACTGGACTATGAGCTTTTTGAAGGTGCGAGCCGTCTTCTACTGAATTTGTGACCCAGGCATTGATTATGGACTTGGGATCCTATAGGAATCCAGTGAGCTCACTATAACTTGAATATCACTGCCATATATTAGCATCAGCCTGACGATAGCTATTAATTAATGAGAAAGGACTGAATTCCAGACTGAACTTTTTGTCCAATTCCTACACATTCAGCGCAGTTCTACTGCTTTGAGCACAAAGCAAAAGACAAGTCATGGTCTTGGAGAGCGCTGTGTGCATAAGCACATGTTAGGCACCGTAGCAGTGATTTGATAAAAGTACAATGGAGGAAGCGGGGGGGGGGGGGGGGGGAGGGGGGAAGCTTCCGACCTGGACCTTAAAGGAAGCTTTAGAAGAAAGAATGGGGAGAAAATGAGATGAAATGTTTACAGGGACTGGACTCCACCTCCCCTTCGGGCTTACTTGAAGATGGAAAGGTAACAGAAAGGCCCATCAGATAATTTTTGGAAGTGTTTGAAAACCGTCAACCAAAAAATACCTCTTCCAACAACCACAGAGCCACTAATTAAAGGCCCTCCATCGATGACGTGAGAGATATGCCATTTATCTTGTGCAACATTGATGGTGAAAGCAGCAAAAGTACAGAATGAGAACCAAAAGCTCAGCACAGCCTTCCAAAGAATGACAGTGTTGCCAGAGGGAGGAGATTTTTTTCCGCTTCTGTAAGCCAAGGGGCAAGGTCAGAGCTATTGCTACAATGGCTGGTCTATGATGAAAATTTTAAAAGCACAAATAACCACTTAAGAAGAGAAAAGCCACAAACACAAAATCTAGTTTCCATTAATTTCATAACTTGTAGTTAAAGGGTTTTTCAAGTAACTGAGCCAGGTCCCAGCTGAGTGACTGTTACTGCGGCCAGAATTGAGTTATTTTGAATCAATAAAGCTGAGATTATGGAAGGACTCGATTAGGTGCTGGTCGGACATTGTGCCCAACCTTGCTGAGGGGTGTGGGTTGGTAGAGTGCCCATTGGGAAGCTAAACCATCCTTTATTATTTGTCCTCTGGGAAAAACAAAATGATTCAGATTTGGAAACTAAATATTCAATGGGAGGAAGGGTCACTTGCCTAAAGGAATAAGTAAGACCATACTGTTCATGCAGTTATGGGAAGTCAAACTTAAGGATTCTTTGTGCATCCCACAACTTGATTTCACTTCTTAATTTTTATGCTGAGTCTGAGTCTCTGCACAGAGGAGGAGATTTCTAATAGCTGATTGAGTATACAAATGAAAGTGATGGGTTTGGGAGACATCAGCACAGAGATGTGCAGGAAGGCCAGAGCCTGTGTTAAGTCGACAGGGAGCATGTGTTCGTGGCATGTGGAGGAAAGAGTGAAACTCTGAGGTGGTTGTGCCATGGACGCTAAGGGCAGAGAGTATAAAGAAGGTGACAGTGATCAACAAGGGGGAGAGGCTCCCCAGGGGCCAAGGGGGATCTCAGGGTTAAGAAGTGTCCCGTGGAGATCACTGTGACTCCAGGCAAAGTGGTGTTTGGGGGAAGGGGGAGCAAGAGTGGGACCACAGTACAAAGAAGCACAAAGGGCAGAGAGTGAGCGTAGACAGAGGTTTAAGTCCATGAATTCACTGAGTTCTCTTAAAGAAATGGCATTAAGTCCTAGCTTCCTTTCTCCAGTCCTCATCCTACATTTCCCTAACTCGTCCTCATGAGGCAAGCTCTCACAAGACACCCTCCTCTGCATTTTGTCTTGTATGTCAGTGTCTCTTCTAATGTGGCCCTGGGTTAGATTCAACACTCCAGTGAAGTTGGCCGGGGTCAAGTATGCTGGGACTGTATTATCTGGCTCATATACTTCTGGTATTGTATGTAGGCTGAGGTTACACGGGCTTATTGTTAGTCAAGGTATAATGTTGGACTATATTAATACCTGTATTCTCCAGGTCACTTTTATACGAACTGTAATGGCTTCAGAGCCATACATAGGATATCATTCCTACTTAAATTATATTTGACTATTTTGCCTGCGAATTGAACTCATTATGAACCTTCTAAACCCCGCTTCTTTGGTCTGTGAATTATCCATTTGCATATAGACTTACTGGCCTCTGGCCTACTAGTTCTTCAAAAGTAGTTGATAAAAATGTCAAAAAAGATGGCGCCTGTTTCAAATACTCCAAAATAACATCTTTCTTTGGTAAGATGATGTATTGTCAGACACTTCTGGGATAGCACTATTCAAACAATTTGATGATAGTAATTGCTGACCTCTCTTGAACACTTCTTATTATTTGCTAGGTAATTATTACAGCAACCCTATAATGTAAGATATATTACCCCATTTGACAGGTGAGACAGTTGAGGCAAATGTCCACAGTCACAAACATTAGAGGTGTTGAAGTCGGGCTTTCTACCAGGCCCTGTGGCATGGCCAATGCTTTTAGTTATGACACTAAACACCCTCTGTGCATACACTCACAATTTTCTGTCACCTTCAGAGATGACATGAGGAGATGTCCATGGAGCCTGCAGATTTACCATAATACTGTCACAGAGAGAAGTCTATATTATTTTAGCACACTTCTTCATAGATAAGCACTGGTCATTTATTATAATCACCTTTTTTTTTTTTTTTTTTTGCTATATAGTGACAAACTATTTTTAGTGTCCAATTTAGAATTTTTCCAAAAAATGCTGTCATTCTTACCCATGAGATTCTAGAATAAATCTTTTCTTCAGTTTGGAAGTTGAAACATTTTCCTTGAGACCTCTGGCCATTCTACTATTTTTCATTGTTGTGTTTTATGCTCTTGGTTGCAGATACACACTTGAACTAAACCATTAGAATTGTGAAAGTGTTGTCCTCTGAGGAAAGTAAAAAGCCTCATGACCCAGGATAAACTAAGAAGCTGGAAAAGGGCAGGAACAAAAGCAGCTTAGTGGCCTCTCCCTGCACATGTATACTCCATTTCCATCTGTCTTCCCAAAAGCTTCCTCTGCTTTTCTGCAGCCTCAGAACTTTACCTTCAATATGGCCGCCCCAGCCATGACTCCACATGACCATTTGCCTCGAGCTCTTACAACCAACTAGGCTTCCCCTTGGTGACCAGTTACCAGCACGGAGTTCCCATCTTTTTTTTTTTTTAATGTTTATTTATTTTTGAGAGAGAGAGAGAGAGAAAAGAAGAAGAAGAAGAAGAAGAAGAAGAAGAAGAAGAAGAAGAAGCAGAAGAAGCAGCAGGGGAGGGGCAGGGAGCAAGGGAGAGAGAGAATCCCAAGCCGGTTCCATGCTATCAGTGCAGAGCCTGACATGGGGCTCAGTGAACTGTGATATCATGACCTGAGCTAAGAGTCAGATGCTTAACCAACTGGGCCATCCAGGTGCCCCGGGGTCCCATCTTTTTGAGCCTGACAGTAAAGGCATGGATCTGGCCCACTTGTGGATGCATGCCCCTCTGGGCAGTATGACGGCTCTGGCCAGGAGAAGTGAAGTCCAGTCCTCTGGCCAGTGTGGCTCATAGACTGTGTGTGGGGGCATGGTTTCTGCTGGCATGTTAAAACATTTCTTAACACTCATAAATTCAGTAAGGTTACACAATTAATTTGTGGTAACTATACCTTTCTGTAGTGCAGGATATAATTCAATCAAGCCCCAAAAATTCATTTAAAGTAATTGACTGCCTTATCATGTAAATTGGATCTCATTGTCTCTTCTTCTAGTTTCAGAATTATACTAGATATGTTTCTGTTTTCCCTTCATCACATTATGCTCTTTTCTGAAAGTGTCGATCCATCCATATTTTGATCTTTCATTTGCCCTAATCTTAGCTTTAGAAAGTAGACATTTTTTCTAACTGTGCAGTTTCCCAAAGTTGAGCCAATTTGTGTGCTCATAAAATGGTCAGAAAGCTATATAAGCTCCATTGTTCCTTCGTAATTGATTTCTTCAGAGGTTTCCCTTTTTATTGCCCCAAAAGTTATTCCTGACTTTGTGGGCAGAATTTAATTTTATGAGAATTTGTCATCTGTGTTGAATTTTCTTTCTTTTCTCTATTGCTTCTCTTTTTTCTTTAATTTTGAATTGGTTTGGTCCATGAGCTCATATCTCCTTTTGATGTTGGACTCCCTAAAACCTTAGGCCCATGGCTGGTATAGTCAGTATCACAGTCTCCAGGGACATGGATCAGTGTCTCCTAGTGTTTTGTTCTACATTAACAACCACTTTTCTGCTGTCCAGAATTAATCCAGAGTAGCACTTCTCTTCACTGTTTACTTTTTGAGAGAGGAGAGCATTTAAAGAATTCATCAAATTCCATGCTTTTTCCAGTTTTGACATCTGAGAGATGTCCAGATGGTTGAAATGATCTCCCCTTTGCCACCCCTGCGTGTCTCTTTGTGCTGCACTAGTGTCCACATATTTCCTTGGGAACAAATTGGAATCTCTACTGAGGAAGAAGCCCACATGAAGGTGAAGCCCCTGTAACTGGCTGCATTCCAGAGTCACTTGGAGATCTTGTTAGAAAAACATATACCTAGACCTCACCCCAGACCTACTTAACCAAAGTCTCCGGGAGTCTCACTAGAGACAGCACCACCGCCCCCACCCCACCCCACCCCACCCCCACCCCCCCACCCTCAGAGCTCTTGGGCCAGCACTTGAGATCACTGTCTGCAGCCCACTTTGACTCTGACAGCACATTTTACCCTCACTTCAAAGCTCTCTTTGGGGAGTTATAAATATTTTTAATAGGTATCTTCTTAATGTGTCCCTTCAAGTGCTATCATTGAATGTTTCTCTTTCAATAGGTCTTACTTGTCCATTCCTATAAGATGAATCACATCTTTTTCTCACCAAGACGCAGTGATACCATCATTATATTTATCTCATCATATAAAGACATCAGCTTTACTTTGCGATTTTTGTGTTCTGATTCGAAACTTTTCTCCCACACCCGTGTTTATTTGGCACCTTTGCCGCTGTCATCTTCCAGCTCATTTCTTTTTTTTTTTTTTTCTCCAGCTCATTTCTATATACCTTTCCAGTCCCTCCCCTTCTCAAATCCTCTTGATTATGTCAGTGACTTCTGTCCAACGCATTTCCCAGTCTTCATAAGATTGATGTTATCTCTTGGCAAATCCTCTCTCTGATGTCATCTTGTCCACCAGACGTTTATATTATTGTTAATTACACTCCCGTGTCCTCTTCCAATTACAAAATCATGCATTTCAAGCGAAAGAATGGACCCAAACTGAGTCTTCAAGTCCTACACTTGTGTTTTCTAAGTCTGCGGCCTGAGCTACGCAATTTTCCATACCGCAACTGTGAAACACCAGGCCTGGGTGATATTGTGATTAGTTAAGATAACACGAGCTGTTGTTATACGTTCTCAGATGCTTTGTGTACTACAAGTTTATTTCTCAGTCGTGTTAGAGATCATGCCTTCCTTGCCTTCCACATGGTGATTCAGGAACCCAGACAAAAGGGAAGTCGATTTGGGGAAGCCCTCATATCTCTCTCTGCCGCAAATGTCGATAGATGTTTTACAAATACCAGTTTGAGAAATGCTGAATTAAACACAGTCAAATAGGGGTTGTTGTTTTGTTCCGCATTTGCTGCGGTATGTCCTCAAGCTATACCACCCTAAATATGCATTATTCATTCCCATATCCATTCATCTGGTCATTCAAATACATTTCAGACACATAGACTGTGTCCCTTCCTTGTCTTCCCCGAGGAATAATAACTTACCAAGTTCAAAGAGAAGTTGTGTTGGAGGAACTGTCAGAGCTAACGCAGCTGCGAGTTCGAGTGGCAAAGGTAGAGTTTAATCCTTCATGTGCTCCTACAGTGGGATCCAGCACGAACCGCACTCCCTTCGCTTTGTAGGGAGGTGACTGGACGTTTTAAAGGGAGAATGAGGGAGTTGGGAGGGGGCAGCAGCCCGAACACTCAGGGAAGTGAGAAATGACAAAAGGTTAGTCCGTGTCAGTGTGGCCAGGCCAGCTGCAGCATGCTGTTGGCTGCAGCCATGGGAATTAGGATTCTGCCCTCCCACATGGACTGGGAGCCAGGGTCCCATCCTTCCTGAAGATTACATTTCAAAGGCATGGCTCTCAGATCCTTGAGAAAGTACTCCTGAGTCCTAGGAGGCACACATACATCTCAAAGGGACAGAGGAAGGATTCACACCTATAAGCCCTTTTTAGTAAGTGTTCTATGAAAGGGTGGTCAGGGGCCCAGCCTCAGGTGTTGGCTGGAACAAACCGTCAGTTCTTCTGGTTGCCTTGAGCTTTTCTCAGGCAGGCACTTTAAGCGGGGCAGGGGTCATCCTGGGGATGTGACCTTGAGCTGTTAGAAACCATGTTAGTGTTTAAGTCTTTTAATATGGGGGGCGTGAGTGGATGAAAGCACGTGTGCCCAGAGTCCTCATTTTTTGTAGGCCAAGGTTGAGGCTTAGTCAGGAAGAAGGTTCAGAGAGGCCTGGCTAGAGTCGAGCCCAGGAGAAAATCCTTGTCAGAACTGAAGGAAGTCCAGTGTGGCTGAGGCTGAGTGTGGGGCTTCTGGGTGGATGGGACCCTGCGAGCCAGAGAGCGAGTGAGCATAGCCCAGCACTGAGGGGGCATGAGGAGTTTCAGGGACCTCCCCTGGAGCAGCAAGAGGTCTTTCAGGAGTGTGAGCCTGAAATGGTCTGCTCAGACTGGCGCCTTTAAAGACTCTGGCTTTAAGGGAAAATGGAAGGGAGGTGAAAGTAACTGTGGACATCCAGTGAGGGGGTGGCTGCAGCCCAGGCGAGAGAGAGAGGGCACCAGTTCCTTGCAGGCTGAGGAGGGAGAATGTAATAGAAGGATTTGAGAGCACCGAGGAGGTAAAATCAGCAGAAGTGGACCAATGATTGGATGGGACTGGGGCTGGTCCAGGCGAAGACAAGGCTGAGATATAATTAATGGTTCATCTCTTAAGACACTTGAGTTTCCTCTTGCTTTCTGTCTGCAGCTGGCGTCACTGATGCATTTGGCACTTCTCACAAAGGATAAATGATACAGCCAACATTTTAGTCCGCTTACTTCACTCGAAGCTCTGTTAAATATAACAAAGAATATGTTGATTCCATTGACTAATGGAGTTTTGCATGTGATCATTATGATTTAGAAATTACTATTATTTCTTTAATGTTTATTTGCTTTTGAGCGGGGGGGGGGGGGGGGGAAGGGACAGAGAGAGAGGAAGACACAGAATCCAAAGCAGGCTCCAGTCTCTGAGCTGTCAACACAGAGCCCGATGCAGGGCTCGAACCCACAAAACATGAGATCAACACCTCAGCTGAAGCTGATCGCTTAACCGACTGAGCCACTCAGGTGTCCCTAGAAATTATTTTTAGTTTTCTCTATTATTACAGAGAATAAGGACTTTATTGTATCCTTGAATTTGACAATTCTTGTTTTAAAATATAATTACCCATGAAGAAAACATAAAGAAATTATTCTTGAGGACTTTAATTACTAAACTTCTACATGGCTCAGTTTCCAGAACTCTAAAATGCGGAGAACAGTATACCTACATTATAGAGCTGCTAGGAATTTTAAATTTAGGAAACATACATGAAGGGTTTAGAATAATACTCCACTAATAAATATTACTTATTAAATGCTACTAAGTATTATTTATTATTATTTCAACATAAACACGATTTTGTGGGTTAACTTTTGCTATCTAAAATATTTTGCAGTCCGTGCAAAGCTATGATTTCCAAAACAGCCTTCCCAATTGTGATGAGGATAGATTGGTCCCATATATTGAAAGCAGGGCTTCTGTCTCCTGGCCTCTCAGCCTTTCTACAAAAGCCATGGGAATTCTATATCTGAATCTAAAAAGTATGGTAGTCAGTATCCCACTTGCCAACGGGAGAAAAGCATTTGAGATTTTATGTCTTAGTAACAATGGGTCTGAGCCGACTTTCATCATCATGGCACCTCCTTAAACACTTCCTGGGCAGATGAGTCACGCTTCCTCTAACTGTCTGTCAGAGGAAGTTTGCTTCTGGGACACCTTGCATTTGGCTTAGAATTCAGAGATAAGCTCTTTTAATTCTGAGGACAACTGCCATCCCAAAACACTCATAAAAACTGACAACAATATACCAAACAATTCAATTTATGTCTCTGTACTAGATATGAATCTTGCATTGTACCAATCATGATCTGGGTGCAAAAGTTTAGAATGCAGTGTATTCATTGATTATTAAGCCACATACTTCATATTATCATTAAGAGTAACAAGATGCATTTTACAAGAAATTTAAGATTCTGGTGTTGTCCAAGCAAAGGGTGATTTTTTTTTTTTAAATCATGAAAAATTAAAAGGAGAGCTATTTGTCTCAGTGTAATCAAAATCCCTTTCCTCAGAAGGAAATCGCTGATCTTTTCCTGGCCATCCCTCACAGTGAAGAATTTTCATGTGATTGCATGAATTTGCTGCAGTTAATGAGGCAGACCCACCAGCCCTCAAAAGATTGCCTTTGCTCTTGTATTCCAAAGAAACTCTGTGTGTTTCCCCTCTCAATATTCTCTCAAATGTGAAAGACAGAATGAGGATGATTAATAATCAGACCTACAGATAACTTCCACTCTACCCTGAAGACAGGAAGAAGTACATCAGAGGCTTACAAATTGAAATTGCCCTATCCGCACTTCCTTCCCTCGGGGACCTCACCTAGCTCTCTCCTCAGACCATCAGCAAGTGCATGGAAGTTCCCTTCTACCATCTAAGGGGCACGTGGCTTGAATGAGAACCCATAGCTCAGAATGCTAAATTTTAAAATTAGGGATTATCGTTGTGGATTTTCATTAATTAGCTTGATTGTCCACTTTGTAAAATAAGGAAGAGGGGCACCTGGGTGGCTCAGTCAGTTAAGTGTCCAACTTTGGCTCAGGTCATGATCTTGCACTTTGTGGGTTTGAACCCCGTGTTGGGCCCCGTACTGACAGCTTGAAGCCTGGAGCCTGCTTCGGATTCTGTGTCTCCCTCTCTCTCTCTCTGCTTCGCCCCTGCTCATGCACGCTCTCTCTCTCTCTCTCTCTCTCTCTCTCTCTCAAAAATAAATAAACATTAAAAAAATAAATAAAATAGGAAAGATTTCCAACTGCAACATTTCAGAATTAAAAAAATAAATGCCATGTTTACCCTTCGGTCCTTATATTTACTCTTTATTTAACAGGCTTTTCCCCTCTTCTTCCCTGAACTGGGAAAAGTCTGCCTGGCAGCACTCTAGATCCTTCCAGCTCAAGGTTCAATGACTTCATGTTGTTCTGTGAAGCAGATTTCTCCCTGTTTCTGAGTCCATCTCTAGCAGATGGTGAGGCTTTTAGGAGGCAGAGTAATTTTTTTAAGAAAAGTTCAGTGTTTCGCTGTAGTGATGCAGTTGGCAGAGGGAACTCCTCGGTTCATGGAATTAAATGTTCATATACACGCAGGAGAGTAGGCTTGGCTCTCAGTGCATCTCAGTTACCACCAGGGAGGGAATTAGGCATTTACTACTCCATCAGCAACTCTCAGAACTTACGTTTGTAAGAAGTCTTTAGTCCCTGAACAGCGGAAGGAATTCTTTTTAAATAAAGAATTAGTCTAATTAATCATAAAAACCTAGTTACGATTTAAAAAAAGGAAACATTAGGGGCAAAATATGGTTTTAAATTAATGCTGAAGGAGATTACCTTATATAATAACATTTTAATGGGCTAATTTTCATGTATAAACTTGAGATCCGTATAAAAGACTACAGAAATAGAGAGTATAATATTTTTAGTAGACCAGCTGGGTGTCTGCGAACCTAAAAGGGTATGGAATTCTGAGAGTGGAAAAATATTACCAATGCATATCTATGTCAATGCAATGCTATGTCAATAGGTCCCCAAAGATAATCCTTGAAAAAATAAACTTATCTGATGACACAGGAATACACAGTCATTGCAGGAAGTTTGGAAAATATAGAGAAAGTTAGATAAAATAAAAATGATCTCAATAATAACATCACTCCTAATAATTTTTGGTGGTATTTATTTCCTGTAGTCGCTCCTTATATACTTTATTTTAATATGCAAAGGGGATCTTCTGGACACAACTATCCTATAATGACTTTTTCCCCGATCACACTAGCTTGTGAATGTTTTTCCGTGTTGTTCACTATGCCACATCATTTATGACATTGCACATCCCATCATCACGATACGGCCACCTATTCTTGTGGAACATTTAGAACTTTTTCAAATTTCCACTATTATGAGCAATGCTGAGATAAACATTCTTGTAGTTCAATCCGTGCACATATACATGTGTAGACAATGACTTGAAAAGTCAAACAAACAAACAAACAAAAGCCAAAAAAGAAAAAAACAAATCAGCCTTTGTGGCTCCTAAAATGAGCAATGTATAGAAAGCAGAAACAGAAGCGTCAGTGCGCTATGAAGAGTGAACCGCGGCTAGCTGCCACATGGGAAGGAGACGATCTCGTCTGGGCGTGAGACCGACATCTAATTCAGAGTGACACAGAATAACTCAGAACGTGGTCTTCGATGGGTTTCTTGCTGTCATGCAAAGCCCAGAACTCTGAGTGATTGTTTAATTTTAGATGGGTATTTCATATTTCCTGCCCCACCCTGTCAGCACATGGGAGCATGGCTTTTCCTGTGCTGCGGGGAAGACGTGTGCCTGTATATCAGACACTGCGTGGCCACGTGTCTGGTGGAGACGCGGCCTCCCGGGGCCATCGCGGAGCCATCTACAATCTACCAGGCTCTGATTCTTAGTTTTCCTCTTTAACATTTGCCTAATTTACCCTCCACAATCTGATGACGTTTTTACCCCTGCCTTAGCCTTTTCTCATCCACTAGGGGAACTTTTGCCCGACTCCACAAATCTTGTTTGGAAGCTTTTACTGTGGTTCCAGGAATATTATGAAGCCCTTCAGATTTAAAGTAAATGTGAAAGGTTCTAGGTTTATCCGAGAGATTTATGTGTAAACGCTCTTAATAACTACCCTCATGAGACAATTTTCATGGGTCCCTTTAGAGCTGTTTTCCGGGGGTGGGGGAAAATCTGAAGAAACGCCCCAAGAATTCACCAGTTGCCACCCTTTTGGAGCACCGGTGGCTAAGCAGCTAGAGCTGCAGGCTGGCTGGACTGTCATGGGAGAGGAGGCAGTGACACGAAGAAACACGTGCAGAGACGCTTTCCCTACCGTTTGCCTCTCCCTTCCCCACCTCGCCAGCGCAGCCTTGGTAGATTTCCTAACACTGTCTCCACCACCATCCCATTAGGATCCACCACCTCCCTCCACCCCGGCACGCGCACCAGGCTTACGCTGTCCCCCACGGTATGGTTTGCTCTGGGCCACGCACCCCGCACTTGGGAATGGCCTCAGTGTCCACACAGAAGCAGGTTGTCATAGCAACACGCTGCAAGCGATTCATGTTGGCCGTCCATCTCTTCACAAGTGATTCATTGATTCACTGCTTTCCCATCTGGTCTGCCGGGGATGATTTCTGTGAAGTGTTTTACATGAGTCAGCTCAAGTTCTCTACACCCGTCATATTTTGTCTCTCAAAAGTATTTCTAGAGTGGTTTCTTTGGGGAAAAAAAAATGCCAAGGGTTAGAATAACATTTTCAGTGCATTCCACATGCCAAGTCTCACACTCAACCTAATTACACAGTGTGTCTCATTTGCTAATTACACCAACCTTATAAATACCATTATGGTGCCAGATTTATATAGAAATTGTAGCTAGGAGAGGGTGAGGACTTTTCACAAGATTACATTCTAAGGAAAGTTTAGAGCTGGACTGGACTGTGTACCCACAGGCTGATCACGATTAATATCTCTAGTCTGCTCTTACAATAAAATTACTTCCTGGCTTGCGTTTGAATACAATCTGTTGGTGACACTGGCTTCACAAAGCTAATCTAAAAATTCATTGAGTATAGGTCTCAGAAAGTTTAACTGTGTTCTTTCTATAAGCATTAGGTGATTCTCTACTGCACCTAAAATTCTCCCTCATGGCAGGTGGGATATTTCAATACATGTTAAACTCTAAAGGATAACCTTATTTTTGTTTTTAAAGATTTGTAGTAGAAGGGGAACCAAAACTTTTTCCTGAAGTTTCTCCATATTTTAGTAATATCTTGCCAAGAGCCCCTTGATTTAATTTCTCTATTTGGTCTATATTTAATTCTTAAAATTAATGATCCACTCTAAGCAAGTTTTATTTCAGAAAAATGTCAAGGAAATAAGAAAAAGTATGAATTAGAAAAAGTATGAATTAGATGCCAATCTAAAATAGAAAGAACTGAATTCTAGTTATTACTCCCTGTAATGCTAAAGTGAGTTTAGAAAGGTAGTATATCCATACATCCCATGCTTATAAATATATGAAATAATTATAATTTTTTTCATCAAAGTCACAAATATTCAAAATCATAAAAGAAATTTGGCAGCAAAGAAGTACTTCAAAAGCACATTTCTGTTCTGAGAGTTCTTGGCAATTCATAAAGTTGATTCCCCTTGAGAGAACAGGTTGAGGTTCACATTAGCTGATACTGGGTTCCTCCGGACTCGAGTTCCAGAGTTGCTACAAAATCCTTACTCTTACAAAAATTCAACTCTCTCTGTCAGTGAGGCATCCTCAGTTTTATATCTTCTACCTTGCATGTATGGTTCTTAATTAGAAGGAGTCCACGGATCATTTCATATTGCACCTGGAGTCTTAAGTCCCTAATGGTCTAAGAAACTAGGCATGTGCCAAATTATCAAACCCATGCAAAGGAAGTTGATAGAAATTGGTAAATGTGGCTTAGGCAAGAGATTTCCTTCCTCTCTGTGTGTCCATTTGAGGGTGGAGCGGGGGTGCAGAGACCTACACCACATAAATCCTAAACGAACAGGCTCCTTAAGAGAATAATTGAAAGGATTCTACACAGGAGGTTGTAATATATACACATATTTACATTTGAAGATACGTTGAACCGCCAACCTGAAAACGGAAGCAGCATTGCAGATATTTAAAAAAAACAAACAAGAAACACCCCTCTCCACATGGTTATAGAACTTAGATCTGCATATTTCAAGTGAGAGTCTCCATCTTTCTTTTCTTAATTTCTACTCGTTTCCTTCTGTGGACTTAATTCCAAGCTTAGATATTGTGGATCTTTAGGCTTTCTAAACACAGGGGAAATCATACCCTTCGCGGGACCAAGCCAGAATGCTTGCCAGTAGTGGCAATGAGTCACAGCTGGAATGTCCTGTGGTTAGCCTTCTGCTCTGAAAACAGAATCAGGAGCAGCAGGCACCTACTGGTTTCCATGGCAACCAGTATTTGTGTACTTTGAACAATGACTGTTCCTTTTTGTGTGGTAAATTTACGCGGGAATGAATTGTTGAGGTGACGTTAGCCATCTTTGTGAATATAAACAAAAAACCCCCCGATTTAATTAAGTGTAAACTTCAGAAGGACATAGGGTTGGGGGTTGGGGTGCTTTTGTATAGAGGTATTGTTCTCCACTAATTCATTCATTTGTTTATTTGACATATTTAAGCATTTCATCAATGTCTATTCGATGTTTCAGTGTGCATCACTTTCTCCCCTCCAAAGGCAAAAAGAAACTAATTGTCATTCATCAGTGTTCCCCCCCCACCCACCCCCACTCCCTGTGCCCCCCCTCGCCCCCCACCATCCCATTCACAATGTGTTATTTTAGAAGGACTGGGATTCAGGGGCTCTCCTTCAATGAGGTAATCCTATCCGGAAGGAAGAGAAAAAAGTCCCCTCCAAGTCATGTGAAAATGTCAGCTTTCTTAACCTTGCTGAGCTGGGGAGGCAAAACTACTGTAATGCTTACGGCCTTGTAGCGAATCTAAAATTCACTTCCTCAAAATGTCACTGCCTACCATTTCAGAAGACCCGTCAAGCTGAGAGCGATTGCGGTGGTGGGGAAATCTTACCTCGTGTTTTGTGGCATAAAGATGAAATAATTAAAGCTTTGGTCACTGAACTACAACCCAGAGTTAAGAATGAGCCTTCTGGAGTGGAAAATAGTGGAGTGTTTCTTGCTTATTATACCTCTGCCTGGGAACAGTATGTTTGTTTTTGTATTAATTAGTTTGGGATTGGAATCGGTACACTGGATTTAATAAAAAATTAAAAAAAAAATTAAAAAAAAAAACCCTCTGAAGCTGGGATAAATACCCTACAGTGAAGCAGTAACTTAGGAGTAAACAGATTGCAACATGGCCCTCCTCCCCTACCGGTACCTCCCACCTTAGATGGAGGGATCTGAGAGCAGAAACGAAGGGCTTTGGGTTTTCCCTCCTCTTTTTGTGTTGCTTTATTCTTTCTCCCATTTTTTGCTCCCTCATTATGGCTTCTGTCAACTAGCCTATGAAGGAGACACTTGTTAATTAATATACCTAGTCAAAGCAGCAGCGGCCTTAAAAAAGACAAAGGAAACTGAAGCGATAAGCCTGAAAAATAAATTTCATCTTTATTCGTTTGCTTCAAATGCTTAGGTTTATTACCCAAGGGCGAGTTATCTAACAGACTTCTGAATGTCTCTCTTTAAATCTCTGCTGACCTTCCCCCAAATATCACAGGCATGTATGACTGATGACCAGCTAGTTTTGAGAACTCCATGAGACAGGCCAAGATTTAGAAATCTGTAATTTATTATGATCTTGAACAAGGCCCTTCCTGATCCCTGCCACCAGCCCTTCTACAGAGAGGCCCACAAAGGATCCAGACCCTTTGTTGCCTAAAAGAATCATGCTGAAATTTAGGACTCTAAGACCCTAATATGTACCTAACTATGTAGGATTCAAGTAATAGGGCAGATTAAATCCCACTGAAATAAATGCAGCTGTGGGGGAAATCATTGTGTTTGTTCCATTGTTTTTGTTCATTGAACATGTATTGGGAATGTGCCCTCGACAAAGCCCTGAACTAGACAGAGGAGACTGGGAGAGGTGCTCTGGGCTCTAAGGAAACCCATAATCAGTAGGGGAGATGAGGCCCACATGGCTGGCAGTAGAACAGAGGGGAATGGAACCATTTCTACAAAGAAGCACGAGTAAAAGATGAGGGGTTTCAAAGGAAAACTAATTCGTGAGTGAATCCCTAGGGATTAGGGAAGGCTCCATAGGGTGCTTTGTAGAATTTGATGATAAAGTTTTCCATGCTCTCATCAATATGTTTCAAACTATATCATAACATTTCAGTAAATAAAAATAATTTGGCCAATTTGGAACTTATTGAATCCAGATTACACATGTACCTACAGACATATTCATTCAAACACATGCACTCACACATACTCTTATATATGTGTACTCTACAGGAGAATAATCAAGGAAGTCTGTTAGTTTATGATCAGGTATTTTCAATTTTGTTTCATGGACAGTTCATCCCAAGGGTAACCAGAACAAAGTAGACAATAATGTGGACGTTAGTAGAGGAAAAGAAAAATATAATGGCCTGAGTCACGAGGAGCCAATTGTTTTGGATTATCATGATCTTTCCTGATTGAAAGAGATATGGCAGAGTTTATTTATTTTTTAGTTTAGAGGTGTATATCTGATGAAATGAATAAATGAGGCAGATAAAGGGTACACGACAGGATATACAAATACCTCAATGGGAAAGTGAGCAAAAACCACAGCAGAAAAGTTCCAAGAGAAGAACTATAAATGCCTAATAAGCACGAAAAACCTTCAACCTCAAAGTAACATAAGTTGAGCCAATTACAAAACCAAACATATTTTCCCTATCGGTATCAGCTCTAAAAATAATAGCAGTCACGGGGTGCCTGGGTGGCTCAGGTGGTCAGCATCCAACTCTTGATTTCAGTTCAGGTCATGATCTCACAGTCTGCGGGATCGAGCCCGCATCGGGCTCTGCTCTGACAGCATGGAGCCTACTTGGGATTCTTTCTCTCTCCGTCTCTCTTTTGACCCATATCCCATGCACGCGTGTGTGTGTGCTCTTTCTCTCTCCAAAATAGATAAGATAAACTTAAAAAAGAATAGCAGTTGTAATTGCCAAAGTCCCATTGTAGTAAATTGCTGGTGGGGGATGCATTGGTATAAACTTTCTGGTAAGAGACTTAATAATATAGATCAAGAGCCATAAAAGATTATATTCTCTGATTCATTCCCCTTATAGGAAATCTTTCCTGAGGGACATTTAAAATATCAAAAAAACATCCATATTGGCAAAAAATTGGAAATGTCCTTAAATGAACAACAATAGAGTATTAGAAGCATTTTACGCCACCGTTAAAAATGTTTACACAGAGTATTTGCTGACATGCTTAGAAAAAAATAAGGAACACACTTAAATGTATAGCCCAAGCTTGTACGCACACATATATACCTGGACACATAGGTATATGTATACATACACAAGCAATGAAAAAAAAATGTTGACAAGAGAAACTTCTGGTATTAACAAAATATTAACAGTGGTTATCTTCAGTGGAATTAAATTTTGTATTCATTTTTTACATAGCTCTCTAAGCTGTCTAAATGCTTATGTTAGTATTTATATATATTTATATAAATTAGTATTTATATATATATTTATATATATGTATCTTTCAATTATAAGATTGCTGTTCAATGAGCATCTCTTATATGTCATTAACGTGTGAACACATCTCATCTGGCCCACCATTTCCTTATTCTGTGCCTGGATTACACTTTCGAGGGAACTTGCTAGGCTGACATAAAACCAAACACTAATATTTGGATTTCCAGATTTATTGGGCTTAGGACTCACCCATAAAGTCTCTCTATATAATCACCTATTTTTAATTTGTTAATTCTTATATTAAGCCTCCTGTGTTCAAACCACCTTAGCAGATTTACCCTTAAACTCAGCCAAGGAACAGCTTTTGCTACATGAACAGACTTTACTTTTTCCCTGTGACACACCATGTAAAGCTCCCCACCCTGGGAAGTTTCTCCTTGATTCCAGCTCTACGACGGCCCCCAGCGGATGGGGCGCTACTGTGGAGCTGACCTACCGCCTGCAGGGAGTACCACAGGCTCCAGGCTTCAAGTGCTGTTCCACACCGATGGGGTCGGTCACCATGAGAGAGGATTTCAGATGCAGTGGTTCATTCATGGTAAGCCCTGGGCTGATCTTAGTTGTATTGGATGCTTGCTACTTGACCAAGAATTCTTCCTTTCCCAGCTCTCACTTTGGAAACGATACTACCACAAATAATGGGGCTTGGGTCACAATCTGGTGCAAGGCCTTGGAAACCTTCCTCAGACACTGGAGGGTTAATCCCGGCAGGGTTAAGAGAGGAGAGCACTAGGAGAGCTACTGAAGTCAGTGCAACAATAAATCGCCCAAGAGAAAGGAGGGGAGCAGAGTGAAGTTTCTGGCGGGAGAAAGACCTGTCCGTGGGTGTGGCAAGCAAATGGCAAGGTGGCATTGGGGTCTCCCAGGGGGAGTGGAATGGAAGGAGGTCCCAGGCTTATTCTGAGAAGCAGAGAAGGAAGGGTGGGGATCAAAGGGCAAGAATGAGTCAATCCAAGAGAGAAGGGGAAGGGCATGGTTTGGGCTGAGAGGGGAGCAGGAGTAGAGAACTCACTGGCACTAAGCCAGGGTGTGTGTTGTACCAGCCAGACAGAGTAGGGCCACCCACCTACGAACTGGTGCTTCAGAAAGTAGGTAGGGATAATTATTCCTTTGAGGATGAAAATTCATGTTTAACAAGGGTTCTGAAACTTGTAGATTGACCTCTTGTGGCCCAGTCTAAAGGGAGTAGGCCCCAAAGTGGCAATTCTCAAGATGTGGTCCCCTGAGAGCAGCATCAGCATCACCCAGAACTTGTTAGAAATACAAATTCTTGGGCCCCATCCCAGACCTGTGGAAGCTCAATAATCTGTGCCTTAACTAGTCTCCCTGGTGATTAAAGTTTGAGATCCACTCTCCCAGAGTGATCCACACCTAACAAGTATAGTCCTTGTACGGGACACCTGGGTGGCTCAGTCTGTTAAGTGTCTGACTTTGGGTCAGGTCACGATCTCATGATTCATGATTTGAGCCCCATGTTGGGCTCTGCGCTGACAGCTCAGAGCCTGGAGCCTGCTTCAGATACTGTGTCTCCCTCTCCCTCTATGCCCTTCCCCTCTCACGCTCTGTCTCTCTCTCTCTCTCAAAAATAAATAAACATTTAAAAAAACAAAATAAGTCCTTGTGACTATTATAGTAGCAGTTCTCAACCAAGGGCTTGGGGCTCACTGGTAGAGTTGCGATATTATACCAGGACTCACACGCAGACATGTAAGCTGTGGCCCGACTGTCAAAGTCAGGGGTGAGCCCAAGGTGAGCACACATAAATGTGTATTGTGGTTGACTGTTGAGTGTTGTTAAAATCATAGGCCATTTATTATATGAATCATAGCATTGTACATAAGTGAGTACCCTTATTGTAGACTTGAGTGTTAGGTGTTCTGTTAATATGAACTGGAGACAGAGTCTATTTCTGTTAAAAATACAAGTGTGGGGCTTTCAGCATTTAAAAGTATTCAGTGGTAATCCACAATGCTCCTTATAGCTTGAAATATAGATTATGAATTCCCAAAGTGAACGAGCTATGATAATTAAGCCTGTGGGATTTCTGGACTGTTCTCTTCATCAAGTGGGTAGATTTAACCTTGGAAGGTCAATTTATTGATCCGTTAAGTGAAGGGACTGGATTGATTTATCTGTGTACTGTCGTCCATCTCTAGTATTCTGTGATTCAGAAATGGCGTGATTCTAAGGTAACTAGAAAACAGTATGAAAACACCTAGAAGAAACAGGAACGTCTTGAGAAATGACCCAGATTTTCAAGGGCTGGGGATATTTTCCAGACAGCGCTTCTCAGACTTTCATGTGCATGTGAATCACTGGAGATCTTGTTAAAATGCAGAGTCTGATAAAGGAGGCTGAGGTGTTTCTAAAAAGCTTTTAGGTCGTGCTGATGTTGCCACCCTGTAGACCACACTTTGAGGAACAAGGCGAGAGCAGATGTTAAGGTGGGAGAAAGAAAATGGTAGGAAGACAGCATCTCTAGAGACTAGAGAAAGCTTGTAAGGTGCTTCAAGGTCTTGTTGTACTAACAGCAGAAAAATCTCATCAATCTCTCAATGTCAGGAGGATATGAACTAGGGCCTCTGTGAGAAAGAACCTTAGTGCTTCCGAGATCCAAAGGGGAGAAAGCTTGCATGTGAGACAGAGGGTAGAAAGGAGGAAATGGTAACCAGAAGGGTTATCTAGGGTCCTCAACCCTAGATACACATTGGAATTGCCTGGGAATTGTAAAGAGAACCCATGCCTGGGTTTCAGCCTTCAGAGATAGAATTCAGTTAATCCTTGGTGGGACCCTGACAATTGTTAACTTAAAACACCTCCCTAAGGAATTCTGCAATGCATCTAGGGTGGAGGGTTTTAGGAGCAGTGATTTTGTTGATGCTGGTTATATTTTTCTTCTCAGTGGGTTGCTTCCTCTCCCTTCCAGGCTGTTCTAGCTATCCTACCTCAAGGCCACACTTAAGAAGTGTGATTTCAAGGATGTTATTGGCTACACTGGGTTATTGTATCACTGGATTCTTCTAGCCAACATGCTAGACACAGTTGAATCCTCTGCTGAAAGCTTTGAGTTTTTGTTGGGAAAATTTTTTCTACTAGCTCTATTTTGAATCTGTCTTCCTTTGGAAAGGTCAAAGACACTCTCTGTCTATTCTCTCTTCCTGTTTACTATTTCACAACTTTCTTCCAATTGCAGAAAACTTGCTAAGCTTGGAATCAGAGTTGTACAACCAAATTTTGATGGCTGGGACCAGAACTGAACTTTTTTTTTTTTCTTTTTTAACTCTATGCTGTCCACTATATATAAATTACACTTCAAAAGAACCTTCTTTTTTTATTTTTAATGTTTACTTATTTACTTATTTTGAGAGAGAGAGAGAGAGAAGTGCTAGCAGGGGAGGGACAGAGCGAGAGAGAGAGAGAGAAATTTCCAAGCAGGCTCTGAGCTGTCAACTCAGAACCCAACATGGGCCCTGATCCCACAAACCATGAGCTCACAATGTGAATCAAAATCAAGAGCAGGCTGCTTAACCAGCTGAGCCACCCAGGTGCCCCTGGGAAGAACCTTCTGGAAAGGGATTCTTGGTAGTCTAGATCAGTGCAAAATTAACTATCATATACTATAGTTATACAACACTGCATGTACACAGAGTTTCTACTCTGCATTTTGATGTAGTCTTTTAGCTTGAGATAGCCTAAGGAGAGAGGCCAACAGAAAAGACGAGGGTCAGAGAAGAGTTCTTTGATGGGAGAGGCTCCCGCCCTTCTTACCCAGCAGAGATAGACTGAAGACATAAATCTGGTTTCACAGATTTATGTGTCTGTGAACACACAGACTGCATGTTCAGTCTACAGATATTAAGGAGCTGTTTTGGGCCAGGTGCTGTGATGGGGCTGGGGCCAGTGTGTGACTCCCACCTGCAGGCCTGGTTCCTGGTTTTGTAGAGCCATGGGAGCACAGAAAAGGGAATTTGATCTAGACAGGAGGTCAGAGAAGTCCTGCGTGAGAATAGGACCTATGAACTAAAATCTAAGAAGGAGCAGGGGTTACAAAGGCAAATAGGAGAAGGAAAAGGTTTCCCAGTAGAATAAGGTCCCTGTGGGGGGAGAGAAAGCAGGGTCAGTATGGGGGACTCAAAGCTTGGGGTGGCTGGGGTTTAAGGTCAAGGGGAGGAGTGCCGGAGACCTGAGCCATGGCCACAGCATTTGGGTCACTCACAGTTAAGGGCTCAGGCTGGTATGGGGCCACACCCTCTCTTTCATGTAAGTCCTTCAGATTTCAGAGAAAGGAGTTCTGATGAGACCTTGAAGCACCGAAGCAACACGGTGTGTTGTGGGATTCGAGATACAAGCTAAGATACAAATACAAATAAATGCAAAAGAAACAGATGCAAAATCCAAAACACATTTAAAAACTGGTCTCAGTGTGAAAGTACCGTTGAGTGTGCTTGTGCGCGTGCCTATGTGAATGTATTTCAAGAAGTACTTCTCTGCGCAGCCCCTCCCGACCTCGGTGTCAGAGTGAGGATCACATGGCCGGGGCCCAGGCCACCAGGCCTGACACTAGCCCTGAGGCTCCTTTTCCTTCCCTGGCTGGAAGGAAGTGTCCCTAAACCCCTGGCCTCTCTTCTTTCGAGATGTCTCATTTTAGGCTCTCAGCCCCCACCCCCTAGCTCTTTTCCAAACTGTACGGTAAGAACCCCCAAAAGCTCTTCACTGAGAATTCAGAATCTACACTGGCATCCTTTCCCGAACATTGCTACTTAGGGAGAATTCTGCCCCCCCCCCTTCCCCCAACACTTCATTTATTTTGCCAATTAATAAATAAGCCTGTTTCCAAAATGTGCTTCTTTGTCAACTGCTAAGATCTCCTATTTGCTCTGAGAGCATGGATCTACAATCAGGCTTTATTCGTGGATCCAAATTTAAAGCGGCTCTGTAGATGGGAGATTAAACCGCACCGCCTCGCCTTTATTCGAACCATCAAAGAGAATCCCACTCTGGAAAGAAAGAAATGGCCACAGTTGCCCTGCCTGGCTAAACGGTTCCCGGTATTCAGTGTTGACAGCATTGTCCAGGGGCTGCATTCGGCCTCCGGGGCCTCCATCTGGGTTGCTAAGGTCTCTTGCAAGCTGTGTGAATAGAGGCCTCCCGGCCAGCCGTGCACAGCCCACGCCTCTTCGGCTGTCCCTCCTGGGGGCCCTCTTTCACCGGCAGTGGACTCCGGTGCACAGACAAGGGCAAGGAGCTTTGTGAGTGAAAAAATGACATTTGCAAAAGGAGAGAACCCCTCAGCTGGGAATAGCAGGGGAAGGGCTAAGTGGCATGTGATCGGGAGGTGATGTCACCCTGGTTTTTCACAAAGCAAAGTGTGGCCTTTTCTTTGGGGAGATAGATGACATCAGCCTCTCCAACGGGGGTTGGTTCCATTTTACCTTCTTTGTAGCTGTTGACGAGGTTTCCCAAGGCTTGAGGGTTTTCAGAAATCGGCTGGGGGGAAACATTTAAAAACCCTTATCAAAATCCTCCTCGGCTGCTTTGGTTTGAACATGAGCCAGTGCCTCCTTGAGTACCTGTGGCCGTGTGGCACCGGATGAAAAGGCTTTAAAAGAATGTATTTTTAGGGGCGCCTGGGTGGCGCAGTCGGTTAAGTGTCCGACTTCAGCCAGGTCGCGATCTCGCGGTCCGTGAGTTCGAGCCCCGCGTCAGGCTCTGGGCTGATGGCTCGGAGCCTGGAGCCTGTTTCCGATTCAGTGTCTCCCTCTCTCTCTGCCCCTCCCCCGTTCATGCTTTGTCTCTCTCTGTCCCAAAAATAAATAAAAAACGTTGAAAAAAAAAAAATTTAAAAAAAAAAAGAATGTATTTTTAGAGCCCTGGCAAAGCACCTCCATGAGGTCAGCAGTGTTTCTCTTTGACCTTCCCTCCGCTTCTCTTTCCCTCACATGGTCTTTTCAGTGGTCTTTGTTTACTTCGGGTCTTTCAGGGGAATCCCTTCTCACTGGTAATTTTTTATTCCTTTTGTGACTGAGAGTATGTGTACTGGGGTTTCTGGGAGGTTTATCCTTTGAGGACAATTGTTTTATCTTTTGTGATCATATTATCCATTTGCCTTATGGCGGGTCATCCCTCTTCGTGTCCGAGGGTGAGTAAACCTGGCTTTTTATTTTGTCTTGTTTTGTTTAAAGTTTATTGATTTATTTTGAAAGAGAGAGAGAGAGAGAGAGAGAGAGGGCAGGGGAGGGGCAGAGAGAGAGAGATGGGGAGAGGGAGAGGGAATCCCAAGCAGGCTCTGTACTGACAGTGCAGAGCCCGATGTGGGGCTCAAACTCACGAACCGTGAGATTACGACCTGAGCCAAAGTCAGATGCTTAACCGACTGAGCCACCCCAGACCTGGCTTTCTGAGGCCATCCAGGCCTGCTTTCCAAAGAACAGACCGTTTGCAATTGTGCATCGTGTTACAGTGATTGTACGTAGCCTTTGTAAGCAGGAATTTATCAAGATCGTGTTTTTAATTCATTCAACCTACCGACCAACCAGCATATATTGTTTTCACTACCAGGTTCAGCGCATGATGTTGAGAATATAGAGAGTGTATTAGTTTGCTTGAGTGGCCATGAGCACATATGACAGACCGGGTGGGCTTACACAGCAGAAACTTACTTCTCACAGTTCTGGAGGCCTGAAGTCCAAAATCGAGGTGTTGGGCCCTGAGGCCTCTCTGCTTGCTTGCAGATTGCAGTCTTCCTGCTCTAAGTCCTCTCATGGCCTTTTCTCTGTGAGCACACATCCTGGTGTCTCTTCATGCATCCACATTTCCTCTTCCCATAAAGCCGTTAGTCAGACTGGATTAGGACCCACCCCTAGGAGACCTCATTTTGACTTAATCACCTCTATAATGGCTTCATGTCCAAATACAGTCATATTCTAGGTACTGTGGGTCAGGACATCAGTATAAGAATTTCAGGGGAGACAGCTCAGGCCATAACAGAGAAGAAGGAGAGCGCATCCTTGACTTTAGGGAGTTAGTCATCTAGTAGGGGAGACAGACAAATAAACCAACTGTAGAAATAAATCCATAATCCATGATGCTGTGGGAGCAGAGGAAATGGGCGATAGCCTGAGGGAGTGTGGGAGTCTCTCCTGACAGCTTTGGTACTTGAGCTGACTTTTTTTTTCTTTTAGTGTTTATTTATTTTTGAGAGAGAGAGAGAGAACAGGGGAGGGGTAGAGAGAGAGAGGGAGACACAGAATCCAAAGCAGGCTTCAGGCTCTGCCCCTTAAGCTGACTCTTAAAGAATGAGCAAGAATTGATCAGTCAGACAAATATCTGGGAGAGGAGGACATTTCTAAGTAGAAGCAGAGAGGCTTGGGATAGCACCAAAGTTTTGTAATGGGCAAGTATTTCAGTTAGAGCACAGCTTCTCAATGTCAACTCTAAAGGCGTGAAAATTGGTTCTTAGGAGAGTGAAAAAAAAATCTTGTGCTTAACGGATAAAGCTCAGATATGTATCATACATAACATATAGTATATCTGTACTGTTAACACTCCGTGGCAGAGAACCTGGGAAAAAATATCTAGGAAGGTTCCCTAGAAGGGCAATAATGAACAAACAGTTGGGAAACACTGAGCCACACGGAGCGGTGGGGGGTGGCATGAGGGGATGTGGTCAGATATCAGTTGATAAGAACCATTGCAAGAACTTGGATTTTATTTCCTGTGGCCTGTCCCAAGCCTGCCTCTGCATGATGAAGGAATTCACAATAGTCTAGAGGTATGATGATCGCAGTGAAAGTGATTTTATGAATTGTGGTCAGCAAAGATCCAAGGCACGCTCACAAGGCCGGGATGTGAATCACACCGTCTGGTCCTAATGTGAGACAGAGGCCTTTCTCTCTGCTGGTGACGAATTGCTTTCATAGTGTTACTTCCTGTTGGGCGGTGATAGATATAATGTCATAGAGAGAAACTGGTTTGAAACACCCGTCCCTGTCTGCCTTTAAAGTAAGCCTCATTGACAATCAAGACTGTGCCTTTTATTCAGTAAGTCAGTAAGCAGTCTCTTGGTAAAGACAAATGGGTAAAAACATAGGCTTCTGTGATTGTCTTATTCTTTAGTGTGATATAAGATAAATCCTGTCCGGTTTGGGTAGAAATTTAAGTAAAAGAGAAGCTTTTAAGAAACATTAGTTCTGTTTAAGTTAAAACTTATTTCCATAAACACTGACTAGGCTTTCTTTTACATTTATATGTGTTATATCCTATCCTGCTTCCCCTGGCTAGTTCAGCCTATTTGGTATTTTGAACTTTCATCTTTGCGATACCCACAGCAAATGGACAGTCTTAGTATAGAACCAAGAACAGATTTCTGCATTAGGATACATTGTCTTATTTTTATGTATGGCAAATTCTCATATATCTTTTTTGCAAAGAAGCTCTTAATGGATGATGCTAATTTAAAAAAATCTGTTTATAAATTAACTCACGTTTGTTAAATTGGGATAATAATTTGCTAAAAAAAAACCATGCATCCGTTTTTGCATTGGCTTGAGAACTTTTCCACCAAGGTCCTCATAATCTGAGACAGCAGTAAACATATGCAGACATTTCAGAATGAGTGGGAAAGCTAAATCCTGACGTTATTTGCCTCCTTGACAACAGAAGATACACATACACACAGTTGACCTTCATTTAACGTTGGCTCTCAGTCTTGCAACCAGGGAGGGCCTTTTAGCAGCCTTGCATCCCAATTCCCATGTCCCTACTATTTGAAAAACTTTTGAGTTCTATTTCCATTGCTACTCTTTGAATCAGTTATAAAAAGAAAGAGAAAACAAAATAAAACAAAACAAAAAAAACCAACCCCATACAGCCATGACCTTCCCAAATCACATATTGCACAATTTATAATAGTCCTTCAGATTTGGGCCAAAGGAAGGGTTTTCTTGAATCTTCTATTTGTGTTCTTGTTCCCTGGCAACAACATCCCTGATAGATATTGCACACACTTTCCAGGGGATTCCACACTTTTTCATACAACATGAAAAAAAGAAACCACGCTTTTTTTTTTTTCACAGTTTCAAATTTTGTGGCAACCAAAAATGACTAAACCAACACAGAACAAGCACAGTGTTCGGTGTAGAGCATTAATTTTTGTCCCCAGACGTTTCTCTTTTTGAGCATTTACTTAAATATTGCCATATTTATCTGTGATATTTATCCAAAGGCTTATTTTATTTGTATGCCACTGTGTACTCAGAGAAACCAGTGCCAGCCTTCAGTGGCATTAATTCACATGAAAAAGAAGGGATCTCTGGTGTAGGAGAGTAACTACGTTCTAGAAGATTTAATAAAATTTTATATTCTCTATGTAAGTCATGACATTAATATATTTTGTCCATGATTTTTTTCTCCCAGTTATACCTACAGACTCCTCACAAGCTCAATAATATATAGATTTTACACTTAAATGTAATGTAATCTTAAATTTAAGACGTTATGATAAAAATAAACCACACTGCCATATAAAGAATAAACGAAAATGTGATTTAAGTGCTTGGTCCGTTAATTCAATTGACATCTCATTTATTATTGCTGGACCAAGTAATTATTTTAAAAATGTTGATGTTGTTTGGAAAATGTTGATGCTATCATTTTAAGAAATATTTACCATGCGTTGAGCCCTGTGATTAGTGCTTTTAATATTATCTCATGTTTTGTCTAATAATTCTCTTCTGTAAGTGCCATCATCACATTATGGATAAGAAAACTGAGGAAGGAGTCTTAGAGAAGTTAAACAAATTGCCCAAACTCACAATTCCAGTAAGTGATGGAATTAGAACACAAAAAGAGTGTGTGGTGTAGAACTCCAAAGCTCCTATGTTTTAAGTAGCTGTGCTCTGGGATGTCTGGGTGGCTCAGCTGGTTAAGCAGCCAGCCCTTTTTTTGTCTCAGGTTGTGATCTCAAGGATCGTGAGTTCAAGCCCCATGTCAGGCTCTCATGCTGACAACGCAGAGCCTGCTTGGGAGTCTCTATCTGCCCCTTTCTACTTCTCTCTGTCTCTCAAAATAAATAAATAAACTTAAAAAAAAATGAATAAACAGCTTCATGCTGCCTATTTAGTAAGAAAGTTTTCCCCACAACTTTTCATTGCAGAAAAGATTAAGCTATATTGCAATGCAGAAATGGCCAGTGTTTATAGCAGGTAATTTTGCAACTAAATTCCCACTGAGGATAATGAATGTTTTAAAATGAACATATACACTCTTTCCCAGTGAATAATATTCTGGTTCCAAGGCCTCTCTACTAGACTACACAATTCCTTTTTTTCTTCAGGTTCAAAGAGCAATAATGGGGGGAAGCATATTACTTAGCAAATGACTAGTTCAAAATAGCTGATGTTATTTGTCCTTCAACACAATATCTGCTTTGTTACTCATTTAGAAAGTGCTCTTGTTTTGGAGTTGCTACATATGGTTGATGGAATCATATGCTTCTGAGCTGGGATCAACCACAGAGATCATCTCATCTGTCACCATGGTTTAGCTGCCCAAACTAGTTTACAAGAGGAGTTTTATTAAGGTGAAGAGTAAAAGAATGGCTGCCCCCCAAATAGCTTGGTTTGACTGGAGGTCAACAATGGGGGACAGAGTGGATCCCCTGATTTGGTTACTGTAGGAGCCCAGCCCCGAGAAAGTTCTGCCCTCCTCCAGGGAAACTTCCTGGCCAGGCTGGATGCCTGAATCAGCATTTGCCCTGCGAGCGGACTGCACCCCTTGGTATAATCACAGAAAATGATCCACAGAGCATGGATGGTTGGAGGACATGACCACCACTGGCATGGTGCTCCCTCCCACATCTGCCCATGTGTCCATACGGAGCACCCTCACTGTGCAGGAAACGTTCAGGGTTGAGGAAGAAGAGAGAAAGAAATGGTGGTGAGGGTGATGCGGAGCCCTGGGGGGTGGAGGGGAGGCTCCTGAGCTTTTCCTGATAAGGATACTGAGGGCCAAAACGATCACACCAAAAGAAAGCAGGATTAGAATGAATACTTTTAAAGAGAAGTATGAGTGTTGACCTTGGAAAATCACATCAAGAGAACACATTCCCTCAGTCTTTGCTTATGTGGGGGATTTCATAAAAGAGCTATTAGTAGCCTTAGGCAGGACTACTTAGGTATTTTTTGGGGGAAATTAGTCCAGTCGCCTTGGTCTCATTTCATTTCCTTGGAAGATATTTTACACTATTTTTAGACGTTTTGTTCAGAAATCTTCAATAATTTAAAACGTATAAGAGAAAAGGACTGAGTGATTGACTTCTCCTGAATTGTAAGCAAAGAATTGCTACTGAGAAACCATTGTTTAATTTGGCTGGAATGAGTAGATTAGGAAGAAAAAGGGCATATTAATCAAAATGAAAAGATGACGAGATTGGCTATACTTCTCTGGGTCAAAATGAAAGATTTTTATCCTTTCATGTACAGGAAGTGAAAATTTATACTATGTGAAAAGTCCCCAAATGTGGCTCCATTGGGTTCATTTCTCTTTAGTGGGCTACTAAGGCAAAATACTTCAATATGCAGCCTCAGGATAGCTCAGAGAGTCAGAGAGCTACGATAATCTTAATTTTGAATATTTCTATGACATCTTATATTGTCATTTAGAAGTCATTTTTTAAATTTTTTTTTTTCAACGTTTTTTATTTATTTTTGGGACAGAGAGAGACAGAGCATGAACGGGGGAGGGGCAGAGAGAGAGGGAGACACAGAATCGGAAGCAGGCTCCGGGCTCCGAGCCGTCGGCCCGGAGCCCGACGCGGGGCTCGAACTCACGGACCGCGAGATCGTGACCTGGCTGAAGTCGGACGCTTAACCGACTGCGCCACCCAGGCGCCCCTAGAAGTCATTTTATAACCATGGACAGACTCGAGTTTGAGCTCCTTGCATCTGTTTTCCAGGTCATTAACTTCGTGGTATGATTTTATTCTTTCTCTCTCTTTTTTGTCCCTACCACTGAAAACAGATCCCTGCTGTATGGAAATTAGTCAGACACATGATTATGTCAGAGTATGGAGTTGGGATGAGGTCCTTATGGAAGAGGAAACTTTTTAAACCTTTACTGATTTCTTGGTGCTAAAAATCATTATCCTTAGTTCTTGGCTTTGCTTTTCTCCTAAGGTGATACTGAGCCCTAAGTCTGTCTGTAGCTTCTTCAACCGTAGACTTTCCTGAGTCTGAATGAGTGTGTCCTCTCAAAATGCATGTGTTGAACCCTACTACCTAAGGTGATAGTATTAGGAGGTGGGCATTTGGCAGGTGATCAGCTCATGCGGGGTCTGGGATTAGTCCTAAGAGTTCCCACTGCCATGTGATGTCTGTGACCCAGAAGAAGGTCCTCACCCTACCATGAGGGTACCCTGATCTCAGACCTCCAGCTTCCAGAACTGTAAGAAATGAATTCCTGATGTGTATAAGCTATTCGGTCTG
The DNA here is from genome assembly GCF_028018385.1 of Neofelis nebulosa. Lineage (NCBI taxonomy): Eukaryota > Metazoa > Chordata > Mammalia > Carnivora > Felidae > Neofelis > Neofelis nebulosa. Next base: position 127,235,354 of record NC_080789.1, read on the forward strand.
TGACATTTTGTTATAGCAGCCCAAACAGGCTGAAACAAACCTTTTCTATCCTCTAACCTTATCCTTAAGCAACCATTATCTAAACCTCAGTGTGATAAATGGGAAGTAATTGATACAAGAAGGAGCAGGGAGAGCTTACCAACCCATGCTCCTTCAGATGTTACACTCGGAACGGCTGTCATTTTGCGTCTGTCTTTGGGTTTGGCCGCCCTGTCTATCAGGAAAACAATGGGGGTAGATTAGCTTCCCTAAGGCTGATGTAACAAAATACCACAAACAGGGTGGCTTCAAACAACAGGAAGTTATTTTCAGACTTCTGAAAGCTAGAAGTCCAAACTGCACATGTCAGGAGGGCTGTTCCTCCAAAGGCTCTCGGGAAGGGTCCTTCTTTACCACTTCTAGCTTCTGCTGGTTGCCGGCAACCCTTGGCTTTCCTTAGCTTCTAGATGCAGAACTCCAAGGACCTAGCCTTCTTCCTTCTCTGGGTCTGTGTCTAGATTTCCGTCTTCCTCTGAGGACACCAATTATATTGGCTTTCAGCCCCACGCTAATCCAGTGTGACCCTCATCTTAGTAACATCTGCAAAGATGCTGCATCCAAATAAGGTCACATTCACAGGTCCAGGTAGATGTGATGTCTGGGGGACACTATTCACCCTCGTACATGAGCTTCTGCAGCTTTTGACAACTTTCTCTTCTCTTGGAGTCACCATGCTTTGTCTTCTTTCTTCTTCCTTTATTCTCAGGAGAACCTCACATTCCTTGGTCTCTCTGTTACCTGATCTTCTTGTCTGGTTTCACCTGTGATTGCCCGATCTTGTGCTAACCCACAAAATCCCCCAGAAAATTAATATGCACATCCTTAAGATCAGATCATATCCTTAAAATCAGATGGATTCTAGGGGCTCCACCATTGGTCTTGACTTCAAAGAGTCTAGTGATCAGATTTTCATGTTTTTCTTTTAGTAGGATAGATACCTACCATTTGCCTTTTTCCTGCATCACAGGAGAACAGCATCCACTTCTAAACTACTGAGAAATTAACTGGTAAAATCAGATCAGATACTGCTGACTTTCTGGGGCTCTTCTACACGTCACAGGCACCTTTGAACAGCTTTGGCCATTTTAGGGAGCTCACATTTCTCTCTACCTCTGCCCTCTACCCCATCCTTAAATTTTTCTGGTCGGAATTGCTTTAACTACATTATTTGCATATCTCACAGATGAAACAGAAGTGAGGCCTCTGTAGTCCACGGAGCAGTTCAGCCTTGCCTTGGGTTGGACCATCCCCAAATCCTGAGCTTCTAAGTTACCGTTTTACATCCTACCTGACCCACCAGAAGAATTCTGGCAACTTCCTCCTGCGACCCCACTGCCTCCACATGCTGCCTTGTAGCATGTCAGAGGGGCGTTGGGCTACCCTGTAAGGCACCCCTCAAGGCATTATCAGAGAGAACATTTTTAATTTTTAATTATAGAAACACATGCATCAGTTATTTTAATGAAGTGTATGGAGCATCATGGTTTACTGTGTGTAAAACTTATTCTTTTACCATATTTTGGCTTTTCAGCTCCTTTTTAACATTGACCACTGACTTCTCAAATGTTTCCCTCAGAAATTTAAGGATATGGATGTGAAGATGTCCTGTTTGGATCTGTTCTCTTCCTTTTCTTGCAGCCTCGGTGGGCCTTGAACACACCAGTTCCACGCTGACAGTCCTCCCAGTGCTATTGGTTTATGGAAAATAGTTTCAGAAAAATGCCAAGTATAAAGTAAAAACTACATCTGAGCAATCGTAGGGAAATACAGAGAGAGCTTTAAACACTTTGTGCCTGGGATTCCATTTCCCTGTTTCATTGCTGGTTTGCTTTTATTAGAACTTTTTTATTTAAAAACAACAACTCAAAACTTTGAGGATGGAACATACATAGATTATGCCTCATTTTTATGTGTGCATCCTGAAATTTTATAACTTGCTTGTTTTAGACCAAGAGAAAAAAACAGTGATAGCAAAGTCCTTTTATGAAAAAGATTTAAATGATCTTCACAAGTAACCAGGTTTAGCAACAGCTTTTAACTCTTCCTTGTTATGAGTTCAGTAGATCAACGTGCTTCCTGATGATAAGGTAAGCACTTCCTTTCAGCTGATGACTGGGAGTTTGGAGGAAAATAAATCAAATAGATTATCAGTCACCAGTACAAAAGTTTTAGAAAGATTAACTAATTAAAACTGAAAAACATGTGATGCTCTGTAGGACCTTATTTTATTCCAGTTCAGCTGATGTCTAATAATGTTAATATATTAGATTTCATCAGATTTGCCTCACGTTAAATGAAAAAAGTTTTTGCTTCATTTATTTTTTTCAGGTTGCTGTGGTGATTTTCCCCTCACTAGATGGACAGAACAGTAATGAGGGTGGTGTTCAATACTGCCATTCCGATGCCTTTGGGCTCAAGTGTCCAAAAAGCACAGTGGAAAGAACACAGAACTGGGAGTAAGGGGCGTGGGGGTAGGTGTGGAGGAGGGATGGATAGAGATGGGGGTAGCCTCAAATGTGCCATTTACAAGGTGACCTGTGAGTCCAGTAGCCCTCTGGAGCCTCACTTTGCTCAACTCTAATGTTGATTTATTTTTAAGAGAGACAGTGTGAGCAGGGGAGTGGCAGAGAGAGAGGGGGACAGACGATATGACGCGGGCTGTTTACTGACAGCAGCGAGCCCGATGCAGGACTCGAACCCATGCACCATGAGATCATGACCTGAGCCAAAGTTGGACGCTCAACCAACTGAGCCACCCGGGCACCCATACTTTCTTTGTTCATCTGTAAAATGGGCCTGATACAATCATTCTTGCCTCTTGTATAGAGTTGTTAGGAATGTCAGATAAGATCGTCATGTGCTCATTAAAACTGGTTTGAAAAACCATGAGCCACCCTGCAAATATGAACTATCTTTGCTGTAGCTTAATGAATAACTGATTTCTTACCTTTCATCGAGTATTTGTGAAAGCTATTTAGCTGATATGGTGGTTCCATCTCCAAATCTTTCTCTCATCTCACCTCATATCTGGATGAATTTTTGTTAAATTTTAACGTACAGAATGTATTCAGTGACTATCACGTGCCAGACAGTTAGCTAACAGTCTTACTTTGGTTATTTCATGTAATCTGTGCAACAGCCCTACGACATTAAGTATTAGTGCTGTTACAGATAAAGAAACTGAGGATAGAAAGGTTAGTTATCCAAGTAGTAACAGAGCCAAGGTTGGTCTTATGCCATAGTCTGTGTTTTACTTGGAATATTATTATATTTTCAAAAGTTTTGCAACTTAGCATGCAAATTACACAACTCTGAAGTCATGTTGTCTCCTCCACGAAAATCTTCTCTTAGCAGTTGGCTACAAAGAGCCACTTTCTATTTCTTCCAAATATGTCTCTGTCACAACCCTTTGTTCATCACTCCACTGTCTGCTCCTTTGTCAGCCTTTTAAAACCTTGCTTTATTATTTTCCCTATGTTGACCCCTGAAATGCTCTCCTGAATCATTGTCCTCTATTTGAGATTCCCAAAGCCCGGTTACAGAAAACGTATTTATTTCTGTCACATTTTATTATTCATCTGACTGGTCAGGTAACATGATGATGGAGAGAATGCTGGAAGTCTACACATCACCTCCCACGTTACTTCCTGATAGCCATTGACTGGTTGATGTGACTTCCTTCATCTCCAGCCTTGTCTGGCCTCCATCTCTCTTTCCTTCCCCTTCCTGTGACCCCCCCGCCATCACCCCTCAAAATCGTGGGCGTGATTGACAACAACATGATGTTAGATTGTCGCAGAGCTGCCCACAACTGTGTGCCTTCTCCATAGTTGCATCAGGTGTGATATTCACACATGTGTCTGTACCGTTATTTCTGCTCTCAAAGAGATTTGACATGTGCGATTTTCCAGAAGCCTTGTTGTTTCTGTCTCCAGAATGGGTGGATGGATTTAGAAATGCATTTCCTTCTGCGATTCTTTCAGGAGAAAGTGTATTTTAACAAGAGATTGTCAAGACCTAAGTCCCACACCAAGGGAAATAGTGCAGTGAACAAAACGTTTTTTCCTCTTCCAGGCCCCCCACCGCCCCCCAAATTTAAATTTAACAAGAAAGTAAACTGAGGATAATTGTTCGTGTAGAAAGTTTTTAGTATTGGACATTAGCAACAGTGATAACAACTATAGAGGTAAAGCACCTTCCCTGACAGGTATATTTTTGAATTCCATAAACCTTGTTAAGAACAAAACAAAAACCCACCTTGTCTGTCTTCCATAGGAGGTGCAGAATAGTACATCAAAATGAACAGCCGTGTTACCCAATATGAATAAGATATTGATTGATGAGGCAGAATTAAACTTAGCTGTTGATTCATTTCAGCATCTGGCACACATTTTCTCTGTTTTAGAATTATACACAGTGAGACTTTTGAATTGTCTTCATATTCCTTTTCCTTGATGATGGGCTAATATAGGTTCTAAATCCCATTTCTTGTATTGGAACTGACTCCCTTTTCCACAGCTAATTAAGTGGAAAATGATGCATAAATCAAATTTGGAAGACTCACATTCTACATTCTTTAAAAACCCCACAATTTGAAAATTTTTTTTTAATTTAAGAAAGAATTTTTTTAATGTTTGTTTATTTTTGAGAGAGAGATAAAGTGAGAGTGGGGGAGGGGCAGAGAGAGAGGGAGACACAGAATCCAAAGCAGGCTCCAGGCTCTGAGATGTCAGTAGAGTCCGACGCGGGGCTGGAAGTCACGAACTGCAAGGTCCTGACCTGATCTGAAGTCAGACGCTTAACTGACTGAGCCACCCAGGTGTCCCTGCTTTCATTTATAATTTAAAAAGTCCAGCTTTTGGTGTGACTTTCTAATTTTCCATTTTCATCCATAATCATACAATTCCAAATTCATGTTGTAATGTTTCACTTTTAGCCTAATGATAGCTTGAATTTATGAAAGTATCAAATAAATTCACTACCTATTTAATTTTTTGGCTAATAGAAATTTTCTTAATTTTTTTGTGAATATGTTTTCTCTTGTCACTAAAAGAGAGCATAGAAAAAGCCCCAGACATCATTCATTTTTTCAGTTTTTAAAATGTATATTTTGACAGATTTTCCTTTGCCTGATATCATCTACACATCTGTCAAAGAATCCCCAAATCAAGGAAAATGTGATAAAACCCAAGAAAGTGAGGCATAGCAGGCTAAATGTTGATTAAAATCTCTGGTTTTAAAATCTCTGGTTTCACAGAGTGAAACCATATGGTATCTGTCTTTCTCTGTATGGCTTATTTCACTTAGCATCACACTCTCCAGTTCCATCCATATTACTACAAAGGGCCAGATTTCATTCTTTCTCATTGCCACATAGTACTCCATTGTGTATATAAACCACAATTTTTTTTATCCATTCATCAGTTGATGGACATTTAGGGTCTTTCCATAATTTGGCTATTGTTGAGAGTGCTGCTATAAACATTGGGGTACAAGTGCCCCTATGCATCAGTACTCCTGTATCCCTTGGGTAAATTCCTAGCAGTGCTATTGCTGGGTCATAGGGTAAGTCTTCCAATAGGGTACTTTTAATGATACTGGGATTTGCCTTTAAAAGGCACACACATAAGTGCTATTGATGAGAAGAAACCATAACAGATTTAAAAATACGATCTGGTTTTGTATTTTATAAACCTTGTTTATGTTTGTTTTAAATCTTGGGGAAAAGTACACTGTGGGTCTCCAGAGCTGTAAGTGGGTGAATAAAATCAGTGCTGTAGTTTTTCAAAGCATCACTGCCTGCCAAGAACCTGATATTATCATTCCAGCTTTTACACTGACTAGTTTAAGGGTATTCGTATCCTGTTATTCACAAAGGAATTTACAAGGTAACCTAAAACCACTGGAAAAGACAATGGAAAATGTCAGGCAGATTTTTAGATGAATCAACTATGATAAAAAAAAAATGGAATTAGATTGTCTGGTGAACTGGAGTGAAATAAAAATGAGAACTGGGAGATACCCAAGATTCCCTTTCCTTGTTCTCTTTTATGCGATGTGGCCACCAAGGTATTTTCCTCCAAAGATTTTTTTCATTGGATTTTTTTTAATCTGATACAACCGGTCTCAGGATCCACAGAAGCTGAAAATGTAGGCTGAAAGGAAGAGGGTGGGGTAACGGAACGCTTTTGCTTCCCTGTGATGTATTTTAATAGAAGGTGTTACAACTTCCGATAATTTTTAGGGGGTCACTGTGTCACAAGACTCCAGAGGGCATCACTTGGTGGCATCTACTGTGACTGGTGCCCCCCACAGTTGTGCAGTGGTGCTGAGTAAACTGTGCTGATTTTGGCTTCAGGAACATTTTCCATGTGTTGTTCTAGTAGGAAAAATATTTTCTAATCTTTCATGGCATTCATGTTTTTGTGACATTCACCAGAGTCTATAAACAATATCAGTGCGTCTAACTTTAAACTATTCCCCCCCCCCCCCCGCCCAAAGGGTTTTAATGAGAAATAAAGGTTGGAACTTTACAGGCCCCAGGAAAGATACTACCCTGTGCAACAAACTTGAAGCCTGAAAACACAGGTTTTCAACTAGAAGGAGGAAACGGGCACTCCAGAAGGTGGTGGCATTTGGAGCTGGAATCAGATTTCTGTACTGAGATCAAGGTTCTTAGAATTCTCCTCAGCTCTTTTCAGCTAAGTCGAGATTCTGTATGGAGAGTATTTCTTCTGAATCCTTTATAAATCCTTTTACTAACTCACTGTACAGAGCACATTTGCATGGGGTAGAGAGTAGACATGACCTCAGCTTTAGGGGCTTGTTTTAAGTCATGGCAGGTTAATTGTACTCACATGACAATGCACATATGTTCATCTTGGAGTGAGGAGGTACTGCCATTTCTTAAAATTTATTTATTTTGACAGAGAGAGAGAGAGAGAGAGAGAGAGAGAGAGAGCACAAGGGGGGAAGGCGCAGAGATAGAAGGAGAGAGAATCTCGATGATGCAGGGCTCGAACTCACAAACTGTGAGAGCATGACCTGAGCCCAAACCAAGAATTGGAGGCTTAACCAACTGAGCCACCCAGTTGCCCTGGTACTGTCATTTTATAAACCCAAAAGGCCTTGATACGGAATAAGAGGAGATACTTGGAACAATTTGCCATCCAGTAAAGAATATGTTGAAAAAATAAAAAAGGTGACTTTGATATGTTGACAGAGCAAGCAATGTTTTTTAATCACCAAAAATTGCTATTGGAAAAAAAAAAAGTGATCTATCCTTTCCCCCTAATTTTACCTTTATTTTTTTCCAATTTTGTCATGAAAATTTGAGCCTTCCTCAAATTTTACTTCTTTCACAAAGTTTTCTCTGCCTCTCCATCCTCAAATCTCTGTCTGGATTTCTACACACCGCGTGAGTCTGCAGAATTCAGTAATTTAGTCCTTGGGCCACTATCAGATTTCCTGGACTGGTGTCCTGCTCCAACCACTTATAAGCCAGGTCACCTTGGGCAAGGCACTTGACCTCTATTTCCATTGATTTGCTCACTTGAGAAATGGAGATAATCTTAACAGCTGCTTCACATGGTGACTATGGGTATTCAAATAGGGGGAAAAGCAGTAAAGCACATCTAAGTGCGTGGTGGCAGTTTTTCTTACTATATACCGTGTGTTGCAATATTGGGTTGGTTGTTGTATTGATTTGCCTTAATTACTTTCTAAGCCATGCTGTGTAAACATTCATAAAACATAAGCTTCATGTTTGGGTTTTATATACCCAGTTTCTATTTGTTTAGTTGGTTTTCAATTAAAATTTAAAAAGTTTTTTTTATTGTTTATTTATTTTTGAGAGAGAGAGACAGAGCATGAGCAGGGGAGGGGAAGGGAGAGAGGGAGACACAGAATCCGCAGCAGGGTCCAGGCTCCGAGCTGTCAGCACAGAGCCTGACACGGGGCTTGAATTCACAAACCACGAGATCATGACCTGAGCCAGAGTCAGATGCCTAACTGACTGGGCCTCCCAGGCGCCCCTATTTAGTTGGTTTTTAGATGTAAGTTTTCTGGGTCAGGACCTGTATCATTGAATTGATGATTGACTGTTTTTGTTTGAAATAGACTTTATTTTTTAGGAGAGTTTTAAGTTCACAGTAAAATTAAGTAGAAGGTAGAGTTCCCATTTACCCCATCCCCATACATGCAGTGCCTCTCCCATTATCAACATCTGCACCCACCCCCACCCAGAGGGGGACATTTGTTACAACTGGTAAACCTACAGTGACACTGCATTATCACCCAAAGCCCACAGTTTACATTAGGGATCACTCTTGGCATTGTCCCACCTGACTGACAAATGTGTAATATATATATCCACCATTATAGTATCATACATAGTAGCTTTACTGCCCCAAAAATCTATGCTCAACCTATTTATTTCTCCTCTCCTCTAGCCCCTGGCAACTACTTATCTTTTTTACTGTCCCCACAATTTTGCCTTTTCCAGAATTTCGTAGACTTGAAATTATATAGTATGGAGGCTTCTCAGACTGCTTTCTTTTATTTGTGAATTTCTTCCACATCTTTTTCTGGCTTGGTAGCTCCTTTGTTGTCAGAGTCAAATAATATTCCATTGCGTGGATGGACCACAATGTATTTATCCTTGTAGCTACTGAAGGACATCTTGGTTGTTTCCACGTGGAAACAATTACCAATACCAATAAAGCTGCTATGGACATATCATTTATTTATTTTTTTAATTTCCTGTAGGCTCCCATACAAAGGTAATAACTTTTAGCTCTTAGTATTCTAGATCTTGGGTCTGATAAGGACTTAGAAATAACATGTTGCATACAAGGAAACTGAAGGTCGAGAGACATGGTATTTGCTAACACTGCTTATGTAGTTCATTGTACTTCCTACTGTGAAATTTTTTCCTAAATATAATGAAGAAAATCTAAAAATTGGAATTCTATTTAAAACATCTTACCAAAGTTCTGATGTGGTGAGAATAAGGACTTAGAATTTTTGTACCAAATGTTATAATCAATATATTTTTTAGGAAGAAATTTAGTAAGTTGTAGCCATGATTTTTTTCTCATTGTTTTATAACTGCTCAATTATAACTCTATTATAACTTTATGAGTTTTCCCCTAAATTAGGCATTGTGCATTTTCAATTATCTTTTGGGTAGTTGGATGTTTGAGTTTTTCCTAATGGCCAGTGTCCACTTTGAACTGACCGAGCCTTCCTGTTTTAACAGGCTGTGGCGGGGAGTTGTCTGGGACCACGGGCACCTTCAGCAGCCCCGGGTACCCTAACACGTACCCCCCCAACAAGGAGTGCATCTGGTACATTAACACAGCCCCTGGGAGTAGCATTCAGCTCACCATCCACGACTTTGATGTGGAGTATCACACAAGGTGCAACTTTGACGTCCTGGAGGTAGGAATTTAGATTGCTTTCCAGCGCATGCCAAATTTGGGGTAGAACTGGAGATCACTGTGCAAATTATTTGCAGAGGCCAGTGGTGTTCTATTTTTAGACATTTTGATGAGTATCACTTCTTTGTGAGTGATGTTTATGGGCAAATGGGATTACTATCTCAGTTTGGCTTTCCCTAAAAGCAGTGACTCTTGAAGGACTTGGGGGCAGGCAGTTGGACTAGCAGGTGGTATCAGAAAGCAGGAGGAAAGGGGACAGTGGGAGGGAGGGTAAAGGAGGAAGAGCCAGTGATGGGAGCCCCTGTGGGCTACTTGAGCTTTATCCCACTGGGACCCTCTGAGGGGCTATGGGGACTGCTCGTCAGAACCATGCCCCTAAGGGTGAGAGTCTGAGGCACTGGTCCCCCAGCTCCTGTCCCCATTGATGGATTGCACTGGGGATTGTTAATGCCCTCCATTTCAGTCTGAGAAAACTCCCTTAGGCAAGGCAGTGAGGAGGCAGAGTGTAGAGAAGGGGCGGGCTTGGGGGTGAGAGGGCAGCTGCAATCTGAGGGGGGTCAACATGGTGCAGGGCACGAAACGCAACACTACTGCACAGGGTTTATCTCAGATAGTTGGGATGACCTTGAGGATCTGTTACAACCAGCCATTTATCGCAGAGCCCTGGTCATTAGGAACCGAAACTGAGTGCAAAACTGAATGGCTTCCTATGGACAAAGCGCCTATCGCCTCAGCTCTGGAGATTGCTAGAGCGTTTCATGGCAAGGTTCCATATCTAGTAGAACTTAAACTCCATGAAAGCCTGGGTATTTGTTTGTTTGTTTGCTTCGGTTTTGCTTTCCTGCTATACCTGCCGCAGACTACTTGGCAAATAGTGAACACTTGATGTATATTTGTGGAAAGAATGAAAGCATACGAATCCCTGACATGCCATAATAACGTGTGTTGGTGGTGGCTTGCAAAGGGACTGTGACATCCATTTTCCCCTTTGAATGTTAAATAATCCAGCAGGGTATGAAGGGGATTTTGTCCCCGTTTTATTGTTGTCCAAACAGGGGCTTGGAAATATTGATGGGTCTTTCCATGACCCTGAGGATAGTGGGTGGAAAAGCTAAGAACTGAGCTCATCCGCTCCTCGGTGCTGCACGTAAGCCAGTACGTAAAGATAGACAGAGGTGGGTAATGTGCAAGTTATTGGAATGAGCAGCACAGACCTCGTAGGAAACTTTAACACTTAAAAACTTTACTTAGAAAACAAGTCCTTTCCTTGAAAAGAAGTGGGGTTCCCAAACCGTGCCCTCACGGAGTGGACGCAGACTCACAGAATTGCGTTTAGCCGTGCCAGGCTCTCCAAAGGCGGATAATGCTCAGTAAGTGAAATCAGAGACAGCAGGTACGTCCTTGGGTTAAAACCTCTACCCTTGTCTTCATGTAAGTACGGGGTGTTGCCAAGTCCTGGCTCCATCTCAGAAGAGGAAAGGTTTTAGGGCAACAAGGTGGCTCTTGAAATTCACACTCCCAGTATGAGTAGGAGCAACACTCACATGTGGAAGGTTCAAATGGTCCTTCTTGCCAGCAAGGAATTTTTCGGTGGCATAAAACCCCTTAACACTTACAAAGGGCTGGCAGCAGACTTTTCCACAGTAATGTGAAATGTTCCGAACCCTTCATTTTCATATTCCGAAGTGCCTGTGATTGTTGCCCACTTGGCAAAATGTAAATGGGTTCATTGTGCTTTGCGTTTTGTCCCGCCCATTATGGGAGAAAGCAGACTGGGGCTCCTCGCTGTAAGTGGCTTGGGGACAGGGGGACAAAGCAGGGTCTCCAGGCAGCTGCGTTTAGGCAGGGTCCTGTGTCTGCACAAAAAGGGCTCTGAGAAGAGGCTACAGTCAGCCCGGGGCTTATTTATATTGGGACAAGTCAGCCTGGGGCTTATTTATATTAGGACAAGGTGGTCTCCCATGTTCCATCAAAATCCATCAAAATCTTGAGCCCCTTAAGTGTTTTGGGAAAGCTTACTTAAGGCTGAAATGAGTCACCCCCTTGCCTTTTGTTCAAAACCCTTACTTGACATCCTTGCACATGCTCATGGCAGGTGGAAAGTGCTGTAATAAATTTGCACTAATGATGATAAAATGATTTTTTTCCATCTCATACCGTAGCTGCTGATAACACGTTAGCTATAGGTTTCAGAATGTTACCCCTGGTAGGTATGTGGCCTTGAGACTGCTGATTTTCTTGACCCACTCTTCTCAGCCTGCACACTATCCCCTCCTGTTCTGAGCACAGCCAAGTAGGACCTCTCTGTCAGCAGGTATTGGGGCTTACCTGGGTTTCACCAGATTTTACCAAGAGCCAGTATTTTTTCCCCTAAAAACTCAGTGTGCGGAAAGTGGCCAGTTGCATTAAAGCAACAGCCGTTTGGTTACTCATAACCCTGGAATGCTGACTTGATTGTAACAATAAATGGAGCTAACAGTGCAGAAAGCGATGTTCAAAACAGATTAAAACCATAGGCTTTGAAATGTTCTATATCCTGAGCATTTGCTAAAAACACGTTTCTTAATCTCTGATCATCAGACCCGGTTTTTTTCCCCCCGAAGTTTAGTCATATGCTGTAGTCGAATGAACCACACCCTGAAATTCTTTCCATCTTTTTCCTCTTTTGAAGAGTCACGCGTTAAGTCTCGGTTTTATTTGTGGAAGCCAAAAGTACCGTTCTATTGTTTGGGTCATGGAAACACTCTGGGCTGATTTTATTTCAGTCTCTGAGAAAGAAGCCTGAACCTGCAGAAAGCAGAAAAGGAAATCCACTCCTTGGGGCAGTAAATCAGGACAATTGCTTGGTGTGGTCAGTTTATTCCCTCTGGTCTCTCTGCGATGGTCCGTTGCGAGCCCAGCCCTGTTAGAGTGGAAGCAAAGAATGTCGAAAGCGGCAGTATTGATTCTTCTGGAGGCTTCTGGGCCCCGCCGACTGATCCCCGTTATGTTTGTGATCTTAAGGGGACCCTGGGCAGGGAAAACAAAGAATATTTTGCCGACGTGCAAGTTTTCTTTGTCAGAACCAAAGCCTTGTGCTCAGTGTTCTCTCCAAATGTGCGCTGTTTATTGAGCATGGCTGATTAGCAGCACAGGCTGTCAGTTTTATGCTCTGAGGGCTGTGTTCTGGGCGGGAGGGGGGATGGGGAGTGGGGGGGGCAGGCACATCCCACAAACAGCAAAGGACGGGGTAAACCAGAAGCAATCTGTTTCTGCCATTTGCATATGTGTACGTGTAAAGGGCCACACAGGGCTCCTCCTAAAGTCCTGCTTTCGATGGGACTTAGGGGGCCACACAAACATAGCTCCTCCTATGAAAATAAGCTTGAAGCCATCCGCCTGCTTCATTCCTTTGCAATTAAAGCCCTTGTGCTCAGCCCTCCGTGAAACAGCAGCTTCATTCATTTTGGCCTTTCTCGCATCGCTGGGGGGAATTAATCAGACAAAGAAATCATTATGGATTCAAATCACACACTCCTCACCAAAAGTAGGCTTCTTGTTCTCCCTCTCTCCTCTTGGAGAACTCTTGAGTGATTCCCCCTATCAGTCAACAGCTGCCCTGAGGGTGGGTGAGGACCTGGGGGCCTGGGGAATCGGGGAGAGCACAGCTAGGTGGGAGGGCTGCACAGATTTCAGAGGTGTGAGGGCGCTGTGTACAAATTCACCCAGCACCGCTTTCCCTGGTCCGGTTTTGACCCGGAGCACAGAATTATGTAGCCTATCCATGTGGGGCAGAGGGAAGGACCCAGACACCATTATGCCTGAAAACTGTCATCAAAAATAGTGTTTCTTCTATAAATTCGAGTTTGGCAGGGCCCAGAGGTGGGGGTTCAATACTGTTTGAGTCTTATCTTCCTGTCCCCTGTCCCCACCGGGAACCCATGTGTGAGGAGTCAGAGACGGGGCCTGGGCTGGGTGCCACCAGCCTGCAAGATGTGGCTGTGAGACCCCAGGGGCACTTGCTGGGAGGAATGTGTCACTGAGGCACTGGACCCTAGTCAGATAGGTGGGTGCAAACTGGAGTAGCCTAGGAGACCTGAGGGCATGTGAGATGCATCTAGAAGGAGACATCCTGATACTGGGCAGACTCCAGGGCAATTCCCCAGAAGAAGTTGGCTGCTCTTGGTCATGTTCCCACCAGTGGGATTCTGGGAGTAGGTTCAGAGAGAATCTGGGGGAGTCCCTTCTTGAGGAAATCACAGAACACGCTGATAGAGGTTATATGTTCCACTCTCTCTGAAGAAGCAAATATTACTTTAAATGCCTAATCTTATACACTATTCAGGGTGCAAAGGAGCAGATCCTACAAAATGTAACTGGGAGATCAGGGTTCAGAGAATTGACTTTCACAAACAACATGGCTTTATGCTCAGACTATTCATATGCGCCTAGAAGAGTTAGACAGCCACACTTGATACTGTTTTATCTGCAATGCCTCTGCCAAAGAAAGCAGGAAATCCTGTGAAGATGTGGAAAGAGGAAGAGAGGAGATAGGGAAGATTCTGGAAGAGTCTGTTCAGTTCAGCTCTACAATTCTGACTGAGAAAATAAGCAGGCATTTTATGGGTGGTTGAACTTGTGTGTTCCTAGGGCTGAGGGAGTGCCTTTGAAGATCCAGCTCAAGTTTAAAGTTCATCCCCACCCAAGGAGACTGAGATTTCACTCTCTAATGAAAATAGAATCCAAGAAATGGTGGTAAACGGAGCCAGGGGAAGGGTTATCCTTTCTTAAATTTCTCTCTTAATTTCAGTCCTTTTTTCTGCATCCCATCTTAGGTCTATGGAGGCCCTGATTTCCACGCGCCCAGAATAGCCCAGTTATGTGCCCAAAGGTCATCTGAGAGTCCCTTGCAGGTCTCCAGCACTGGAAATGAGCTAGCCATCCGCTTTAAGACCGACAGCTCTATAAATGGGAGAGGCTTCAATGCCACATGGCAGGCAGTCCCTGGAGGTGAGTAAACCAAGGAGGTATCTCAAGACACTGAAGCGGAACCCTTATAAATTTTATGAAATGATTAGACAGTGGTGCAAAGGCCAACATAGGGACAACTTCATGACTCCTGAAATGGCACACACTGCACTGGCATTTACTCTTCCCTGAAAACTCTGATAGAATTTACTTCCAGAGTCACCTCATATGTGAAAGCCAGTCTTTGCAAGTGTGCAAGTCCATGGTGAAAACAGAAGTGGGGCGATTGGGTAGACTCACTTACCCTCCAAGGGACTCGGGCCCATTCACCGACCTCAAATTTGGGCATCAGCAAAGTGGTAAATTACTTCATGCCATAGTGTAGATCTTTGGATGCTTGGCAGGTGCCCAGACTGTAAAAGTTAAGTTTGTGAATTGCAAGGAATTACCGTGTGTTATATAGTGATTTTCTACGCAGGGTCTTAGGCAGTGTAAAAATATTTACTGTTGCATATTTTTTAAATAAAAAAATTAATACACAAAATATTTAAGCAGATGTTAACTGCTATCACTGCTAAGAATAGCCGTGTTTATTGGACGATTCCTATGTGCCAGGCATCTAATCTAACTCTTCTACAAGGACAACCTCTTTTCATCCTCACGACCACCTTATGAGGGAAATGTATTTACTAATGAGGAAGTTGAAACTTAGTGAAGTTTGTGATTTGTCCAAAGTCACATAGGTAGAAAATACTAAAGCAGAGATGTGACCCCAGGCTACCTTGTAGCCCCACTTTGGGAACCCTAAGGTGATACAGTAAATTATATTAGGCCTTTCCTAAAGTTAATGATGCATGAATTTAGTGAGGGCTATATACATGATTGTATACACATAGTGTTTAGATTATCCAATTATTGTCAATTGTTAGAAAATACTTGCATTTTTCCGTTATAGGTTTATATTATCATAAACCCAAGAAATGATAAGTCATAGAGATAGATGTTGATAGGTATTTACTTGATAATATCATAGGAATAAAAAGACTGAATAACTATACCAGGTCCAGAATATTAAATTTTAAAAAGCAGATATTAAATTATTAAAAACATCTCCTACTAAATTATCAAAATTCTTAGGAGATGTGCTATTCTTACAGTATATTATATTTTTAGAGAACAAAGAAGAAGCATTTTATGGCTTTATGAGAGCATGATTTTATTTGCACTTACGTTTGAGTATTTTAGAAATTACTTTTGGCATCAGTGTTTAAGTTATTTGAAGTATTTTCTTAGTCATCCTTCATTTTGTTGGGATGAATGAATGAATGGTGGATATTTAGTTCTGCACGCTGATTATATCATCAACTACATAAAACTGGTGGTCAAACAAAGCATCATATTGTTCTATGCTACCAGGTAATTGGGCAAAGCTTTATCCATCAGGGATTCCTCTCATTTTTGAACTGGGTTTCCTACTTACAGGTTGTGGCGGCATTTTCCAGGCTCCCAATGGAGAGATTCATTCTCCAAATTACCCCAGTCCTTATAGGAGTAACACTGACTGCTCCTGGGTCATTCGGGTGGAAAGAAATCATCGTGTTCTCTTGAACTTCACTGACTTTGACCTTGAACCTCAGGACTCTTGTATTATGGTAGGTGACACAAATTTCAAGCGTTGTCTCTAGTCAAGCCTGGGCCCAAACATTACAATATGAGCATATTTAGTAAATACATTAGTTATGGATGTTTTCAGTGTCAGATCATAGGAAACCCAACTGCTGGCAACTTAAAATATAAGGATGTTTATGTTTTTATCTAAATACAAATCAGGAGGTAGATGATCTCGTGGTTTGTTTAGCAACTCGGGTTCTGTTCTACCATCCTTCGTGTGTTGATTTGTCATCTTGTGTTTGTTTCCTATGGTCAAAAAATGGCTGCAGTAGCTCTGAACATCTTGTCTGACTACAGATGCAGAACAAGGGAGAAGGGATAATTCTATTTGTTTCGATTTTGTATTTTTTTAATCAAGGAAGAAGATTTTCACACAAGTCCGCTTACTTACATACATCATTGGCCAGAATTGGCTGCAAGAGAGATTAGGGAATTTATAGTAGAATGAATTTATCATAACTACTTTAAATCAATTATTATTAAGCCTCCGGGGGTTTTCACAGGGTTCTACTTTTTTTGAGCTCAGGATATCTCGATCTGCTACTTGAACAAATCAGTGTCCCAGGACAGAATAGATTTGGGGATGGGGGTGGAGGAAAGAGAGATGGGTATTAATTGGTCAGATGACCAAAGTTTCTATCACTACTTTCAGCTTTAACGCATTCTCACCTGAAATTAAGGATGTATCCTGAATGTAGGAGTGAATGAGAATGTATTTTGAGATTTTCTTTTTGTTTTTAAATTGATTTTTTTGGTTACCTGGTTTTTTTTGAGCAAAAGATTTTCCATATTTCATTTGTATTTAGAGACATTTCACTCAAATATAAACCAGATTCTCTTGGCTGATGGAACTTTATATTTTAGTTTCCTGACAGTTTCTTACACAAACTCCAATTGGCCTGCTTTCAAATTTAGCTCAAGAAAACTCAAAAGTTGTTTCACATTTTTCAAAGTAGTGCAGTCATGGTATGATTTCAGATACTGTTTTACAAGATTAAAAAGTAATCTCCTTAAAAGATCAGTTGACTCATGACTGTTTTAGTCTTTTAAATGAGTCTTCAGGGTCTAAGTTGGCAAAGCATTGTACAGACATAAAGGATAGAACACCTACTTTCCATAAAGGTAACTCAGACCAACTCTCCTGAAAAGCACAATTTAAAATTTGTAAGCTGATATTTAAAAAACATCTTCCTAAATGCAGCAAAGAACTGACAAGGTAATGTGAAATTTTTGAGTTAATATCTGAGAGAGATGTGAGCCTAGTATTTCAGATACCTTTTGTCTACAGGGCATTTGCTGATTCAGAAGGGGTTGGCAGCACCTCTGTGAGCCTCTCAGGACAAAGAGGATCAGAGTTTTAGGCCAGAGCCGGAACAGGGTGGAAGTCCTGGTAAACCATATCCTAGGTAAAACAAAATTAAAACAGCTTTCACAGAGACTGTATTCCAGCTTTAAGTCACCTGAGTGGCCCCAAAATCTGAGGGGGACCCTGGCTGAGAGAGGACCCTGGATTGTTAATACATCCTTGTACATCTGGCAAAAGCAATTTAGAATCTTCTTCAAAGGGGGATAAAATCAGCCTAGATTTCATTTCTATTCATAATTTTTCATATGCAATAGCCGGCACACTATCAAAGATACTCACGTACATGAGGAGGGGATATAACATAAATGAGATGCAATATGAGTAACAGACAGTGGAAACAAACATACTAATATCACAGATTGGTAAACAGTTATGATTGGTAAACAAGCTCATGGAGATAAAAGTCAAACTTAAAACTCTCAGCAAGGAACTGCAAACTATAAAAAGTGACACTGCAAATATGGAAGAGAACCAACTAAAATTTTCCAAACTGGATAAAATAGAATAGCTGAAATTTAGATCTCGATGGAAGTGGGTTTTTTTTTGTTTTGTTTTGTTTTTTGTTTTTTGTGTGTGTGTGTTTTGTCTTTTAGGCAGATTAGATAGAGATGAAGAGAAAAATAGTGAACTGGAAAATAAGTCAAAGGAATCTAGGGAAAAATCACAATAAGCAAAAGGATGGAAAATATAGAAGAGAGGTTAAGACACATACAGTATGCTTATAAAAGATATAATATACATTTAATTGTCACCCCAGAAGGAAAAGTGAGAGATATAATGGAACAGAAGCAATATTTGAAATGCTAATGATTAAGACTTTTCTAAAACTGATGAAAGATGTCACATTTACAAAAACAAGAATCCCAAGGAACCCAAACAACTAAGCAAGTATAAATAGAAAGAGAAATAAATAGAAAGACATGCTAATCTAAAAAAAACTAAAGATAAAAGGAAAATGTTACAATCAGCCAGGGGAGTGGGTAGGGGACAAATTGCTTTTAGGAAGTGGCAGACTAAATTCTGACTTTTCAACAGTGATAATTAGAAGGAGAAGAGTCAGGGTTGCCTGGGTGTCTCAGTTAGTTAAGCGTCCAACCCCTGATTTCAGCTCAGGTGGTGATCTCATGGTTCATGAGATTGAGTCCCATATCGGGCCCTGCACTGACAGCATGGTGCCTTCTTAGGATTCTCTCTGCCCTTCTCTCTTTGCCTCCCCCCTACTCATGCACTTGCGCCCTCTCTCTCTCTCTCTCTCTCCCGAAAAATAAACACATAAACTTGAAAACAGAAAAGAAGGAGAAAAGACAATGGAATGTTATCTTCAGTCTAAAGAAAGAAAATAACTACCAATCAGGAACTTTGTACTCTCCTAAAATAGTCTTTAAGAATGAAGGTTAAATGAAGCATTGAAACCAAAAAGGGATCTTCAGGAGACGTTCAAATGGGCCGGAAACAAGTTGTTTACCTCATTGATTTGCTTGCAGTGGGCAATTCTCCACCATTTGCTTCCTTTCCCAAATGGGTTAGTGCCAGGTACAGTATAGTCTCTTCTCTTTGGTAAAGTCCACAACCCATAGAATTTAACTTACGAAAGAGTATAAACAAAGCCTAGGTCAAAGGCATGCCCAGCATGGCTACATTTCCCCCCGCTACGGTCATGAATAGAGTTTTCCACCTATATGAGATATAAATACATAGACGGGGTTTTCTCTTAACCGCTGCCATATCTCAGCATGCAGCTGGGCTTGACTTAACAAACTGTAGTAGAAGGCAACAGATAGAAGGAAGTAAAACCTCAAGTATGAACTGGTCATAGGCATGGAGACAGGAAAATAAACCCAAAAACAGGTGCTGGGAGGAGTTCAGTCTGGCAGATAAAGTAACATACGAAGTGTAGTAGTCCAAACAAGTTGTCAAAATGAGGGAATCCCGTGTGAAGGAGTTGGGGTATCCCTGCCAGTGGGCAGATAGAGCATTTGGAAACAGATGCCGCTAATCACCGGAGCAAGACTTACACGTAAAAAGTGAACCACGTCAATGGCATGGTGCCATGGTTAAGAAATCTAACTCTGTGGGGGGGTGGACCTAGAGCTGAGTCTGAATTTTGCCCTTCCCGAGCTGTGTTACCCTGCAGTAACCCAGTCACATATAGATGCAGTTTCTTTAACTGTGACATGGGGATAGTAAGTACCTGTGTCAGATTTGTTGTTGGGATGTTTGAGATCATGTTAAGTGACCTACTATGCATATAGAAAGTTATTGATTCATGCCAGCCCTGGTCATAATGATGCTGATGGTGAGCGCCCACAGAGAGGCGTGTGCAATGAGCACTGGAAGAGGGGACAGCAGGGAATACTAGAAGGAGCAGTGAGCTTAAGGGCCAGTGCTTCCCTTCTGGGCCTCAAGGACCTCAGTGAAACAAGAACGCGGTTAGGCATCTTTCTCCTAGCACAGCACCTGACATCTCCTATACCTTGGACTCACTGACTATAGTAATAATCATGAGAAAACAGAAGAGGGGATTCATTTGGATCTGGAAGCCAGGGAAGGTTTCACTTTGGAAACGACGTTTGAGTGGCAGAATTTCACCAGTGGAAATGTGGTGGTGAGACCAGGAGAAGAGGCTTTGGAAAAAGAATAGGGGAAATTGTTCACAGAGGCGTGAATATACACAGATGTGTGGGAATAGGAAAGATGTTATCCTGGAGTATAGCTATGTGTGGGAGCACACAGAGACCAAGAGTCTATAGAAGACATCGTGAGTGGCCTCAGGACTGGACAAACTCTTTTACACTCTCTGAATCTGAAATTATCCTATAGATAGTATGAGTTGATGAAAGTTTTCTGTAAAACAGAGGAATCATAAACTCAAAACTGTGTTTTATAATGATAATGGGCAGCTGTGTGAAGACTAGGTTTGCAGAGGAAGAGAAAGATGGCAACAAGGCTATTTGGGAAGCTATGGAAAAATCAGGGGTGGTGGCCTTGGGCATGGAGAAAAAGAGACGTATTGGAGAACTCATGGTGGTCATATAGTCACTGAAATTTATAGGCTAATGACACGGTGGAGGGTGAGGTGGGTGTCAGTGATGAAGAAGTGAAGACTATTCACTTAAAGAACGAGTGAGTGATGACGCTAGAAAGTAAGTGAGTAAAGGGGTAGACATCGTGAGTGTGATTCGGAAACTTTTCAGTTTAGAGGTCTACACTATGTCCCTTACAGAGTTTGACATAAGAATTTAGTGCTCAGGATGGGATCTGAGCTGGATGTGTAGGTATGATTAATTTCTGTAGATCTGGGTAGCTGTTAAGCCACAAAAGTAGGTGTGATCACTTACAGTAGTATTTTCGAAAGAGAAAAGGGTCAAGTAAACTCGTTGGGAAACACCACCATTTATGGGGCAAATGGAGAAACAGAGGAAAAGAAGACTGAGAAAGAGCACTCAGAGGCAGGCGGAGAACCAGAGAGAGCGGTAGTATAGAAATGTGGGACGAAGCCAGTTTTAAGAGTGGGTGATCGAAGGTATCAAATCCAGCAGAGGTCAACTAGGAAGAGGATTGGAGCAAAGCTACTGAATTCAGTCTTTGATGACCTCGTAAGGAGCAGGATGGGTGTGCATAGTAGTAGAAGACTCTAGATCACAACAGGTCAGCAGGGGCAGGAACTTCTTAGCTTTTTCCTAAAGTGATGGCAGTGAATGATATAAGGGGATGAAAGGTTGTAACCTACAGGTAAGGCGAGACCAATGGAAAGTGGAGAAGCTTGACCATGTGAAAAAGGCAAGGCACTGGTGGAAGAAGAGCAGCTCAATATAAGAGACAAAGGGAATAATCGATGCAGTCATGTTCAAGGTGGCGATCTGAAGAAGAGACAAAGGGATCCTATAAATTTCATATTTTCAGAATGCGAAATTAAAACACGCGACTGATGCTGAGCCATATAATTTTCATTTGCAAATTTATTCACACTGAAAATTACAGAAATCACACACAAGATAAGTTATTTTTTTGTTTGCACCATTTATGAATTACCTTTACAAAAAAGATAGAGTAACGCGGAGAAGGACTATTCTGGTAGAGTGGGGTAGAGATCTGCTGTGTGTGGTTGCCAAGTGGACCCAGTTATGGGATAGGAGGCCTGCAGAGCTTGGAACCAGGAGGGCGGTGTCCTGGTGAGGCTGGAAGCTTGGCTCCAAGTTACAGTTAGTTGTCCAGGGGGCTCATGAACGCGAGCATTGAGGCACCAACCATCTATCCTTTACAGCTAGGTGGACACTGGATGTGAAATGTACCCAGCAGTCCAGTATCTTACATAATATCTCTGCAGCTTAAGTTCACACAAAGCCCATCATTCATTCTGGAGAATTCAGATTAATTTCTTGGTCCCGGTGCTGAGACAGAGTCATTAGCAAAGAGAAAAATATTCAGCTGCCAATGATGCTGCCAGGTAATGTTTGTGTTCATGGGATTTTTAATAGAGCCCAAGTGTATTATTAAATACCAAGGTAAATTATGGTTGGATGGGACCAGCCATCGTGTTTTTTAAAACTCCTATAACAGTTTGGATTGTCAGAAGTAGAAATATAAATTTTAACAGACATTATGGCTAATAGTTGCAAACGCATAGATACATAGAATGTTAAGGTTGCAGGAGGAGAGATTAGAGATAATTTACTGCCATATCCCAATTTTTTGTGTGTGGTATTCTTATTTTAAAAATAAGAAAAGTGAAGTCTGGGTGGTCAGCATCAAGACCTGGTAGATGTTAATAGCAGGGCCGGCACTAAAACATAAGCAAGCCTAAAGTAAGAGGTAGTATTCTGGTAAAATGTAAAAATTACAGGCTACACGCAAGGAACCAAATTGCAGACTCGCGGACAGCTGAGAAATCGGGGGAGAAAAAATAAAACTATTTGCATTCTCTTTTGGATGAACCCAGAGCTCATTTGTCAATATGAGGAAAAGTGTTAGGATTCCAGATACGAGGAGGAAGGTGTCTTTACTTTGGAGGCAGGTGGCCTGGGCTCCATCCACCCGTTCAATCTTCGGTGTCAACCATGCGCCCAACCCTGCTGGGCACTGGTGTCCAGGCATGGCTCCACCACTCCCTCTTTTCATGGCCGGGGGATCTGAGTTTGCCCATTTACAAAATCGAGCGCCTGGGAGACCCACACAGAAACAGGATCCAGTTAGGAGCTGTGTCTGTGGGGGTTCACAGGGTGAACATGAAGAAACAGATCCTGAGGGTCCGGTGACGTCAGTGTGGGTTCGCTCTAGAGGTCACAGTCAGATTCGCACAGACTGGCTAAGCTTCGGGTTCTGCCCTGGGGAGCAAGATCTGGCATTGGGAAGAGGTCATCTCCACACTCCACTTGCCGAGCAAAAGAGAGCTCTTCCTGTGGCAGGCCCTGGTCCCCAGCAGTCCTAAAAGGAGGCGGAGTGAGCCCACGGGGAACCCCAAGCCATCCCTCTGGCTTTGTGGAACTGAAGGCAAAATTTAACGAGTAGAAGAAACGAGTGAAAATCTTAAAATGGAACAGTAATACACAGCCTCTATCCTCTTTCATATGACCAACCAACAGCAGTGGTCTTTGTATCCCAAAGGCAGCAGTCTGTTTGGTACACAAATTGCTAATAGATGCAGGGCTGAATAAATGAATGCATGAATTTTGCGGTCCCTATTCCTGCAATTGTCAGTACTTCAGTGGAAAATTGCAGATGACACATTTGGGGATGTGTTGTGCTGAGTTCACTCCCTGGCACAATTATTGATATACGATCTCACTAGTTTGAGCCGCATGAGAACTTAGATAACATCGCAGAAGCCCGTTTTCTAGAATTTCATGCTGCTGTAATGAAAAAAGAGAGAGAAACGGAATTTTCTGACTTCTATTGAAGTGGTGGGCATCGTGGGGAGCTAATCGGAAAGCTCCACTGGCACTCGGGTTTCAGCTAATTTGGTAATATGTTTGCACTTTCCGCTCCGTCCCCTTTGAGTGGCTAGTGTAATTAACCCCAGGCTCTCCTGAATGACACATTGTGAGTATTTCTTGCTAAGGCAGCAGTGGGACCCACTGGTTGGGCATGACTCTGTATGGTCAGCACGCAAATGGCTCCATTATGTTGCCTTTCATGAAGGCTGAGTATTAAAGTGACCTCCAACTGACAGTTAATTGCTTAATTAGAGTCTCTCTTCCGAGCCTTAAATCCGCGTAGCTCTGCAAGCTCTTACCGATCTCTGAGAAATGCTGGTGGTAGCTCAGTGCGAGAGAGGGAGAGGTCGGTCCTGCAGCCCCAGCGGGGCCCTGGAGACTCCCTCCCGCCTCTGGTTTCAGCATCCTCTTTGCTCAGCACAATGGAATGTCCGCCTTGGGAGAATCAGTCAGAAACAGATAAAAGCAAGCGGAGCACAGTCCAGATCCAGCCTCTGCTTTGGAGAAAATATACATTAGGGCGAACAGAGCCTAGTACAAAAAAAAGGGCACATGATGAGTAACTGTTTTCTTTCTGAAGCTTTTTGCCCCCATCCAGGAGAAAGAAAACAAAGTGTGTGATTTGAAGAAAACCAGATCCCCTCCCCCCACCCAAAGCCACAACGTCTGGTCTGCTCATTGCACAGGTTGTTTCACTGTAAGACCCTGGGTGGAACAGGGCAGACACAGGACGCAGAATCCGTATTTTGCTTGATTTATTTATTTAGTTTTAGATACTACCCATGATGTGTTTCCTTTTAAAACATTGATCTGTTCCAAAACAGACCCAGGAATAATAGAACTCAGTGCTTCAAAGAGAAGATGGAAGCGATTCTTTAAATATTTATTGTTTTACAAATAAATCCATGACAAGAATCCGCCTCTCCCTGCCTCCCTGTCTTCCCTTTCTCCCTCACTTTTCCCCACAGCAAGTTTCATTTCTGTTTCTAGCTGATACTTGAGGACTATCTCTGACGGATTTCTTGAAAATGTTTTATTCTGGGACTTGCCTTTGATAACCTGGCCTTCCAGTGCCAAATTAGTCACCAAGAACGGTGCCAACAATTCACATCCCCAAAGCAAAGACTAACTGAACGGAAGCCACAGTTCTCAATCTGTGGGCACAGGCTTTGTTTTGTTTGGTTTGCATTTCAGCTCAGAATGTCGCTAAATGCTTGTTTATTTGTGAAAACAAAATGAGCTTCTTGGATTTCTTTGCCTATCGACATTTCCGGGGATCTTTGAGTCCCTGCTTGCAACGATGGCAAATCGCTAGAGGTTAGAATCTGTAAAAATTGAGGACCGAGTGCAATAATGTAGAACGAAGGAATAGGGGTGATGAAGTTCTGATGTGTGAGATGTGCCACCGTGAATGTCACCTGGTATTTAACCTCAGAGACACCTGGCTGGCAAACACCGCTGACTGAGGAGCCCCATGCTTCCTCCCCCTATCCCCCCCACCCTCACCAAAGGCTGCTATAATGAGTAATATTTTTCATTTCCTTCCTCACATACACTTATGACTTTAACAACTTGGATATTTTCCTAAGGGATTCCCCTCCCTATCACTGAATATTTCCTCTATCTTGGAACAGTTCCCATTCCAAAATGGGAATTCTGTTAGCAGCTACACCACCATGTGCAGCACGTGAAAATCTTTCAGGGACTCCCATCCTCCAAATTGACTTTTTCCTGCAATGCAGACTGTCTCTTCTGAACCCCAGGTATCTTATCCTTTCACCCTGATCATCTTTAAGGCGATCCAGAGCAGTAGACGCGTGTTGCAAGGAGTCAAAAATGAAGTCAAAGATAAAGGCTGGGTTGAAAACCAAAGTAAGCCGGGGGCCCAGGTGAGGGAACAGGCCATTCTAGACCAGACAGGTTATGGCTTTTTAGACCAGAGAAGGACGAGAAGGGGATTTAGATCTGAACCTAAGAATAAAACTGAGGGGTGCCTGAGTGGCTCAGTCAGTCAAGCGTGGGTTAAGTGCTCAGGTCATGATTTCCCGGTTCTTGGGTTCCAGCCCCATATTGGGCGTTGTGCCTGGAGCCTGCTTTGGATCCTGTGTCTCCCTCTCTTTCTGCCCCTCCCCCGCTCGTGCTCGCGCTCTCTCTCTCTCTGTCTCTCTCTGTCTCTGTTCTCTCTCAAAAATCAACAAACATTAAAAAAAAAAAAAGAATAAAACTGAGTTTAGTAATCAGGGATAGAAATCTTAGGGTTATGTATTGGCCCTGGACACTGTGCCCTTTGTTACACAATGTGCTGTATAAGCCATGCTGGGAATCCCATGCATGTTCAGTGGGATGGAATCCATGACAGGTGCCAACTGTTCTGAAATCCATGGGGGCCCCAAATTCTAAAATGCCACTGTAGGAATGCTTTATTGCAGGTCTAAATAAACGAGACACTTCCATTCTATTTCCTGAGCTCCCATGATTATCTTTCTTGGAGGTCATGGATAAAACTTGATTTTATCTTTTCAGTTGATTTCATGATAATTGATCAGATGTCCAATGGACGGGATTCATTACTGGCTCTATACTACTTAGTATGTGGCTGTGAGCAAGTTCTGTTTTCTGAGCCTCAACTTTACCAAATGTAAAGTAGAATTGTAAGAAAAATTGAATTTTTTAAAAGGTAAAGCATTTAGCATAGTGTCTGGTATAGATAAGTGTTAATTGTTACTCCCAATTTTCCTGCTACTGCTTCTGTTACTACTGAAACCATGTGAAAGGTCTTATCTTTTCAAAAATTGTGAACCGTAGGTACCCAGAACTGGATCCATAATCCATAGTTCATTGCTGACTACCATCATTAGTTATGAAGGCCAGTCTTATCTTAAAATAATTTTTTAAATCTTAAAACATATAATTTGTTTTCACACATTCTTCACCATATCATCTCAACGAATTTTATTACTTCATAAATCTTCATAAATGTGTTATTTTAATACCTTCCAGAAGATTCACAAATGAGTTCAGAAAAAAAAAGGTAGTGGTGCAGAAAATGCCAATAAAAGGATATTCATATACATTTATATCTATTCATATACATTCATGATTTGTTTTGAGGGAAAGCTCAACTCTGGAGCTCAGACCAAACACTGTCATACTTTGTGGATTATAAAACACACCGTGTGTTTTTGCTTTTGAATTAAAATAGTTTCCTCGTCCTCCAGTTTGTAATAGTTTTAGCCCATGCATATTTAGTTGGTTTATTTCCTCCTCGAGCAAGATGAAACTTAGTAAAACAAGAAAATAAGAGATACAGTAGAAATATTTTCTCACTTCCTCCTCTCCAACTCGATCTGAGGGAATAGATTCCAGTTTCTGGAGATGAAAATACAAACATTACTGAGGAAGCTACTGTTCATTTTTCCCCCTGGGTCATATGCTTCAGGCTGTGCGTGCTGACTATTCCAGTGAGGTGATCATGAGTCATTCCATCAGCCAGAATTTGGATCAGTGGGGAGGGGGCTTGGGGCTCAGGGCTGTGCACTGCATCCGAGTCAGACACCTGTTCTTTCCCTCAAAGCGAAGCATCAGTAATTACTTGTCTTTATTTAGTGCAGTATTTTATATCATTGGGGTATTCAGCTTTCTTGTTGAATCAGATGTTACATTTTATGAAGAGTGCCCCACAGTGGCAGTTGTTTGGAGCCTGAGTTAAAGGGGACACATATTTAGGCAGGGAAAAGTTCAGGCGTCGTGACCAAGGGGAGAGGTGGCGAGATCCCACACCCAGAGGAGCCCCTGCGGGAAAGTGGTGGCATGGGTCCAGGAGATACATCGGAGAGAGAATTGGCAAAACACATAGATCCATTGGATTCGGGAAATATGGGAGAGGTCTGAAAATGTTCACCAAGTGCAAAACCTGCTGTGGGCATTTATGGAGGCAAGAAATGAAGGTGAAGGGGGAATTAGGGGAGGAAAGATGACTTCAGTTTGAGACATCAATGCTCAAGGTTTGTGGGGCCATACGAGCAGTGTGGTGTCTGGAATGCAGTTGGATAGATAAGCCTGGAGCTCGAAGAGAGGTCTGCACTACAGTTGGAGATATTAACCAACTAGCAAATGCCTTGGAGATCTTAAAACAGAACCCATATCTGTTTAACTACATTCTTGTCGGGCTGCAAAGACCAGATTAAGTGGCATTAATAACCATCTGCCTTAGATACTGCGGCACTGTCATATGAGTAACATATTTTCTTGTCTTTGTATGGAGTTCTTTCCTTACATGTCTGACTGGCTGCACACTTAAACATTTTAAATATATACAGTATTTAAAAGTTTTACGTGCTCCTCATGTTGAATTTCTAAAATACAGGAAAGAAGAACAAAAGAAATTAATGCCATCCATAATTTTGCAACGTAAGGACAAACCCTGAAACATTTTAGCTTATTTCCTACACTTGCATACCTATCCATACACACACATGCACACTTACACACACGTACACATAGATAGTTAAGCTAATACCACATATCATTTTGTATCCTACATTTCCCACTTAACACTTAATACGTTTCTCCTCAAAAGTAGTATCCTTGGCTATTTAATCAATTATATAGACATACTAGAATTTCTTTAACCGCTAGCTTATTATTGACCATTTTGATTACTTCTTTATTATCGTAGTGTTATGAAGACCATATTTATATGTGAATCTGACTCGACATTCCCTATTATTTTCTTCATCTAAATGCTCTTTTCTTTAGTGAACACTCTATTATGGAAAATTTTAAGTATATAAAAAAGTATAGACTATATAATACATGTGAAGTGTATAAAGAACAAAGTCATCTCACTGTCCAGACTTGCCAAATTGTAATATTTTCCCATACTTGCTTCAAGTGCTTTTCTCCCCCCCAAAATAAAGGAATTACTAAAGAGACAGTGAAGTCCCATGTGTCACCCGCACTGACACTATTCCCTATTCTCATCACAGAGGAAACTGCTTATCAGAATTTGGGTTTACGGCGCCCATGGCTATTTTTATACTTTTTCATTTTTTTGTAGTTTTCATATACAGCATATATTATTTTGCAAGTTTTAAAACCTTAAGCAAGGAATACCACAAATACAATACCCTTCTATTTGCTCTGTTCACTCAACATTCTGTTTTTAACGTTTGTCTACTCTGTAATGCATTTAGATATAATGCATTCTTTTTTTTTAAATTTTTTTTTTTTAATGTTTTTTATTTATTTTTGGGACAGAGAGAGACAGAGCATGAACGGGGGAGGGGCAGAGAGAGAGGGAGACACAGAATTGGAAACAGGCTCCAGGCTCCGAGCCATCAGCCCAGAGCCTGACGCGGGGCTCGAACTCACGGACCGCGAGATTGTGACCTGGCTGAAGTCGGACGCTTAACCGACTGCGCCACCCAGGCGCCCTTAAATTTTTTTAACGTTTATTTATTTTTGAGACAGACAGAGACAGAGCATGAGCGGGGGAGGGGCAGGGAGAGAGGGAGACACAGAATTGGAAGCAGGCTCCAGGCTCTGAGCCATCAGCCCAGAGCCCGACGCGGGGCTTGAACTCACAGACCACGAGATCGCGACCTGAGTTGAAGTCGGACGCTTAACCGACTGAGCCACCCAGGTGCCCCTAATGCATTCTTTTTGCCATCGTACAATACTCCATTTCATGAGTCTACCACGAGTCGCATGCCCATTCCACTGTGAATGCATGTGCAAATTGCTTCCGATATTCAGCTGTTGCAACTCTTATAGCAATGGACGTTCTTGGACGTATTTCCGAATGCAATCATGCAAGAGTTTCCCTAGGTTAGACATATTGACGTGGAAGTGCTAGCTTTTATATTTACTCTGCATTGCCAAATCCTACTAGAAATATATGCGTGAGGATTCCCATAATGAATGGGAGAAACTTACCTTCACATTCATACTATATTCGTTCTGCGACACTTCCAATGCATTGTCTGACTTGATCTTTACAATGATGAGACAGAGGGAGCGATTCTCCACCCCCATTTGTGAGATGATGAAACGATAACCAGAGGCTTCTGAAGTGCCTTGGCAAGAAAACAAATACCCTCGGTGGACCCAGGACTCAAGTGTTGGGACCTAAGAACAGAATGCTTCCAGGTGTTCTGACCATAAGGTCCCTGTGTTTGCCGGGTGTTTTTAATCGAAGGTCAGTGTGCTTGCCCCTGGGCTTTAGTTGATCTGATGGAAAATGTCAGACAGGCTGGAGCCTGTGCATAGCCTGTCAGCAAAGGCCATGCAACAGAAGGGATATGAACAGTGTGGTTTGAACTAACCATGGATATGGACATCCATTGAGGCTCCACTTGTGGAGTGTTTATGAAGCTGTGTTGTGGAGCTGGGAAGGTTTTGTAGGGAAGGTGTTTGGGGAGGAACCCATATTTGAAATCATTGCCTTTCCTCAAAGAGGTCAGGTACTTTGTTATCTCCAAGTCAGCTGGTACATTAATGGATCCTATCACAAATTCCCAAACAGTTTGTGATAGCCGTATTTTCCAAAGAACTAAGGAAGAAACAAAGAAAGAAAACAGGATAACTGGATTCACTGAGTACTTCTCCTGTGCCAGGCAGCACGTATTACCTCATGGCTCCTTCCTCCATCCCTAGAGGAGCCAACTGTTAAAAGAGAAGTGAAGGTGTCAACACTTAGTCCTCTGTTTCTCCCCTTTGCACACACAGCTCAGTCCACTCAGTGTCTGTCCATAATTTTGTCCAAACAACTCATTAGACCTCCAGCGACCTCCATGTCACTAAGTTCATGAGTAATGTTTGCTCCCTCAGTAGTGTTCAGTGGTTGATCACTCCAGGTGAGGAAAAGGAGACTCAGGGGTCTAGGAAACTCATTATTCTCCCCTGATATTTTCAGGGATTTCTATTTAGAGAAATGAGGAGACAGGAGAAGTGAAGAGAGAAGGAAGGAGGTCAACCAGATGGCTATTTCTTGCCGCGGTTCACATTTTAAGCCCACTGTCTCTTGCTTCTTGTGGCCATTCCCTTTCTCCATCCCCCTTGTTAAGAGAATATTGGAACTTACACTTTGTTTCTAATTTCTCCAAAATACCACGATCTTGAGGCTCCTTTGTGTAGTAGACTTTGACTAACTCTTTGGAGCACTGGCAGGTATTTACTGCAAATAGCAGCAGAGCAGTCGAGTTCAAAAGTGGTCCTTAAGACTCCATTGTTCATTTCTCTCTCAGTCCCTCATTTCACACCTCCTGCAGTAGTTATCGATTGCTGCATAACAAATATCCCCAAACCCCAATGCCTTAAAACAACAGCATTGAACGTTTCTGTGAGCCAAGAATGAGGGTGCCGGGTACCTGGCCCTTTCCTAGCTGGCTCACATGGTCGTCAGCAGGATTCAGTTCCCCGCAGAAAATGGGCTGGAGGCCTCCCTCGTCTCCTCTCCAGGAGGGCCTCTCTGCAGGGTATCTCATAGCACAGGGGCTAGACTCATCAAAGCAGGCAGTGCAGAGTGCAAGAGAAAGAGCTGACGACATGGAACGGTCCCTCTTTTGTAACCTAGTCATGGAAGTGACATCCCATCACCGTGGCTCTCATCTCTTCATTGGAAGAAGTAAGTCATTAGGTGCAGCCCGCACTCCTGGGCAGGGTGGGGGTGGGGTGATTACACGGGGACATGAATCACTGGGAGCCAGGTCAGAATTGCCCCCACTGCCCCGCTCCCTGCCACCCCACCCCAACAGTCCCAGCTGGTAATATCCATGGGTTATGCTCCAGCCTCATCCGTGTTGCTGGACAAACCCCTTCTCTCAGACCTCTTTTTGGTTTTGCTGCAATAGCTTCCTACTTTTATTCGTTTCATACAGAGCAATTTATCCTTCTCTTTGTCTCCCTTTACAAATAGAGGCTTATATCTCTCAAGTATGTACTGTGTGCCAGGAAGTGTTGTGAGGGCTTTGTATCTTTGTAATCATTTAATTCTGGTGAACAGTCTGAGCTTTACACTCGTGTCAGTTACACTTATTTCTATCATCAGTAAGTGTACGGGACGGCAGAAGTTCCCTCTCTTTTCGCAAATTACCAGTGCTTAGGACCCTGACCCAGGCCTCTATAAATGTCATCACAAAGGACTGTTAGTCTTGTACCTGAATGGCTCCCCACCCCAATGTCACTTTATGCCGGAGCCGACACGTGTTAACTCTGAAAAAAAAAAAAAAAAGATTTCTCAGATCTCCTTAAGATATTAAAGCATCAAGTATTAAAATGTTTGTGCAAGTACACAAATGTTTGGCTCAGTTCTAACTTCTGGTTAGAGCTTAGAGTGCGGAGGGTTCCCAAGAGCGTCATAATGTCATGTGTCCTGAATACTCTGGGCTTTGGGGACAGGCTTGATGTCCTCTGCCCACCTTCTGCCTTCCGTGTTCTCTCGCAGTGCTGGCAAAAGATTGGCACTGCCTGTGAGAAGGGCACTGGGCAGTTGTGTGTTTGGCATAAGCCATGTCCTGTGATTAGACCCTCCTCCATTGCCCATTGGGGCCAAAATGTAAAAAGCCTGCCCAGAAAGCAGCCCCAATTGACCTCTTTCCCACTGTGAATAGCCTCTTTTACTCACTGTCATGCCTGCTATGCATTTATACATTCCAATCCATGAGAGGGAGGACAGCTATTTCCTAACTCTGGACTTTCCCTCATTCTTAGTCCTCTGTTCTTAGAGGCCATATACTCTTACCTATGTAATTCATGCACTCATCCATACATCAAATATTTACTGTCTGTTATGTGCCCAAGTCTACTCTCTTAGTCTCCTATTTTCATGTGATAAATATAAGTTTAGGCATTTTGAATGTCTGTGTTTGTATCCGGAAATTTGACAAAACTCTGGGTACTTTGTGAAGGGACCGATTAACTTCTTGTAGAAATTAGGTTATCCCTCAACCAGATATGCCTTTGTTTTTAGAGTCCCAGTAGTTGGAGCTTTCAGGGGTATGGCTACTTTTTCTTTTGTGGATTCAACTTCAAAGTTTTACTAATGTCATCTAGAAATGAGTTAATGGAAATGTACTGGTTTTGCAGGGGGCGGGGGGCGGGTAGTCTATTTCTCTGACTTTTACCACTTGAGCAACAGATCAGAAAACCAATTCTCAGGCCTAGCAAACTCTTGGCAGTAGACTTAAATAGGAATTATATATCTGTAAGTTATGTGACTGTTATATGTGTCTCCAATAGTAATATAATTTGCTAGGTCTGCCTTGGGAACTAAATGGAAATAAGGGGAAATGCATATTGATAATTTCCATGACTTTAGAATTTTAAATAAATGGGATCAAGGTTTCTCATATTTTCTTCCTTGCAGTTTTTTTCTTATAATTTTATAAATTAAAAGTTAAATTGATTTGGGGATGCCTGGGCGGCTCAGTCGGTTAAGCATCTGACTCTTGATTTCGGTTCAAGTCACGATCTCATGGTTGTCAGGTCAAGCGCCACGTCAGACTCTGCGCTGAGCATGGAGCCCCGATTAAGATTCTCCCTCCCTCTCTCTCTGCCCTTCTCCCCCACTCTCTCTTTCTCTCTCCCTCTCAAAAAAAAAAAAAAGTTGGGGCGCCTGGGTGGCGCAGTCGGTTAAGCGTCCGACTTCAGCCAGGTCACGATCTCGCGGTCCGTGAGTTCGAGCCCCGCGTCAGGCTCTGGGCTGACAGCTCAGAGCCTGGAGCCTGTTTCCGATTCTGTGTCTCCCTCTCTCTCTGCCCCTCCCCCGTTCATGCTCTGTCTCTCTCTCTGTCCCAAAAAAAATAAATAAAAAACATTAAAAAAAAATATATAAAAAAAAAAAAAAAAAAGTTAAATTTATTTGGTATTACAAGAGTTAGGAACCATCTAAAATAAAAGAATTGCTATTCTAAACTATTTAAAAAATCAGTTGTTTCCTTGTTAATCTGAGGTCTTGCACTTCCATAAAGCAACAACTGGATATATATATATATCTTAATAACTATCGCCAGCATTTTAAAGAGAAGTGACAAGATATAATAGAATTTGGAGACAGGGGACGTAAGTTCCTGACTCTACTTACTGTGTGTACGAACTCGGATTAGTCACTAGCTTACACTGGATGAGGCAATACTTTAATAGCTAGCACACTAAGTCTCATTTTCTTCATGCAAACAAAAAAATCACATGGTGTTGAGGACTAGATTAGGATGTTTCTGATGGTCCTTATAAAATTACAACGTGCTAATCAAATGTAGTGTTTCAGTGGTATATAATTTTGATTCAGGGACATCTGGAAACCTTCTACCTCAGATCCACTTCCTGAAAAGCAATGCTCCAGCCGTATGAACTGCAACCAAGGCCCTTTGATTCCAGCGTCTCTGGGGGAGGGAGGTCTGAGAAACTCATAGACATCCTGGAAGATGTGCCCATTCAAAGGATCCCCTGGGAAATGGCTCATTCTTATGACTTTCTAAACCATTTAGCCCTAAATTTCTACCTTACTTTTTTGCCTTAAGAGGATTGCAGCCATTTAGAAAAGAAGGAACAATACCTACTTACTCACTAGGCCTCTGAGTTTGGGGAGAAATAAAGGAGACTAAAAGAGTCCTGCCTTTGTGAGTGTATGGACTTGTAAAAATCCTCTTAGTGTATGTGTTGTTTTTGTTGGTGGTATTTTTTTGGTGGGGGAGTCTGTATACCTCACAGAACCCCGGTGTTCTGCTGAAGTATAAGAAATGCTGTGCTAAACAAACACATCACCCCAAGAGAAGCAAATAGTCTCGTGTGGATAGTCTTGACCAAGAGTCAATTGGCATATTCTCTAGACTCCCAAGGCGTTCTAGGAAGGTATTCTTTAAAGCAAGACAGTATTAACATTACTGAACTCTAAGAATGTTATAGCTGTATCACCTTCGGAAAGTATAAAGCCAAGTATACCAAAAATAAAGTCTTGGATTAAAACAATGCTGGTAACATTTGAGAGTAGGTTGAAGTATAAATGTAGTAACGAGGTTTTGTAATCTTGATTTATACACTGTTTTTTTTTAAGTTTTTATTTATTTTTGAGTAAAATAAATTTTTACTCAAGGAAAGAGAGCGTGAGTGGGGAAAGGGACAGAGAGAGAGGGAGACACAGAATCCAAAGCCGGCTCCAGGCTCCGAGCTGTCAGCACAGAGCCCAATGTGGGCTCAAACCCATAAACCATGAGATCACGACCTGGGCCAAAGTTGAATGCTTGACCAACTGAGCCACGCAGGCGCCCCTTGATTTATACATTGTTTTGACTATTATTGATGGTGTTCAACGTGTTCAATAGAAGCAGTCATACTAGATTGAAAACTATAATTTGACTTGGTTAAGAAAATGTAACTGAGTTTGTAATCAATCTTTAAATGTTAAATAGAGGCCGGGGCGCCTGGGTGGCTCAGTCTGTTGAGCAGCCGACTTTGGCTCAGGTCATTATCTCACGGTTTGTGAGTTCGAGCCCCGCATTGGGCTCTGTGCTGACATCTCAGAGCCTGGCGCCTGCTTCTGATTCTATGTCTCCCTCTCTTTCTGCCCCTCCCCCACTCATGCTCTGTCTCCCTCTGTCTCAGAAATAAATAAACATTAAAAAAATTTTTTGAAAAAAATGTTAAATAAAAATCAGTTTTAAGGTTTTATTTATTGGACCTGTGGATTTAAAATACGAACATTAAATAAAGCAATGAAAAAGAAAAAAGAAAGAAATGGTGTTCTAGAACCACATTTATTTAAAGTTCAGTATTGTAAAAGTTTTAGCCCCTCAGTAGAGAGTTAAACATCTTATTGATGTTTGATTCATGTGCTTATGATGAACTAAACTGAGAATTGCCTCCCACTCATACTTATGTGCTAGAGAGAACAGTGATTATAATCCTCACTAGATATTTTTAAATAATTTGTGTGAACTTTCTTTGCGTCAAATCCCCGAACTTTCTATTTTTTTCCCCAAGTGTTTCTTATGAAATATAAATGACAGTTTATCTTGGGTGAAACAGCCGTATCCTAACTTCATATTTTAATCCCACTCTGGTAGTTGACAGTTGATCCTATCCTGCTTAATTGGTATCTTGCATTAGACAATATGAGAGTTTCAATTCTGAATTTTAGAATCTAGTTGTCTGGTTTAACATGAGCTGCTCCCTCTTAGGAATTGTGGAAGTCGGCCACACAATTTTGTCTCTGTGTAGCAATTGTCTTCTTAAAAATGGAGGACAATTGGGGAAAAGGAAATGGATAGTGTGCGTGAAGGTCTGAACCAGTTGCTGGCAGAGGGTGAGCACTAAATGAATGGTTGCTATTCTTGTTATCATCCAAAGAAAAGGAATTCACTTCCCCCATTTATACATAACTGTGTTAAAAACTGCACACCAGACACACCGAGTTCCGAGGAAATTAACCAAGTTTCAATTTCACAAACCCATACAGTGCTTTGGGTACATGTAATGTCAACTCTATTCCATCAGTACGTCTGGAGGGTCAGCTAAGTCCCAACATAGCCCTGGGCAGACATAGAACCTAGTACCTTTTTTTTTTAATTAAGTAGATAATTTTCTGAGTTAGGCTCACTCACTATATCACTTGAAAGAACTCTACCAATATTCTTCCTTCTTGACCACTATCCTATGGAAAGCAAAAAGTTATGGCAAAGGTTGGGTTTCTGAAAACAAATGGTTACTCCTCCTTCTTCCTCACCTATTTGTTCCTATCTTGATTCTTGCCTCAAACATTTCAGTACATGTTGTGGGCATGGCACTTGATGTGATGCGCCGAGGTCAGGGGAGGAAGGAGGGCTGTGAAAGTAAAATATCCAGGGATGTAATTGTGGGCTCCGGCAGAGGAACTCCCACTGGAATCCATATAAGTTCCCTAGACATAACCAATGATTCAGACACTCCCATGGGCTATTTGACGAGACAATGACATAAAGCACTAGATCCGGTGAATGTATTGCTTTCCACCAGCTCACCAATGTGTACATAGCCCATGGACCGTGGGCCCCATAGATGTAAATCTGAAGTTCTGAACTATTAACCCTGTTGTCTTAATTTGTAGGCATATGATGGCATAAGCCCCACAACTGCCCGCCTTGCCAGAACGTGTGGAAGACAGCCGCTGGCTAGCCCCATCGTTTCTTCAGGAAATAGCCTCTTGTTGCGATTTCAGTCTGGCCCTTCCAGACAGAGCAGGGGCTTCCGAGCTCACTTCAGCCAAGGCAAGTGCCGCGTGTCTCTGTGTGTGTCCCTGAGGTACCCGCTGTCTGTTCTGGAGTGCCCTTCCTGGTGCCGCAGAAAAAAGGAGGGCAGTGCTCAGAAATCGGTCCCAGCTTTCTACTTAACAGGCGACAATTTAAATAGAGGAAAGGAACTACGATTTGCAATTATTCCACCTGTTGATCCTTTTTTTTTTTTTTAAATTTTTTTTTTCCAACGTTTTTTATTTATTTTTGGGACAGAGAGAGACAGACAGAGCATGAACAGGGGAGGGGCAGAGAGAGGGAGACACAGAATCGGAAACAGGCTCCAGGCTCCGAGCCATCAGCCCAGAGCCCGACGCGGGGCTCGAACTCACGGACCGCGAGATAGTGACCTGGCTGAAGTCGGACGCTTAACCGACTGCGCCACCCAGGCGCCCCGATCCTTTAAGTTTACGATCGTCTAACAGGTGACACCGACTTCCTTTGGATCTGTGTGTCTCTCAAACGAGCTTTCAGAATGATATTTCAGAGCATTTTTAATACTAGGGTCACTGTAACAAAGTGTTTCTCCATGTTTGTTCATGAGTAGATAAATTATCTAGCATTTGTCCAGGATTTTCTTCTGGGACAATTATAAATCACAAGGCTTGCGTGCAATGTAGAGTCTGGTGGTAACTAACCCTTGAGGTAGTGGTGCCCTGAATCCTGCTCTTGTCCACCTGAGGAATCGGTGTTGTTTTCCACTGTTTTTGTTCTTAACTCACCACTTCTCAGTTCATCCTTCTAGACTTTTTCACCATTGCCTTTCATCCGGCTGTTCCTGAAGATGAATCCTTTATTCCCATGTCAGGGATAGAGTGCAAGGTGGAAGGAGTTGTTGGCCAGCTTCAGTTTGCCTCTGACTTTTACTCAGATGGTCCTTGTCATTTCAAATACGGGTGGTCTGTTTAGTCATTAGTCTATTTGGAGCTTGCCTGTATCCTACAGCAAAGAGCCCTGGCTAGGGATGTTTTCTGGGTCGGGGTCTCTCAAAGATGCATTGTAGACTTGGGAGCAAGACAGAGTGCATGAATCAGCCACTCTGCAAAGAAAAGAATAGTTTCTTAATGCATTTCATTTCTCATTTAATTAATTACTTATGGTTTGCTTCAGAGTAAACAATGTCCCCAGGAGGTCTCTTCTGGATTATTACAAAGCCTCCTCCCGCTCACCCACCCTTTCCCCATCTTCCTCCAAAGTCAGCTCCCAAAAGCCCCACTCCAGCCATGCCCTTGTGTGCTCCGTGAATCTGTCCTGGCTCTTCATCGTGTGGAGAATGGAGCCACAAATTCCTCCAGATGTTACCCAAGGGTCCTGGAACCTTCCCCAGTCTTTTTTTTTCCCCAACACCCTTCAGGAGCCCCATACTTTAGCCAAGTCCGCACAGTCGCAGGCCTGACCCTCCTCTGTGTCTCTTGCTGGACTATTCTTCCTCAGCCCCACTTCCTCCTCCAGCCACTCTCCTCCGGGAGACACCCCTTACGCTCCCCAGCTGGCCAGACTCTCCTGTCTGCACCGCCACAGAGTTTTGCGTTTCTCTGATAACACACAGCCATCCTATGCACTCTTGTTCAATTGACTATTTATTTTCCAAACAATAAATAAATAAAGTTGCTCAGAAACAGATTATCCCTATACCTCTAATTTATGAGCGGGCAGAGTAAGTGGACCCATACTAGAGTTTTGTTTCAGTGGCTCAAGCAGTTCATAGCCACTTCATCTTTTGTCCTCTGCCCCTCCCCACTTCCTGTAATTGAAGAATATTGTTATAAATGTACGGTGCATTTCCATTTTCTCATGGTTTATGTGCAGATTCCTTGGCAGAGTACTTCCTGGGCATGTGTTTCAGAAATAGGAAAACATCATTTGTGTTTTTACTCATCAAATAATTGTTCTGTGCGGTCAGTAGAAATCAAAAGTATCTGACATGCGTGTGTGTGTGTGTTTGTGTTCCTCAGCCTGTGGGGGCTACATCCTTACCGACTCATCTGATACTATATCCTCTCCATTGTTCCCTGCCAAGTATCCACACAATCAGAACTGCAGCTGGATAATTCAAGCTCAGCCTCCATGTAAGTAACAAAAAAGAAAAAAGGAAAGGAATCCAGGATGGATGGTGTCTGTGGGAAAGTCCATCTATGACTAATGTTCCCGTCTCCTCAATGGTAACAATTGATGGCCTTCCTCTTCTTTTTTTGGAAGTCCCCATTCCTGATGTGCACAAGAACGAGCACTTCCTAATCTGATAGGAAAGTAATTTTGACTGTTTATTCTTAAGTAAAAAAAAAAAAAAAAAAATTTAAGGTTCAAGGCCTAACAGAGGAAAAAGAAAAAAAACAAAAACCTGTAACCTTGCTGTATTGACAGGCACGTGAAATTGGGGATAAGCAAAAATAACTGATAAATAGTTTTTGACACATGTGCCTTGAGTGTGGTAGATATTTGGGACAGTTGCCAAATGACTAAATGATGAATAAGAACCACAAACTGAAGAATTAATAACTCATAGTTTGGGAATGTGATGCCATAAGCATATCGATCTTCGATCAAAGTGGAAGCTGATTATTAAACCGGGCCTCTCGTGCAATGCATGTATTACAGAAAATTCTAGCACACGGCCTGGAAGAAACACTTAGTGAGTGTTTACATAATTGTCTTTTTAGAATTCTAGAATCATATTTTTTGACCTGGTAACAAGCTGGTGGTAAGAATTACTGTCCACAGTTTCCAGACAGAGAAAAGGAAGAGACCTCTCAGGACTCAAAGCAAAATGATTGCAAAGAGGGTGATCCCGGGGCCATCACGCATGTTTCAGAGGGGCCCTGCCCTTCCTTGAGGTATTCGGGAAAAATTTATGATTTCAGCCATAATGTAGGAAAGGCATTAAGTTCTTTACTCTGCTTTATGATTAATCACTTTTGTGACAATAAGCAAATCCACTTAAGCCAGCAAGGCCCCATTAGCTAATCTAAAAAATGATAAGTTTGACTTCAATATTTTCTAACACTTCAATATTTTCTGACTAGGGATGTTAAGAGGTAACAAAAGAATATGTTTATTACCATGCATATGATTGGGGTCTTGGCGAAGTAATCCTTAGCCAAAGAAAGTTGCCAGCTGCTGGCCAGAAACTAAGCCTTCGATAAGGAGCCCCCTGCCTTGAGCTGAGCGGTTTTGCATGTAAGGATAATTTCTAATGAGTTGTAAAGCATTTAGATGAAAGATCTCACTGGTTCAAAGACAGATCCTATTCTGAAGATTAGGGACCCTGGATGAATAGCAAAAGAAAAAACACACCCAAGCACTTGCTGTTTTGCAAGTAATTCAAAGCTTTCTTTATAAATGACTCCAAACCTCTAGGGTCCTGGCTCTGGGCTTCAGGTAAAACTAAGAGAGCTAGGCTGTGCGTGCCAGGGGGGTAGGAGCATCTCATTTACAAGTCAGCAAACTAGTCAGCCAGCAATGGCTGATGCAAAAAGTGTAAAGACCGTATATTCCGACAAGCACTCCACGTGGTCTCCGTGGAATGAACATACCCCAGGGCCCTCTTATTTACCACCATCAGCATTTCAGATTCTGGAAGCACTTTCAAAAAACATTGATTCTGTCGCTCTTCAGAGGAGCCAAATGCGCCGCTTCCCTGCTGGAGAACCTGCAAAGGAATTGATCAAAGGATAAACCTCGCTCCCTGTATGTTTTGTTTGCCAGGGCTCTCTTAGTCCTCTCTCCTTCTCTTGCAGTCAATCACATCACCCTCTCCTTCAGCCACTTTGGACTTGAAAGCACTGCAATGTGTACACAAGACTTTTTAGAAATTTTGGATGGCAAGTATGATGACGCACCCCTCCGAGGTACTGCAGCGCTCACGCACTCGTCTGTGGCCCTGACTGGGTCGTATTTATATATTTACCTACGTATATGCTGTTATTGGAGGTTGGAATGGTTCCAACAGATAGGAAGAGCAATATAAGCCAAGTAAAGAGAGTTAGAGGGTAGGATAGCAAGAGTGAAGGTGGGGCTCAAGAAACACAGCTTGTTCACACTCAAGGACATGAACAGTTTATGTATTTTTTCTTTTAAAAGTTGCAACTGCTTTAGAGAGCAATGAAATTCAGTCCGTCCTGGCATTAGATAGCATTCCGTGAGAAATTTCTTGTTAGTATATGACCAGTTCTTATATTCGAATTGAGCATGGTCCTTCTGGTTTTGTCCTCAGTAGAAGCATTGGGGGAAGGAAGGAAGGAAGGAAGGAGTGAAGGGAGGAAGAAGGGAAGGAAAGAAGGAAGGAGGGAAGGGAGGAGAGAATGAAGGAAGAAGGGAAGGAAGGAAGGAAGGAAGGAAGGAAGGGAGGAAAGAAGGAAGGAAGGAAGGAAGGAATAACTAAATAAACAAAGCAAAAAATACAGCAACAAACACACACATGGGAATTCTGATTGCAGGACATCCCGGTGAAATTAAAGAATGCTACTATCTAGTTTCTGAAATATCTTCAAGTAAAATCATCTCAGGTTATTTGAACTTTCTCCATGAGGTAGCCATCTTTGAGCTTTGGCATACAAGTTTCTTATCCTGCACTAGAAGACAAACTCCATCAGAGGAGGGACTTTGTTTTGCTGGTTGCTCTATTTCCAGGGCCCAGAGCAGAGCCTGGGACAGTAGTGGGCAATTGATTCCTCTCTGCTCTATGCGGTCCTGATTGCATTGCTTGGGATGTTTATCTGTAAGCATTTGACCAAGGATGAAGGGATATTATTTAACAGACACTTACATAGCACTTCACTTGTGCTGAGTGCTATTCTAAGAACTTTATAAATAGCAACTTGGTCAATCCTCATACCCTTATGATAGAGGTTTCATTACTATTGATAGTCTCTTTTCTCCAGTGGGGAAACTGAGGCACAGAGAACGTCAGTGACTTATCTCAGGTCGCGCCTCTAGCAAATGGCAGTGCTAGGAGTTGAATCCATGTATTCTGCCTCCAGCATCCACACATTTATTTTTTGGCTATAATGCTTTGCTTTGAAGCATTAGTGCATTTACTTGCGCAGGTCCATACTTGGCTAGAGATTTTAGCATTCGTTCCGCTTGGAGCCAGGTTGTCTACATCTTTCTAACCTCCCCCTGATATTCTTCAATGTTTATAAATCATATCTCCTATACTTGTCTTTATAGTTTATATTTAACTCTCAGGCACTGTCCCAAACACCGACCCTGCCTTAAATTCTCCAAATAGTGACTTCTTCTTTTTGCTTCCATCTCCTGTGGTTCTAATAAATGCACATTTACTAGAAGTGACAGTCTGTGCCATGTGCCACGTGATCGCTCGTTCTTTTTGTCCTTTTTCTATCCAGGCCGCTACTGTGGTGCCTCCATGCCGCATCCCATCACTTCCTTTAGCAATGCTCTGACGCTGAGGTTTGTCTCAGATTCTAGAGTGAATTCCGAGGGTTTCCATGCTACATACGCCGCGTCATCATCAGGTAAGAGGAGTCAGCAAATGGCATTACTGGGTTAAGAGGGATGTGATAGAAAGCCTCAGTTTGTTATTTGGGACTGCCGTATCTTTGGAATTGGGAGCCATTTCCCTGAGCCTACCTCTGGGACGAACCTCTCCGTCTTCCAGTTGAGGTTAACCTCCTTGTAAATTCTAACAGTAGTGAACTCTGTGCGGCGTCCTCTTTATCCGCTCATCCACTGGCGGACGCTTGGGGTACTTCCTTACCTTGGCTCTTGCGGCTCATGCTGATAGTGAGCTCTGGGAGTGGGGAGGATGGGTTGGGATGATGTCGGAATGGCCAGCGTGCTCGCTCCTTCGTGACACGTCTGTTAAGCCAGCCCCTGACTGGCAGTGTCCGTCGGCATCTCTTCTGAATGGACAGCTGCTGTTCTCCAGTCTCCCTGGCCTCATGGCTGGGCTCAGGCCGGTCTGGGTATTGTCACTGGTGGCAGGATGGATGGTGGCATGGTGGGAGGAGGGGAGGGAGGAGTCACCGGTACTGGGTCTGTCGGCCAGGGGTGTGCTGTTTGTCAGCTGCCAGCTTCCTAGTTATTGGCAGTTAAAAGCACAAAACACCTAGAA
The DNA here is from genome assembly GCF_028018385.1 of Neofelis nebulosa. NCBI lineage: Eukaryota > Metazoa > Chordata > Mammalia > Carnivora > Felidae > Neofelis > Neofelis nebulosa. Next base: position 127,278,091 of record NC_080789.1, read on the forward strand.
GATGTGTGTGTGTGTGTGTGTGTGTGTGTGTGTGTGTGTGTGTTCTCTTGAGAGACAAAAGCTGGAACATTGCCTTCTTCTTTTCAGGGCCAGTGTTGAAAATCATCCTGGCCAGAAATAGTGAGTGGTTGTGGAGTTAAAATAAGTCTTTTATTACGTGAAGTTATAGTTTGCAAAAAGAAATGGCTTTGAGAAGAGAAACGACAGAGATTCCTTCTGATCTACCATATCCTGTGGCTTATTTTCAGTCTTCATAATCTTTTCCTTATTGTATATGACATGGATTGTTTTTTCATTGGAAATGGAAATAGGATATCTTTTGATCCTGCTAACAGCCCCTGTAGAGTTATTTCTCCTTGCCCTTATGGTATCTTATATTCGATCTTCACTCTGGCACTCACTTTGTTTCTCTTTTCTTCCAGCTTGTGGTGGAACCTTCCACATGGCTGAAGGCATCTTCAACAGCCCTGGCTACCCGGAAGTTTATCCCTCTAACGTGGAATGTGTCTGGAACATTGTCAGTTCCCCTGGCAACCGGCTCCAGCTGTCTTTTATGTAAATCCCTTTTTTTTTTACGGGGTATTGTTTCAGTGTGAATAAATCCGCAGGAAGGAAGCACGGTTACTAATAGAATGGACAACTAATAGCATGTGTCCAAGCAACTGTTAGAGAACATGGTGGGAACTTTAAGAAGACTGTTTCCAAATTTCCTCTGTTTAGTCATAGTTTGGGTTATAAATGGTATTAAAATTCTTGAGAATGGTTCTAGAACGCTGCCTAACATTATGAGAAAGATATGCCTAAACTCTTAGTGCACTAATTTGTGGAATGTTTATTTTCAGAGAACAGTAGCTGTATCTTTTTCTGAATCAGACACATTTAGAATCTTCCGGAGAGATACTAACCTTCTTTCTTCCAGCAGGAATGCCCATCACAATCAAGCCTTCCTTACTCCGTATGCCATGTCCCTACCCCAATCCACCTTACCCTTCTACTCCATCCAGAAGAATAATTTTGGAAGTTTTTAGGAACTTAGTGGCTGGTTTGTACAATCACTGGCATGTTCCTCATTAAACTATGGATATGGAATTAATAGTAGGATCCTGCCACATTCAGAGTGGTCTTAGATTACATTAAATAACAATAATGTGCTTTTCCTAGAAGTGGATAGTGAAAAGCACATGGTAAGAGACATAAGACTTTTTCATCCATCAGTAGACAAGTACCTGTGACGCGCCAAACCAGTGGTAGACAAACACCACTTAACAAACACCGAGCGAAAAGATTTCAGTGTTTACATTGCCGCTTTAAATGAAAAGTTATTTGTTATATCGTATTCCACATTATTGGGCATCGTTTGGGATTGCTAATTCCGTTTTTGAAGAGAATAGAACAATTTCGCGTAGAGAGCAGAGGATTGTTCTGAGGACACCGGCCTGTTTATTCAAAAGTCTTGTCCCTTGTCCTCGAGGAGCCGTACTGCGCATCAAGAAAGGATTTAAATGAAAGAACAGTCCCATTTGTGGGCCATGTTCAGACATCTGAAGTTGCTTTCTTTCAGTCCATCAATCAGACAGTGCTCTTCAGGGAACAAGTGGCATTGTGCTAAAACAAAGACACCCGCTGAGGGCCTGAAAGGCAAAGCAAGGTTAAGCTGCCACATGGGAAAGAAATTTTTGTTTGCTTTTGTCTTTGCTAAAAGCTCAAAGTTCTTTGGGGGGGGGGGGGGTTCTGTCTCTCTCTAATTTTTACCTGATACATATGTCTTCCTTTCTTCAACAAATATGTGTAAGCCCCTACTGTGTGCTCACATAGTTAGCACATGTTACTCCCATGCCCAGTGCTTTATATACAATGATGAATAAAACATGATTGTTGTTCTTGTGGGAAAGCCCAAAGTCCTTCCCGTGGCTTCCGAGGCCTCATAACTGCCAAATGAATGGGCTTCTTTTTTGGTCTTTTTCCTTTTAGTCTCTCCCATACTCACATTATTGACTAATCTGACATTCCGTGGGAATGGGCCAGGTAAGGGAATGTTTAAGATAGACATCCCATTTCTTGATGAGTCACTAATAAATTCAGGCCAAGAAGTTATTTATTTAAACCTAAAGAGATCCATTCCATCTACAGGACCACCGGTAAAGATGTCAAATGTCAAATGTGTAGCACAAGGTTGATGCACACCAGATGCTCAGCGCATGTTAAGTGATCTCACTCTGCCTTTTCTAAAATACCTTGTGTGGCATTTCACAGTTAAATAAGAAGGGCGATGCTGAGCTCTTTCTAGAAGATAGGAGATAAACACAAAATGCTGGTTCATCCACTTCACTAAATCCCAGTTATCACATAGGCAAATCTTAACGACTCAGCCTTTTCCTTTCTCATCCATAAGAAGTTAATTTTGGTTATTTTGTGTTACTTGCTTGAGTTTTCTTTGTAAAACAAATTTTGTAGAATGCAAGATGTTCCTCTTTATGTAGAGGATAATGAGAAGGGCTTTATGGCAAGGCCTGTGAGTTATTTCTGCCCTGGTCTAAACTGTCTCCAGATGGGTGCTTGGAAACATTCCCTGGGGTTGTGTGAGAAGCATATGGAATACGTCAAGTTCAAAATCATAGGGTTTGGATTGTGGACCCTGTGGTGAAATTCAATAGGGAGAAAAACTGGAGAAATTATGGTTGAATCTGTAACGAAAAGGAGGAGGGAGAAATAGAATCTAAAAAGGAGTTTTTTTGTAAAACAGATATTTAAAGGAATTAACAGAAAATATATTTTATGCTTGCAGAGTACTTTTAGAAAGTGACTGATCTTGGTTCAAGAATCAAAATGGGATAATGAGAAACAGCGATTGTACTATTTTTGTTCCACATCATATTTTTACTAACAGATTTCAGCCAAAGTATTTGGAAAGAGGGTAGATTTGCTTATAAAATGTACCGGCCTAAAACAAAGACTTCCAAGAAAACAATAAGCTTTTTTAGAAGTTTAATTTGACTCTTATAGGCATCATCCTGCCATCATTTCTGATCAAATGTCTTTTCTGTAATTTGGCACTGATGGCACCAGTATGGCACTCAAATAGGAAAGACCTCCACTTAGTAATCTCCTGGACCGTTGGACCTTACTGAAATGTACACACCAGTCACCTGGGATCTTGTGAAAACCCACATTCTGGTTTAGTTGGTTGGTGGGTTCCGATTCTTCATTTCAGCAAGTTCTCAGGCAGTGCGGGTGCTGCTGGACCACAGATTGCCTTTAGTAGAAAGGTTTAGATTCAATTTCATGTAAACCACCTGCTGAGGAAAATGATCTCTTTCTTCTCTTCTTACTTTCGGGGAAGCAAACCCAAAACCAAACAGTTTTAGCATATTTCACATTGTTGATGATATTATGGGTAATAACACCGAGCCTGAATTTAAGTGCTAAACATGGCAGTCATCCTAAAGATGGATTCAGAATGATTCCTTGCCAGAAATGATTGTGGATAGAAGCTTTGTATTACAAAGAATGAATTGTCAAGCAAGGCAATGGGCCTAAGGGCAAATGTGGAGCTGGGTTAGCTTGATGTGGATTTTTCTTGATTTCTTCTGCTATTCAGTGACGGGTCATAGCTTGCTGCTAAAGCTGTGTCTAGAATATAGATACAGATGATCTATATTGTAGTACCTCACCTTGGTAGGATTGTGAGAGCGACAGCTTCACTGTTGGTCTGGCTAGAGACCTACCAATGCTAGCATCTGGCTTGAGAAGCAGTGGTAGAGCAAATCTGACTTCTTTGTTCCAGCATCCTGGGAGCGAATGCTCAGAGGTGTGCCTGGTACACTGGTCCCATTGAAGGGCTTGAGGCGCCCAGAACCTCCAGGCTGGTTCCCTGTCACTCTAATCCATTAGCTGAGATAGAGTCCCAGGAGAACCCTCTACTTACCATCATGTGAAATCTTGTAACACAAAATGTTGAGTGTTGACTGAAAAGTACACACAATAGAGAAGGAAGTTTTCTATTCTTGTGACTTTTTCCCCCCCTTTCTGGCAGTTTCTCCTCTATAGTCTTTCCAGGTTATTCTTTCTCCTTTTTATCTTGTCTTTCCTCTTCTCAGGAAAAACTCCTTCCAATTACTTCTGGAAAAGAATAGTTTGCATACACTTTCTCTACAGTTTTTAACCGTTACTTTTTTTTCTTTAAAAATTAATTTTAAATAAATAAAATGTTGCAGGGTAGCAAAAGTCCCCCTTACTTACTCATCATGGAGTTACCCTGTATCTTGAATTGCATATGTATCACTTTCATGCATGTTTTTTATAACTTTATAGCTTTGTTTTTCTATATATACACTAAATTACATATGTATAATATGAGTAGCATGTATAAATCTCTATACACACTACATAGTATTGCTTTCTGTTTTATGTTTTATAGAAATGGAATCCTACTTGTTGACTGGACTGGAATTACACTGAATTTATACATTAATTTTCGGGAGTATCTTTATTGACTCTTCATGTTCTTGAATTTGGAATATCTCCGCATTTATTGTGTTCTTCTTTTATGTTCTTTGTTAAACTTTCACATTTTTAAAAATAGAGCTCTTATCGCTAGACACCTTTTTTTGGCTGCTGCTACTGCAAAGGGAATCCAGTTAAAATTTACAGACATAACCTGGCCACTTTACCAAAAATAACACCTCAAATTAATTTTTCCTCCTAGAATTGTTCACTACCTCATTATATGTCTACTTATTCCGCTCCCAAAAGGGCGGAAAATTCTCTATGTTCTTCACCGTCCTACCCCACAATGTCTGGCAACATGGAAGACAGTAAAAATTGTTGAGTAGGTGTTAACTAAGTTGTAGTTTCTAAATTTTTTGTTGCTGGTATAAGGAATCCCTACCGATTTCTGTATGTCTTATCCAGCCACCACTGTATTCTCTAGAATAACACAGATTTTCTTCTTTCTTTTCTACTGCTGTATATTTAGTGCCGAGAAGAGGACCTCACACATTAAGGTGCACAATAAGTATTTATCAGTGAATGAGCTCTCCTAAATATTAACTTATAGCTCTTCTTTTCCAATCCTTACAACCTTTCCCCTGTTTCCTTGTCTTGTCTCTCTGGAAAACACTGTAGTGTAATGAGGAACAAAGTGATGAGAGCAGGCTCCCTTGTGTTGTTTCTGATTCGAAGGAAATGCTTTGAAATTTTTACTTCTAAGTATATTTGCTGCAGGCATTGGTAGACATTTGTCATCCCATTTGGAAAATTTCCTTCTATTCCTAATTTTCTGAGTATTTATGATGAGTGGGTGTTGAGTTTTATCCAATGTTTTCCTGCAATTGTCATGGGTTCTCTCTTAATATATTTTGCATCTATCTTTGTTAAGTGTGTGTGTGTGCATGTGTGTGTGTGTGTGGGTGTGTGTGTGTGTGGTGTGAATTTTCTTATAGACCTTCTAATCTTTTTAAAAAAATGTTTAAAGTTTTATTTATTTATTTATTTATTTACTTACTTATTTTTAATGTTCGCTTATTTTTGGGAGAGAAACAGAGCATGAGTGGAGGAGGGGCAGACAGAGAGGGAGACACAGAATCCGAAGTAGGCTGCAGACTCTGAGCTGTCAGCACAGAGCCCGACGTGGGGCTCGAACTCATAGACTGTGAGATCATGACCTGAGCTGAAGTCGGCCGCTTAACCAACTGAACCACCCAGGTGCCCCTTATTTATTTATTTTTAGAGAGAGAGAGAGAGAAAGAGGGAGCGAATGAGCAGAGGCAAGGCAGAGAAAGGGAGAGAGAGAATCCCAAGCAGGCTCCATACTTTTGGTGCAGAGCCTGACACAGAGCTCGAACTCACAAACCATAAGATCATGACCTGAGCCGAAATCAAGAGTTGAACACTTAACCAACTGAGCCACCCAGGCACCCCTAGGTCTTCTAATCTTAAAGCATTATTAGTCCAACTTGATTAGATTTATATATTTTACCAACTGATGGATCCATGCTGCTTATATTTTATTTAGGATTTTTCATCTATATCGTTAAGTGAGGTTGACCTATACTTTTCTTTCTTTGGCTTCCCTTGACTGGTTTTGTTCTCAAGATTATACTAACCTTGAAATGCTGGAGACTCCTTTCTATGCGTTGTTACAGTTTGCCTAACATTGAGGTTGGGCTATTGATTTCATTGAAGCTTTGAAATTCCCCCAGAAAATCATCTGGGCACAGATTTCTGTTTTGTGTCATCTGTGGGCAACTTTAAATACTGATTTTTTTTTAGGTGTTTCTTTTTTTTATTTTTGTTTTTGTTTTTTTTTCTTCAGCTTATTGTGACATAAGATACGTTTACAATTCTGTGCAATCATCACTATCATCCTTTTCTGAGACTTTTCCATCATACTAAACAAACTCTATACTCCTTAAACATAACTCCCTGTCCCCAACCGTCGGTAAACTATTCTACTTCCTGAATCTACAAATTTCTCTATTCTAGTTTTCACATTTAAGTAGAATCATACATGTCCTTTTGTGTCTGGCTTATTTCACTGAGCATAATGTTTTTAGTGTTCATGTATGTTGCAGCATGTATCAAAATTTCATTCTGTTTCAAGGCTGAATCATCCAGTGTGTATATAAAATGTGATTTTATATATAGATAGATAAATGCATAGCTGTATCTTGTTTTGTTTATCAACATTTTATATATCAAATTATATATAACTATGTGTAATTTTATTTATATATAATATATATAATTATATAGCTATATATAGCTTTGTTTGTCCAGTCATTTGTTTATACATTTTTGTTTATCCATTTTGTTTCTCCATTCATCTTCTGATGGACATTTGAGTTGTTTCCAGCTTTTGGCTATTGTGAATAATGCTTTTATAAATATTGATATACAAATGTTTGTTTCAGCCCGTGCTTTTAATTTCTTTGGGTATATACCTAAAAGTAGAATTTGGTACATACCTAAAAGTAGAATATGGTAATTCCATGCTTAACTTTTTGAAGAATCGCCAAATTGTTTTCTACAGTGGCTGCTCTATTTTACATGCCTACAATGCCTGAGAGTTCCAATTTCTCAACATCCTCATCACCATTTGTTATTTTCCATTTTTTAAATAATAGCCATCCTAATGGGGGTGAAGTGTTACCTTATTGTAGGCTCCCTTTGCGTTTCTCTAATAACTAGTGACTGAGCATTTTTTCATGTTCTTATTGGCCATTCATAATATATCTTCTTTGGGGCACTGCATTTTCAGTTCTTTTGCTATTACTTGAGTTGTCTTTTTATTTTTGAGTTGTAAGAGATCTTTTATATTCAGGATACTAGTATGCTCTTGCATTTTTTATTTCTCTTGGGTAAATATCTTGGAGAGGAAGTTCCAGGGCATTAACTGGATGTATATTTAGTATTACAAGAAACTGCCAAATAATTATTCAGAGTGGTTCTATCAGTATACATTCCCACCAGAAACACATGAGACTTCGGGTTGCTGTATGTGCTTGCCAAACATTCGATCTTGTCAGTCTTTTCTAGTTTAGCTATTCTGAAGGGTATAAAATGATAGCTTACTGTGATAGTTAATTTACACTGTTCTGGTGACTAATGACATCAAATATTTTGGACATTCTCATTGGCTATTCACTCAAATTTGTTGAAGTGTCTGTTCAAATCTCTTGTCATTTTTAACTTGGTGATTTGTTTTTTTCATGTTTTTTTTTTTTTGGTAGGAATTCCTTTTATATTCCAGAGATGAGTCCCTTGTTAGATATATGTTTTGTAATGATCTCTTCTTCCCCCTACACAGTCTGTAACCTGCCTATTCATTTTCTTCGTCATGTCTTTAATGAGAAATTTTAATTTTTGATGAAGTCAAATTATTAATTTTTTAAATCCTATGGTTAATGCCTTTTGCATTATATCTAAGGAATATATGCCTTCCCCAAGGTTGTAAAGATATTCTCTGTTTTATTCTAGGAGCCTTATGGTTCTAGCTTTTATGTGTATATCTAGGAGGAATATTAAATTACTTTCTGTGTGTGGAGAGAAGTAGAGGTTGAGGATTTTTTGACTTTTCTTCCCTCTATAAGGATATTCAGTAATTGAAACACCACGTGTTAAAATGACTTTCTTTTCCCCATTGAATTATGTTGGCAGCGTGGATTGGGCTGTATTGGTGGGATCTTCTCTGGACTTTCTCTTTTGTTCCATTCAACTCTTTGTCTACCCTTGCACTAATACCGCACTATCTTGATTTTTAACAATTGTTTAAAGTGTATTTATTTTGAGAGAGAGAGAGAGAGAGAGAGAGAGAGAGAGAGAGAGAGAGAGAGAAATGAGCATCAGCAGGGTAGGGGCAGAGAGGAGAGACAGAATCCCAAACAAACTCTGTGCCATCAGTGCAGAGCCCAAACGCATGGCTCGAACTCATGAACTGTGAGATCATGCCCTGAGCCGAGATCAAGAGTTGGGTGCTTAACTGACTGCACCCCACAGGCGCCCCTCACACCGTCTTGATTATGTCCAAGTTTATAAAGCACTAAAGCTACATTCTGAAAGCATTCATTTAACACTTACATGTTCCAGACTCTATATGTTATCGGTGGCAATCATTGAGTAGATGTTGTTTCCTATCTTTCATTCTCCCATGTCATCATAACTGCAGATTATAATACAAGTTGAATAGGCCGCATTTCCGAACTCTAGCCTATATTGTTACAAATCCCATATTTCGCCTACCTTTTCAGAAATTAAGTACAGATGCCTTTGTCACTTAAGCTCTGGCAAAATTAGCCCATGATACTGCTTCAGCTGTGTCTCCTAATGTTTTCTTAAAAGTACTCAATGTTCTAACCAAACTAGAACTCTCACAGATTTCTAAATAAGCCTCACCCTTTTTCTGTGTATGTGCTCTTATCGACATGCGTTTTGTGCTCACCATTTCTGTACCTTAAATCCAGCTAATGTTTATATTTCCATCTCAGAAACAATCTCTCTGTTAAGCTGTGACTGAGCCTCACAATCCGATGTGAGACGTCTGCCTCCGAATCTTCGAACGCTTCTAGCTCCGAGGGCACTTTATGATATTCTACCTTATAATGTGTCTTTTCCTGTATTCCTGCCCAATCTTTCCCCCTAGAAAGAGAAGTCCTTGAAGGCCGTGTATTAATCTTTGTATCTCTGCAACAGGCATTTCAGCAAATTTGGGGAAAAGAAATTTTTGGAGTTGGCTCAAAGATAACGTGATTAAAGTTAAAGTTTTATAAAGAATAGTTATAAAGAAATCAGCAGGTGTTTCGGGATAATCTCAAAGCTTATTCTATCAATTTAATCCTCCAAAACACCTCTCTCTCTCTCTCTCTCTCTCTCTCTCTCTCTCTCTCTTCAAATTAGAACTTTCCAGCTGGAGGATTCTCAGGACTGTAACAGAGATTTTGTGGAGATCCGCGAAGGAAACGCCACTGGTACTTTGGTGGGGCGATATTGTGGAAATGTCCTCCCCCTCAATTATTCATCCATTGTTGGGCACAGACTGTGGATCCAATTTGTCTCCGATGGCTCAGGCAGTGGCATAGGCTTCCAAGCCACATTTACTAACAGTAAGTTGCTTCTCTTTTATCGATGGTTTCCAGAGAACATCCTACAAACTAGAAAGGATAACAAATTTTTTAGTAATGCAGTAAGTGAAGAATCCTGAACTCTATTCTCCTAGATTTGTTGTATTTGTGGAATTACTTCATTTTAAACTATATTACAAAAACTAAATTACATGTGCATGGCCCACCAGGAGCAAGGGAGAGTGGCTCTAGTAATCGTTTTAAGCTCGTTTCTACCTAATGTTATATTAAACTTTTTACATGATATTTTGTTAGAAACTTCTAACGTATTTAGTTCAGGTTGAGCATATTGATACCAAGGGTATTTCGTTTGAAGTCACAAACTATCTATTCTTCAAATTCAAAACACTGAGTATATTTTAGGATTGAATTAAGTGCTCAGATATTATAACAACAGGGTTTTCTTCTAATAGAATATAATGTTAATATTTTTATTTTCTAACTTGACTTTTCCATAATTAGCTGTTTTTCATGGCATTCCAATATGTCTGTTTCTCTTGCCAAAAATTTGAAAACATGTCCCATTCTTTTGTAAAAAGGAAAATAGGTAAACAAAATAGAGAATGAGCCTGGTAATACCCCTTCACTTGTCATCAGGTCTCCTGGGGTCTGGGAACCCCTTTTCACATGAGAAGTTATCTCCTCTTTTCACACCATGCTACCTTCTTAGGAGATGAAATTCCATTCACAAAATCACTGTTCTCCAAGGAATTAGTAGATAGTACAGAAATCAAAAGGGAAGCAATATTTCTTTCAGTGTTCAGAATAGAAATCACAGCCAATTAAAAGTCCATCCTTTTCAACACCCCTTGCCTTTTGTTTCTTTCATTTGATTAAAGAGCTATTCTAAGTACTTCTGATTTACTGCTCTGTTTTCCCTCCTAGTATTTGGCAATGATAATATTGTGGGAACTCATGGGAAAGTCGCCTCTCCCTTATGGCCTGGACATTACCCCCACAACTCTGATTACCAATGGATAATAAATGTGGATGCGTCTCAAGTTATCCATGGTAGAATCTTGGAGATAGACATTGAAGCAACTCAAAACTGCTATTATGACAAATTAAGGGTGAGTATCCAAGGGCAATCAGTGTTAGTAAATTTTGGTGAATTTCTATTTGCAAAAACAAATCAAGTTAATGTCAGTTGAAGCATTTGTAAATCACATGGGGTGGCCTCCCTAGATCATGATTACCTCTTCTAGATTACCTACAAAAAGGTAATTCTGTCATTATATTCATTATCTTTGGATTCTCTAAGTTTTATTTTTAGCATTATTGTAATTTACCTCTTGGGCTTTGTCTATGTGTATATGTATATCTTAGTTAAGTATTCTCTCTCATATCTCATTTTCTTGTGTATTCTTATGTTAGAGTGTTAAAAGTTTGAAGGATCATTTTTAAATAAATAAAGATAAAATTGTGGTGGCTATTGCCATCCAGATTTTGGTTACTGCATCAGTTTCAAAAACACTGTCACATTCTTTTTTTCTTTTTTTAGCTTTATTCAGGTATATTCGACAAATAAATATTGGGAATATTTAAGATGTACAACTTGATATTGTAACCTATGTACACATTGTGAAATAATTGTTACAGTCAAGCTAATTAATACTTGTATCACCTTGCATGGTTATCATTTGGATTTTGTGTGCGTATATGTCTGTGTGTGTGAAAGAGAATATTTAAGATGTACCCTCTTAGCAAATGTCAAGTATATAATACAGAAGCAGTACGATATATTTCAGTATTAACTGTAGTCACATTGCTGCACATTAGATCTCCAGAATTATTCATCTTGCATAACTGAAACTTTGTAACCTTTGACCAACATTTCCCCATTTCCCTCTCTCCCCAGCCCCTGGGAACCATCAGTCTACTTTCTCCTTCTGTGAGTTTAACTACGTTATCAGATTCTCAAAGGCCAGGATTCCATTTTATTCATCTTGGGTCTGCAGGGCCTCACCCAGAGTTCAGTACCTAAAGGTGCTTCGGATGTGTGGAAATCATTATTACATAGTTTGAAAAACAGCTTATCTCATAGCTTCGGCAGAGAAATTTATAACAATTTCAATGAACTTGTTCCAAATTATTTACAAAGTGAAGTGAAGGATAGGAAACACGGTTGGATGGCATTTTTCCACATGTGCCAAAAAAAAACAATGTGCTCCATGCTATGTGTTTGTAACTATAAAAATATGTCTCTAAATAGGTAACTTCATATTTTCAACCAAATGAAAAAAAATAATTGATTTGAATGTGTGTTGAGCCCTCGCAAGCTGTCACTCTTTTGTTGTCATTAATGCTACTTTCCGACACCTGTCCGTTTAAACCTTTCCTTCTTCTTGTTTCTTTTTCTGTTACTTTCTAATTCCTTCCTTTGAGGCCCCAAAGCACATTCAATAAGTTCTATTGTTGTACAACTATCTTGATTCCTAATTTTCCACCCCTAAATTTTACTGTAGATCAAATAATGAGCTATATTGCATACAGCTTATGTATTCATATAATTCTGCAGCAAAGATGAAATTATTTTAAAACACTTAAAATGTTTTGCAGTCATATTTTATATTTAATGGTGCTTTCTATTTCAACTGATATAGGGTGTTTACTTGTTTATTTTTTTCATTATGATGAAATTATAATAACAAGGCAACCTTTTAGTTTTCTTTTTTATGAAGAAAAATAGAGGTAATTACTTGAATTCAGTGCTGTATTATCTTTTTTTTTTTTTTTTTTACATGCAGATTTACGATGGGCTTGGTGTTCATTCCCGCCTAATTGGAACTTACTGTGGTACCCAGACCAAATCTTTTAGCTCCTCTAGAAATTCCTTGACATTTCAGTTTTCTTCTGACTCTTCAATCTCAGGGAAAGGATTTCTTCTGGAGTGGTTTGCAATGAATGTCTCTGTTGGACCTTCCCCTACGATTGCTCCAGGTACGTATTACCAAACGGTAATAAATAAAATTCTGTTTTTGGGTTTCACTGCATGGGCCTTCCCATAATAGGTTTCAAAGGGCCTTCCCTTAATAGGTGGCAAATATGTAAATTACTAAGAATAAGTGCAGCCCTAAAACCCTCCATATATATCAGGTGTTCTTTTAATTTCATAAATACGGCCTTTTGTAAAAACTGTACATTTGTGTTTTTTTTATATTTTTCCCATTATATTTTTTATATTAATTAGGGGTTTGATATCCATGAGGCATTCTACTTATAACTTCTAGAGACTCCTTTAGAGATCTCTGAAAATTTGATTTGTAAATGCTCTGCATGCACACACACACACACACACACACACACACAATATTATGGGTCAACTAGAAGACAGAAGTAACTGTTTTTCCTCTAGATTTCACTTTTTTTAAGTTTTTAAAAAAATGTTTATTTTCATTTTTGAGAGCGTGAGTGAGTGGGGAAGGGACAGAGAGATTTGAAGCAGGCTCTGTGCTGAAAGCAGAGGGCCCGATTCATGGCTGGAACTCACAAACCATGAGATCATGACCTGAGCTAAGGTGGGAAGCTCAACCAGTTGAGCCACCCAGGCACCCCTTTTCTAGATTTCATTTTAAATGTGCCTTCAGAAATGCTTCACTTTCTCCTTAGTTGGTCATAAACCTTCATGTTTTAAGGTAAAATTAGCCTAATTGTTAAACTTTTATTTGACTGTGTTTAAGACATCCTTAATTCCCTTGGTAAGCAGTGTTTGGGGAGACTGATTTTTCCTTAAAATTTTATTTAAACAATTTTGAATGGCTTTTATGGGTTGTCATAGAAGTCTGACAGCCCAGTTTGGGGGATATTGCCAACCTTGGTATACAGTTGACCCTTGAACAACACAAGTTTGAAATGAAGGCGATTGAAAAAATCTTATATGAGAATTTTTTCGATAAACACAGTTCAGTACTGTAAATGTGTTTTCTTTTCCTTATTTAAAAAATTTTTTTAACATTTACTTATTTTTGAGAGACAGAGAAAGAGAGAGACAGTGTGAGCTGGTGAGGAGCAGAGAGAGAGGGAGACACAGCATCTGAAGCAGGCTCCAGGCTCTGAGCTGTCAGCACAGAGCCGGATGTGGGGCTTGAACTTGCGAACCATGAGATCATGACCTGAGCTGAAGTCAGACGCTTAACCGAATGAGCCACCCAGGCGCCCCTCTTTTCCTTACAATTTTCTCAGCATTTTCTTTTCTCTAGCTAGCTTACTTTATTATAAGACTATAGCATGTAATACATGTAACATACAAAATATGTGTTAATTGACTGTTATCTGTAAGACTTCTGGTCAACGGTAGACGATTAGTAATAAAGTTCTGGGGGAGTCAAAAGTTACATGGATTTTGGGGGAACCTGCTGGCTCAGTCAGTAGAGCATGAGGCTCTTAATCGCAGTGTCGTGAGCTTGAGCCTATGCTGGGCACATGGGCTACTTAAAGTCATGTGGATTTTTTTACTGTGTTGGGGGTTGGCACCCCTAAGCCCTGCACTGCTCAAGGATCAGCTGTACTTGATTGAGACACATTATCATAGGTTCTCATTGAAGAATATTCAAACTTTGAACTTGTTCTAAGACTAAATATATCCTAAAAGATTAGAGTCTATTTGCTTCTAACTTCTTGGGAATTTGTATTGGCAGAGGTAACTGATAAATGTATCATTCATACTTGTTTTCATTTAATGCACCTAGAGTATTCTGTTCTGAGATGTTTTTTTCCACCCCCCCTTACAAGATGTTTCCATAAAATTGAATATGAATCTCTTTCTTAAAATATTAATCTACTTATCTAAGAGCAAAGAACCATCAGCAAGATTGCCAAATGCAGTTTGAAGGCATCCATTTAATTCTGGATAGCTCTTCTAAGTAAACTTGAATTAAGCTTTTTTTATAGCCACGAATCTCAAGTTAGAGAAAGAACCACTTACTCATGGAAAATATTATATCAACAAATATAATTTAGTACTCAAAAATGACAAATTTTCTTCTCATACTTAAGCTCTGTAATTAGATGAGTTAAGTGGATGAGTGATTATATCATAAATTTCATTTTCCTTGAGAACAAGGGAAGGTGAAAGTAAGAAGATAAGAGAATTTTATAATTTACTAGTTACCTAGATGATAGGGGGGCATCGCATTCTGAAAGATTCATTAAAACTAAAAAAAATGTAAAAAGCTTAACATTTTAAAATATATATTGCACATTGTACCATCAGCATTTCTTACACATGCATATGTTTAGTTTAATTCAATAAATATTTATTGAGGATTTGCTATAGGTACACCGAGACAATTAAGTAAAGGGACAAAGATCTGACCTCAACTCTCCAGGAGCTTAAAAATACTTGGGAAAGACAAAGTATTCATATGTCAGTTAAATAACAATTTAGTAATTAAATTATTTCATGACAAAGCATGTGGTACAGGCAGAAGAAAAGAAAGCAAAGGAAACTGAGCTTAATGTGGATGAGGATCATTTGAAGGAAATTAAACACATCGAGTAGAAGGTTAGTCAGCATATCAGTCAGGACACAGTCAGTTATGCTGCGATAGCAAACAATTCCAAACTCTGAGTTGGTGAAAAATCATAAAGTTTCTTTCTGGTTTGTGTTACATATTCTTCTTGGATTAACTAAGTGCCTTGTCATCAGTATCACTGCATAGCCCAGGCTGTTGGAGCTGACATTGTTTGGGACATTGACTGTGATCATGGCCAGAGGAAGGAGAGCTCTGGCATGTCTCAGTACAAAAGTGCTCAGCTTAAAAGTGACAAAATTATTTTGCTCATAATTCATTGGCTCAAACTGGTCAAATGACCTCACTCAACCACAAAAGGATCAGGAATTGCAATGTCAGCATGTGTTTATAAATGAGGGAAAATGAATATTTGACCAAAAAGAATAATGACCCCAAGTCAGTTAGTTTAATAACTGCCTTTTATAAATTCAAGGTAAGAAATATTTTACATAAAGGAAAATCTTAACATTTGAAGACCCTGAGTAATATTAAAGTCTTCCACTTGAAAATTTCTTTCATTTGTCTCTTTTTTTCTTTACTTCTGTAGCCTGTGTAGAAATAGGACACAAGAATTAGGACCTAGTCCCATAAAAGTTTGCTCTCACTTCCTGGTGATCCTAGTAAGATTCAAACATGTACTGGTATAAAAGTCAGAAACCTCTGGAATGGTGGGGTGAGGACCTCTGAAAAAGCATTCCTGCAGGAAAACAATGAGAACATTGTCAAAATTGTCAAGATCAGCTTTTGAGAACCCTGGAAATTCATCAAAGCTCGCAACAATCTAAAGAGCGTTTATTCAAGAATGATGGCTGAATCTCAGAAAAATAGTCAGCTTTCTGGCATCTTAATTCTCCCTATTTCCATCTCTCCCCTTGCCTCAGCTTTACAGTTGCCTCGCAGAATCCTCAACTATAGTAGCTGCAAAACCAGTAGTTGAGTGACTACTGGAAGGAGTAGAACAGGTTGAGAGCTACAGAAAACCTCCTCTTCCTAAGGAATTACCATTATTTGACCTATCTGGCAGCTTCCTAGGAAAGCTCCATTCTCAGGACTTGTCTTCATTTGACCTGCCTCAGCGGTTGTTCTGTGCCCATAGCCCTATCCCCAGGGTGTTTGTAGAAAACAGTCAGTGGTGACTGTTTAACGTCACAGTTGTATGTGGCAGTAATACCAGGTGCAGCTAACAAGAGGGTGAATAAAACTGTAAAAGGAAAATCCTGGGGAATGAGATACCCATAGGGAGCTTTGGAAAACTCTGACATATTTCTGGAAGTTTAGAAAGCCACACACAGGTGCAGGACTGTGCACATGTCCAAGAGAGGACGTGAGGGCCCTGATCTCTCAACTCTATGTGATCTTGAGGGTCTGTGTAAGCAGGAAGTGAAGACTGAGGCAGAGTTGTAAACTGCCTACTAGAGCTTTATAGGCATATCCCAACACATGTAGACTTTAAGTTAGCTATTATAAATGTGTTGAAAACTTAAAAGGAACCACGTCTAAAGAATTGAAAGAAAATATGGGAATAATATATCACCAAACAGAGACTATCAATAAAGTGATAGAAATTATGAAAAGAAAAAAAAACAACTAGAAATGTTAGAATTGAAAAGTATAATAATTGAAATTCTCTGGATGGGCTCAATTACAGATTTGAGCACATAGAAGAAAGAATCAGCGAACGTGCAGATAGGTCAATTGAGATTGGCCTGTCCACGGGAAAGAAGGAAAAAGACTGAAAAAAATTGTACAGAGCCTCAGAAACTATCAATTATACTAATATATGTACAATGAAAGCCCCAGAAAAGGAGGGAGATAAAGGGGGACAAAGAATATTTGAATATAGTGTCCAAATACTTCCCAAATTTGATGAAAAATATTATTCTACACACCCAAGAATCCCAGTAAACTCCAAATAGGATAAGCTGTCTGAAATCTACACCTAGATAAGTCACCAACTATCAAAGCTGGAGAAAAAGGGATCATCTTCAAAGCACCAGGAAAAAGTGATCCATCATGTAAAAGGAGTCCTCACCTAGCTTCTCATCAGAAACCATGAAAGCCAGACAGCAGTGGAATGACATATTCAAAGTATTGAAATAAAAAGACTGTTGATTAAAAGTCAAAAGTCTATACCCAGCACATATATCCTCCAAACTAAGGAGAAATTCAAAGACTCCAAGATAAATGAAAATGGAGAGAATTTATTGCCAGCAGATCTACTCTAAAAGAAATTCTAGTGGAAGGCCTTAGACTGAAATGAAAGTACCATAGCGTGTCTTGACAACTAATAAATAGTATATGCAGTAAGATAATGACATAAGTAAATATAAAGACATTGCAAATGCATTTTTGTTTGTAATTCTCCCGCTCTCTGATTTAAAGACAACTGTATCAAGCAATGACTATAAAACTGTGTTGATGGATTTGTAATGTTTAAATGTATAATTTTTATGGCAAAAATAGCATCAAAGGATGGGGATGGAAATAGAATTTTATTGGAGCCAAGTTTTGTGTACCATTCAAATTAAGTTAGTATTAACCCAAACTACATTGTTTCAAATTATGATGTAAATTGTAACTGCCAGAACAACCACTGAGAAAATAACTTAAAAATATACATAGTAGGGGAGCCTGAGTGGCTTAGTCAGTTGAGCATCTGACTCTTTTTTTTTTTAATGTTTATTCACTTTTTTGAGAGACAGAAACAGAGTGTGAGCAGGGCAGGGGCAGAGAGAGAGAGGGAGACACAGAATCTGAAGCAGGCTCCAGGCTCTGTGCTGTCAGCACAGAGCCCAATGTGGGGCTCGAACTCACGAACCATGAGATCATGACCTGAAACAAAGTCGGACGCCCAACCAACTGAGCCACCCACGTGCCCCTGAGCATCTGACTCTTGATTTTGGCTCCGGTCATGATCTCACGGTCATGGGACCGAGTTCTGTGTCAGGCCACATGCGGAGCCTGGAGCCTGCTTAAGATTCTCTGCATTCTTCTCCTTTGCCCCTTCCCCACTTGCACGTGTTCTCTCTCTCTGTGTCTCTCAATAAAAATAATATATGTATGTATGTATGTATAGTAAAAAAAAAAAAAAGAACAGGTGAATTAAAATGGTATACTAAAAATATATATATATTTAACATTCCCAGGATGATTTTAATCAATCAATAACAATAACAAGGGTTGGCAAAAGCAAACAATAACAAGGGTTGGCAAGGATGTGGAAAAATAAGAACCCTGTGTATTGCTGGTAAAATTATAAAAAGTTATAACCCCTTTGGAAAACAGTTTAGCAGTTCTTCAAAAATTGAAACACAGGGCTATCATATGGTCCTGCAATTACATTCCTAGTCATATACCTGATGGAATTGAAAACATATAGTCCACATAAAAATGTATAAACTGAATGTTCATAGAAGCATTCTTCATAATAGTGAAAAAGCAGAAGCAACCCAAATATCGCACAACTGATAAAACTTAATGTGATATATCCATACAGTGGAGTACTGGACAGGCTTAAAGCAAGGAAATGAAAAGAATGAAGGAAAATGAAAGAAATACTGAAATATGCCACGGATGAACCTTAAACCATTATGCTAAGTGAATGAAGCTAGTCACAAAAGGCCACATGTTGTCCGATTATATGTATATGAAATGGCAAGAATGGGCAAATCCATAGACAGAGACAGAAAGTAAATTAGTGGTTTCCATGGACTGGTAGAGTGGAAAATAGCCAATCAGTGGTAATTGGTATAAAGTGTCTTTTTGGAATGGTGAAAGTGTTCTAAAACTAGCCCTGATAGTTACAGAACTTTGTAACTATAACTAAAAGCCCCTGAATTGTAGATGTTAAAAGGTACGTTTTGTGACAAACAAAGAATACTTTAACGAAGCTAATTGTTTAAAAAATTAATAAGAAATGAAGAAAGGCTATTGTTATACATTTTACTAATTTGAAAATGATTTTAAAATTGCCCACATATAAATAACATGGTGAACAGCTATGCTGAAAAAAGTAAAGATTAGAATACAGAGGAGGGACGCCTGGGTGGCTCAGTCGGTTAAGCATCCAACTCTTGATTTGGGCTCAGGTCATGATCTCATGGTCGTGAGGTTGAGCTCTGTGTCAGGCTCTATGCTCAGCGTGGAGCCTGCTTAAGATTCTCTCTCTCCCTCTGCCCGTCCTCAACTCATGCTTGGGTACTCTCTCTCTCTCTCTCTCGCTCTCTCTCTCTCAAAAAAGGTAAAGTACAGAGGAAACATTAATAATAATAATAATAATAATAATAATGATGATGATAATAAAAGAAGGTCTTCTACGTGGACTAACTTCGTGCTTAACAAATAAAAGACACTAAGACACTAATAAACGGGCCGTGTGGCAAGGCTATGGTGAAAAAAGCAGAATGCAGTCTTTTTCTTACACAAAAAATAAATGAACAGAAATCACAGCTTTGTGCGTCAGCAGGTTTAATAAAATATTTCTAGATTTCTTTGAGAACTTTGTTGTAACTGGTTGTGTCCTTTTGGTACAGAGCTGCCACTTTAAAATGAACGGGCTAGATTCTCCTCCGTCAGAGGTATCTCATAGATGTTGTTTTTCATTCTACAGGTGCTTGTGGTGGGTTCCTGAGGACAGGAGATGCACCAGCCTTTCTTTTCTCCCCAGGCTGGCCCGAAAGCTACAGTAACAGCGCTGACTGTATGTGGCTCATTCAGGCCCCAGATTCTACTGTGGAACTCAACATCCTTTCCCTGGACATCGAAGCTCACAGAACATGTGACTATGACAAACTTGTGATAAGAGATGGTGAGAAACATTTAAGCAAAACACAAAACTACGAGTTTCAACCTTGACACATACAGAGTTACGTTCAGTTATAGTGAACTGAACTCATTTACTGCCTCCATCCGTTTTGTATGGAAGTTCCCTGACATTATGGTCAGTGAAGGCATCCCATACCAGAATTGGCTACAATTTCTCAAGAACATAAGGAAAATATTAAATTGCCTGTAACAAACTAATGCACATACTATCTCAGGAACAGCATTATCTTACTAAGAGAAAATACTATCTTTGGCTTAAGTAGGAAATAATGGTCTGAGTTTCCAGGTGGTGCTGCCTTCTTTTTGAAAGGTCTTGGAGATACATTTTGATATTTTATACCTATGACCTTAAGATACCAGTGTGAAAAAAAAAATATATATATATTATATATTATTATATATATTTATTATTATTATTATTATTATTATATATATTATTATAGATATATAATTGCTTGTATTCAATTCCCTTTGTCTACTGAATCTCTGGGTAGAATAGGTAGAATTAAGGGCTTATATTTTTTCATGTTTTCCTCTATGCACAGGTGTGGTATGGCTATGTAATGATGGGGGATAAGAATAATGCTAATATGCAACATGTACAAAATCATGCTTCACGGTTCACAAGGCTGGAGGAGAGGCAAGCCATGTCCTCTGACCAGTGTTTCTCCCAGTGTGGTCGTCGGACCAGCAGGATCAGTGTCACCAGGGAAGAAATGCCAATCTTATGGCCACGCCCCAGATCTACCAAAGTAGAAACTCTCCAAGTGGGTCTTAGGTCTGTGATTTAAAAAGCCCTCCAGGCAGGGGCCACATTTAGGTTGAGGAAAGCAAGGCAAGATTATGCAAACTGCACGGTTGGATTCTGTCTTTGTTGAAAATGGTGATATTTTGACCATTTTACATTAAATTTCAGTTTTTAACTATTGCAGTAAAATATTATTTATCTTGCTTTCTAAGGTCTTTGGGACCTCCTTGAATGTTGCCCATGAGGCAAGTGCCTCTCTCACTTGACCCTTGTCCCTGCCTCCAGGTGATAATGATGGTCTCTAAAGTTTAAGAACCACAAGATACAGACATTGCGACCTCACATGCCTACCTAGACAAACAGGGGACATAACAAGGAAAGTGTTAATCTGGAGCACAGAGTTGAAGGGGCAGCTACTAGGAAGGCTGGCTCAGTGTTATTTAGCTTCCTTTTTTTCTTTTTTTTTTTAAGAGATGTGAAAGATACAGAATTTTCTATGAATTTCCCAATTGTTAAATTTTGGAAATTAATGAAAAAAGCTTCAGAGCCTTTTCTGGACCAAACAAACATGTGCTTGCTTTTTGCCCACAGGTTACTAACGTGTAAGCTTGTGTCTTCCTTATCCCCTCAACGCTAGACTTCCGTGAAAGGCAGTTAGGAAACGGCAGAGGTGCTTGATTTTCCTTCTGTAGAGGCTGGACACTAACGCTCAAGTCAGTCATACAAAACAGGAGATGATAAACCTTAACTTTCCCCCCTTTTCCATCAACCATCATCCAGCGCATTGCTCAGAGAAATTGCCGTCTTTTCTCACATCAAGGCATTCCTGTGGATGTTAACATTTAAAACTTCTCATGTGATGAAATGAGTGTGTCCTTGCACACATATTCTGAGTGTTCAGAATATAGTAGAAACTTTGAAAAAACATCTTCAGTAGGTAACTGCATTAATGAAGTAAAGTGTGGCTACTCTTTCAAAAATCACTTTCTATTGAGGTGGTTTTTGCTAAACTGCTAAATGGCTCCAGGTCTGTTCTATCGTCTGTGAAAGAGCGGCTGATATCTCCTTCGTGAGGTGGTTGTATTAGGGAACATAATAAACACAAAATTCCCTAGCAAAAGCCCTGGCATTTTGTAGATGCAGAACTTGGAATTGCTTAATTTAGATTTCAATTTACTTTATTAGAGATATTTCTGAAATAGGTTTCATCATATCCACTTTATAGAATGTTCTTGCTGAGGCATAGAACTTGGAGAGCTCTGCAGATTGACTTCTATGCCAAAACAATGATAATATTTTAAATTGGTGTGCAACCTATCCAAAGAGATTTTTATTTACAACATGAGTTGGTGCTGAATAGGTTCATTATTTCCTCATTTGTTTATTGATTCATTCAAGATGTGGTTGTTGAGTGCCTACTATGTGGCGGTTGGTGGGTATTTTGTTCATTGGCTCAGTGTTTGTCTACATTTAGAATAAAATTTCAAGTCCCATTTCAATTATTTGTTCTTTGTTCAGCCAGGTTTTTGCTTCCGAGTAGCAGGGGTATATACCATCCTGAAGGAAATATCTAAAGCCATTAACCACAGCCAATGATACTTACAGGCCACTTGTGCAATTGGCCAGTCATCACAGGCCTTGGGCCTTTGTCCCTTGGTCTAAGGCTGGCTGTGAACATTCTTGGGCCACCCCAGAGAGGGCCTTGCAGCCTTCCTGGGAGACCTGAGTCACTCTCCCACCTGTTTATTCATTTTACAGGCTGGTGATGGTTCAAGACTGAATGAATTTTTTTCCAGACTATGTAACAACAAATTTTACATACCAAGATTCCCCAAAATTGAGGTTCCATGGAACTACATTGGACCTAGATAAAATTAAAAAAAAAAAAAAAAAAAAAAGAAAAAAAAAAAAGAAAAAAGTCAAAAATCAGTAATCCTTTTATCTATTTATAGATATAAAAGGTACTTTGTGATCTTAGGGAAATCATATAATAGTATAGTTTGAGCATCTGGAGTTAATTAGCCAGGGTTTTAAATCCTTGTTGACTTCTATGCTCTATGCCTTCAGGCAAATTATATATCCTCCCTAAGACTGTTTCCAGTTTACAAAATGGGGATAATAAAAATACCTGCTTAATAGCATTATTGTGATGATAAAGTCTGATATTGTATGTAAAGCACTCAAACTGGTAATAATAATTGCTCGATAAATGTCAGCTACTGGTAATCTTGGGCCCCAGCAGCCACATCTCTAAAATGAGGAGTCTGGACTAGAAAGAGAATCACCAGACTACCTTCTAGCCCTGGCTGTTTACCTTTGATTTCCCCCTCCCCTTAAAGATCAGATTCATCCCTGCTACCATCCATATGGTGAAATCATGGAAGGCTCTAGACATACCTCCGTATTTATTATGGATACTGTGGGGAGAAACAAGCCATCTTACGGTTGTTGGGTTATCTACCAACTCATCAGTTAGGTGATCGCTAAGTAATTATTTAGAGATAAGCACTGTTTCATCACATGGTCTGAGGTGAAGTTTAGAAAAGAAATACAAATCAGTAGATCCTATCCAGTCTCACTGAGAGAGAAAATTTGCACCTATGAAATAAATAACAACATACCATGAACTTCCAAATTTTGTGACATTGGTAATTAGAGAGTAAGTCCACCAAAACAATTTAGGCAAAATGTGTAGCAAAATAACACGTGCAAAAGGAGTTAAAGAGAGAAACTTTTGAATTATAAAGTACCAAAAATTTTCAGAGGTCACAAACCCTCCAAAGAATACCTTTCAAGCGTCTCCTATTTATAGCTATACCATTGCATTTGTAATCCCACACACTACCTGGTTTTCTAGAGTAGTTAATACTAGTGCGTTTTAGGTGGCGATCAATGGCGGAAGGATTAATTTCGCTGATTGTTGTTTTACAGGGGAAAATTTCCTCATGTCTCGTACTCTATTTTTTGGTTTTTATCAGCTTGAAGTTTATTAATTATTTGCCTTAGAGGGAAAAAAAAAATCCCAGCCAAGGTATCCAAATATTTTATCATCTCCTGTGCTCCATTCTGCCTTTGGTTGCGGCTTTGTTCCATGTTGCTTATATTCAAGAGTCGTAAAAAGGAAAAGAGCCATGAAGTGACCCAGTTGTCCTTTGCCTCTCTCCTTGGAGGGCACCCTGGCTGAAACGTTTCTCATCCTCCACGGGTGGACATATGTGTGTTCGTTTAATAGCAACATGAATAAACGATATAAAACAAATGAAGTTTTAAAAACCCACAAAAAACACAGCCACAACCAAAAAACTCTCTGGAGCTGAGGTTCATATAAAAGTTTCACACTTCTTGGCAAATGACCTTGCCACAATAGTACAGGATCTGCTGCCTAAAAGCCAATCTTTCTTCTCTTTCAGATACTGGACCTTCAGTGATCAGAGTAATTTAGCAGGGTCTCTAACACACGTCAGCACTGGTCCTCCGTCATTCCTAACTCTCATGTGCTCCGATTTTGAGTTTTAGTGCCAGGAGGAATGGTTGCCCTGTTTTTAGAAAGACGGTGGGAACTGCCAAGGGAGACTTTAACATAAAGGGTAAAGAGAAAGGTAGGCAGTTCGATCATGAGCTGGAGCCAGAATGATGTAACCCCTGGAGCGTCCTTGTACTTGAGAATCTCATTATCTCCCAGGAATGGTGATGTTCTGTAAAAAACATATGAGCCACTTTGTCTGGGTTGCAAATGATGGTGGAGGAGATTCTGAAGGCATTATATTTTCACGCTTGACATTTCCTTTCTTTGGCATAGGAGACAATAACCAGGCCCAGCAGCTAGCAGTTCTCTGTGGCAGAGAGATCCCTGGACCCATCCGGTCCACTGGAGAGTACATGTTCATCCGGTTCACCTCTGACTTCAGTGTCACCAGACCGGGCTTTAATGCATCCTTTCATAAGGGTACTAAGTTCCATTATTTTTTATGTCATGTCATATCATCTCACCTCATCATCTCTCTCCCTCTCCCTCTGTCTCTCTCTCTCTCTGTCTCTCTCTCTCTCTCTAATATACTCTGCTTATTTTTCTATGCCAGGACAGAGATTGTAAGTGAGAGCACACGGGTCTCTGCCCAGCTTCTGGCTGGCTATCCTTATGCCAGGTACTGAGTCCTGGTCCAAAAAACTGTGGCCAGGATTGCACAGAAGGATTCCTTACCTTCAGGTCCCTGGGCATGGCATCTTCCCCCCAAAAGGAGGTGCATTCATGGTAGGCACAAAGGGTGACATCTTTAAAACATTTTTTCAGCCTATCTGAGGGCTTCAGCTAGGACAGAACTAGACAGCCCTTACCCACCACCCATCAAAGGAACAATAAGCCAGAGTCCTCTTCAATCTAAGAAATACCGGAAGTAATATAGAAGGTATCTTCAGAAATCTTTTGGTTTAAATCCCTTATCTGAGGGTTGGCAGGAAGACTATGTTTCTCTTAAAATATGAATTGGATGAGTCAGAGAATGTGCACGATATGTGGGAGGTGATCATGTGCGGTATGACCGAGACTTTCAAAACTTGATAAAATGGGAAGTCCAGTAATAAATCCAGTAAACCCAAACTGGGTTAAAATTAAAGAAGCAGTTCATGGAAAATGGAACATTGAAAGACTCTGATGTTTTTAACCAAAGAGGTGTAATTTTAAAGTCGACTCTTGATATAGACATTAAACATTTATCTAATATTTCCTGCACTATTATATATGTCTTTTATAGAGTAGGGAGCAATGGAAGATAAATTATCTTCCTCACACTCAAGGGAGGCAGGTCACATGGCTGCTTAAAAGAACAGGCTTTGAAATCAGACGGACCTGAGATAAATTTCCACCTGTGATTAAGTAGTTGTGTAATCTCGCTGCACTCCCTCACTGAGCTGTTTAGTCCCTGACAACTGGCAAATTAATCCCTGCTCCCACCCTCCACTCTCTCCTTCTGCTCCCAGCCTCTCTCTCCTGTACTTAGGTATGACAGATGTATGTGTGCATGCATATATGTACATATGTGTACATGTGCGTGCACACACCTACATCCTGGACAGCTGCGTATCTAGAAGTATTTCCGATTTAACACGTGGGACTCGAACTCTTGCTTCCCACCTTCTCCCACCCTCCAAACCTGTTCATTCCACACTCTTTCCAACCTTAATAGACGGAAAGGGCATCCTTCTAGTTGCGTAAGCCAAAAATCTTGATGTCATTCTCGATCTTTCTCTTTCTCTCACACCCTGCGTCCTAACCATCAACAAATCACTATGATTCTAGTTTCCCAATATACCTAGACCCCAGCCACTGTACTGTCTTAGTCCAGGCTCTGTCATCGCTCCTTGGACCCAGGCAATCACCTCCGACCGGACACTCTGCTCAGCTTCTCTCTGCCCCATCTTACGGTCTAGGTATTACAGACAGAGTGACGCTTTTAAAAATCTAAGTCACGTCATGCCACGCTGACGCTCCAAACCCCTGAATATCTTCCTCTGTTCCTCAGAATAAGTCCTTTCACTTCGCCGCCTGATCCAGCCCTGCTTCCTTTGCGATCTGTCCCCGTGTCTCATTCATTCTGACTTGCATGTTGTACCACTGACATGCATGACATGCATGTTGTATCCAGCCTTAAAGCAAGCGTTTTCTGAACCAGAATGTTCTTCTCTTGCAACGCCATCTGGCTTAATGCCTCGTTTCTCCGGGTCTCTCTTGAGGTGATTCTGTGATGACGCGACCTTCTCTAACGACCCCAGACAATGCTGTACCCTTCTCCCTCCCCCTCACCTTTCTTTGTAGAATTATCCCCATCCACATATTATGTGTGCATTTATTGTATGGCTTACTCACCTATAAAGTAAGCTTCATAAAGTGAATCATTTGCCTCTATTACTTATTTCTAGATCCTGATCTTAGCAACAACCACAAAATGAGTACCCTGTCGTGTGTGCTCAACAAATGCCTGCTGGCCTGATTGCTTCTTATATTTTGGTCCCAATTGGTTTCAAACCACATTTCTATTGCCTGTGCTTTAAAAATCTTCAGGAAAAACAGGGAAACATAAAAATCTTATTGCAAATGTTACTTAAATAAAATACCTTTGTTTTCTTGGAAAGGTTGTGGTGGATATTTGCATGCAGACAGGGGGATCATCACATCACCTCAGTATCCGGAGACCTATGGTCCCAACCTCAACTGCTCGTGGCATGTCCTGGTTCAGAGCGGTCTGACCATTGCTGTCCATTTTGAACAGCCCTTCCAGATTCCAAATGGAGATTCTTCGTGCAGCCAGGGCGATTACTTGGTGGTGAGTCGTGCTTCTCACCTTTTCGCATTACTATCTTTGCAGACCTCTTGCAAAAAACAAATGAATCTTCTCTCCTGGGACATAAATTGATAGGACTTGTGTGCTTTCAGCTCTCTCTGGATGAAGGGATTTATGCAATTTTGTTTTGTGTTCCTAGCTAAAAAACGGACCTGATATCTATTCTCCACCCTTGGGAAGCCATGGAGGAAATGGTCGTTTCTGTGGCAGTCGCCCTTCATCCACTCTGTTCACCTCCGATAATCAAATGTTTGTTCAGTTTATTTCTGATGGCAGTAATGGAGGGCAAGGATTTAAAACCAAATATGAGGCAAAGAGTTTAGGTAAGCATTTTGACTGAGACTAAAGCCTGTATTTTTCCTGCGGTTTCTTGGTTTTCCTTGTTTAAATAAATTCAAGGAAAAAAATATGTAAGCCTTTCTTTTCTAAACTAGGATCAATAATTTAATGAGAATAGCCGCCTACTCTACCTATCCTAAGTACTACTTACTATATGCTTGATACATTCACTATCTCATCATGACTACTTTTTTAAGGAAGACATCATTCCCATTCTACAGATAAGTAAAATGAGGCTTAGATTTTTCTAAGCCTTCTTATCAAGAGAATGAGCAAAGTAAATTCTCCACGAGTATAAATTAAACTGATGTTAAGGATACTCTGAAATTCCTTAGTCCTTGCCATTATAAAATGTCTAACTATAAGTTACGTTCAGTTATAGAAACATTGTAAGAATGATAATTACATTGTTTTATGATAATTTGTATGCTTTCTTTTAAAATGAACATGTATTCCTGGGATTCTGTTATTACCCATTTAATTATACATTATGGCAGTGGACTTTAACTTAATTACCTTTACTTAATTACACTTGATTATAATTATATTTAATTCTACTGTAATGACTTAGTTTTATGGCATTTATTTTTATATAATGCTTAATTGAATAAATAAGTAAATAAGCATAGTTTCAAAAGAAAGAGTAATGTTAGTGGAGAGTAAATCTTTGCTTCTCGAAATTGGATAATACAGATTTCAAAATTTAGTGATAATTCAGGTTCACTAAGGGTTTATTTGCCGGTGTTATGACTCTTTTATTCCTTTGTGGGCCCTCTTTTCATCTAAGAATTGTATGGCCATTATCTTCTCCCCATCTTTCTGCCCTCAGTATTAGACTTGCAGTTCTTTTGATTTCAAAATCTATTGTCTATTGCTAGAGGAGTGGATAAAGAAGATGTGGGTTGTGTGTGTGTATGTACACACATATATATACACACCTATATGTATACACACACACACAATGAAGTATTATTCAGCCATGAAAACAGAGTGAAGTCTTGCCATTTGTGACAATATGTATAAACCTAGAGATTATTATGCTAAGTGAAATAAGCCAGTCATAGAAAGACAAATGCCATTTGATTTCACTTATATGGGGAATCTAAAAAACAAGCAAGCAAACAAACAAACAGACTCTTAAATACAGAGAACAAAGTGGTGGTTGCCACAGGGGAGGGGGCAAGGGGATGGGTGAAATAGGTGATGGGGATTAAGAGACACAAACTTCCAGTTTCTGGGAAACACCCGGAAAGAGACACCCAAGGACCGAAGGAGGAATGGTGTGAGGTATAAAAGGAGGAGGAGAGCTCCGTGTCCAAGCAGCTGGGGGACAGAAATGTAGAGAGATGTGGTCAACCAGGTTAAATGCTGTGGATATAAAACAAAGATCAAAAAGATCCTTGGGTACACAACCGTGAGGCAACAAGGGGCACCAAGGGGGAAGGAGGAAAGAGGGCAGTGAGGTCAGAGAAAGTGACTTTAAGTGACCTGAGCCCACGGTGAGTGGAAAGAAGAAAGGAAGAAGGAGAGAGGGGTGCGGGAGGGGAGAATGAGGGAGAGAGAGTGTGAGCACAGGGTAAGGGGAAGGCTTCCACATAGCATGATCCCTGGGGACACAGTGGAGTGCGAGACTGACCCCGAGCTATAGGAAGACAGTGTGCAGAGAAAGATAAAGGAGGCAGCGATGCAGATGAATTCATTTAGGATGGTAAACAATTGAAGGCGTTCCCATCTGATTTCTCCCATTGCACTCTAAAGGAGAACACGAGTTGGCATGCTGAGGCTAAAGAAAGAGGGGAGAATATAGGTTTAGGGCATAGAGTCAAGTCTCACACAGTTTTTATATCTCTGTGAGACAGCAGGGTTGCTTGGCCGTGTCGAGCGTGGAGAGCACACATTTGTTGGCATTGATTTCCACAAACGGTCTGAGTTGCATACGGTCATGAAATTGGTTTCTTTTTTTTGCAAGGTGAGTCTAAGGGAGGGGCCAAGGGCAAGGGTATTGAAGGCAGTCAGAGGAATCTGCCATTTAGGGTTTCAGAGACTAAAAGCATTCTAGGGCATGGCAAAATTCAGGATAGGACCGTAAGTGACTGAATGGGAGCAGAAATAAATGCCGATAGCGTTTAGCAGATCAGGGATCTGAGGCTAACTTAGTAGGCTCATTTCATTGGCATTGTAAGTACCCAGTTCACTCTGGCCTGGATTGTTTGCTGAGATTACCCAAAAATGCTTATTGACAAAAGGAAAGTATTTTTACATAATACCTAGGTTTTTTAGAAAAGAAGTGTTAAAAACTCATTTATCTTCTTACAGAAAGTGGCTAACAAATTCTCTCATGCCACTCGTCCCTTGCTTTTCAAATGCATCTAAATCCTGCAGAAATATAATGAGCGAATGCCCACAGAGCTGTGCAATATTATATGTATATAATCTGCTTAGTCTTTTAAACATGGAGGTCACAGCTCTGCTTCTTTCTATTCAACTGCACGGTCAGTGGGAAGTCCTAAGTGCTACTGCGTTCACGTGCTTATCTAAGTGGTGAATGTGTTTTAGTGCTTCGATGATGTTCTACTGCATGTTCTATGCACCGTCATCATTTTATTGGCCTTAAGGAAGAGAGAAATTCTTGGGGCTCCTGGGTGGCTCCGTCGGTTAAGTGTCCGACTTCAGCTAAGGTCATGGTTCTCGAACTCACGGTTCCTGAGTTCGAGCCCCGCATCGGGCTCCATGCTGACAGCTCGGAGCCTGGAGCCTGCTTCAGATTCTGTGTCTCATCTCCTTCTCTCCACTGCTCCCACTCTATCTCT
Source organism: Neofelis nebulosa (assembly GCF_028018385.1). Classification (NCBI taxonomy): domain Eukaryota; kingdom Metazoa; phylum Chordata; class Mammalia; order Carnivora; family Felidae; genus Neofelis; species Neofelis nebulosa. Next base: position 127,308,280 of record NC_080789.1, read on the forward strand.
CTCTGTCTCTCAAAAATAAACATTAAAAAAAATTTTTTTTTTAAAAAAGGAAGAGAGAAATTCTCTGCAAGAATTTACGGTTGGGCAAATTAAAACACGACACACTGGGTAGCTCCCTCAATAGCAAATTCAGAGTCATTTGCTTAAAAAAGGAAATGAGGATAATTCTCGAGGAAGGGACGTTGAGATTGGAAATACAGATAAAGAGACTTTATTTTTGTTTGTTTGTTTTTTAATTGATTTTGAGAGAGCAAGAGAGAGCAAGGAAGGGGCACAGAGAGAGGGAGAGAGAGAATCCCAAGCAAGCTCCGTGCTGTCGGCGCAGAGCCCCAGGCGGGACTCCATCTTACGCACCGTGGGATCATGACCTGAGCCAAAGTCAAGAGTCAGACACTTTGCCAAGTGAACCCCCCAGGCACCCCAAAGAGACTTTTAAAAACGATAGTGGCAAGTCTAGAGGTTATGCTGTGTTCAGCACAGGCTGTAGCTACTATCTGCTCCATGCAACGTTCTTCTGTTACCATTGACTGCATTTCCTATGCTGTACCTTTTATCCCCATGGCTTACTCATGCCATAACTGGAAGTCAGTACCTCCCACTCCCCTCCATCCATTTTGCCCATCCTCCCACTCCCTCCCCTTCGGCAACCCCTGGTTTGTTCTCTGTGTTCATGGGTCTGTTTCCGCTTTTGGTTTGTTTGTGTCTTTTAGATTCCACATACAAATGAAATCATGTAGACTTGTCAGATCACTGTCGTACACCTGAAACTAATGTGACAGTGAGTGTCCACTATAAAGACACAAGACAGTGCAAAAAGAGAAAAAAAAAAAGAAGAAGAAGAAGAAGCTAGTAGCATTGCATCCTCTTTCTCCAGACTGTAGGTTGATTTCATTGTGTTTCTCAACAGCCTGTGGGGGCAATATCTACATCCACGATGCAGATTCTGCTGGGTATGTGACCTCCCCCAACCACCCTGACAATTACCCCCAGCACGCTGATTGCACGTGGCTCATAGCGGCTCCCCCTGGAAAGCTCATAAGGCTGCAGTTTGAAGATCAATTCCATATTGAAGAAACACCCAGGTATGTCAAGTCAATTCCATTTCATTTTTCTCCTACTCAGAGTTAGTTTTCTTCAGCCGTCGTGTTTGAGAATAATTTCTCTTCTTTTCTACGCGTAGAACATCCAGGGATGGAAAAGGGACATGCATTATACCTCGAGCCTGAAAACATTGCCTGCCAGCCACTCTGTCATTAGCTGAGTGGATTATGTACACAGATATTGTTCCTCCTGACACCACACACGTCCTCCAGGAGACACTGACGATGGCTGTTTGAGATTGATGTTATCCATTCTTCCTCCCACAGGAAAAATATAGTGTCTCTGGTAGATGAATATTTATTTTCCCAGCCTCATACTCAATGTCATAAATAATAAAATGCCTGTTCAACAAATGGACATTTGTGTTACGTGACACTAGAGGTCACCAGTGTCGGAAAAAGGACTAACGCAAGGACAATCCAATTTCCCAGTCTTTCTTTAATGAGAACGCTTACGGGATTACAAACTGGGGAGTAAGTCTTACTGTGTTGAACACAAAGAGAGTAACTATCCTGGCTGACAAAACCTGAATTTTTCTGTTCATGTAACAAACGTGTATATACATTTGCAAGAATATATGTATGAAAGAAAACTTAGGTATGAGAGCTTTTGCTTACCATTTATGGGCACCTGACACAATGCCACTGTCCTAGTCAGTGAGCATTAATTGGCTGACTTTCTTAAGACATATTGGGTAAATACTCACTTTTATGGACACGGAAGATTCCGGCTATGACTCTCCATTAACCCCAGGTGGCAGGGCTGTCAAGAGAGAGGGTTCTTCTTTGTCATGTGACATGTGTCTCATCATCATGTGAAACAAAGTACTTTTTTTTTTTAAAATTCCTGGGGGTTAATTTGAGAATGACTTTTATATTTGTAAAACAAGCACAGAATATGGAGGAAGATAAGTAAATATTCTTTGGTGTCGCACGTGTAAAACCCATCTTTTTGAGCTACTAACTGAAGAACGTATTACGATTGGAAAAATAGTGTGCAGCATTCTGAAGTGACATATGATTTAAAATAACTGTCATCGTGTCTTCTGCAGAAATGATGATTTAATAATGCTCTTGGAGAAAGTTGGTGAAGTCTTTATTTTTTAAATATGTCAAAGCAATTGACTTTACATATTAAATGGAGTTTTCTTTCCACCGTAGCTGCGCATCCAATTACCTTGAATTGCGTGATGGGGCTGACTCAAATGCACGAGTACTTTCCAAGGTTTGCGGAACATCTTTGCCCAACAGCCAGTTGTCCTCAGGAGAGGTGATGTATTTGAGATTCCGATCTGACAACAGCCCCACACATGTGGGGTTCAAGATCAAGTATGGTATAGGTAAAAACATTTTTTTATACATGGTAAGAAAGTTATGACAGACTAATTATAATAAAATATTAAAAACTCATTAAAAGTTAGGGGCACCTGGGTGGCTTAGTCACTTAAGCGTCTGACTTCAGCTCAGGTCATGATCTCATGGTTTGTAAATTCAAGCCCCGCATCAGGCTCTGTGCTGACAGCTCAGAGCCTGGAGCCTGCTTCGGATTCTGTGTCTCCCTCTCTCTCTGCTACCCACCCCACCCCCCACGCTCTCTCTCTTGCTCTCTCTCTCTCTCTCAAAAATAGGTAAACATTAAAAAAATTAAAAAGAAATAAATAAAAACTCATTAAAAATTTAAAAAAATTAGAGATTTTGTATTTGCCTAATTTTAATAGAAATAAGTAAGAAATATAAATGTTTGAAACCACAAAGTCATTTATCAGTTTAAAATTTTACCTTGCTTTCCATTTTAAGACACTCTTTTTAGTAGACTTGAATATTTTGTATTTTTTCCTAACTTGTTTGTGAAAGCATATTCAGTTAAATCAAATATTTGCTTTTTTTCCTTTTGTCATGACATCTCTATCGTATTACTTTAACTAGTAGAACACTTTACTATTCATATATATTCAAATAACTATATTTAGAACAGTAACTTTGAAGTCATCACTAATGGAGAATGTTTTCCCCCTAAGTCTCTAGTGCCAAATCAGTCACTAAACAAAAACAAATATGTCTCCTCAGTGTTTTGATTTCCTTACTTAAAAAATGAGCAACACACATGCTTACTGAAGATGTAATGTAATAGGGTCGCAATTACATAGAATTTAGTACCTGGTGGGTCTGAACACTAACCAAACATACTTAATAGAGTCAAAAGTTGGACAGCCTTATTGTAAGCCTTATTGAACCTACACCATAGGTCGTTTTATAGCCTGAGGCAAACTGTGTATAATTCAATGTAACTGTCACATCCAGCTGATAAGAAAGAATTGAGTAGGAATTTTCCAGGCCCTGAGATACCAGTTACTCCAGTGAAACACTTACTTGATAATTACAGGGTAGGCATCACTAATCAATCACAGCACCCCTTCTAGTGGAGCATGCACTCAGTCTTCAGAATCACAGACACAGAGTCGTAGGCAGGCCCTCTCAGTCCATCAGTGGGTCCTTGAAATGAAACTTTCTTGCAGCTAATAGCTCTTACATCGTGTCCCATGAGGATTAATGAGATGTTACAGAATATGCCATTCACTTTTCCATTTCTCATTATTTGACTGGACCTGGGGTATCCTTTCTTTTTACATCAAGAGTAGATTTCAAATCATAAGGGAAACACTAACTTAAACATTTTCAGAATTTTTAAAGCATTAACTTATATTCAATTGGCATCTGAAAGTTTATAAATGCACTGGTTAAATTAAAAACAACAACAACAACAACGCTGTAACAGAATATTGTTCTTTTTTTGCAGCCCCGTGTGGGGGAAGAGTGACAGGGCAAAGTGGCGTCATTGAAAGCAGCGGATACCCAACACTGCCGTATAGAGACAATTTGTTGTGTGAGTGGCATCTGGAGGGTCCCTCGGGACACTACCTCAGCATCCATTTTGAAGACTTTAACCTTCAGAATTCCTCTGGCTGTGAAAAAGACTTTGTGGAGATCTGGGAAAACCACACCTCTGGTCAGTGAAATACGTCTGCTGTCTTTTGGGGGTGTTTATTTTCACAGGTACTCATTCAGCCTCTGAAGTTGCCTCAAGAAAGGCCAAACTACATCTATTCTTTGCATAGAAGGGCAGTCAGCTCGGACCTCTGCCAACTTTTCCCTCCCTGGGTTCCCCCTCATAAACAGTGGGTGTCCGGAGCCCCAGGTCCTTATATAGCTTATCTTTATAGATCACATTGAGAGAGCACTGTATTGTGAAGACATCCTCTTTCTGTTGAGACTTTCCAGGCCCATATGCAGTTATTTGAGGGGCATCCTGTTGGCTAAGGAGAGGAGAGGGTGTGTGTGTATCCTAGAAATCATGTGAGTTGGACACTTTGCCACTCTGTTGACTGGAACTATCTCCTTAACCAAATGAGCTCCCTCGTTGCACTGAGACCGCCTTGCCCTAACTGGTTGCAGTTTTGTTACACGTCTCCACATACTTGAATATCTTCGTTTTATTCCTGTTTGTCCTCCTCTCAACAGAGGTCACCATTTCTTCGTGGGCAGAGCCTTGTCTTTTATCATTTTCTTTGTACTTGTAGAACACCTCAAGTAGAGGTTAAATGAAATCAATCACCTGAATGTGTATATACTTAATTATTTGACTCTCACAGGAAATTTATTGGGCAGATACTGTGGAAACACCATTCCCGACAGCATAGACACTTCTAGCAATATCGCTTTGGTCAGGTTTGTCACAGATGGCTCTCTGACTGCCTCAGGATTTAGACTACGGTTTGAATCTAGCATGGAAGGTAAGTTCACTGATTTGTTAAGTATAGTAGATAATATAATAATATTAGTAATACTATATATATATATATATATATATATATATACACACACACACACATATACTCATCCTAAGAAAGCCAGTCCATTAGCCCCACAGTTGTCAGAATTGGCCTTTCTGAAATACTTTGGTAAAACACAGATTTTATCTGAAAAAAACTGTGTAATTACAAAAGTCTTCTGAATCTTCTGACTCTTGAGATTACTACAGCCGTTGGTCTCTCATGCTTCTTGGGCCATGATGATAGAATACTACCAGTGAACTGTCATCCATGGAAATGTGAATTAAAAGTTAAATATTAGAGATAGGAAGTGAATACCAACGTTCTCTGTTAAGTCATCACATACACATAGTGAAAAATAAAAGCCGTAATTTTAGTATCCCATGGAATACTAAAGAAAATATTTTAGAGAACACTCCCTGTGGAAGGGGTCATTTTGATCAGATTGGAAGATGATTTCTTGGGTTTCTTCCCCTTCAGAGTGTGGTGGAGACCTACAGGGCCCTACCGGAACATTCACTTCTCCCAACTTCCCGAACCCAAATCCTCACGGCCGGCTCTGTGAGTGGAGGATCACGGTGGAGGAAGGAAGGCGGGTCACCCTGACGTTTAACAACCTGAGGCTGGAAGTTCATCCATCCTGCAACAGTGAGCATGTGACAGTGAGTGTCTCCTTGCAGTCAGGGATATCACGTTCCATCGTTGAAGGAGCTTAATGACCTATCAATCGTAGTCAGAAAAGTAGGTCGGGAATATTCCCATCTGTGCAACTGTACCTCAGACACATTCTCAGTATTTTAGATAGAACAAAAATGCAGTAAACTGCCATGATATTTGTAAGACCTGTTTTAAGAGGCTCTTTGTTGTCACAAAATACATCAGGGTCATAGGCAGGATAAATTTTAAGAGCAAATGATCATTACACATGGCAAAACGGGTAAATGGAGAAAAGCTGAGCCCGTGGGTAGCACATAGATGACTGGGACCAGAGTCACAGAAAGGGCCACCACCAAAAGTTCTGAGCGATTGAGTGGTCCTGCACAGTTACTGTTTTCTGCCTGAGGTACTGAGTGACTCCTTTGGAAGACCACGGCTGCCTGCCAAGGTCAGTGCTGCCAAGGTCAAATGCTTGGGAATATGCCGTCAGCATTCTTAGCTTCCCTTAGCAAAGGAAAACAAAGGAGACCCATGAGTGGGAATGAAGATTGTTAAATGACAGATACGCATATAAACATATAGACACATACAGGATTAATTATACATTAATATTAATATATTTCCCTACCCAACTCGACCTTTCCTCAGTCCTTGTTATCTCAGCAAATAACAGTTTCAAACTTGGGGATGCTCAGGTCAAAAACATTGATGTCTGTTTTGGAGAACTTTCTCTCACACCTTGTATTACATGCGTAATCAACCCCACTGACTGTATCTTTAAGGAGATCCAGAATCTAACTCCTTCTCACCATATCCCCTACTACAGCCATCACGGCTCACTTAAATGTAATTTAATAACTTCTGGCCTGTCTCCCTAGTCCCACCCTTGTCTCCCTGCACTTTCAGTACAGCAGCTGGTGTGACGGGTATAAAGGTAAAGCACATCATGCCGCTCTCCCTGAAAATCCTCTACTGGCCTCTCCTCTCACTCAGGGGACGATCCCAGATCATTACACTGGCCCAGCTGGCCCTATAGAATCTGCATCTCCTCTCAAACTCCCCTCCTGCCCACTAGGATCCAGTCCCACTGGCTTCCTTTAGGGTGCTAGAATGTTCCACAACGCACTGCACCTGTGCTACGGCCTCTGGCCTGCATCTCCCCGACGGCTGTCTGTTCACTGTCTCTCTTCTTCGCTGCTCTTCAAACGACCTGCTCCCTGCGACCCTACATTAAATCGATTCCACCCTGGCCCATCCTGCTCCCTGCATTTTTGCCTTCACAGCACTTCACACCAACTGACATTCCCCACGCATTTATTTGTTTGTCTGTTTATTGTCTGCTCTCCCAGCCAGAATGTAAGCTCCATCAGGATGTGCCATCTGTTTCATTCCCGTGGAGTCCCCAGTGCCTGGCACAGAATAGAAACAATAATTATTGAATGAATGAATAGAAGCACTATCATTGTCCCCCCCCCCTTTTTTTTAAGTTTAGTTATTTATTTTGAGAGAGACAGAAGAGAGAGCACAAGATGGGGAGGGGCGGAGAGGGAAAGGAACAGAGGATCCAAAGCAGGCTCTGTGCTGACAGCAGAGAGCCCGATGCAGGGCTGGAACCCATGAACTGTGAGATCATTACCTGAGCCAAAGTCAGATGCTTAACTGACTGAGTCACCCAGGCACCCCTATCATTGTCCTTTTTGAAAGACAAGTCACTTTTGTTTTCAATTTAGTTGTCTCCTGTTGGGTAGTAGATTCAGAAATACAAAGCAACTTTGTACGTTACTATAATACTTCGTGTTGCCCTAAAATGATCATATTCAAGCTTCAAATTTTGCTTTCAGGTTCTAACACCTGAAGGATTTTTTTTTATAGTTTAGCTATAATCCTTTATTTATTTATTTTTAAATATATGAAATGTATTGTCAAATTGGTTTCCATACAACACCCAGTGCTTATCCCAAAAGGTGCCCTCCTCAATACCCGTCACCCACCCTCCCCTCCCTCCCACCCCCCATCAGCCCTCCGTTTGTTCTCAATTTTTAAGAGTCTTTTATGCTTTGGCTCTCTCCCACTCTAACCTCTTTTTTTTTTCCTTCCCCTCCCCCATGGGTTTCTGTTAAGTTTCTCAGGATCCACATAAGAGTGAAACCATATGGTATCTGTCTTTCTCTGTATGGCTTATTTCACTTAGCATCACACTCTCCAGTTCCATCCACGTTGCTACAAAGGGCCATATTTCGTTCTTTCTCATTGCCACGTAGTACTCCATTGTGTATACAAACCACAATTTCTTTATCCATTCGTCAGTTGATGGACACTTAGGCTCTTTCCATAATTTGGCTATTGTGGAGAGTGCTGCTATAAACATTGGGGTACAAGTGCCCCTATGCATCAGTACTCCTGTATCCCTTCTAACACCTGAAGGATTGAAATGATCTGTTTTGTCAGATATTAAAAATTATGGGGCCCCAGGTGTTTTCTTCTATCTGAAAGCCAGGGAATTTTGGACTAAGCTTGCTTATTTTATTTTCTTAATGTTTTTTTAATTTTAGTTTTGAGGGAGAGACACAGAGAGAGAGTGAGAGAGTGGGAGGAGGGACAGAGAGAAAGGGAGACACAGAATCCAAAGCAGGCTCCAGATTCTGAGCTGTCAGCACAGAACCCGATGCAGGGCTCAACCTCGTGAACCATGAGATCGTGACCTGAGCTGAATTGGATGCTTAACCGACTGAGCCACCCAGGTGCCTGTAAGCTTGCTTATTTTAAAGGAACATTTCCTCCCTATTAACAACTGAACATATAGAGGCAAGGTTGAAGTAGAAAAAAAAAAATTAACCACTCCCAGTATATCATATTTTGATGTATTTTCTTGTCAATGAATATATCATGTAGTTGTAATAATGTGGCATAATTCATTTGCATGCTAATTTTCATCTATTTTTCTGATTATAAATATAATGGATGCCTATTGAACAAAATTTGGAGAGTTCAGAAAATAAAAAATATTAAAAATACTTGAATTTCAACCAATTAGCAACCAATCCATTGCTAAAATTTTGATGCACACAACAGCTTATTTCCCTTTGAAATTGTTTCCATAGTTGAAATATTGAATATAATGGTTTTTAGGATGCTTACCAGCAGAATCTTCACATGCTGTGCAGGAAAGATAATATGAAGAGTCATAGTTTCAGAACTTGAATAAGAAAATAAAATTTGCAGCAACAACCACAAATTCTGAACCACATCTTACATGTCATTTTCCCATCTCTGAATCATATATGCTAAAGGTGTCTACTTCCAACTCTTTTAGCTTTTTCTTGGGTGCATATGTCATTATTTCAAAATAATATTCCTATTCTGCTCCTTGTTTGCTTTTCAGTCTTAGACATTATCTATCCACATGCAACTGGAAGATGAGGGTTGAGCTCTCTTCACAATCCAGCCCCCTTAGCCCAGATGCTCACAGGGCTACACACAATTCATAGCCTCTGCCAACTTGCTCCCAAAATACATATGTCACAGATTTTGCTTAAATTTCTCTTCAGTGTTTACAAGATTATGATTATATAGATGCCATTCCCAACCCAACCAAGTAATATACTATGGTAGCATTTTCTTGTTTTTTTTTCTGAGTAATGACAATAATTGTGTCCTTTCTAATATTTAGTGCTGATGCACATATCACTGATTCTCCCACACACTCTCGCTCCTGGTGTACGTCCCCACCTTGTACAGTAAAGCACACCCACCAGTTCATTTGTTTTCCTTAGCAAAATCCTTTCTCCATAGATATTCTCCATGATGGAACCTTTCTCCATCAGCTACATGCCTGATGCCAGCTGTCAAACCAGACATGCCCTTCACCAGCAACTTTGCAAGCCCCTTCATTCCTCTCCTGGGCTGGCCCCAGACTCCATGATTTGTGCATTTCCCTGTCTTGGCTCATTTCCTAATTCGGGGAGGCATATGTTCTTGTATTTCCATAAGGACGTAGGCATGGATGTTAAGCTTTTTGAGAAGGGGTGTACCTGGAATTATCCTTATTTTACCATTGATCTTTGAATATACTCTCTCCATTAAAATATCATATGTATTTGATACATTCACCTATGGATATAAGCATGTTAATCATAATTTTAAAGTTTTATGTTGCTTCCTTTTGGAAGGGTCCATGTCTTTCAAGTTCCTGTTTCCTATTTATGTATATTGAATGGTCTCTGCCTTTTACATTAGATGTCTCCTTAAATGTGTGGTGACGCTTGGTTGCTTACTGATATTCAAGAATGAAGTACTAAAATGCTGCTTGGAATCTCTGTGTGCATGGGATTGTCAATTGATGGTCCTCATTGGGTGGGGAGGGGAGGGACTTGACCAATTAATGAGGGGAAACTACAAATGTCCTGTCTACAGGTCTCTTTTTTTCCTGGGGAGGTTAAAACTCTGACAATACCTCTCAGAATTGATTTCTTTTATGAATCTTAAATATCATGTCCCCATTCTTTTTCTTCAAAATCTATTTCTATAGGTTCACTGCATGCTTTGTTTCCTCTTCACTCTGCTATAAATAAGGGGATGTGGCTTGCCCTTTGCCTGTACCTTATTTACTTTGAGAACTTCTCGAAAAAGGTGGGGGTGAAGCAAGAAGAAAAGAAAGAAGGAGAAAGAGAAAGAGATGGAGATGGAGGAAGAAAGAGACAGGAAGAGAGAGAAATAAAGAAGAAATGCACTACAATGAGACATGTGCCTGATCTTATTCCTGCTTATAGCAAATTTTAGAGCTTGTCCTGAATCTCAAATGCCTACTTGCTGCCCCATTGTTTTCTGGGAGTTGCAGTTTCTGCGTACATATGTGAGTGGAGGAGGAAAGTGGAAACAGCACTTTGGTGGCCTTTAAAAGCAGGAGCTCATGTTATAAATGGATGCCTGAACATTATCAGTCACTGTGATTCTAAGCTCAGGCAGACGTTGGCGCAAGGGTAACCGCCAATGGTCATGGTTTCCAATGTGTTCCATTAGTCTGTAGTTGCTGATAATCCCTCTGATTCTGGCAAAATGTTGCCCATTCCTGTTTCCAGTATTACTGAAATTTTGTCATCTTCTGTTGCCTTCTACATGACTTCATGGTTTGCAATCAGAGGGACGATTTCAATCCAGTTTTACGATCATTCGTTGTTTGAACTTAAGCAAATTGCATAACCCTTTCTGAATTCTCCTGTCTTAATCTGGAAAACAGGGATGCTATTTTATGTCTGAGAGGGCATTGTGCTAATTGGATCAAGTAATACAAGCAGGCTATTAGCAGAGCCTGGTGCTCAGTTAGCAATAGGAAATGCTGTGTCTGGTCCTTTGAGTCAGAAGACAATTTAAACCCGAAGCCCACAGCACTCAATTTAATAATTAAGGATAGTAAACAAAAAAGCTCACACCGTCTGTTATGGAGTGCGTCCTCCTCTTTCGTTTCTGTCAGTGCCCATCCTCTGAATCATTATTGTTAATTGTGAACGATTCGAATTCTTGTTAAAAACAGGAATATCAATTACTCAATTATTATTTAGTTACTTCTGGACCTTTCCTGAACCGTGGAAACCGGGCAGGCTAAAACCCCCTTGGTCTTGCACAGAAATGGAATAATACTTTCCAGTTATTATACGTATGTGCATAACTAGAATTACTGTTTAATATTTTGGAGTCAGCACTACTCAAAACCATTTTTTAAAATTCAAATTAATAAGAAAAGTGAGGCTTTGGATCCATAAGTACTCAGGAAAGAACTATTATATTGATTTTTTAAAGTTACTTTTCAAGGCATTTTAAAATATTTGAGTTATTATAGGCTTCAAATCATCAGAGACTAACATTTAAGCCTTCATTCCAAATGCGAAAGGTCCTGATACATTGTTAAGAAAAATGGTCCATCAGTGAACTCTGTGAACTAAGATGTAAGAGCGTTGGCCTGTCTAATTTACATTTAGAGCTTGGTTTCCAGTTGCAAAGAGTACAGCAGTTTTTCATTTGTCAGCACATGGCAGGAGGGCTTTACTGTAATACTCTCATTTTAGTGAAATGACCCTGAGGCCACAGAATGTGCTCCGGGCAACAAAGTGGCTTGTGGCACTGGGCTAGGAGCCCGGACTGTTAAGTAATTCATTTTAGCCCAGAGTTTCCTTAGAAGGAAGTGTATCTGGGCTGTGAATATAATCTCCCAGGAAATATTCAGTAAGATGGACTGTGTGACTAAAGGTTAAATGATTTTTCCAACAGATATTCAATGGCATTAGAAGTAACTCACCCCAGCTAGGGAAACTGTGTAGCAGTGTGAACGTGAGCGAGGAGATCAAATCTTCGGGACACAAAATGAGAGTCGTGTTTTTCACTGATGGATCCAGGCCATATGGAGGTTTCAGTGCTTCCTACACATCCAGTGAAGATGCAGGTAAGAGAAGACGTTGTAAACACACCTGTTTCAATCATGGGCACCGCAGATGTTCGCACAGCTACCACCAATAGCCGCCGAGCCGTCTATTTTCCCTTTCGAGATCAAAATTACACCTAAGAGCTTCTACAGCAGGTAAACACATATAACCAGGGAGAAGACCCATGCCAGGCAGGAAAAAAAAAAAAAAAGTTATGCTTTCAGAAAGAAAGCTGCCATTGTGAATTTAAAAAAAAACAATGCTGTTAGGAGAGCTTCTAGCTCAGTCCCGTATAATGTCGCCATGAAATACTGGTTGCCTACTTCACAGTCCTTGGTCAATTATTTTCTGCTGAAAGTGACCTTCTATCTCTTAAAAGGTAACTGACTCCCTGAAAGTGACTAATTGAAGATAGACAGATTTTATGGTTTCTTAGCCAGCCATCTGTATATATATTTCCAGTGTAAATGAATGAGGGTTCACATTGGATACAGAGTATTGAAAATTTATGCAAGATATGGCCTTTCCGGTCTAAATATTCGCCTACTTTCTGGATTGGTGCTATTATCTAAGAGTCTTAAATAGTAGAAAGAGTTGGAACTGAATGTTTAAAAAATCTTTGTTTCATTGATAGGAGCATTCATTCCCATATGAAAAGGAGCGAATTCATTGGCACTCCCATGATGTTATTTGTTTGATGAAATAACAAGGCTCAAGTGGAGAATTGCTAATGAGAAGCCACTGAGACCACCACTGTAGTTAGATATTTCTCCAAATTAAATATTAACGAACAATAGGCTTAAATTAGGAGAAAGAGATGCCCAGCCAAACCCGCAAATCCACCTAATCTACCCTACAGGAAAATAAAGAAGCTGTTTAGTTTTACACATATTTCCAAACTCTCAGAAACGTCTTCCGTAGAAATTCACACAAACTTCCATAGACACTCACAGAAACTCACAGAAACTTCTCCATGCACGAACCAGCCCTTCACCCATAATCTTAACGTCATCTACAAAAACAAAGCAATAAAAATCTTATTGTTATTTTCGTTGTTATTGTATTATTTACATCTTCTGTTATGGCCTGGACCTCACTGCTACTTTCTCTGTTGCCCCTTGTTTTCTTAGTATGTGGTGGGTCCCTTACAAATTCTGCCAAAGGAAACTTCACTTCCCCTGGCTATGACGGAGTCAGTAATTACTCAAGAAACTTAAATTGTGAATGGACTCTCAGCAATCCAAATCAGGGAAATTCATCCATTTACATTCACTTTGAAGATTTTTACCTGGAAAGTCACCAAGACTGTCAGTTTGATGTCCTTGAGCTACGAGTGGGTGAGTTCAATCAAAGAACATGTTCTCCCAGTTTATTTTTTTATATTTTTTATTAGAGAGAGAGAGAGAGAGAGAAAGCACATGCAGGGGAGTGGGGCAGAAGGAGAGAGAAAGAATCTTAAGCGGGCTCCATGCTCAGTGCAGAGCCCATCTCCAGGCTCGATCCCACGATCCTGGGATCATGACCTGAGCTGAAATCAAGAGTGGGATGCTCAATTGACTGAGCCACCCAGGCGCCCCAACTGTTCTCCCATTTATCCATGGTATTCTTCTTATACCTGGGGACCACCAACAATGAAGGGACTCACGTGCCTACAATATATGTACATAGAATCCAAAAGAATGTTGGTCAGAAAAAAGCTGTAATTCTGTGGACACCCAGCTGAGGTAACATGCTCTATTAACAGTGAGTGAGTTGGGTCAGTGTTTCAATTGATGTGAGACTTACCCAGGAGAGATTCGGTTTGCGTGTATTCTCTCTCTGTCTCTTTTTAATGTTTATGTATCTATTTTCAGAGAGGGAGAGAGAGCAAAGGGCCAAGTGGAGGTGGGGCAGGCAGAGAGAGAGGGAGAGAGAGAGAATCCCAAGCAGGCTCCGCACTGTCAGCACAGAGCCCAATGCAAGGCTCCAACTAAGGGAACTGTGAGATCACTACCTGAGAGGAAATCGAGAGTCGGATGCTTAACCGACTGAGCCACCCAGGTGCCTCTGTCTGTTCTCTCCTCATGAGTTCAGGTGGTCCCTTCAATAATCTTTTAGTACTCAAGACTTCTTTCCTCAGAGACTGGGACTTGGCATGGTCAGAACTGTATCAGTGATTTCCTAAATTTACAGGAATTCTACTTAGAAATCAAAAGAAGTTTTGCAGTGTACCAGATGGAGAAGCACATGGAAGTTATTTGGGGAATTATCCCCAGAGGAGTCAAGCTTGTCTTTGTTTTCATGATGGAAATGGATTGAGGTTTACTTGGTAAACCATAAGTCTCCAGAATTTTTAAAAATCTGCATTCATAGAAGATGAATCCATTTTAGTTCTTTCTTGCAGTTGAGGAGTGGGTTATCCATCAAATTGCCCCCCCATTGTTACATTGACACCCTTTCTGTGGTTTGAAAAAGAGAAATAACGTAACATTGTAGATCCTCTTTGCTATTTAAGGTTCACTGAGTTCCATGTCATTGCAAAAAAAAATTTTTTAAAGGAGGTTGAAAGCAACAGAAACTAGTACAATTAGGTGGTGGCAATGTTCTACGGTGGCTACGGAAATCATTGCTGACTTTGAGACCATGTTGGACAGAATTTTCAGGGAGAACTTGATAAAGTCTGTGGTCACAGACCAAGGGACTCAGCAGGAGAATCATCTGGACCCTTCTAGGTAGATGAATCTAGAGGAGACTTACGAGGAAAATGGAAATTGTAGTTTGAGAATGTTCTCCATGTGATTCTGACAAACCCACACCACTGCCACCTGGCTCAAAACCACTGGCTTATTGAATTAAGCAGAGTAGCTGTATATTAAATTTCTTATAGTCCCTCATTTTAGAGACAGTTAAAATACTATATTTTGTTGACTTATGCGATCAATAATATTGATCTGACAGGATAAAGAGAAGATTAAATGTGAGCTCTGCAGGTGTTTTAAAAAAGGTTAATCAAATTACCGTGAAAAATAATCTCCGTAAAAATACTCAGCTCTCTCAACTCTTAGCCTGAGTACTGAATATTCTATTCATTTTAGTTGATTAAATGCAGTAAAGAAATCATTAAAATTTTAGCTAATTATCACTTTTATCTTGATGATATATTTTATCACTGTTGGTATTATATTTTTTACTTCCTAAAAAAAGGCACATCCAAAAGGTTTTGTTTTCTTTTTAATTAATTGTATCTCTGTTTAGGTATGCTAAGATAGTTATGAAAACACAAATTGGAACAAAATGGCACCTACAGTGGAGAAAGATGCCCATACTAAAAAAGCATGGGTTTTTTTCCTTTGTTTTGTTGTTGTTGTTGTTGTTGTTGTTGTTGTTTGTTTTTACCCTGTTGGAGGGACTCTTTCTTTTGCAGTTGACAAACATAGAAAGGAACTTTGTGAAATGGCAGCTACTACATCAGAATTTTGTTGTGTGTCAATAAATACCTTGAAATGTTTTTTTATTATTTGTTCCTACTGAATTCATGGAATGTCTTTCTCAAAAGCTACATAAATTATGGCAATTGGCGTATTATTTTGCTCAGGGGATGCTGATGGGCCTCTGATGTGGAGACTTTGTGGACCTTCAAAACCTACAGTGCCACTGGTCATACCTTATCCTCAGGTGTGGATACACTTCGTCACCAATGAACGTGTAGAATATGTTGGATTTCATGCGGAGTATTCTTTTACAGGTAAGACTTGTGATTAAGCTCTCAAACTCTGGCAATAGAATAGTTAACAATTTTTCCCACAAAGATCTTACATCTATTTTGTTAGATTCATTTCTAGGTAGCTATTAGTTTTGTTACTAATGTCAATGAGATGTTCCAAATTACGTCTTCTAATTGTTTGTTGCCGATATCCAGGAATTTAAAATTTTTTACACGTGGATCTTTAGCCCAGAGATTTCACTACACTCTTACTAGCTTTGGTATTTTGTCTGTGGGTTATCTGTGTTTTTTCAGTGTCAACAATCCTGTCTTCTGCAAATGATAGTATTTGTTTCTTTCAACCCCAAAACTTAATGTTTTTTCTCGTCTTATTTTACTGGCTATGCCACCATCACAATGTTGAACAGAAGGGGTGATAGCATCTTGTTTCTGACCTTAATGTGAATGCCTATGACCTTTTATTGTTAAATTTATTGATTTCTCTTAGGTTTTCAGTAAATACTTCTTATCAGGTTAAAGAAATCCCTTCAATTGTTAGTGTACTTTTTTTTAAATTCTGAATGGGTATAAGATTTTACCAACTGATTCATCTTTTGAGATGATTCTGTTTTCCTCCTTTAATATATTAATATGACAAGTTGTATATTAAAAGACTTTCTTCTCATTAAACCATCTTTTAATTTCCAGGATAAACCCTAGTTGGTGTGACATGTGTTTTGAACATATTACTACATATTATTTGCTAATGTTTTTGTACTGGATTTGCATCTGTGACATTCTGCTTATATCTGAAAATTCAACCCAAGACAGGCAGCACTGTTCTTTGCTGCTTCTCTGGGCCATCAGAGTTTTTCTAGGGTCCCTTTCTACTAACATTGCCATCCTTTTAGACCCTCAACATTATGTAAAAGTCTCAACTCCAGCCCTTCCTTTTGTGAGGGTCCAAGGCCGTATGTTCTTCTTGTGCAGGTGTTCAAAACCTCAGACCCATATCTCTGGGGCCCACATCTTCGTTCTACATCCTTTCAAACTGATGAACTTTCAGTAGAGGATTACCTCTCAGAATGTGAGAGGTATTCATTTCTGAGACAGAGAGAGACAGAGCATGGGTGGGGGAGGGGCAGAGAGAGAGGGAGACACAGAATCTGAAGCAGGCACCAGGCTCTGAGCCGTCAGCACAGAGCCTGATGCGGGGCTCAAAGTCACGGACCGTGAGATCATGACCTGAGCCGAAGTCGGACGCTTAACCAACTGAGCCACCCAGGCACCCCTACACTTAATTTTTTTATAGATTTTGGAAATCCCCTTTCTTTCTATTAAGTTTACCTATTAGTCAAAATACGTTTTGGTTATAGTTTTATCTAACATCTCTTTGTGTTATAAACAAACAGTTGATTGGAAGAGGGAGTAAAATTGGTCAACCACTCGCCAGTTGACTTTTCTTTATTGAACTGGAAGAAAAGAACGAGGTTTCAGGAAGCAGTATTATTCATGTAGAATGTCAGACCATCCTGTGTTTTAAAAATATATCTGTTCTTCAACTTGCCATGCTAATCTATACTTTGATAGCTGACCACCGACATAAATGCTTTTTATCAAATGACAAATTCTTTAGTTATGCTATGCATCACATTCTTCAAGCTTATATTTATTTTCAGTGGCTTGTTTTCTTTCAAGCAAGGCAATGTTATTACACAGTGTGGGTTATATGCACATCTAATTATTCTCCATTTATGGTACAGATTATCTTCCTTCTCTTTTGTACTAAATATGATCCTGTCTTGGGACACCTGGGTGGCTCAGTCAGTTAAGCAGCTGACTTTGGCTTAGGTCATGATCTCGTGGTTCATGAGTTTGAGCCTCACATCGGGGTCTGTGCTGACAGTGTGGAGCCTGGAGCCTGCTTCGGATTCTGCGTCTCCCTCTCTCACTGCCCCTCCCCTGGTTGTGCTCTGTCTCTCTCTGTCTCAAAAATGAATAAACGTTAAAAAATGGTCCTGTCTTCACTGTGTGATACTGTTTAACACTATATGGAATTCTGGTAATTTCTAATCTTCTCCCCAGTTTTACTTTGCTTTTTCCACTTTCTTCTATTCATTTATTGTTTTTTTAAAATCATGGCTGTAAGACCTACTTACTTTGGCTTTGCGGAGATTTTTTTTTTCTTGTATCTAATTTAGAAGTTTACAAATCTCATTTCAGACTGTGGTGGAATACAGCTGGGTGAGAGTGGAGTGATCACAAGTCCCAACTATCCAGCCTCTTACGACAGCTCGACTCACTGTTCCTGGTTGTTAGAAGCCCCACAAGGCCATACCATCACTGTGAGTTCTGATTCTGTTCTGGAACAAAAATACCACATCCTGTGTGGAAACGGATTTCTTTTAATAAGCAAGCAATTAGAATAGGTTTTGATCCTGCAATCAGATCATCATCTTCCCCAAGTCTTCTCTCGTTAGAGTACAGACATTGGCATCTCCAAGTGTACGGTTACTGAAGAAATCTAGTTTGCAAGCATAGGAGAGCGTATATGTAGACGATGTTCCCCACCCAGGAGAGAAGTGCAGTCGCATTCTTGATGTGAGCGTCCATCCCAGCCCACTGGACTGTGGCAGTCTCTCTAGTGACTGCGGTTCCAGGAGGAATATCTCCTCTCAAAATTTCCAGTAGAACCTCCAATAAGGAAAAAGAGAAGAGGGCAGGGGAGAATGAAATAAGAGACATAAACACAAAATTAGATAAATCAAAACAAAATAAAAAGGTCTGTGAACAACACAGAGTGCCTCATTCTTTCTTTTTTTTTTCTCCTGCAGCTTACGTTTAGTGACTTTGATATCGAAGCCCATGCAACCTGCGCTTGGGACTCTGTAACCGTCAGAAATGGCGGTTCTCCTGGATCGCCCCTAATAGGACAATACTGTGGAAGTTCAAACCCCAGGACGATCCAGTCTGGTTCCAACCAGCTGGTGGTGATTTTTAACTCGGACCATTCGGTGCAAAATGGTGGATTTTATGCTACATGGAACACACAAACTTTAGGTAAAAGGAACATGCATTTTTAATTGATCTGTTCTTAAAATGTATTAGCTAATTTAACAAGTATGTTTTGTGACTACTCTCTGCCAGACTGAACCCAGAATGTTATACCCGTGTCATCTCATGTACAACCTCGTAAGGAAGATACAATATCAATACATATTTTTTCCATTTCGCATGGATAGAAACTGAGGGGGGTGGGTTGATAATTTTTCCAGGTCGTGAAGCTAATAATTGGTAGAGTCAGGATTTGAATAAAGTCACTGGGCCCAGAAACTTTGATCTTAACACTTCACCATGTTGCCTAAATGGGCAAAAAGGCATGGCATAACCAGAGAATAGAAAATAATAGAAAATATGTATTGGAATCACAAGTAGTTTGGAATATTTGGAGCTTGGAGGCAGAAGGCTGGGTGGTAAGCTGAGGGCAGGAATCTAGGTGGTCCATATCACGAAGAGCCTTGTCTTCTCTGTTGTCCCGTGAGCAATGGGGAGCCACTGAAGAGTGCTGAGCAGCAAAGTGACAAGATTTGTGATTTAGAGTGAATGCTCTGTATGTGGCAAAATATAATAGATTTGATTTCAAAAGGGTAGTTTTTCTCTATGTAAAGTATGAACTTCATGGAAATTCCCAGAAAACATAAGAACTTGCACTGGATACTTTAGTCAGGATTACTTTAAAGCCTTGCAGCATCACACAGGGCAATTCTTTCTAGAAGAGTCAGAGTTATTGTGAAAAGCTTTTTGTGGAATGAGTCAAACTTTATCTTATTAAATCTGTTGAAGTCATAGGGGAGTTTTAGATGCACCACTGGCTTTCCAAGGGTTTAAAAGCAAAAGGTAACAGGGAATACTCTTTAACTTAACTTCATTTTGTTTGGAATTCATATTTTTTCTTTTGTCATCTCTTAAGGACATATTTTAATAGTATAAAATAATTCTAGATTTTCTTTCTTTCAATCCATGTAATTTATTTTCATCCATTAATGTTTCAATATGAACGAAGCAGATTCCTTAATGGAAGAAATCTATCCTCCTGAAAATCATTTTCTCTAGTCCTGGATGTTAGAGTAAAATCATAAATGAGTGTAGACTTGTATTCTCATGTGTTCGCAGTAACAAAACACAGAACGCAGAATTGTTGCTACTCAAATACTATATAGCTTCAAGGGGAGTGAAAAATAGTGCTATTGTTTGAAAACAGAATAGAAATCTATCCTTTTTATGGCAAGGATTAGTGGTCTCCGGTGAGTTCAATAGAAATGTAACAAAACAGAAACAGCTGAAGCTTCCTCTGGATTCAGTGCCCCTTACACTTATGGGGAGTTCTTGTCGCATACCTGCCCTGAAGGCCAGTGACTCACAGGTAAGGAAAAATAGACTGAACTCTCACATTGAGAAATGTGTCTCCTCTGGAAGTTTTGGGCTACAAAAATTGTTATTTTCCTCTCAAATTAATGACTTCTTCCGTGACAATTTTTCAGGCTGTGGGGGAATACTTCATTCAGACAATGGTACAATCAGATCCCCTCACTGGCCTCAGAATTTTCCCGAGAACAGCAGATGTTCCTGGACAGTCATTACTCATGAAAGTAAGCAGTTGGAGATCAGCTTTGACAACAACTTCCTAATCCCCAGTGGTGACGGACAGTGTCAGAACAGCTTTGTGAAGGTGAGTGGGCTTGTTTATTTAATGGGAGCCGAACTGGTTTTGTGAACATAAACATTTAGACCAGAAATGACTCATTGCCTCTACAAGTAAGAAAAAGACAATTTTGTTGCTTGGGTTTCTTGAATAAAAGCATGAAAAATCTCAATTATTTGGAGTTAACATTTGAACCACAATACCCAACGTATTGTGACTTTTCATTTGCGAGTACATAGGCAAGTGACTTAACTAAGGACACTGTTTTCTGGCTTTATTAAATTCTTCTTGAGCGCTTGGGGTTCTTCCTTACCATGGAAACTAAAGAAAGAAGGCCAGGGGGTTTTTTTGCTATGTTCTTTCTTTCATTCATTCATTCGTTCATTTTTGGTTTTGTTTTCTAATAGACCCTCCAGGACAAAACAAATGTAAGGCAACATTTAAAATGTGCTATAAAAATGACAGAAAGCTAGAGATGTGGCTGGTGTCAGCCCCCACTGTGGGCTTCAGGAGCCCACAAGCTAAGAAGAACATGGGAGGCTCACCTAAAATGATGGCAGTGGGGCGGTCACGAAGGCTCTCTTTTTCTTTTTTTTTTTTTTTCAATGTTTTTTTTTTTTTTATTTTTTTATTTTTGGGACAGAGAGACACAGAGCATGAACGGGGGAGGGGCAGAGAGAGAGGGAGACACAGAATTAGAAACAGGCTCCAGGCTCCGAGCTGTCAGCACAGAGCCCGACGCGGGGCTCGAACTCACAGACGCGAGATCGTGACCTGGCTGAAGTCGGCCGCTTAACCGACTGCGCCACCCAGGCGCCCCAAGGCTCTCTTTTTCTAAAGTTACTGCTTTAGAAAAGCACTTTGGGTGGCACCGACCTCACTTTTCACTGATTTATAAATGTGATGACAGTGAGATAAATTCATCCCATCTGTGCTATTTTTCATATCGTATGTTACATCTCTAAGAGACCTTTCTACCTGTTAATGGAACGGACATCGGCCTTAAGTTCACATTAGCCTAGACTTCATTCATGTCTCTTGCATTTACTACCTGCTTGTTCTTCTGTGAGCTAATTACACATTTGTCCTTAAATGACTCAACCTAAAAATAAAGAGAACAATTCACCCTTCAGTGGGACTGTCTTAAGCATTAGTGGTAATATGATATAATAACACGAACAGTGCTAGGTACTTAGAATGTGAAACCACCTAATGAATAGCAGTGGCCTTTTTCTGTTGGGTGTTATTATTTTACATCATCTTTCACATTATGTTTTATATCTACCTGATCCATGCTGTTTAAATAAAAATCCCATACTTTTATAAAATATGTCTACAATAAAACACATTTAATACGAGTTTTCCTAATTGCTTTTTTCATGGAACAAATGAACTGTCTCTCAGGGACTGAGTCAATAGCAAATGCATAGACATACATAAAGCCTTTCACATTCATCAGTTGTACAAATGGAATATGAAAAGTTATTTACGCCCATTTCTCCTCTTTTTTAAAAATTTTTTAAATGTCTTATTGATTTTTGAGAGAAAGAGAGAGAGAGAGAGAGCAAGTTAGGGAGGGTCAGAGAGAGAGGGAGACAGAATCTGAAGCAGACTCCAGGCTCTGACCTGTCAGCACAGAGCCCAACATGGGGCTGGAACTCATGAACCTCAAGATCATGACCTGAACTGAAGTTGGACACTTAACCGACTCAGCCACCCAGGTACCCCAGCCCATTTCTCCTCTGGACCGAACGGGAACCCCTCTGACCTCTGGCAAAGCCAACATAATTGGCAGGTGGAATCCACTGGGAGCCCTGCTCAAATTAAGTGGCCTGGGAAGCACTCTTTCCCTGCCAGGACTGAGCCTCCTGTTTCTGCCAGGAGACACTGAGCAGGGTGGGCAGAGCCAGCAAGAGGGACCAGCTCCAGTGAGCGATCCTTAACCTCACACCTTATACAAAAATTAACTAAAAATAGACAACACACTGAAATGTAAAGTACATGCTATGTGCTTTTAGGAAAAAAAATAACAGAAAATTTTCAGGACCTAGAGATAGATGAACATTTCTTAGATTAAACATCAAAGGAGTGATCCATAAAAAGAAAAATTAATAACTCTTACCTCATCAATTGGGGCGGCTAGGTGGCTTAGTCAGTTAAATGTTGACTTCAGCTCAGGTCACAATCTCACGGCTCATGGGTTTGAGCCCCGCATTGGGCTCTGTGCTGATAGCTCAGAGCCTGGAGCCTGCTTCGGATTCTGTGTCTCCCTCTCTCTCTCCCCCTCCTCCACTCGTGCTTGGTCTCTCTGTCTCTCAAAAATAAATAAACATTAAAATAAAATCTTAGCTCATCAAAATTAAAAATCTTTTGTTCTGTGAAAGCTTTTATGAAGAGGATGGATAGACAAGCCACAGACCGGGAGAAAAGACGTACAAACCACCTATCTGGCAACAGAGTGCTATCTAGAATACATACAGAACAGTCAAGCCCAGCAGTAAAAATACAAAGAATCCAACTGGACTATGGGGGAAAGATTTGAACAGATATTTCACTACAGAGGATGTACAGATGGTAAATAGACAATGGAAAGATGTCCAACATCACTAGCCATTAGGAAAAATGAGAATTAAAGCCCCAAGAAGATATTGCGACACACTTTTCAGAATGCCTGAAATAAAGAGTAGTCACAACACTGAATCCTGGCAAGGTGGTGGAGAAGCTGTCATCACTTACGCATTGCTAGCGGGAATGTAAAATGGTACAGACACTCAGAAAATGGTTCAGCAGTTTCTTATAAAACTAAACATGCACTTGCTGTAAGATCCAGCAACTGCCCTCTTAGACATCTATCCCAGAGGAATGAAAACTATGTTGACATAAAAACCTGTATACAAATGTTCATTTCAGCTTTATTTGTAGTAGCCAAAAATTGAAATCAGTGCACATGTCCTTCAACAGGTGAATGGCCAAGCTGTCACATACCTACCAGGAAATGCAAGTCCTCAGTAAAAGCAAACCAACCACTGACCCACTAACCGTTTGGACAGATAACCATTGGGGCAGGTGAAAATAGCCAATACCCAAAGGTTACATACTCTTTTGTTCTATTTATATAACATTTTCAAAATAATAATACTTAAAAATGAACGACAGCCGTAGGTTAGAAAGATGTGGGTGTGGGAGCAAATTGTATATGATTATAAAAGGGCAACTCTAGGAACCCTTATGGTGTTGGGATTATTCATCATCTTGAATGTGTGGTACATAACTGAACACACACACGCGCACACACACGCACACACACACACACACATATGAGTATGAGTAAAACTGAGAAGTTGAGTAAGATCAGCGGACTATATCAACATCAACATCCTGGTTATGATATTATACTCTAATTTTGCAAGATGTCAAGGTTGAGGGTCACTGGGAAATGTGTACAAGAGATTTCTCTAGATTATAGCTTATAACTGCATGTGAATCTGTAGGTATCTTAATAGGCAATAATTTTGTTTAAGTTTATTTATTTATTTTGAGAGAGACAGAGACAGTGGAGTGGAGGAGAGGCACAGAGAGAGAGGGAGAGAAAGAGAACCCCAAGCAGGCTCCATGCTGCCAGCACAGAGCCCGATACAGGGCTCAAACTCACAAAACAGCGAGATCATGATCTGAGCTGAACCAAGAGTTGGACACTTACCCGACTGAACCACCCAGGCACCCCAGTAAGGAATATTTTTTAAAAAAATTACTTGAATGATAAGATATCATGTACAGCCAGTTGGAATTATACAAACCTTAACAAAAGTCAGAAAGTTTTTGACTTAATGACAGCTCTGTGACATTCTGTAGATCCAATATGGTTTTGATGAGTCCTGGGTCATCTGGGCAATGAAATGAGCTCTTGACTGACAAGGCAGCAATGAATATTGAATAACTCTTTGCCATTATTATCATTACAACGCTTATGTCCCTGGGCCAAAAGGTAGGATGTCAGATCCATAATTAATGGCTTCAGGAAAGTATAAGCCCTTGATCATTCTTGAAGTTCTTAATTAAAGAACTTGAGATTCTTTATAAAAAGTTTTATCTGTCACTTTGCCTTTTTAGTAATACTGTAAAAATCGTGCATGCAAATATCTCTCTCTCTCATTAAGTCATATTTATAATTTTTAAACATGTGAATAGAAAAGTTCTGTATACTATTTTCCTGGATAGGAAAGGGGGCATCTTAAAGGATATATTACAGAAATTTGGAAGTGTGTGATTCTTTCCTGATGCTTTAAAAAATTTTTTTAATGTTTATTTTTGAGAGAGAGGGAGAGAGGGAGGGGGGAGAGAATGAGTGGGGGAGGGGCAGAGGGAGTAGGAGACACAGAATCTGAAGCAGGTTCCAGGCTCTGAGCTGTCAGCCCAGAGTCTGACATGGGGCTCAAACTCACAAACCGCAAGATCATGACCTGAGCTGAAGTCGGACGCTTAACTGACTGAGCCACCCAGGCGCCCCCTCCTGATGCTTTTTTTGATTTTAGATATTTGGCAGAATATCTGTGCCTTTGTTCTTAGTAACTCCCATGACAGACACCTATATCTGATAAATGGCAACATAATTTGACTTCAGTAATGTAATTAACAGCTGGATACCCAGTGTTTGAAAATCACTGGAAATAATATGGCTTTAAAGAACTGAGAAATAGTAAATCAGTGCTATGAATCAGTTTTACTTCACACCTCTTCCTATGGACTGATCTGTCCATAGAAATAATTTTTAATGGCTTGTTATTTCTTTGCTTTCTTTGAGGAATATTCCTGAAAGTAATATGTTCTAAATGAATAATTTCATTCATATAATTTGATATGAAGAAAATGTTGAATAGTCAAGTAAGACTAATCCAAACCCATTTACCTTCTTGGGCTAGGTAATACTTAGTTGAGGGTGGGGATGGGGGTTGTCTTGTGCATTATAGGAGGTTTACAGTTTCCCTGGCCCCTGGCCCCTGCCCCCTACTATGTGCCAGCCCCCACACCAAATGTTGCAATCAAAAATGCCCCCCAGACACTGCCAAATGTCCCCTTGGGAGGGCACAGTTGCTCCTGGTTGAGCCTCACTCAAGGAGGGGGGTCTTCCCTGGTTAAACGTGTTGAATGGTCTCTTTTCCCCAGTAACATATAGTTATTACTTAATACCAATATTTTCCTTGAGTCACCCAACATTTTAGTTGCTGTGATCTCTTGCCTGAATGACTACAGAATTCTCCTGGAGGAACTCCCAGTATTCTCTCTTTTCCTCCTATTTTCCACATTGTAATGATTTTCTAATTTTTTTTTAATGTTTATTTATTTTTGAGAGAGAGACAGAGACAGAGAGACAGAGCATGAGCAGGGGAGGGGCAGAGAGAGAGAGGGAGACACAGAATCCGAAGCAGGGTCCAGGCTCTGAGCTGTTAGTACAGAGCCCAGTGCAGGGCTTGAACTCACGAGCCGTGAGATCGTGACCTGAGCCGAAGTCGGAAGCTTAACTGACTGAACCATCCCAGCACCCTTCACATCATAATGATTTTCAAAAGTGTCCTAGAGCCTGTTTTCCACTGGCCCCTTGCCATTTTCAGGACCTTAGCCTGGAGGCTTGCGGGGACTCTGCAACCCTCCTCACTCCTCATTCAGTTTGCTCTCTGTTCCTTGAAATAGCCCCGCCCCTTCCTGTCACAGGTGCTTCTTCAGGCAGTGACACCCTCCCCAACCCAGGTGAAGCCCCCCATTATATACTCTAGCTAGCTCCATGACAGCTCCTTTCACAGTTGGAACTCTGCATTGGAAGTGATTCTATGGGGGCAGCTGGGTGGCTCAGTGAGTTAAGTGTCCAGCCTCAGCTCAGGTGATGATCTCACGGTTAGTGAGTTCGAGCCCTGTATTGGGCTCTGTGCCAGTTTGGATCCTGAAGCCTGCTTCAGTGTTTCCCTCTCTCTATACCCCTACCCCGCTCATGTTCTCTCTCTCTCTCTCTCTCTCTCTCTCTGTCTCAAAAATAAATAAACATTTTAAATTTTTTTTAAATGATTCTATGATTACTATTTTTCTCTGGTTAGGCTGGTTAGGATTGGCTTGATTTGGAATTTTAATGCTCACAATTTATTCCTCAGCAACGACCTTTCTCATGGGTTCAAATATGAATTACTCCTTTTAGAGTGGCCAGACCAATGAAATGACAGCCTAAGTCCACTTGGGAGTTAGGAACCCAGTTTTCGGTAAATAGCACCTCGGGGCCAAATCTCACCCTTTCTTCAAAATGAACCTTAAAGGTGAACACTGCCAGGAAGTCTTCCATGATTTATTCCAGTTCATGATGATTACATGTATACTTGGAATTCATGTCCCTTTTCCTCAAGCTCTACAAATGTATTAATTTCCATGGGCTTCTTGGTACATGTTGTCTCCTTGCAGCCCACAGTCTGCCGTCTACCCGGGACAAATGTTAAGCCTCACAGTAGCACACATCACTGCTCTGTCTCCCTTGACACCTTATGATCTTAGCTAGATCAGGCCAATGAGGAGAAGGTAAGAATATGAGTAGTGGTTGATTTTTTTTTTTTTTTTTTTTTTTTTTTTTTTAGAAATCACTGCCTAGCTACATGAAAATGGTCAGTCTCTTTGCAAGAGTCAAGAATGGGATATCTCATTAAAAAGCAGCTTAAAAACACTATTCTCAAAAGAAAATATTATAGATTTGCATGTGTTTGATTTACTACCGTGTTTAGGTCTATTACACCCCGGTTCTGTGAATTTTCCAGCCTAAGCACATTAGACTATCTACAGGGGAAAACTTCAAGCATTAAGTCGTGTCTATGGCTCTGCTAGGTGTGGGCAGGAACTGAGGAAATGGACAAAGCCCTGTTAGCCTCGAGCTGTGGCAATGTGGCTCCCGGTTCCATCATGACACCAAGAAATGCATTCACAGCCGTGTTCCAGTCTCAGGAAGCCCCGGCTCAGGGCTTCTCTGCATCCTTTGTGAGCCGTAAGTAGCCCTAAAAGCCAAACCGAGTGGCCCTTCAAAGGGTGGGGCTGCCGCAGGCAAGTGTGTGGGAGAGTGGGGGCTGAACCAGGGTTGGCTGGAACTGGGGGTTCAAGGGGAGAGGGTGGGGGTGGGGTCGCCTGATCCTGATAGCACACTCTTCTTTCAAAAACCAGTGAGAGTTGGACCTGAATTCAATGGGAGGCCAACTGAGAGATGACGGAGAGGGCTTGAGTGCCACCAGCCAATGTCTAAAAATGACCCTAAAACCCAGTGTGGGGCAAGAATTAGGGAAGCGCAGGAGGCTGGTAATTAGTAGACAATCGGTGTGCCTGGTGAGTGGCACCCTGGCCTCCATGGAAATCACCCTGGGGCTTTTTGAACCCACTGAGTGTTGGATGGTCGGGCCTCACTTGACCCACCGGAACTCACAATTTCTACCTGTGGGGACTTGCATGTTTTCACTCTCACCCAGATGATTCTCGAAGTCAGTAAACTTTGCGTCACTTTCTTCAAGATTTTCCCTTCCTTCTGTGATTACTACTCACAGATCAGAGTAGCGAGAAATGCAGCGGGTTTCAAGTCTGAGAAGCAGTGATGTGTGCCTGCTGGCTGCATTCAGAGGAGTAGCCACTAAACACAAACCACTGTTTCGGAACAAGTCTGGTGAAAACAATTAGAGAGAGTGATGCAGTGAATAGGTATTTCAGACACGAGGGAGAGACAGTGTGGTGGAAAGGGAGGAAGGAAAGGCCGGCCCAGGCCTAATTCCGGGTCCTCCTTCGCTTGGTTCTTGTGCATGTGTGTGTGAGTGCATGACTGTATGTTTCAATATCCGTTTAGAAGGATACTGATATTTTCATATGTGATAGGTCAGGGAGTGATGTGGATTAACTAGTTAGTGGTTATATGCAAACAAATGTCATTTTAGTGGTGCTGATGTGAAATGTTGGGGTCTGGGAGTGAACGGTCAAGAAAGAATTCTTGAGACATCTTCGGGGCGAAAACAGTGGTTTTATTAAAGCATGGAGACAGGACCCGTAGGCAGAAAGAATTGCACTGGGGTTGTGAGGACTGACTGATTATATAGTTTCAGGCTGGGAGGACGTTAGGGATAGCTGAGTCTCTAAGGAATTTGGAAGCAAGGTTTTCAGGACCTTGAGGGGCTAGATGTTGTTAGAATAAGGTCATTTACTACTGTCTAGTAAACCCTTAGTCATGAGACCCTTCAGATGTGTATCAGTGTGCCATACGTTTGCAGGATGATTGCTAACTTATATCTTGGGGAGGGTGGTTAGAAATACAGGAAGTTTCAGGGGCGTCTGGGTGGCTTGGTCGATTAAGCGTCCGACTTCGGCTCAGGTCATGATCTCACAGTCCGTGAGTTCGAGCCCCGCGTCGGGCTCTGTGCTGACAGCTCAGAGCCTGGAGCCTGTTTCAGATTCTGTGTTTCCCTCTCTCTCTGCCCCTCCCCTGTTCATGCTCTGTCTCTCTCTGTCTCAAAGATAAATAAACGTTAAAAAAAAAAAAAAAGAAAGAAATACAGGAAGTTTCCAAAGAGGCTATATATATATAATATAATTATATATAATAAATATTATATTATAGTATTATTTTATATTATATTCTAAATATATACATATAAATATAAAAATATTTATTTATTTATTTATTCATTTATTTATTTATTTATTTTGAGAGAGAGAGGGAGAGGCAGAGAGAGAGGGAGAGAGAGAGAATCCCTGTGGATTGATGTGGGGCTTGAACTCATGAACCATGAGATCATGACCTCAACTGAAACAAAGAGCTGGACACTTAAGCTTAACCAACTGAGCCACCCAGACTCCCCCAAAGAGATTTTTATATGTTAAAGGAGACTTACAGGAGGTCGGGGCTAATATCAAGCTAAGGTTGCCTTTTGCCCCTAGCAAAGTATTACCATTGAGGCAGATGAGTTCCTAGAGGAAGGTCACGCTGCCTGCCGTAAGTCCTTGTCAATGGGCTGCAAGTTGTAAGGAAATTTGACTTTTTTCTACATTTCTTTTGCCTTTGTTTTCCACATCAGTAAGAGGATGGCTCTCTATTTCTGACACCAGGGAATCATCCATGTGAGAATTTGATAAGAATTGGCATTAGTAAATTCAACATTTTTAAAAGCAGGCATTGCTTTTGTGGCCTGATTACAATATTAATGAAAATAACATAGTTTTCTAATGTTATTATAAGATATTTTAAAACCATTAAGTGGGGGCACCTGTCTAGCTCAAGTCAGTAGAACATTTTCCTTTTGATCTCAGGATCATGAGTTCAAGCCCTGCATTGAACATAGAGCCTCCTTAAAAAACAACAAACAAACAAATGAACAAAACCATGTAAGTGTACAAATCACTTCATCTGTTTTATGTCTTTATCTACATGAACCATATTCGATCTTTGCCCAGTTATCCTTTCCATATTATCTTCAAATTAAGTGACCTGCAATGGATTTTTGGTAAAATGTCTACTACCTAGCCCCAAACTCTGCACCATTTTCTAAAGCACATAGAATGTACTCATTTTGGCGGCATATGTATTTTAAAAATCAGAGCCCCATCCCCTTAGTTATTGTTTCTTTCATTTGGAATATGTCAGGAAATATGTCTCTAGAGAACTTGAGTCTTTCCCTCGCTGATAAGATCCTACACTTGAGAACAAATGTTCTGATTATGCCTTTTTCTTCCCACATAGGATGTGGAGGTAATTTCACCAACCCTTCAGGTTACATCCTTTCTCCAAACTACCCAAAGCACTATGACAATGACATGAATTGCACCTACATCATCGAGGCTGATCCTCTGTCCCTGGTCCTCCTGACTGTTGTGTCTTTCCACTTGGAAGGTAAGTTTATTCTTATGTAAATTACATTTAGATTCTTAATAAATGAATGAGTGATAAATAGAGCCAGAGGTGGTATAAATTCATCACTTGAAGGAAATATTTAAAATGTTAGAGTATTTTGGGGCCACCTGGGTGGGTCAGTCAGTTGAGTGTTCTACTCGATTTGGGCTCGGGTCAAGATCTCAGGATATGTGAGATCAAGCTCCAAAGTCTCTGCTGACAGTGTGGATTCTGCTTGAGATTCTCTCTCTCCCTCTCTCTGCCCCTTCCCTGCTCGCGGGCATGTTCTCTGTCTCTCAGAATAAATAAACATTAAAAAAATAAAATGTTAGAGTATTTTTGATGTAAACATGATTAAAATTCCATTTGGTATTTTAAGACCATATGTACCATTCTATATATTCCCTCCAGATATGAAAAAGTAACATAAGAGCTTTAAGAATGTAACAGAAGCATCATATGAATTGCTTAAAGAAAAAAAAAAGTCTTGAAAGGTAGCACATGTTAGTGATAGAGGTTTTGTTTTTTTAAGATTTTTAAAAGTTTATTCTTTACAAATTAACTTTCCATTTCTAAATTATAATTAGCCTGTAGATTTGTCACGCTACCTCTGTGTAACCCAAATTTCTTTCTGTTTGGGTTAGTCTCCCATGCCCGTGAAAAGCTACAGTAAGCAAAATATCCTACAGTATTCAGCATTGAGAAAATTTATGTTTCATAAAGATAAGAATGACATGTCACTACTGCTACATTGATAAATTATACAAAGCTTCTCTCACTTTATCCTTTTTCTATGACCTCCTTTTCCCACATCTCTACAGGTTGTAAATTTTGGCACATGTGTTTGCTAAAAAATGCCAAGTATGAATTGATGTCTGTCACTGTGAAAATGGAAAATGAAGTAAAATGTATCTTTTCAGCATTTGCTGGCACAACATCTCTGTAGTATAAAAATGTGTTCACAGTATGTGAAGTATTAGGGGAAGGTAAAACAGTGTATCTAAAATGATCCAATTTTGTATTTAAAAATAACATAAGAGACCAAACAGATGAGCAAAGGGAAAGGGAAGGAAAAATAAGATAAAAATAGAGAGGGTGGCAAACCATAAGAAACTCTTAAATACAGAGAACAAACTGAGGGTTGCTGGAGGGGTGTTGGGTTGGGGGATGGGCTACATGGGTGATGGGCATTAAGGAGGGCACTTGTTGGGATGAGCACTGGGTGTTGTATGTAAGTGACGAATCACTAAATTCTACTCCTGAAAAAAAATAAAAAAATAGAAGTATTATAAGAGCAAAAATAATAATAATAATAACATGTGTAAGGCTATAAAGCAGTACTTTAAGAGTTTACCACTGTGCATAGATTTATAGGTGATATGTATTTTCTTCATACCTTTTCTATTATTTTTATAATTGGGGAAAAGTTGTTTTAATAGCAGGAGAAAAGCACGTGGCTTGGATTGTGCATTTGTTCTCATTAAATTACATAACCATAAAAATGTCATCTGCCAATATAATTTAGAATTAAAAAAAGAGACGCTGGTAGATATACCATATAATATAGCCACAAAAACACTGCCAACGCCAATGGTATATGTTTTATGACAAAGGAACCCATACTGACCCTAAGCATCCTTGGGACCACTGGCCTGGAGTGGTGGGAGAGTGCACAGCATTTTAGAATGTATCCCGGGGCACCTGGGTGGCTCAGTCGGTTGGGCTTCTGACCTCGGCTCAGGTCCTGATCTCACAGTTCACAAGTTCAAGCCCCATTTCGGGCTCTGTGCTGACATCTCGGAGCCTGGAACCTGCTTCGGGTTCTGTGTGTGTCTCTCTCTCTGCCTCTTCCCCACTCATGCTCTGTCTCTGTCTCTTTCTCTCTCAGAAATAAATAAAAATTAAAAAAAAAATTAGAATATGTCTCAATGCCACGTCAACCATGTACTAGTCAGGTGACTTTGTGCAAATTAACCTTTCTTTCTCAAACTCAATTTTTTTTAAATATGAAATAATAGTTATGAAACTCAAATAATGCTTGTAGAAGCCTATTTTGTGAATTATAATATATCAGAGTGGCCACTGTTTTGTTATTTTTGCTGTTGCCACCATTCTGGCTCTCCAGATAGAACTTAACACGTGTTGCCTAGAACAAATACTTGTTTTTCCCAGATTAAGTTATTTGCTAACCCTCACCCCATTGAAAGGTTGATTTTCTTAATAAGATGATAGGCTTATGATAATGTCTTGTGCCATTTCCAGTGTTGCAGGTACTTAGCATGTTTAAGTGAGTAATTTCCGGCTATAGATTAATTGAATTATGATGATTCCCAAAAAGGGTAACATTAATCAAATTTATCTTGTAATTAGATTCTTATCGCTAAGCATAGCAATGGTGACATTCACTGAATATCATTAACAAGCCAGATATTCATTAGCTACAGTAAAAATAACCTTCCACCTCTTCCAAAGTGAGCCTGAGGAATTCATGTTCATATGTTGTGATAAAACGGAAAGTTGTTCCCCTCAAAAAGCTGCAGGTTTATTTTATTTTATTTTATTTTATTTTATTTTATTTTATTTTATTTTATTTTATTTTGTTTTATTTTGTTTCATTTCGTTTCATTTCGTTTCATTTCATTTTTTTTCAGGAGACTTAGTCTTTCTAGCTAGGCCAAAGGAACTGTTTCTGAAAGACTGTCCACATTTGTCTAAGCATTTCTGAGCCCAGCACATCAACAGAGCCCTGTTGACCTTGGCAGAAATGAGGGTTCTAGATCTACTCTTTTGGTGGGTCATCAGCATAAAAGGTAGATCTGGCAAAAACAAGATGGGCTATCCCAGACTACAAAATACAACGGGGCCATATACTTGTATGTTGTATCTCCCAAACACTGACAATTGGTTAAGGAAGGTATTGCTGTTCAGGCTAGCATACTGATGACTCCACTGTACCCTGGTGCTTTCACCATCGGGACACTGCAAACGTTCAGTGACCTACCTTCCACTACAGGAGGTTATGTGATCTTCTGTATTATATCATATATAATCTTCTATAATATATATTCTATATAATTACTGATGAAATATAAAAATTGCAGTGAAATCAATTAAAAGTCATGGGAAAAATTTCTGTTTGAGCATTTACAAGGCAACATTTTTTTTCCCCTGAATGTCACCTCAAGATTGAAATGGCTCTTGGTATTCTTTTTTTTTTTTTTTTAATTTTTTTTTTTAATGTTTATTATTTTTGAGAGAGAGAGACAGAGACAGAGAGCAAGCAAGCAGGGGAGGGGCAGACAGAGAGGGAGACACAGAATCTGAAGCAGGCTCCATCCAGGCTCTGAGCTGCCAGCACAGAGTCTGATGCGGGGCTCGAACTCACAGACCGCAAGATCATGACCTGAGCTGAAGTCGGCAGCTTCACCGACTGAGCCACCCAGGCGCCCGTTGGCTCTTGGTATTCTTAACAGTGGTGTTAAAAGTTGTAAAATATAAAAAATGAAAACCAGGGGTGCCTGGGTGGCTCAGTTGCTTAAGTGTCTGACTTCAGCTCAGGTCGTGATCTCACGGTTCATGGGTTCAAGCCCCGCATCAGGCTCTGTGCTGACATCTTGGAGCCTGGAGCCTGCTTCAGATTCTGTGTTTCCCTCTCTTTCTCTGCCCCTCCCCTGCTTGTGTTCTCTCTCTCTCTCGCAAAAGTAAACATTAAAAAAATAAAATAATAAAAACTTAAAAAATAACATTTAAAAATTTTTAAAAAGGGGCACCTGGGTGACTCAGTTAGTTGAGCATCCAACTCTTGACTTTGGCTCAGCTCATGATCCCGGGATCATGGGATTGAGCCCTGTGTTGGGCCCCATGCTGAGTGTGGAGCCAGCTTAGGATTTTCTCTCTTTCTCCCCTCTACCTCTGCCTGTCTGCCCTGCTCACACTCTCGCTTACTCGCACTATCTCTTAAAAAAAAAAAAAAAGGCCGTAAAATAGAAGAAAATTGACAAATTCAATACGTTTCTTTTGGTCAAAAAGGAAACACCAAAAACAGACAAAAGCTAACAACAAAGTGTGAGAGAGAAACTGTCAATGTTTGTGCTTATTTTGGAATCAGACGTTCTTAAAGAAATATTTAATTTTCCCAAATATTGAATGGTCACAAAGTGTAGTTTTGTGTTTTCATTATTCATGTGCCCAAGGAGATGCCTCGACATTGCTGGGAAGATGACAGACCATTTATTTTTATTTTTATTGATTTATTTTCTACCTTATAGATAAGATACTATAGATGAGGTACCCTATGGCAAGTGAAGGCCTTCTATTTATTGATTTTTTTTATCATTAAAATCAATTATAACATTGATTCACCTTAGTGACAATGAAAAGTTTAAAAATTCTTAACTAAAAAATCCTAAATCTAGGCAAATTTTTTTTTCTTTTTTTTTTTTGAAGTTTATTTATTTTGAGAGACAGAGAAAGCAAAGGAAGGGCAGAGGGAGGGAGAGAGAGAATCCCAGGCAGGCTCTGTGCTGTCAGTGCAGAGCCAGATGCAGGGCTCAAACTCACAAACCACAAGAGCGTGACCTGAGCTGAAACCAAGAGTCAGATGCTTAACCGACTGAGCCAACCAAGCACCCCTAGGAAAATTCTAAATTCAGTTTTTCTCAGATCAGTTGATAAGAACTAAATAGTAGAGTAGCACCTTGGCACAGAAATTGGAGACAAACAGAAAGGCAAATGTTTTGCTCACTCTCCTCTAAAGATGGCCTTGAAAGGCCCCAAGAAGATTAGGGCTAGATTCACAGAGTGGCCATATGGTAAGTCCTTTGTAATATTTGCCTGAATTTTTAAAATTTACTGAGAGCTCCTGGTTTACAGGTCATACCTCATATAAGCTGAAAGAGAAAAGAAAAGAAAATTTAGTTTTAGATTTTTCCTTTTGCTCTTTTTCGCACAAAGAAGCCCAATGATTACATTTTGTCAATTGTCTTAGTTCACGTTACCCCCTGCCGTATAATCTAAGGTTTTATTTTTTAAAGGCATTTTTCAACTACTTAACCATTTCTTCTCTTTGCTTTCTTAACTGTTTCTAAAGAAATCAGAATGTAGGCACATTTCACAATGTATTATTTTAGAAAGCATTGGGCAATGCTTCTTTTGGAATAGTTACTCTTGATGGTTTATTCAAATTGGTCAAGCGCTAGAGGTGAGAGTTCAGTTGTGTGGGATTCCCTGCTTGCCTGGGTTATAAGACTTTGGCCTGCACATCCTGTAGAGCTTAGTTCTATGCTGGCACATGCTTCTTGGTCCCACTCGGTCATTCCCCCATTGGGCAATCCAGTCTCCAAGCTACTAGGAGCAATGTTGACTAGGCATTGCTGCCCCCTACTTCATGTACCTTTTCCTAGAGCTCTTCACTGCTTTACTGAAAAGACTTTATCTTATCTACAGTATTAAAATAGTCCAACCCAAATGATTTTTCCCTATCTATAGTCCTCTTAGATATCTCTGTGTCTCTGTCATGGCTCTCAAGAAGAATTGCACTCTGAATCTAAATTTTACAAGTTTATACTATTTGCTGAATTACTCATCCTTGGTTTCCTTTCAGTTCTCTCCAAGTTCTTGGAATCATAATGGCGTTCAGAATTGAACATTTCTCGGTAATAAAGTCAGAAGAGTGTGATAAAAATTGTATTTCAATACATTGGATAGAGCCTTACCCATTTCAAACAATACAATCTCAAAGTTTTTTAGAAGGATGGAAAATAATCATCAAAACAAATCATGGAGGATTGCTTTACACTTCAGAGATTTCAGTAGTAAATATACATCAAATTATTTACTAAAGATAGAATTAAGAATGACTGGAGCTCCTTTTCTCATGATACAGGCTCTAGTCCAAGGAGAATGCATCATTCAATCTCAGGTTACCTCTTCCTGTTAAGTCCTCATATGTCTAATAAATGTTACCTCTTGGCCATAAACTCAACTTGGATATTTACCTTGGTCCTTGAAGAACTTCTTCAAGCCTTGACCAAGTTCCTTTCTCTTCCTAGAAGGCGATCATGCTAGTTGCATTTAACTATATTCTATTTGAGAGGTTTGTGTTTATTTTTATTGTATATTCAATTGGTTTCCCCCTATGATTATGGAAGAGTGTTTAATATTATTATCTGATAACTGTGGTCTTTGTCACCAAGAATCAGACTGTGTGGTGATGTGATAAGTAGAGCTTGAGGAAAGGATATATATGTGTGAATTACTTTATCCCTATCAAGATAGTTATATCTCATTTTCTTATACTTTACCTTGTTTACGCTAATCCTTGTTATGTTCTTAGACTTCAGGTAAATTTTATAAATTCTGATATCATGTAGTGTTTGATTTTTTTATGGATAAAATTTAGAAGGACATCCTACCTTCAAGAAATGACTGCTGGAAAGGATATAAGAATGTCTTAACCCGCCAAGCAACTTGCCAAATATCATAACTTTCATAATATTGAGTCAGGCTGTGCAGATGAGCAGATTTTTTTGAATGGTTTAGTTGTTTGATACTCTCTCACCATCGACAAAAAGATTATAAAATCCTCTCTCAACTTCCTCTGCCTCTCCCCTACCCAATGTCCTTATTGTTGAACATAGATCTTTTGTGAACAGTTAATGAGTTTTGGTTGCATCTTGTTATAGATGTACCACTGCTATTTGGCAAACTTTCTAGAACTGAACTGGTTCCTTTAATTAATATTTTGGAAACATGATCAACTCTATGACACGTTTTACCCCTGTTTCACAGCCTTTCCGTAATTTTCTAAGACAACCACCACTGTGATAGTCTATATCATTAGGTCAACAACTTAAAAACTAACTCTTTAATACTTAACAGATATCTGCATAGCAAACTATTGGATCAAAGTGGAACCAAGCTTTTAATGTAGCATTGGCAATATTTCCTTTCATTCTGTGATTTTGCTATTATAACTTTATATATTGTTGATGGCTAAAGATATTTTTAAGCTAATGCATAATATTTTTTGATTCTCAAACTCACCTACTCTGAATTTTTAAAATTCCAATAAAGATTTTGGTGGCTGGAGCACAAATTAAGAGGTTACAATTAAGGGTACATAATCTTCCAGAATTCAAACTATGCATCTGAGTTTAATGTATTTCTTTTTTTGTCCTATTTTCCCAACAACATATTGCTTCTATTTATATGGTATTGTCATGGAGTTAAGTCTTTCACATTTCTAGGAGATTTATCTCCAATTAGAAGCATTCCTATTCCAGGATTTCCAAAATGAAGAAATTCTTTGAGGTTAATTTAATAAATATCTTGAACTCATACTCAAGATTGAAGTTGGGTAGAAACATAGCTAGGGAGCCAAATGTCCTCCATCAATTTTTTCTCTAAGATAATGCATCTGAAAAGGAGAGGGGGATTTTTAATATACAGATATGTAAAAGAAAATGCATTTATCAAGCTTATTTCAGTTAGAAGTGGTAGATGATCTTCAGGTTAGCATTGATACAGAGTTTATAGGAAGAATGCTGGGCTATCTTCTCTCATAAATGGGAGGTTTAAAAATAAGAAGGGAGTTATGGGCTTCCAGAACAAGCGGAAGCAAGAACAAGAATCCTTCAGAATGCTCTCTTTCCTTCCCACTCCCGCCCCACCCCCATCTTTTGTTGCTTTCCGCACGACAACTTCATTTTCTCTTACCGCAGCGGACCTTCCGTCACATGTCAGGAGACAGCTGCTGATGTTTTCCAAGTTGAACATCTGTGGCTTCTTCTATTGACTCCCTCTTACTCAGTTACAGTTTGAACACACCTGATTGGTCTAGATTGGGTCCGACATCCTATCTTGAAGTAATCAATCTATCAACAGTGCTCAGGGTAGTGGGATTCTATAAAAATAATAACAATGATTACGATTATGATCATCCCTGGAATTATAATTTCTGACCCAGCAATTCCACTCTTAGGTATTTATCCAAAAGAAATAGAGATTTGTGACCACGCTGGTGTCCAGAATATGAAAGAACTCTTACAGGTCAACAATAATAGATGTATGACCTAATTTTAAAATGGCAAAGGGTCTGAATAGACATTTCTTCAAAGAGAGTATGCAAAGAGAGTATCCAATAAGCACATGAAAAGATGCTTAGTGTCATTAGTTGCAGGGAAATGCAAATCAACACCATAATGAGCTATTACTTTGTACCCACTAGGATAGCTAAATAAAGACAGACAATAACAAGTGTTGGTGAGGGGGTGGGAAACTGGAACCCTCATATAGTGCTGGTGGGGTGGTAAAATGGTGTAGCATCTTTGGAAAATAGTCAGGTCCCAAAAATGTTAAACGGAGAGTTACCATATGAGTCATCAATTCTAGTCCTGCTTAAATACCCAAGGGAATTGAAGCCATATGTCCACACAAAACCTTGTACATGAATGTTCACTGCAGCATGATTCATAATAGCCAAAAGGTAGAAGCAAACCAAATGTCCATTAATTGCTGAATGGATAAACAAACTGTGGTCTATCCATGTATTGGAATACTACTCAGCCTTGGAAGGAATGAAATACCAACACATGCTGCAACATGGATGAAACGCAAAAACATCACGTTGAGTAAAAGCAGCCAGTGACAAAAGACTGCATGTGACACAATTCTGTTTATGTGAAATGTCCAGAGTGGACAAATCCATAGAGATTGAAAGTAGGTTCGTGGTTGCCTAGGGTTGGGAGAGCAGTAAAGTAAAGGGGTAAATGGGCAGTGATTATTAATGGGGCAGAGTTTATCCCCAGGAGAATGCAAATGTAGAACTGGGGACAATGTTAGATACCTCAGTTGCCGTGGTACTGTAAGTTAAAAACAACTTTCCAAGGGGCCACTTGATAAACCTAAAAAGAACCTTACCTTTGTACCCGTAACCCAACTTCTAAAAACATATCCTAATGACATAATGAGAAACTTCGGCAAATATCTATGTACAAGAGTGTTTGTTTCAATAGTATTTTTAATCAAAATAAGGTGGAAAAGGTAGAATTAGCAAGCAACGGAGGATTAATTGAACTTCATATGGTACATCTATATGTTAGAGTTTTATGTATGCATTAAATTCAATGTTTTAAAAGAATATTTAATCACATAAAATGTGTGGTTATGTTATTTTATGTTAATAAAAATTAAGTTACAAAAGATCATGCTCAGTATGATCCCATTAATGTTTTCACAGTGTCATTAACCTGTAAAAAATGACTGCATAGGGTGCAGTAATAAGTCTTTTAAATATTTTGTTTATAGCGCTTTGCATTTCTCTGTGGAATGGCTTAGAGTATATATTTCTATGCATATATAATTAGAAAAAAACAATGATATATAGATATGTATATCTAACAGTCACTAAACTCTTAACTAATGTTGTTTGTGTGAATATTTAAAAATGTTGTTCAGTGAATATTAAGGAATTTCTCACTATCTCTCCATGGTAGGAGTCCCTTATCTGTACATATGCATTAAGTTAAAACAGGGTTTTGCAGGATGCCTGGGTGGCTCACTGCGCTCAGCATCTGACTTCGGCTTGGGTCGTGATCACTCAGCTTGTGAGTTCGAGCCCCGCATTGAGGTCTGTGCTGATAGCTTGGAGCCTGCTTTGGATTCCGTGTCTCCCTCTCATTCTGCCTCTCCCCCATTCATGCTCTGTCTCTCTCTGTCAAGAAGTAAATAAACATCAAAGACATTTTTTTAGAGTAGGGTTTTGCAAAAGCAGTGTGGTTGACATTTTGGGCCAGGTGACTTTTGTCCTGGTGGGAGGAGGGGAAGGTGTGGGTTGCCCTGAGCACTGGAACATGTTTAGCAGGACCCCTGGCCTCTCCCCACTCCATGCCACTAGTGCACCCCAGCGTTACAACGAAATGTTGTCTTTACGTCTTGCCCAGTGTCCCTGGCAGGCAAAATTGTTCTCAGTCTGTAGTCACTGAATGAAAGGAGCCATTTTATAAAGGAAGAAAATTCTGGATTGTTTGAGAGCGGGATTTATCTATTGTGGAGATCTACCTGTTTTCTCATACCGCTTGCTTTATAACTAGGGTAAACATGGTTTCATCAGGACACCAAGTTAAATAGCGACTTACCAAAATAGCTCTTGACTCTTCT
This sequence comes from Neofelis nebulosa, assembly GCF_028018385.1. Taxonomy (NCBI): domain Eukaryota; kingdom Metazoa; phylum Chordata; class Mammalia; order Carnivora; family Felidae; genus Neofelis; species Neofelis nebulosa. The sequence goes on from NC_080789.1 coordinate 127,348,711, forward strand.
TTTAATTTCTATGTACATTGCATGAATCTGCATTACATTTTTGTCTGAACATTGAGAGCACTGATCACTCGTGTTGCTTCTGATTCTAACGCTGGTTGTTCCGTGCTCTATGCAGCTCGCTCAGCCGTAACGGGTAGCTGTGACAGTGATGGCCTTCACATTATCAGAGGCTCCAGCTTCTCTTCTACGCCTTTTGCCACCATATGTGGTGACGAGATCCTGCCTCCTGTCACCATCGTAGGCCCGGTGCTGTTCAACTTCTACTCAAATGCATACACCACTGCCTTGGGATTCAAGCTTGACTATAAGATAACCCGTGAGTAGCTATAAAGATATTGTCTGGAATTTGCTTCTTTTCTTGAGTCATTCCCATAAGGAGTTTTAATGGTGATTCATACATCACTACTTGAAGACTCAGACACATTAAGGGGAAAAATTATCAATTAGATGCCTGCTCTACAAATACTCAGGCATTTTCTTCAAAAATCAACACAAAAAACAAAAAAATGGGGGGAGGGGACCTTTTCAATGAACTTTGGGTAGAACTACTCTTTGAAAACCAAATGGAAGATTGGGATTTTTTTTGGTAATTTAAGTTAGAATTAACGTTCCTGCTGTCTTTAGTTGTTAGTGTATTATATAAAGGTGACTTTTGGCCTCGACTATCCAGATACCTGTTTCATTTCTCCAAATCACTTTGCTAATGTGAAAAGCAGTATTTTATGATTTAGAAAAAAAGTTGAAGAGAATATTGTTGTGATGTTCTGTTCGGAAATAATTTTTAAATAAATACAAAAAGCATAAGGTCTAATAGAAAAGAAAAGATTGATATATTCAACTCTGTTATAATTTGCAACTTCTTTATTTCAAAGGCAAAGTGAAAAGGCAGGTCATGGATTGAGCAACGACCTTGGTAGCTACCAGGATCTTTTCATTCGCTATAGACGATTTAATCATGTATTTGAAAACCATAAGATTATGTTTCCCTATTTTCAATAGTCTTTTCCTCTCCTGCAATAAACTTGGTCAGGTCACTGGCCATTTTTAACACGCCATCCCAGTTTCAGTAACATGGGCACACAAATCTGGCCAAAGCTTTGTTTTGTTATGTCTTTACTTGACCAAAGGTCATTGCTAAAGTTAAATCGTTTTCTTTCACTGCCCCCCATCCACAGAGAAGACTGGGAACTGACTCATGAAAAAGGCTTCTACAAGTCATTCACATTAGCTGTGACCTGAGTCCTAATAACCCCATTTGTAAAGTGTGGCTCTGTGTGGTTCCGTAGGTCCATGGGCACAAAGAGAATGGATGTGGGCACAGTAAGCATTCCTTCCCCCAGTTGTCTTGTTGAATGAAGAGGAGCATCAGGTTGTTTTATTCTTGTGGCATCACTGGTGTTTTGGGGACTTAGATGCTGCTTTATGTTCTTCTAGTTTTTAATCTCTCCTTTTCCCCAAAATACTGTAGGTAAGCTTTACCGTATCTATGATGAGAGTCTCATTTACAGAGTGTTGACTTTAAGATTTCAAATTCTGACAAGGTACAAATTTGGGGGCTTGGGGACATTGATAAGCTTTCAGAGACCAAATAAATGTGTATAAGCTGAAATAAAATAATGGTTACACAAATCTTATGTTTAATTCACTACATTTGTCTCCAGAGGTCTGAATGTGTGAATACTTGTGGGCATGTAGAGAATTGCCTTCCTTGAAAAATGGGCTTACCTGAGGGACTATAAACTGACCAAGCAAGCAGCCAACCAACAAATAACCTTACTAACCTTAAATGGCAGCTGTAATTTGTCATTTATAAGAGATGTAAATGGAATATATCTATTGGCATTATATAAACCATAGAGATATCATCAAAATATACTAACATTGTAATTTTGGGATCATAAGATAAACATAAGCCTTTCTCGCTGTAAGGAGTGGGGCACTTTCTATCATTGTGTGGCATAATCCAATCCTCCTTATATGTAAGGCCAAGCAAAAATAATAATTTTATATTTTTAATAATGGGAATTGATTCTCTTTTTATGGCTGTTGTTTTTTGATTAATAGAAATAACTGAGGGCTCTGGGCTGTTGATTGCTGGAGTTAGGGTGGGGAGTAGAACTAGCCTCTTCATGCTTGCTAAATTAAAGACCATTACTCCAAATTTGGGCAATACAGTCCTTACCAGTCTCGCAACTAAATGAAAATACAAAGGACCCAAAATATATGCATCTGAGCCCATGAAAGGAACTAACCTTGAAAGTTCTAAAAACTATTTCCAACACTTCACCTTATAATAGTCTATCTTTGACAGAGGAGACTCTATATTTAAGATCTTTAATCTGTATTAAAGATTTCCAGATCACAATCCTTCCTGGGTTCAGATGCTCACAACAAATCTGCATGCCTTTTCTAAGCTTCCAGTTATCTCTGTCATCCCTCTCAATCTGTCAGTTAAACATAGGGAAGGGGCACTTGGGTGGCTCAGTTGGTTAAATGGTTGACTTCAGCTCAGGTCATGATCCCACAGCTTGTGAGTTCGAGCCCCATGTCGGGCTCTGTACTGACAGCGTGGAGCCTGAAGCCTGCTTCAGATTCTGTGTCTCCTCTCTCTGCCCCTCATCTGCTTGTGCTCTGTCTCTCTCTCTAGCAACAATTATAAATAAATAAATAAATAAATAAATAAATAAATAAATAAATTTTAAAAACTTAAAAAAAAAAAAAAACCACGTTAGGAAAGGAAAGGGTAGTTATACCCCAACCACATGAAATGTTCTTTCTCATTATTTTCATTCTGGTCATTAATTTGACTCAGACTCATTCTATTCCAAGATGTGTCTTAAAGTATTCTTCCCTGCTTCTACTCCCTTACTGTCTCTTTCTCTGAGCTCAGTGGAACAATCAATATTATTTGTAAACAACAACGAAGGGGGGGTTGAGTTTTTTAACACAGATGATTGTTATATCTCTTAGGGGAAAAGGTACAATAGAAAGGATATCTCAAAATTATTCTTTCATACTATGAGTAATACTTGTTCTCTGTTTACTATTGCAGCCTGTGGCGGTGTGTTCAACTTCTCCATCGGGGTCATCAGGAGCCCTGCCTATGCACATTCAGACTACCCCAACAATATATACTGTTTGTACACCATCATCGGCAGAGAGGACAGAGTAATTCAGCTCAAGTATGTAAGACAGATGTACCTTCTTTAAAATATGTTCAGCTCTATTTACGGAAAAGACAGTCCTTCACGATAAAGAACACTGATTCTTCTTGGAGGTATATAAGGGAACCTCGAGGAAGGGAGAGTGAAATTTTTGTTGAGAGTGAAGTATAAATCCAGGAAATGGGTGTCCTTCCTCCCACACAAGCCAGTAGTGATTAGGGAGAAAAGCAGGCACTCCGCCAGTGAAAATGAATATTATAATTTTCCAACAGTTTCCAAAGAGCCTCGTATAATGGGTTGTAAAATTATAAACCTGTCTTGGGAACAGCAAGACAAAGTAGTATCCATTTGTTGGACACTTATTATATACACAAGGGACTTTAATTGACACTTCACTTAATTCCCTTCTTTCATTCTGAAAACAGTCATATGAGGTATTTATTATTAAACCCTGTTTACTGATGAGAAAACTGGGGCTTAGAAGGGTCAAATAACTTTCTCAATGTGATATGCTATTAAATGAAGACTCAAAATCTGGATTCACATCATATTTTCTCCCAAAGCCATGTCCTTAATATTTTCCTGAGCTATCTCTTGAAGGGCAAATATTTCCTGACTACTTAAGAAGTGTATTTTTATCCATGTATCAGAACACCTCTAAACTGGTACTATTCAATATCGCCTATATCATCAGTAAAACTGTCCCCTAATCCTACCTACTCCCTGCAGGACTGAGTAAGGGAATACGACCTGCAGTTTTAAGTGATAAAGTTCAAAATCACATTCATCTGAGATGACGTATTTGTAAGTCTTGTATTTCAGTGATATACAGTTTAAGGCAGAAAATTCTGAAAGCTGGTGTGGTTCACAGCAATCTAGAATTCTTTATAGAAGGTTGACGGGCTAGGTTCTCCCCTACCTAGCCCCCCACCACCCCGACTAAATGTTTGTGATCACTTTCATCCCTAAAAACGATATCCTTTCTGCAGTTTGCCTCCAGGGACCTCATATATCAAACGGGTCTTTGGACGTAAAGACAAGTCTCACCCAGCCTGACTGGGTTCCTGTAGCAGACAGTAAGTGGTCTCTAGACTGGATCTTGAAGAAAGCCGATCTCCCCTGGGATTATTTGTAATGAAGCTGTGCCCAAAGGGTGAAAAAGCCCTTTAAGTCCTAGGAACAAAAGAATAAACCAAAGCTGTCAGATGGTCCAGAGCAGGAGGCCTATGAACAGAAGTGTAAGGAGTCAGTCTTGTCATCTGCCATGATGTGACAGCATTTGCTTCTATGTCCGCAGGATTATAGGTGATCTATATACTACATATGTTGATAACGTAGATTTCTGTTTCCTCCCTGGGCCCTGGGCTCATCATAGTCAAAGTCCATGTCAGCATGTTTGGAAAATTATTTATTAGGCTCTTTCCAAGAACCTAAAGCCTATGAAAGAGATACTACCTCAGGCATTAAAGAGGTTGTAGACAGTTGTAAAAGAGGACTTCCTCCACCAGTGCTCCCAAAGTATGCTGGTGACATAAACTTTTCTATCAGTGGGACTTTCCACATATTTTCTGTGCTCTGGGAAAAATGATACAACATAAAAAGCCAAAGCCTCTCTGAGTCTTCTAGGAAACTCACATCTTCATCTTTCTTTGTGAATGCACATTGTGGAAAATAAATGCGTCATCCAAGGAGGATAAAAATAAATGCAGTATTTTTAGAAATGACCTGGCTATTGCTCTGCCCTCACCATCATCATCATCATCATCATCATCAGGACATTAAATATTACATGTGGTTAAAGAAAATAAAGAATTTTTCATCTTGTTCTTAATCACCAGCTTGGAAAAAATTGAACTAATGAAAAGCTTTAAAAGAATTTACCGATCTTTTTTTTTTTCCTTCAGGCTCTTAAAAGGAATTTTCAAATTAGATATTTTCAAATTATTCTGCCGATATGTTATTTATTGTAGCTGCTAGCAAAAAGAAAAAAAAACTGAGAAAGCAGAAGAACTTCCAAAACAATGAGGGAAGAATATCAAATAATTCAAATAGGTTTAAGAAAAAAAATGTTATAGTCAACACACCCTAAAATCCTAAAGATAAACCATGTGGAAAGGCTTGATTGTTTGGGAACTCTGGGATTAGTTCCTTGAAATGACAGAGTGTAGGCCTTAGATCCATATAGTATCTCAGGCCATAAAAGTAAAACTAAGGATGTATCTGTCAGGATAGTTTTGAGTGGTACCAAGCAAGCCCAAAGCACAGTAGCTTCATGAGCTCATTTCTCACCCTCACCTGTATGAGTATGTCCAATGTGGCCTGGTCACTCAGCAGCCTAGGCTGACAGAAGCTTCATTTCTACATTTGAATCCATGGTCCATCAGTGTAGTGGGAAGGCAGTATGGCCAACTGAGTAGTAACTTTTTAAAAACATCTTCCAAAAAGTAATGCATATCACTACTGCTTACATTTCTGTGGCCAAAGCAAGTCTTGGGGCCATGGTGAACCTCAGAGTGTGCACAGATGGGCAATTCTCCCAAACATCAGGAAGGCAGAGAGCTGGAGATATGTGGTGAAGTTCCTATTAACAACCACAGTGATCTTAAATGTCAGTTTTTGCTTATAGCAATCAAATCAGTAACACAGCATATTGTTTCTAATATTTTCTATCAAGTAAAGCATGGATATTCTGCTTCTAGTCTTTGTCTTTGTCTTTTTTTTTTTTTTTTTTTGATTTTTTGGTTCCTTTTGTTCTTTTACAAGAACTAAAGGTATACTGTAATGGAAATCCAAATGGAGAACATCTCAGTATTAACAAGGTTCATTCCACAGGTTTAGTGATTTTGATGTGGTTCCCTCCACCTTCTGCTCCCAAGACTATCTGGCAATTTATGATGGTTCTAACATCAGTAATCCTCTTCTTGGAAAATTCTGTGGGTCCATTCTTCCACCAAATATTAAGAGCAACAATAACAGCATGCTTCTGGTATTCAAGACAGATTCATTTCAAACAGCAAGAGGTTGGAAAACAACTTTCCATCAGACACTGGGTAAGAATTGTGGATATATGAATCTATCTTTCATGACTGTTACTTTTCTGCTTTATTTTTTTTCACCTGACCAAAGTTGCTTTTCATTTAAATTTTGAGGAATAGGTCACATAAAGTTTTGGTTTTAAAAATTACATATGCTGTATTTTGGTTAAAAAAACAATCACTCAATGGAGCGCCTGGGTGGTTCAGTTGGTTAAGCATCCGACTTCGGCTCGGGTCATGATCTCACGGTTCGTGGGTCCGAGCCCCGTGTCGGGCTCTGTGACAGTTCGGAGACTGGAGCCTGCTTCGGATTCTGTGTCTCCTTCTGTCTCTGGCCCTCCCCCACATGCGCTTTGTCTCTGTCTCTCAAAAATGAATAAACATTAAAAAAAATGACTCAACTAATATACCTCTTAGGTATACAAAGGTAAACTCTACGTACACAACCATCTCTAATGAGAACTGAGCCTCATTTTATCACTGACAGAAATGGTGGAATTTTAGCCTAAAAGCAGGCAAGGGCTCCATCAAGGAAAAAAGGCCTCATGACCTGTGTTGCCTTTATCTTTAAAATGATGAAGAACCTTGGGAGGATTTTAAGTAAAAACTGCATGGCCAGACTTGACTTCTTTCTGGAAAGGTGACAGTGGTAGCAGGGTGGAGGAAGGCTGGAGAGGAGGGAACCTGTGACCTGACAAGAAGAAGCTCACTGCAGAATTCTGGATGGGAAAGGTTGAAGGCTCACATTGGCACAGTGGGAATGGAAAATGAAGGAAAGGTAAGAATTCAGAGAAACTGAGAAGGTAGAGTGCGTGGGAAGTACAGTGTGGAAGTTGGTGACATATTGCAGGAGGAGAGGATTTGACGATTTCTGGATAGTGGCACCTTAGGAGGCTAAGATTTAGGGAAGAAATACTCGACTTAGTTTGGAGCAGTTGTGGTTGGAGGCCTCAGAGATACCTAAGTGGAGAAATACAGGAGGAAATTGATCCTCGAGAAGCAATTTGGGCTGGAGAGAATGATCTGGAAGTCTTCTAGAGGTGAAAGGAAAAGCTAGATGTGAGGTTAAATTGAAGACCGTTTATTCCCACTGCGTGTGAGAAGTAATTATATAAAATTGACTCAGAGCTTTGAGTCATTTAAACTCTAAATGAGTTAATCCATTCTGTTTATCTATATTCATAGCGTCAATGGCACAGTATAAGAAAACTTACGTTTGACTCTGCAAAGTGCTTTGATTCCTCCATTTGGATATAGATGTGATTCATGTTCTGCAAATGAACAGCTCACCAAACGAATCACATTCCCTGTGAGTGAAGACTTATAGAGACCTGAGACGTTTTCTGCAATAAGCTTTCTGAGTCACTATTGAAACTCTTTCTTTCTCTTTACCCCATGCTGTGGATCACCTTCATCCCTCTGATACAGAGCAAAGCTTACCTTAAGCTTTCTTTACGTTTGATGTGTCGCTTTTTTGTGCATTTCTTGAGGGAAGCAATTAGACGTTCGTGGTGTGAAGGCTTCCTAACAAAATGCAGACGTCATGACAGATTGTATCAGAAAACCACTTTGCCACCTATCGTACTTGGCTCGATCAACAATAACTTGAGAGCCAGTCTCACGGGCAGACAGGGAGTATTGCCTCAATAGACTTGCCTATGTGAAGTGGTGTGCAAAACGCAGAGGCTGTTTTGAAAGAAAAATTCATTTACCTTTGGAGATTTTATTTTTTAATACACGAAAGAATTCACACATTCTTGCCTTTAGCACAGACTTTAGAATCAAATGACATATATTTGCATTTGTTCTTGCTACCTGCTTTCAAGTTGTTTTCCTTTTTTCCTAATCTATTCTCACATGACTATTGAAATGGTCTTAAAGTGCTCCACGCTGTTGTCATCTGCACAAAGCTTCCCGAGTTAGTCAGTGTTTCCCCAGCCTCGTTAATGACCGTGTTGTTTTTCTGAGCTACAAAGAAGGCATCTGTGGACTTATTGTGATTTGATGGAGTGAAGCAGCACAGGAGGAAAATTCTTGCCTTGTCAGAGGCACTGTTCACGTATGAGCACTTTGCTCTATCAGTCAATGACTGCTTTCCTCTGGTCACGGTTATAGGAAGGGTTCAAGTGCAGGGAACAAAAAGTGGACTCTCATTAGTTGCCCGAGTTGTGTGACCACTGCATTTCATGATCATGACTTTGACCTCTTTTTCATCTGTGTAATTGCCGTTGGCCACTTGGAAATATCTAAGAAGTAATTTTAGGTAATCTTTAATAGTAATTTTTTACTGAAAACCTCGGTGTTACCATTTCGTATTGCTTTGGTCTCACAAAGCTTTCAAGACCACACAGGTGAGTTTGCTGATCACTCTGCATAACTTTTCAATTTTGATTTTTGTTTGTTTGTTTGTGGTAAGGAAGTGGGGGAAAGAGCAATAACATTAGATTGAATTCTAGGGCTTATAGAACCTTTTAGTTACAGATCTGCATTAAAAACAAAAAACAAAAAACAAAAAAACTAGCCAGTAAGCTGCACCTTTCACATCTGTCTCACCCATCGAAAGCCACCCCACTTTTCTGTAAAGAGGGGAAAGAGCCTGTGTGGACCCGACAGTCAACAGTCAACTGAATTTTTGACGGGGGATTTGCGGGTCAGTCCGGAAAACAGTATTTTCACAGAGTAAATAATTGCTGTGAAGACGAGACCATTTTAGCCTGTGACATCCCAGTTTCGTTCATCTTGACACGCACTGGAGTTTTGCACATTCACTATTTACATTATACACTTGACAGTAATTTACTTCAACGTTTCAGAGGTCAGTAAAGAGCCCCATTCGTATAAGTCTGTGATCATAAGGTGAACTCCTTTGTATTGCTGATGGGTCAGAACAAATTTGGGGGAAATATCCTATAGTTTGTGTCAATTACTAAATGTGTAGGGAAATGGGGTTTCCTTCTGTATTCCAGGCCTGTAATGCACAGGGCATAAGGTAAAAAGAAAGGAAGGCAGGTCCTTCATGGGGGCTCACATCTAACTGTAACATTAATCTGCCTTCCTCTCTCTCCCCCTGCACCCCAGCATTCCATGAATAATTCATCCTGAAAGAAGATAACCAGGAAAGGGATCATCCTGGGCTTTAGGGATCTGTGCAACTCTGAAATTATCTGAGTGTTTTCTCAAGAGCGTGCATTGCTTTCCTCTGATTGTCACTGGTATCGATGATCTTATCAAGTTTCAAAAGCCATCAGTCCTGTGGGTTTGGCTGAAATGGGAATGCTGTATATAGTGCAGAATTGACACTTTTAAGTGCCCTATAGTCTGTTCACTTCTGCTAGTTGAGTTTTTGTCCCTCCTTGACCACCAGGGGCTGCTTTGGCCATGACTGTGCTCACATGTATGTCCTGTGAAGCATTTCAGGCTTGCAAATGTATTTTTAAACCATCAAGGCCCCTGTTGCCTTTTACTGTCCCGGTCTCATGCCAGGGTGCTGCTCAGTCAGTCTTACTCACAACATGCTTGTCACGTTAGGCGTCAGGCTTCTAGATACTTGATTAGATCAGGGATTTAAAGTACATTTACTTATGCAGTGCCGTGGTACTTTCATATGTGTTTTAAAGTAATGTCTTCTATAATACTTCAGCAAAATGTTGGGGTCAAAACTGACCCTGGCCTAATTAGGTGTGAGGTTGGTAGGCATTTTGCTCAGCGAGTAGCCCAGGAGAGAGTAAAAAGTGACCCTTCAGGATGACATGTCCTAGAAGGACAAAGACGTCACCCTGGGGAAGATGACAGGATTGGGGACAAGAGGTTCTCTTCCCCTAAGACTGTGAACACTGGATGTATGACTAAAGCTCCCAGCCCCCCTGTTACCCACAGCCCACGTGCTGAGGATGAGGCCACTCCCGGTTGCTAGCTGGGGTGTTCACCATATGGAGAACTAGTCAGGTGGCAATACGGTCAGGTTCACAGACCTTGCTGTGAGACAATGGCAAAAATACCAAAGTGCATGTTTAACAAGGACAAAATGAATCGTGCTCCACAAGATGGGAATGTGCCCAGATGGGAAGAGCCATAGACAGGAAAGCAGGTGGCCATGACATAAATGCTCCATTGCATCGTTGTCTGGTAAGATGCTTTAGAAAGGTCCTGTAACATTTTTGAGCTCCATTTTTATCTACTGAAAAAAGAAAAGTTTGAAACATTATCACTTTCTTTCTTTTAAGAATGTGATGGGGATAAAGTAGCTAATCCCTGTGCACAGTTCCTTAGATGTCAAAGAGAGAGGCTGTTATGTCATCAGAAAGTAATGTTGAGGTCTTGGATTTCTGCAAGGTTGCGTGACCTTCCCCACCCTATCTCCAAGGTGGGGAAGAGGTGTGTGTACAGCTGGGGTCATTATCATCAACAGGACCGCTCCAGGGTGCCTTGATCTTTTTGTTTGTTCTTACTCACTTTGCACTGAAATCTAACTAGCAAACCCTAATGTTTGTTTTATAACTATAACTGAAATCAAAAGCTAAATTCTGGTTAAATGCTAATGCCTGGCAGAGGTCTAGCACGTAATACTCCACCACTATTGGCTGGTTGACTGTTCTGAAGAATAAATGGGCACATTGCACCTCCTTAACAATTACCTTATAGGTAATATAAATGATAGACTCTACATTATTATATCTAGATGCGCCTCCTTCCCAATCATGGTTCATACAGTTCAGCTGTGACTCAGGGTGGAAACTTGGATCATTTTCATACCAAGAGAATCAGGACTTCTAGATGACACTCAACCTTTGGGTCATGTGCGTCTGCTCTCTGGATTTTTGCCCACTGCCGTAACATGTGGAAAACGGCTCCCTAACATGCTGAAAGAAGGCACCAGGAGCAGTGGGAGAGAGCCAAGGGAGCTGAACTTGACTTTGTTTGTAAGAGGGGACAGGAGAAGAAGGAAAGGGAGACTGACAAAGGCAACGAGAGTTGCAGCCCCAAAGATGGAAAATATAGTCAAAACAGATGGAGAAAAATATCACAACATGTCAGAATCAGACTCTGGTTTCTAGTTATTTCTTAGTTTCACAGTTTTGGTGTTATGTTTGGACGTTGAGAGGCACTCTAAAAATCTGTAGCTAAACAATAAAAGAATAAACTTAAGTATATCCAGTAACTCTAAATATTGATATGGGTACGTTTCCATGTGCTTCCTGACAGCCAGATAAAAGCTGCCAAACCATATTACTTTTAAAAGTACAAATACAATAAGAGAATTGAGTTACAACTTGAATAATTTTATAAATCATTCCTCTAGTAACTCTCAGTTTAGCAATAATGAGGGTATTACTCGAAAGCACTGGCGTTTGTCTGTTCTTTTAATGTCATTTGCTCCCTCTGATGAAGTCTGAGAATGAGGTGAGCTGAAATGGTACACCCATTTGTAGAAAATTAGACTAAGCTTATTTCCGCCCTTGTTAAGCCTTCTAAATTTCACTGTTGATTGGACTTCCCTTGAGAGATGATGTCAAACCCAAGGTTATCTGCAGTCTCTTCTTGGTGGGTTTTGCTGAGAAGGTTTTTTTGCTGAGCCGAGAACGCAGGGCTTCGATAAAGAAAACAACAATGCTTGGTTCACCAAAACCTTATGAAAGCAAGTAGACAGGAGTAAAATTCCAGGTCAGTAAAAGGAAAGGAAAGATTTTTATTAAAATGTATTCCAACATCAGAATCTGTGCTCCCACCCCCACCCCCACCCCCACCTCTGCAATGACCTGATTGCTGTGTCTGGTCTCCAAGAGTAGAGCTGTCACTGGGGAAATAAAACCAGTTGGTGCTGTGGAGACCAAGCTGAGTGACAAAATTGAGTTAGTGGTAAACCGTAAGATAACACTGGGAAACATTCAGATGCACAAGACCTGGAAAGCAATTATTCTGCATAACCTAAACCACATAAGCTCTTCTCAAAATGGAACCCCGCCTCATCGCAGGTGTTCTCAAACCCAGGTGCTTTGAGTTACATTATTTGTAACCATAGATCCCCTATAATAATTATCATCCTTACTCAGAACAGCTTGACTTTGATGTAGCGTTTGCAGGAGCATAAAAGCAAACTATCTCTGGTCAGCAATAAACACTTAAAAAATTCTTTGGTTATAAATCAGTTCAGAAACAAAACATCACTAGGACCATGGAGCTGTATTCTTCTTGTCATTTTATACACAAACAAATCTGTTAATGTGCAGTAGCCGTATGTTCCTCTCACTCCCAAGTGAAGACATCACAAACTCCCAAGGCATGATGACAGTGGCCACCTGTCCCGGAGCATCCATTATGCTCTGGATGTAGCACAGGGGCTTTCCCTGGATGGTCTCATCTAATCTACACAACTGCCCACAAGACAGGGACGGTCCCATTTTACAAAGGAAGAAATAGGAAGTTAAGAGATTAAGTTATTTGTCTGTGGTCAACGTGTTGTAAGAGGCAAAGCCAAGCTTTGAACCATGTGTAATTGTCTCCCAGATTCGCCTTTTTCCTAATCAACCCACATCATCTCTGTGGCAGTCAGTAAACATAGCCAGGGACGAAGAGGGATTCTGGGGTGAGTTGTCTGACAGGCAGGTCATGTCTCTAATTCCTGTTTGGGGTAGACTGAGCTACTTTTCTCTGCTTTCATCTTCTTGCTGCTACCTGCTTTCTAATAACAGCATTCCAATTTGTACCGAGCCCCAAATAGTACATTAGCCCATAGGCTATATTACATAAACAGTGTGTGTAACTACAGCAATCATATTATATCATATCTATAAGATTAATATTATATAATATTTGTATTATAATTTTATATTCTAAAACAGTTATATTTTTGTTATACTAGGCTATATTTACAATTTATAAATAAATATATAGTCATATATTTAATACTATATATTTGTAATGTTTATATTATAAGTAATGTTTACATGAAATATCATGTATTAATATATAACATATATGTATATGCAATATACATTTAATAGATGTATATTATAGCTCACAATACATATTATATTAGTATAATTCTACAATATCACAGAATATATGCCATAAAATAACATTGTCTTCTGATGTTGACAAGTAAATGTCGCATCTGTTTTATTGGCTTTCCATGGCATTTTGATAAAGAATTAGCACAGTTATGTGGAATACAGTTGCATTGGAATGTAAGGGTAATAAATCTCTGTGTAACAAATAAAACCTAGCCCCAAATTATGCCTTCCAATTTAGTAAAATTCCTTACCACAGGATTCTGACAAAATGAAGTGAGTTGGACATGTATTTTTATGGTTTAGCCCTGATTGGTACTCTTATAAAGATGAGTTTATGAAATGAGGAACTAAGTCACAAAGACATTACGTGACTTGCCAAGGTCACTTAGCAAGTCTTGAGCAGAAGTGGGAAAGTAATCCTTGTCTCCATTTTGTCTCCACCAGAGTAACAAAAGTTGAAATATCCTGAGCACAGTGCACAAGCTAATATATCAAGAAGAACAACCAAATGGTTCTGTGTCCCCATTTAAATGATTTTTTAAAAAGCTGTGGGAAACTTTGTCTGGCTTTATGAATTCCGTAAATTCTTTTATATTACAATCTATTTTATGACGGTTAAATAGTGCTTTGCTATTAAGCCTGCTCTCTCCAAACAGAACATTTAAAGATTTTTTCTGACTTTGATTTTATAATTGTCAATGTTAAGTAAATAAAGCCATCCTTCTGTTATTATTTTATTGAAGAACAATTGACATACAATATTGCATTAGTTTCAGGTGTATAGCATAGTGTTTCAGTATTTATATACATTACAAAATGGTCACCACAGTAAGTCTAGTTACCATCTGTCCCCATACAAAGTTGTTACAATATTATTGACTGTATTCCCTATGCTGTGCTTCACATCCCAATGTCTTACTTTTTTTTTGTAACTGAAAGATTGTACCACTTAGTCCCCTTCACCCACTTCATCCAATCCCCTCACTCCTGCAACTATTCATTTGCTCTCTGTATCTATGAGTCCGTTTGTTTCATTTGATCATTTATTTTGATTTTTTAAGTTTTTTTTTAACATTTTTTCATTTTTGAGAGACAGAGAGAGAGCAGGAGCAGGGGAGGAACAGAGAGAGGGAGACACACAATCCGAAGCAGGATCCGGGCTCTGAGCTGTCAGCACAGAGCGCGACATGGGGCTTGAACTCACGGACTGAGAAATCGTGATCTGAGCCAAAGTCAGCAGCTTAACCGACTGAGCCACCCAGGCTCCCCACATTTATTTTGATTTTTAGATTCAACCCATAAGTGAAGTCATATGGCGTTTGTCCTTCTCTGTCTGTACTTATTTCACTTAGCATAATACCTTCTAGGTCCAACCGTATTGTTGCAAATGGAAAGATTTCATTTATTTTTTTTTATTTTTTTATTTTTTTTTTAAGATTTCATTTTTTTATGAGTGAGTAATGTTCCAGTGTGTGTGCGTGTGTGTGTGTGTGTGTGTGCACGCATCTTTGTATGTATATTGCTCATCTTTATCCATTCATCCATCTGTGGACATTTCTTTTGCTTCCATTACTTGGCTGTTTTTTAAATTTTTTTTTTTTTAATGTTTATTTATTTTTGAGACAGAGAGAGACAGAGCATGAACGGGGGAGGGTCAGAGAGAGGGAGACACAGAATCAGAAGCAGGCTCCAGGCTCTGAGCTGTCAGCACAGAGCCCGACGCGGGGCTCGAACTCACGGACCGTGAGATCATGACCTGAGCCGAAGTCGGACGCTTAACCGACTGAGCCACCCAGGCGCCCCCGTTACTTGGCTGTTTTAAATAATGTTGCAATGAACATGGGAGTGCCTGTGTCTTTTCAAATCACTGTTTTCATTTTCTTCAGATCAATACCTAGAAGTGGAATTGGTGGACTATAGGGTAGCTCTGTTTTTAATTTTTGGAGGAAACTCCGTACTGTTTTTCACAGTGGCTACACCAGTTTACATTTCCACCAACAGCGCAAGAAGCCTCCCTTTTCTCCATATCTTCGCCAATGCTTCATTCTTTCTCGTCTTTTTGCTAATAGCCATTCTTTCGGTGTAAGTCGTACTTCTTTTATATAGTGTAGTTTGCAAATTCATGTATCCTCTGTTTTACAAATGATTAAATTTGCTCTGCTTGCTGAAACCTAATACTCAGAGATTAAATTTTCTTAAGTAATAGACCTAACATGATTTATCATTGCAAATTTTTAGCTACAGAAGCATTTTCCACTGCTCAGGCGGTGTTTTAAATCTTTTAGTGATGTTTTATTGTTATCCTGCTAATTGTCTCTTGACAATCAAATATGCCGTAAAAATCAATTAAGTTAGCTTTAAAAACAGGTTAATACATAGGACAAAAACGTTGTTTTGTATACATCGAATACGTGTTTATAATATAATAACAACTCTATAAATCAAGAAATATGTTTAATTCCAAGAATTCCCCTTGTAAACTCAGCATAGATGTGAAGATCCACCTAATAACTATTTACATTTTCTATTCATTCCTTCATTGTTTATTCAAAAGTATTCACCAGCTACTTGCTGTGTAGGCAGTGAACTTCTCTTGCGAATACAAAGATGAACTGAACAAGATCCGTATTCTTGAGAGGTTGATTCAAGTTAGGAGGTGCCTGGGTGCAGTTAAGTATCACTTGATTTTGCCTTAAGTCATGATTTCACGGTGTGTGGGATCGAGCCCTGCATCAGGCTCTGTGCTGACAACATGGAGCCTGTTTGGGATCCTCTCTCCCTCTCTGCCCCTCCCCTGCTCGTGCATACAGGAGCTCTCTCTCTCTCTCTCTCTCTCTTTTTCTCTCTCTTTCTTTCTCATTAAATAAAGTTTTGTGTTTTTTTTTAAAGTAGAGGAGTTAGGGGGTCCTGGGTGGCTCATTCGGTAAAGCATCGACTTCAGCTCAGGTCGTGATCTCACGGTTTGTAAGTTCAAGCCCCACGTCAGGCTCTATGCTGACAGCTCAGGGCCTGGAGCCTGCTTTGAAATTCTGTGTGTGTCTCTCTCTCTGCCCCTCCCCCATCTCTCTCTCTCTCTCTTCTCTCTCTCTCAAAAATAATAAAATAAACATTTTTTTTAAAAAAGTAGAAGAGTAAGTAATTGTAAATTTGGGATAATAAGTGCTTTTTGACAGAAGAATGTGCCAAGGACAGTGGAGGCAGAAAAGAAGGACCTGTGTTTCCTTGGTGTTGAGTAAAAAGGACACAGGATTGTTAGAGAAAGCATTACAGAGTGTGAACCCTGAACTGTAGTGTGATCGTTAACAGTGTAAGCTCTAGGGGCGCCTGGGAGGCTCAGTCTGTTAAGCATCCGATTTTGGCTCAGGACATGACAGTTCATGAGTTCAAGCTGCACGTCAGGCTCTGTGCTGACAGCTCAAAGCCTGGAGCCTGTGTTGGATTCTGTGTCTCCCTCTCTGCCTCAGCCCCACTTGCGCTCTGTTTCTCTCTGTCTCTCAAAATGAATAAATGTTAAAAAAAAATTATAAAAAAAAAAAAAAAGAGTGTAAGCTCAGGAGCAAGACTTCCTAGGTGCAAACTCAGTTCTTGTACATCCCAACAAGTTTGGCCTTGGACACTTTTCCTCTCTACATCTTGATTACCTCATCTCTGAAATGGGCATGCTAATAATAACTACCTGATGAGGTTGTGGTGAAGGTTAGACTAAAAAATTCCCTGGCATTCATTTAGCATGTAATAAATCTTAGCTTTAAATGGTACTGGCTTGGGAGGGTGAAAAGGCATTCATTGGGAAAACATTCTATGAAGAAGGAGAAACACGTATCATGTTGTAGGTCATGCCATTTCAGAGGCTACAGACTGATCGGCACATCCTTTGGTGATGCTTTGGGATATAAGGTGGAGAACAACTTTATTCTTCTTTGTCAAGATCATTTTAAATATTCAAGGGCCTATAGTTTTCCATTTAAATTTTAAAATGAGCGTGTTGGTTTTTTTTTTAAGTGAGCATTTTTTAATAGAAACAGAAAGATCTTGCTGGGGGTTTGATAAGAATTACATTAAACCTGTGCATCAATTTAGGAATAATTGACATTGTTACTATGTTGTGTCTTCCAGTCCATGAACATGTATGTCCCTCCGTTTAGTTAGGTCTCCTCCGATTTCTTTTATCATTTTGTCATTTTCAGCACATAGATCCTGTGTGTGTTTCATGAAGTGTATACCTAAGGATTTAGTTTTCTTTGGAGCAATCATATTTTTAATTTTGGTTTCCATATGTTTATTATTCAAATATAGAAATGTGACTGACTTTTATGTATTGTTCATATATTTTGAGTTCTTGCTGAACTCAGTAGTTTTTGAATTTTTACGCAGATTCCTTGGGATGTTCTACATCTGAAAATAGTGGCAATTTGGGGCGCCTGGGTGGCGCAGTCGGTTAAGCGTCTGACTTCAGCCAGGTCACGATCTCACGGTCCGTGAGTTCGAGCCCCGCGTCAGGCTCTGGGCTGATGGCTCGGAGCCTGGAGCCTGTTTCCGATTCTGTGTCTCCCTCTCTCTCTGCCCCTCCCCCGTTCATGCTCTGTCTCTCTCTCTCTGTCCCAAAAATAAATTAAAAAAAAAAAATTAAAAAAAAAATAGTGGCAATTTTATTTCTTCCTCTCCAGTCTGCCTATATATTTCTTCTTGCCTATTAACTGTCAAGAATTCCAAAATGATGTAGAACATGAGTGATGAAAACAAGGTATCCTTGCCTTGTTTCTGATCTTACAAGGAAAACATGTAGTTTTTCACCATTAATATCATGTTAGTTGCAGATTTTTATAG
The DNA here is from genome assembly GCF_028018385.1 of Neofelis nebulosa. Taxonomy (NCBI): domain Eukaryota; kingdom Metazoa; phylum Chordata; class Mammalia; order Carnivora; family Felidae; genus Neofelis; species Neofelis nebulosa. Next base: position 127,366,747 of record NC_080789.1, read on the forward strand.
ATACTTTGTGTCGAGAAAATTCCTTTCTAGTCTTAGTTTGCTGAGGGTTTTTATCATGAAAGCAAGTCGGATCATACTAAATCCTTTCCTGCAACAGCTGACATGATAATATGATCAGAACATTTGATTTAGCAAATCATTTTTAAAACTTCAAAGTTAGTGAGACTAATTCTCATGAAATGCATGTAGACTGATGATGCATACATAAAGTGTTTTCAGTAATATCTAAATAATGCGAAATTAGTAGAAAGATAATGATAAAATTCTCCTAAGTTTGTTATACATTGTATTACTCTTTTTCTAGTGACTATAGCTACTGATTAGTTGCTGAAATTACCCTTCTTTTAGTATTTTAGTTTTATGCTTCCCAAGTATTACCAGACTAAGTACATATTCTAAGTTAAATTAGGCTGGGTCTCAAATTAGGATTTTTACAATGAGTCCAATTGAGTCACGTTACCAAACACAAACAAATGAAAACAAGAACACATAATTTGTGTTACAAAAACCACTAAATTGTTTTTCTAGTATAACATAAATATAATACCTAAAAGGTCATGCCTGTTTGAGGTTAGGGGGGTAGAAAAATAAATCCAATCTGCTTTTAGAGAAAAAGATGAAACACGTTCATCTGGAACCTAGCTGAATTTTTAAAAATGAATTCATGGCTTTAGGGCAATTGAATAATGCAGCTTTGAAAATCACAGATTTATTCCAAGAAAGGGTTCTGGAGCACTAGCCCTGTGTCCTGTGTGGTTGAAGGGAAGCTAATCTGGTGCACCCCATTTCCCTGAAGCACCAGCTTTAAAGGGTTTGTGTTCTGTTTCCTGTGCTTCTATCTGTTTCCTTTAACTACCGGCTAAAGCCCCAGCTGGCTCACTGGGGAACAGGAAAATGCTTGAAGTCAGGCCAGTCTTTATCTGTAAGTATGGCTTCCCGTTTGCCATGTGTCCAAGTGGTAGCCGTCCAGAGGCAGGCAGAGATCCTATCCAGAAGACCTCCATAGCATGTCAGCCACAATGTAACGTCAGCCACAAAAATGTCAATCCTCATGATAACTATTTAGAAATGTATCTGTCCCCACTAAAGGCTTCAAGATGTTTTGTCTTAGATAATATAACTATTTTGCTTTGTCAGATTTGTCCTGGCTTGAGCTTCATTCTGAGGTTTAATTTCCTGGAGGGAAATAATTTAGGATTCGGTTACTGATTTTTAATTAAGTAGAGCTCAACCCACATTTCACTGCTTACAATGGGTTTATATTTCCACTATTTCTGTAGCCAAACGTTTTCTTTCTCTAAAGAAGTAGCTCTTTTGTAGGAAGTGTTTCCAACGTGGAGAAGACGGTTGGAGTGGCATTTGTTCTCGGGCTTAGGGAGTGTCGTTATAGAGCGTTTCCGACAGGACATGACTGATGAACTGGGTGCTGATGGATGAGAGTTTGCTGGATGGTAGAATGTGTGTAGTAACAAGGAAGATGATGGATTTATGGTGCTAAACGACATGTCAAGGTTAAGGGTTGATACTAGTTAAAAAGGACAGGGAGATTTAAAAATATGAATATAGTAAACAGATATTAATTTCTTGGGTATGAAACTATTTCACAGTCACAGAGTTCTTCGTGTTATGTCATGTTTTTGCTGAACTATACAAATCCAGAACTGGGGGGGTGCCTGGGTGGCTTAGTCGGTTAAGCGTCCAACTTCAGCTCAGGTCATGATCTCGCGGTGTGTGAGTTCGAGCCCCGCGTCGGGCTCTGTGCTGACAGCTCAGGGCCTGGAGCCTGCTTCCAGTTTTGTTCACGCTCTGTCTCTCAGTAATAATTAAATGTTAAAAAAAAAAAAAAAAGAAAAGAAATACAGAACTGGTAGTGTGGCAAAGCACGTTTTTGGTAAAGGATCCTTCTTGGTTAATATTTCTCTCTATATTTCCCCAAATACAAACATTTATGGTTCCATTTGCTGTAGGAGGAGCAGAAGCACAGAGCAGTTGTACCATGTTTAAGTACTAAAGTGGGGGGATAGGGCAACTATACCCATTTCCTTCACCAAACAAACACCGAAAGGTGTTTACTCATATAATATTATACTTATGTCAATTATATTCACTCATATTAATATATTACTCAAATATAGTATATTTGAGTATATAATATTATTCAAATATAATTTTTTTTTTCAACGTTTTTTTATTTTTGGGACAGAGAGAGACAGAGCGTGAACGGGGGAGGGGCAGAGAGAGAGGGAGACACAGAATCGGAAACAGGCTCCAGGCTCCGAGCCATCAGCCCAGAGCCTGACGCGGGGCTCGAACTCACGGACCGCGAGATCGTGACCTGGCTGAAGTCGGACGCTTAACCGACTGCGCCACCCAGGCGCCCCAATATTATTCAAACATAGTATGAATCATAGAATTCATTCACATAATGTTATGCTTACTTCAGTTATTTGAATATTCTGGCCAGGATTGTCTGAAGACCGTGTTAATTCTCCTTTTTTAAAATTCTGTGTGTATATTCTGTGAATTAAGCAATGCACTCTATTACAGTTTAATAACTCGAACCAGCCATTTGTGTTTTGGTCGGCTATTGCCACAGCAATGCTGCATAACAAATCACCCAAATTCAGCGCTCATCCCCACAGCATGTATTGTTGTCACTTGGGGCTCATCAGACTCGTCGTCTGCCTGTTCCAGGCCACAGAAGGACGGCACTTGGCTTTATATTTCAGAGCGCGTTCAAGTCTGCTCTATGTGACCCCGCTTTGTCTTTCACCAGAAGCTACCTAGGGCATGAGCTCCCGGTGGATGGCGCACAGGAGCACCAGCCAAAAACCACAAAGCCCAAAGCCCACTTCAGACCCCTTCCTACTTCCAGCCCATTAATATTCTTAGGTCACTCGGGCAAGCCTCACATCAGAGCACAGAAAAGTAAACCCTGTCCATTCTAATGAACTGCCAAGAGAGAGGCTAAAGAGTTAAGAATCATCCATTCGATCAGTCAGTCTGTGACAGCCCACACCAAGGAATTTTGTGTGTTTGCTTTTGGGTTCCCTGGAGGGAGGGTGTGTCTGTCTTATGACCTTAGTCCTGGGGGCACCAGTACTGCTGAATATTAAGTGTGTATAAGAGCCCCCACTCTGCCCAAGTACAGTCATCATTTTGCCCTTATTAATCTGTTAGTAACAATGAATACACAAGTGGTACTAAGACAGTTGGAGCTTTTTAAAAATAACAGTTAATTTTTAAATTTTTTTTTTCAACGTTTTTTATTTATTTTTGGGACAGAGAGAGACAGAGCATGAACGGGGGAGGGGCAGAGAGAGAGGGAGACACAGCATCGGAAACAGGCTCCAGGCTCCGAGCCATCAGCCCAGAGCCTGACGCGGGGCTCGAACTCACGGACCGCGAGATCGTGACCTGGCTGAAGTCGGACGCTTAACCGACTGCGCCACCCAGGCGCCCCAAAAATAACAGTTAATTTTTAAAGCTGACGCAGGAACAGAATAAAGCCCAGCAACACCAGTTTCCCACATAGAAACCTCCGCGTGTTACACCCTTCTTCTCCCCAGCCCACACCATTGGCGTGTCCCCTCTCCTGGTCTTACCTTCCTCCGTCCATCCTGCTCCCTTGCGTGAGATGCTACCATCAGATAGGGTTTCCATCAGATGTGATTAGAAAGTGCATTCTGACCCTTCCACTCTTCTAATCTGAAACCTTTCAAATGCATCCCCATTATGCACAGAATGCACACGGTTCTCAAGGTCAAACTCAATGATCTTGACAGTTGAGGCCCTCCCCAGAACAGCGAGTCCTGTTTCCCAGTCATGTTATTCTCCTTCATGGACTCTATCGTTGTTACTAACAGAACCATGCTTTCCTATGCATATAACCCAAATCCTTGTACACTTCGCCTTTGGTTGTGAAGTTCTGAAGGAACCTAGACGTGCCAATACCAATCCCATTTCCACACGGTCTTGTCCTGTTTATCCTTCAAGACCCAAATCAAATGTCACCTCTTCCTTGGACGTTCTACATCCTTCACAGCCCGAAGTAATCTCTCCCTTCCTGCAGAACTCACCAGACTTTCCTGCCTCTTATATGGCGCCTATTATTTTCTGAATTGTATTATCGTCATTTATCTGTCTTGTCACTGCTGTTGGACTACCATTTATTTTTCCCCCCTCAATGTTAAATATGTTTCTTTTGACTATTAAAACAATATTTAATAAATACATTTGTCAGTTCATTAATACCCTAACTCTTCCCGGTTAGGGGAAGTTGTTCTTCCCTGTTTTGCGTGTCAATCAGGTTAAGTGGTTTTCTTTTTCCTTTGTTGATGTTTATTTATTTTTGAGAGAGAGGGAGAGAGACAGAACATGAGCAGGGGAGGGACAGAGAGAGAGGGGGACACAGAATCTGAAGCAGGTTCCAGGCTCTGTGCTGTCAGCACAGAGCCCAATGCGGGTCTCGAACTCACAAAACATGGTTCGTGACCTGAGCCAAAGGGGGACGTTTAACCGACTGAGCCACCCAGGCACCCAGGTTAAGTGGTTTTCTTAAGTAACAGTCAGTCCGCATTGGATACAAAAGCTGTGCAAATTCCAGCTCTTTCTTTAGTTTGCGGGCCTGTTTCACACGAGCAGAATCATTAGCAATATGAAGTTCAGCCCTGGGCATTGCTTTCTTTTCAGAATAATTTTGTCCTAGATACCATCTATGGGTTTATCAGGGATTGGGCCTTTGGATGCATTTCAACTCTAGGAAACATCTGACTGTGCAAATAATCTATCATTTTACCTGACTTAGAAGCTCTGGACAGGGCAGCCTGACCTACTAAATAATGCACCTGTACTGAGAAACACTGCACAACTGATACCCTCCTCATTTCAGGAGGGCTGCTGTGTTTCCACTTCCTGCCGAGCTCCAAGTCCAAAATACTGGTGCCCCCTAATGTCGAAAGCAATCCTTTCCCTGTTAACAGATCAATAAATACAATGAGACGGATAAATGAAAGGCCAGGGTCAGTGAGATTCAACTTTGGAACTAATAATGATCTATATTTGTGCAGAATGTAAGCTTTATGAACACTATTTTGGACCACTTAATCCCAATTCCTACTAGGGTTGTTTTGAATTTAGCTCATGTGCACGGTTTCAAAATCATCAATAACTTTGTCTTCCTTTTACTCTCTTCTGACGTCACTTCTGAAGTAATTGACTTGGACTATGAAATGGACAAAACCAAGTCCTATGTTCTGATAATGTTGTTCTATATGTTTTTGTAGTAGAACTTTCTGTCACCTTGAGAGTATTCTTTATCTGTCGTTTGTATTTTTATCATGAATTTCAAAGTAGACTTTTTTTCCCCAACTAAGTTCCTTTTCAGTTTCCCTTTCTTTTTGGAATAAAAATCACACATGTAGAGTGTTTTAATATAAACTGGACCTTAGTGTTAGATGTGTGTTAGGTGAGTGTTAGTAGTGTTAGATGTGTTAGTGTTAGTATGTGTTAGATAGTGTTAGATGAGATGCCCCTCAGCCTCTTTCTGACAGATTATTTAGTAAAACGTTTCTTGAGAACCAATTTTCTTGGAGTGCTGGGTAAATTCTTCATAAATTCAGTTTTCCATCTGATAGTGTTCATAAACGCAGAACATAAAAGTAAAATATGGTCATGCTTTCCAGAAGTTTTGTTATGCAAAATACTTTATTTTCTATAAAATTGAATTTTTTTTTTTGGATTTTTTCAAGGATAGGAAAAACTTCAATAAATCCCATCCACAGTTCTCGAAATGCCCATAAAACTAAATACAATTCCCCACTTTTTTAGGTGACTAGACGGGGACTAAAGTGTCGGTGATAGGAGCAGAAAGGAAATATGGAACAAAAAAGCTAATGCGGTGGGAACAACACCCGCATAAGCCATCTGATAGTGTCCACCTGAAGCTCCGGGCACCATCTGATAATGTCCATGCACGTGTGACCGAACTAGAAACTATATGATTTTTAAAACCCTCCCTGTAAAATTTAAGATCTATTCCCTTTGGTCTGTGTAGTGATGTGTCTTTGTCTTTAACACAGGGCCTCAGCAAGGATGTGGTGGTTATCTGACAGGTTCAAGCGATACCTTTGCCTCTCCTGATTCTGACTCCAATGGAAGATATGACAAGAATTTAAACTGTGTATGGTTCATAGTTGCACCTGTAAACAAAGTGATTAAACTCACCTTCAAAACATTTGCTCTGGAGGCACCAAGTAGTGCACAAAGATGCATATATGATTATGTAAAGGTAAGGCCATTGTATTTCTTAACAGAGTCTTCTAACCCGGACTTTAATATGATACATGCCAGTTGGCGCCATTCAGGAAGTCATGAAATGTTGAGTACCGCTAGTGGTTAAAATGACATATTCTTCAATGATATAACATTTATTATTACAGATGTCCTATCTTCATCTCAAGTTAATCTTTAATCTGGATGGATGAGCCAGAAATTGCTTGTGGCTTATAACATTAGCTTTAAGATTCCCTCTTCATTCATGCTCTGTTGAGAGATGATCAGTGGAAAGGTGGGCTGTATGGAAAGAGACACTCAAAAGACCTTTGGCAAATCCTAGAATAAAGTTTGTATCTTTACTGGCCATATGACCTGTAGATGTAGAAAATAACTTAGTTCTGAAATCCCATTAAAAGGAAGCTGAATTTTTGCTGACTCGTTAATATTAAGTTACTGTACCCATCAGGCTAGATGACTTCAGATTAAACCATCTAAGTAGTATCAGCCAGTGTATTCTACAATGCTTTGGGGCAGAAGACAAGTGTGGCAAGATTTGTGCCCAAGGGAACTTAAATCTGATTGTTAAGGTAGTGGGTGACACGTGCAAATCTATAATAAACAGTTCAGGACAGTCAATATTGAAGGGCCAGCTAATGCATTGGATAGAGGCTCGAAGCAATGTGCAAGTTTAAAAGGGAGGAAAGTTCATGATGACCTGGCTTGAACAAGAAAGGCTTCAGGGGCGCCTGGGTGGCTCAGTCGTTTAAGCGTCCGACTTCAGCTCAGGTCATGATCTCGCGGTCCGTGAGTTCGAGCCCTGCATCGGGCTCTGTGCTGACAGCTCAGAGCCTGGAGCCTGTTTCAGATTCTGTGTCTCCCTCTCTCTGACCCTCCCCCATTCATGCTCTGTCTCTCTCTGTCTCAAAAATAAAAAATAAACGTTAAAAAAAAATTTTTTTTTAAAAAGAAAGGCTTCATAGGGTGCTGGAAAGCATATTCTCAGGAGAGAAGGCATTCCAGGCAAGGTACACATAAAAAGAAGGGGAGTATGGACGTTGGCATATGTGTGTTCTTGAAGGGGTGAAGGGACTGCCTTTTTTTTTTTTTGAGAGGAATATTGCAAAAAAGTAGCAAGAAATAAGATCGCCTACGTGGAGATACACCCAGATCACAAAGAATCTTGAAAAGTCAAATTAATGACTTCAGATTTTATGCAGTTGAAAATAAAGAAGGATTGAAGGCTTTCCACTGAGTAATATGATGAGAGCAGCATTTACAGAAGACTAATATGGAATCAGCACTGCAGGTAGATGGTGAGCGGAGAGTCTGGAGTTAGGACCCCAGGGAGAGGTTACCGTTAGGTAAGGAGGGGATAGAGATGGAAATCACAAGCTGGTGCAAGCACTTTTAAGTTTAAAACTTGTCTTAAATTTTAAAGAAGCCATTTTCTTTAAAAAGGGGGAAGGAAGAGTCAGAGTTGGAGTACCCATTGGGCACTTAATTATATACTGTTGTATTTTTACTGTGCTAAGCTCTAAGCCCAAAGAATGTCAGTTCAATTAGGAGAAGACCCTGTGTTGTAAGGTAGGGGTTTAGTTTGGGTGACAGCAGGGCAGACAGGTGAGCAAAGGCTGGAACAGGGCTCCAGCGAGAAGAGAGCAGCACAGAGAGGAGACAGCAAAGGACTGCTTCTACCGTCAGAAGAAGTCCTGTTTTCTTTCCAGGAAGGCAGCATGGAACTAGGAAGCCAGGCTTCCGCTCCACTCTGGGAAAGGGACGCAGCGAGGCGGTCAGAGAGGACAGCAGACGCAGGACGAGAAACAGACAAGTCATGGAAAACATGTAAAAGCCCAGAATAGTGGAGGGTCCCTGAAGTCAAGGGAGAAGAGTGGTCCACCAAGGATGGGTGGTCGATACCATTAAATGATAAGTTAGGGGCCAAGAAAGGTAAAGACGAAGAAAGAAACTCCTCTGACTGATAGACAGCCATTTAGCTAAAGCATTGGCACAGAAGTCAGATCAGAGGGAGTTGGTGAAAGATTGGAGATAACAAGGGACGTCGGTTCGGGTTGAATTCTTTTCTAAAACGACACCAGATGGCCTGCACAACAACAAAGCTGACATTCAAGACTGTTTGAGAGCAGGGTGCCTGGGTGGCTCAGTCGGTTGAGCGTTCAACTTTGGCTCGGGTCATGATCTCACAGCTCATGAGTTTGAGCCCCGCATTGGGCTCTGTGCTGACAGCTCAGAGCCTGGAGCCTGTTTCAGGTTCCGTGTCTCCCTCTCTCTCTCTCTCTCTCTCTGCCCCTCCCCCATTCACACTCTGTCTCTCTCAAAAATAAATAAACATTAAAAAAAATTTTTTTTAAATGTTTGAGAGCTACCCTGATTTTACAGGAAGGTAGTAAACTCTGGAGGCAGGTAGTATGGACTCTAACTCAGTTTTGCCACAAGATTCCTCACCTCCCCAGTTCTTTATCACCTCACCTATTTAAAAAAAAATTTTAACATGTATTTATTTTCAAGAGACAGAGAGAGACAGAGTGCGAGTGGGGGAGGGGAAGAGAGAGAGGGAGACACAGAATCCGATGCAGGCTCCAGGCTCTGAGCTGTCAGCACAGAGCCTGATGTGGGGCTTGAACTCATGAACCATGAGATCACGACCTGAGCCGAAGTTGGATGCTTAACCGACTGAGCCACCCAGGTGCCCCATCATTTCATCTATTTAAAAACAAGTGAAGGAGCTCCTGGGTAGCTCAGTTGTTTAAGTGTCCAACTCTTGATTTCAGCTCAGGTCATGATCCCTGGATCATGGACTCACGCCCCGAATGGGTCCCTTGCTGAGCTTGGAGCCTGCTTGGGATACTCTCTCTCCTCTTTCTCTGCCCCTCCTCCACTCCCCCCAAAATAAATAAATAAGCTTTAAAAAAATGAAGAAAATCAAATAGTCATACCTATTTTGCAAGGCTATTTTGAAGATAAAGATAATGAATGCTGGAGTGTTCAGCACTGTGTCTGAAATGCAACTTAAAAACAAATTTATTCCCCCTCCCCAAGCTTGTGTAATTCCGGATGGGCATGCTGGCTGTGGAATCACCTTTCCTTAAAATATTAAAGATAATTGATTTACATAGAAATTATTATAGGTGTAAATTCATGTAGGGTGTTTTGGGTGTGGTCCTGCTAGGAGAACCGTCGATTGACCTTCTTCTCATTTGCTGAGTGTGATTTGATACTGTTATTAACACAACTAGCAATTTTCTGAATTTCTTCAAGTTATTTGGGAGAAAAATAGCAATATCAAAAACAAGAAGTTACCATCTAGCTTAAATATAAAATGTCCTCTCCTCCTATTCCTTTTTTTTTTTTTTTTTTTTTGAAGAAATTCTGTTCAGGTCTACTCTGGCTTTCCTTCTTAGGAAAGCAATGTCCCTGTACTGGCAACTTTTCCAGCTTTTACTAAACTGGCAGATCAAAGAACATTGGTTGGAATGTGGAGTCTTGGAGGTATCTTCATTAAAGCGACTCTCTGTGATAAATGGGGCATTTGATTCCTTGTAGAATGTTTCTTAGATATTATGATCAAATCACTTTTTAGAAAAGCTAATTTAATTCATTTCTGTAGGTAGATATACAAGTGAAAATGTGGTGATTCCATCATTCATTCATAATTATATTACTATTGCTTTTTTTATTAAAGTTTTTTTTAATGGTTATTTATTTTTGAGAGAGACAGAGACAGAGTGTGAGCAGGGGAGGGGCAGAGAGAGAGGGAGACACCGCATCCGAAGCAGGCTCCAGGCTCTGAGCTGTTAGCACAGAGCCCGACGCGGGGCCCGAACTCACAGACTGAGAGATCATGACCTGAGCTGAAGCCAGATGCCCGACTGACTGACCCACCCAGGCTCCCTATCACTCTTGCTTTTGAAAGGTTTGACTCGGGAAGTTACTAAGATAGCTGCAGTACATCGTGACGGTGTGTTTCACTGAACGTGTCTGTTGAAATTAACATCACATCCATTCCATAAAGAGTCACGTGGCATAATTATGTGCCAGGCATCCCACACCGTCGTTAAGGAGGGATAAAGTTAGGGTTCCTCGAGGAGCTGTCAGCAAAAAGGAGGAGACTGACACATAAGCATATAAATTATCATACAATGTGACAAAAACAATAGATACGAACCGCGAACAGAAGTAGAGAAGAAGGTATGATTGACGTCATTTTGGGGTTTGGGAAAGCCTTCCTCTGTGCGATGGCTGAGCTGAGTTTTGGAGGAATATCACAGAGGAGCACTTCCTGTTCAACCTAATCTGCCCATTTGAACAGCCAGTATTTCATAGTGCTTCCTTGACCATCTGAAGTTGAGTTCATGTACGCTATAGCTTACCCATATCCATAGCTTCAGAAACTTAATATTAACATACTAAATGCAATGAAAAAGGAGGAATAAAAGGAAAGTATATAAAATAGGGCACACTTAAATATGTAAATGCTGATACAACTACCTTATGTCACATGATAAAGTCGTCAAGATTCTTCTATGTGGCATCATGGCAAATGCAAAAGCATAAATCTAAACTAATATGGGGGGGGGCTTGTATTTGCAACTAAGTGCCGTTAATATCACCATCTGCAATATGAATTTCCAAGAAAGTGGAAAAACTCAAAAAAAATAGTTCCAAATAAAACAAAGTAGAGTCCTCCTTCCACCGACACAGTAATTGCATTATGCAAAATGTTTTTGTGTTTATATAGAGAACGGAGTTAGGTTCCAGGGTCACACAATAATGAACAGTTTTGTTACAGAAATGTCTGGCAGAACATGGAAAAGTTATGTGGGACAGAATCAGTCTTCACTTTGCAAAGCTGTCCCGTGAATTGCAGCATGAGATTCTGCAAGGTGGCTTCTAAACACTGAATGCCAGTCATAGCCCCAAATTATTGTGATGACCCCCAAAACAAGACACTTTTGCAAAAAAAAATGCTCTCTGGGAGATACTACAGCCCCCACTGAGAACCTCTGCCTTAACCCACTGGGCTTAACCATTCAGTCTGTGGTCAGACAGTGTGGGGAGATCTGTACTCTATCAAGGCATCAGGTTCCAATAAATGTTTATTTGAGTACCTACCACATTCCAGACACTGCTCTAAGCACTGGAAAAAACACAAATATATATGTATATTCAATGTATGGATCTCTCTAATTAGTTAGCATCAGTCAGTAAATTGAACATATGGAAAGTGCCTTAGACATCCTCATATACATAGGATCTGGCACACGGTATGTAGAATTAAAACGCTGGTACGAATGTGGTATCCATTATAATAACATTTTAACTTGTTTACCAGAAAAGGTACATTACCTAAAACTTGGCAAATCTGCTGTGTCCTAAAATGGGAGGGATCAGATTATCCATCTAAATTTACCAAATTCACACGTAAGTGGGAGAAACAGTGCCACCTAGTGGTAAATTTATTTTCTGTTTATTTTAAATTATTTCTATCTTACATATTCCCAGCATTTTCGAATAATGTCTGTGGTCACGGCTATTCTGAAGTTTATAGCACATCATAGTTGTGTTATAAATTCAATGTTTGGCTATACACACTCATACTTGTTTTGGAAATACCGTGAAGATTATTCAGCTGGAGAAATCTGTTTTCTGGTAACACACCTGAAGAGAATTCAGGCATCCACTATTTGGACAGGTGTCTGTTGAAGAAGGTTCCTCAAGGCTGGGAGTTGTTCTGGCTGCTGGCGACACCGCAGTGTATGATCAGTCTTCCGACCCACGGGACTTATGTTCTTTTGTTTTATTTTTTTTAATTTTTTTAAATGTTTATTTCTGAGAGAGAGAGAGAGAGAGAGACAGAGTGAGAGCTGGAGAAGGGCAGAGAGAGAGGGAAACACAGAATGTGAAGCAGGTTCCAGGCTCCGAGCTGTCGGCACAGAGCCTGACGTGGAGCTCGAACCCACAAACTGGGAGATCGTGACCTGAGCCAAAATTGGATGCTTAACTGACTGAGTCACCCAGGCGCCCTGGGACTTATGTTCTTATTGGAAGAGAGACCAGGAAAAGTAAATAAGCAACAAATAAGCTGCCTTTTGAATAGGAAGATGTTGGGGGCCAGGCAACATTAGATGGGCTGGGTCTGTCTGAGGAGATGACATTTGAGCTGAGACCATATGACAAGGGGGGGGGGGGGTGCCCAATTCCGGAGCTTACAGAGCTTACAGCCTTACAGAGACCCTCCTGGCAGGAGAAGGTATGGGAATAGGGCAGGGAGTGGGGCCCTGGAACAAGCAACCGGCCACTCCAGGTAGGGGCTTGCAGACCCCCATAAAGACGTGGGCTTTCGTGTCAGGTGCAGTGGGGACCCACTGGAGCATTTAAGGCTGAGCAGGAGTGTAATCTGGTTTAAGTCTGCAAACACTCAGCCGTCAGCTTTGCAGACGGTACTGTGGCTGCTTGCTGGAAACGGATCTCTTAGGAAGATGTTACCATAACCAAGGTGGAGGACGATGATGGTCATAACGGGGAGGAGCCCTCTGGGGTGGATGTTGAAGGTAGAGTGGAAGCTATGTGGGGCAGGAGGGGTGAGAGAAAGGAATCAAGGATGACTAAAGTCTCAGGCCTGAGCAGATTAGTGATATCAAGAAGACGGGGAGGATAGGTTTGGGAGGGGTGTGTAGTGGAGAGAGGAATCAAAGCATTACTCATTTATTAGACACTTACTGGGTGCCTTTTATGTGCCAGACACTTCTAAAAACTAGGGACAGGGGCGCCTGGGTGGCTCAGTCAGTTAAGTATCTGACTTCGGCTCAGGTCATGATCTTACAGTTAGTGAGTTCGAGCTCCCTGTCTCCCTCTCTCTGTCTCTCTCTGCCTCTCCCCCACTGGCTCATGCTCTCTCTCTCAAAATAAATAAAATAAACTTTAAAAACTAGGGACATGGCAGGGCACAGAACAGACAGCAACCTGTGCTTTCGTGAACCTGCATTGTCTTCAGAGTGGAAGACAATTACTAAGTGATATATGTAGTATGTAAAGATAATGCGCGCTCTAAATGAAGAATCAAACAGGAAGTAAGAAAGGGAATTCGGGGAGAGTTGACATTTTAAGTAGGGTGGTCAGGGAAGGCCTGAGTGCGTCAGTGATACTCGAGTAAAGACGTGAAGGAATGAAGGAGAGCAAACCGTATGGGTGTATAGGAGAAGAATGTTCCAGCAGAGGGAACAACAAACTCAACACCCATGAAGCAGCAGTGTGCTGCAGAGAGAATGACGTGGGGACAGTAAGGCGGCAGGGGTGGTGTGGACAGCAGATTCTCTCAGGCCTTAAAGGCCACTGTGTTGGCTTTGGCTTTTATAGTGAGTGACTGGGGAGCAGCTAGGAGAGGTTTTAGCAGTGCCCCGGGCTGACTTAACATTTTAACTGTATCCTCTGGGGGATGCCTGGCTGGCTCAGTCGGACTCTTGATCCGTGAGACTCTTGATCTCGAGGTTGTGAGTTGGAGCCCCACATTGGGTGTAGCGATTACTTAAATGAATAAGCCAATTTAAAAAATATAAATACATACATACATACGTACAGAACTGAATCCTCTGGCTCACATACTGAGGACAGGCTAGGGAGGGACAAGAGTGGAACCAGGGAGCCCCACACGGAAGCCACATTGAGAACCCACGCATGCGATTTCAGGGGCTTGCACCGGAGTAGAAGAGAGAGCAACGCAGGGCAAGACAGTGAGGCATTTGCTGGCTCTAATGACATGATAGTTTTGAATCAGGTATTACCTTTGCAGTGAGGAAAGATTTCTAGGCATCATACGAGGTTTTTACTGAAGATCATTATAATTGCACCGACTCATTAGCAACTGTCCTTAAGCTAAAACTAGCTCTAACAACATCAGTGTAAGATTCTTAATCATGACCTGTTGTGACTCCGCATCCATTTCAGTGTAAAGCTTGCAGCTTCTTGGGGAGTAATGGATAACTAATGAACTATTTTTCTTTTCAGTTGTATGATGGGGATAGTGAAAATGCCAACTTGGCTGGAATGTTTTGTGGTTCCACTGTACCTGCTCCCTTTATCTCTTCTGGCAATTTCCTGACGGTTCAATTTGTCAGTGACGTAACTGTAGAACGACAAGGATTTAATGCTACGTATACCATTGTGGACAGTGAGTAGACTGAGACATTTTTAACTGCTATGAAACATATGTATATTTATGCACTAAAAATAATGCCATGCCTATATGCAAACACAACGTTAATTACCAAACTCAATGTTCATTACCAAACTCAGTGTTAATTCCTATGTAAACCCCATGTCAGTTTCTAAACACCATGGTAATCACTCTGTGTTTCATCGGTCATACGCATTTGGTATAATTCTTAGTCAAGAATATCCTAACTTCTCTATAGAATGATGTAAACAGAGTTCTTTGGACTGGAAGGATAAGGAAGAGTGAATTTTAAATATTGTGTGTATGAAGAGACATGAGTAAAACTTGTCTTACAAGTTTTTCTTTTTTTCCCCAGTGCCTTGTGGTGGAACATATAACGCAACTTGGACCCCCCAGAGTATTTCGTCACCCAATTCATCAGACCCAGAAATCCCATTTTCCACGTGTACTTGGGTCCTCGAAGCCCCTCCACATCAGCAGGTCAAGATCACTGTGTGGGCGTTGCAACTGCACCCACGAGACTGTGACCAGAACTACTTAGAGTTTCAGGACTCACCTGAGGTAATAATTATAGGATGCAGGACAGTGACATCTAGTGGCCTTTTCACCAGTATTTACGAAACACATGAAGTAATGAGGGCATAATTAAATTCCCAAACTCACATATACAAAATATACAAAACCATATACAAACCCCTCTATTTTTGCCATATACAAAACCCTCTATTTAGGTGTTAAGAAACTTGCACTTGGTCTTGTAGGTGAGGAGCTGTCAAACTGCCATGTGCACAAGAAACATCTGGGTGTCTAGATAAAAGTGCATGCCCCAGGGCTCCCCACCTCCCGCTCAGATACCGTTTTCCCTACACAGTGCCCAGGAACCTAAATTTTCGATGCACATCTTCAGTATTCTGCCATTAGTGCTCCAAGGGCCACGCCCAGAGAAACATTTGTGCAGGAAGGGGATCTGTGTGTATGACAAACTGAAGGGGTCCATGCGGAACACAGGGAAATCAGTTACGAGGCCGTTTGGCACCAGTCCTTTGGGACTATATTCATGGTAATATGAGAGGGAAAAAAAGGAAAAGCTGTTTTAGTTAGAGAGAGAGAGAGAGAAAGAGAGAATTGCCCAGATGCCAAGACATTGAGAAGACAGTTGGACATAGATGCATGAATATTCACAGAAGGCCTGAAGATTTGGGTGTCATCATTATATGGATCAGTAGCTACAATAATGCGAGTAATGAGATTATTCAGGGAGCATCTGTAAAGTGAGAAGGCATGACCAGATACCTGGGGAGAACCCCCCGGAATACCTGAATTATCTTTTAGCAGTTTGAGAAGCAGCTAATTCACCCCAGCTCGTTCCCAGAGTGTCATATTCAACCCCCCGATGGCTGGCAGTTGCAGAGAATCCAATCTATCACTTCCTGAGTCTTCAGGGTCTCCTCGCTATAAATCCAGGGCCCCCTCGTTTACGTATGGATCTTGGTGGGTATAGAAAAATCCAGTCTGGCTGACTCCAATTGGAGAGATCTGAGAAGAGCTGACTTCTGATCAGATACCGTATTTGCTGAATTTTCAGAAGGCAGACAGTGAGACACAGCCTAGGCTCCCACCATGGTCCGCATGCAAGGTTACCATCACTCCCCTGGTAGTGGTTTTCAGAACAAGACTCCTATTCCCTGGTGGTAGCCTTCCTAGAGGGTCTTCAAGCCAAGTGGAACAAGGCCCTTTGGTTAAAGCTCTCAGTTTCCCATTGTTTCCTGAAGCTGAGACAATGGGGATCGGAGCAGACCACCACCTGGGTGCAGAAAGCCTACTTCCAGTGCACAGGTCAGCTCTGGATCATAACCGCAGCTGGACTGGCTTTGAATAAGACCCCGTATTTGTCATGAATGAAGGATGTCCTTTGACTGAAGGAATAAAGGAAAGAACAAAGGGTTTCAGCGTGAGTAGATTGGGAGGAGAGGTAGGAAAGTGACTGATAACTAGGAGAAACTGGAACTCTCACCACGTCTGAGAGTGGCAAGACATTGGACATTCACGCAAGAATCGTGTGGCAAAGGCACCACGGCCGGCTCTGGCAGGGGCTGCCATGGAGGGTGGAGAGAAAGGCGCTGGTGTGGAGGAATGCAGATTACAGTGCTCAGTGGATCGTCTGGAAAGACACTGAAACCTCCATGAGTTGAGAAAGGAAGAAGGGTGCAGAGGATGGCCAAGAGCTGAGACACCCCAAGTCTTTAATGAGGGAAAGACGCCAGAGGGAAAGTGGCTATGGTGAGAAGGGTCAGAGGAGCCTTTGGCCAGAGGTGGAGACCCTCAGGGGAGAGCTGGATCTGGTCCGGGGATAGATGCAGCCTGGAGAACCCCCCCCCCCCACCACCATCCCAGCCCCCCACCACTAGTCCTACTCAAGGAAGGGTGGAGGATGGGGAAAGAATGGCCTCCTGCAGCCCCCTGGTGGAGGCTTGGAGACCCAAGCTTCACTCAGGGCCACAAAGTGGAAATGGATGGATGTATACAGGGGGCAGCTATCACTGCAGTGAGAGTTCAGAGGAGGCAGCGGGCAAGGTTAGGGAAGGACCAGCAGCAGGAGACAGTGCAGGGGAGAAACATACATCAGCAACAAGAGCTTCTGAGCAGGAGTGGGAAGCGGGCCTGTCAGTAGGCGCCCAAAAGTTAGAGGCCACAAATGTCTCAACTTCGGTGCCAGTGGCTTTTATGGAAGGATGGGTAGGCGCTGGACCCTATTACCCTACTATCCGGAGAGGCAAGGAGGGCTGCCCGGGTTTTACAAGGGGGAAATGGGGACCTCATTGCAGGCAGGGACTGCCTCCTGGGATTCACAGTGCGGCCAGAGTGTGGTTGGATGAGCTCAGGGGTGGTGAGCTGGGAGCTAAGGGGAGGAGCACTGGGTGGGTCTTTTTTTTTCTTTAATTTTTGCTTATTTTTGAGAGAGAGTGGGGTGGGGGGAGGGAGAGAGAGAGCTGGGGAGGGGCAGAGAGAGAGGGAGACATAGAATCTGAAGCAGGCTCCCAGCTCTGATCTCCACGTGGGGCTCAAACCCGTGAACCGTGAGATCATGACCCCAGCTGAAGTCAGAGGCTTAACCGACTGAGCCACCCAGGTGCCCCTGGGTTGCTCTCAACGGAGTTCCGGACTATGGGAAAACCCCAGCTCAACTGTGTTGAGCTCAGTCAGCCTGGGTGTGTGCAGAGCCACAGCACAGGCCTTTGGCTGTGAGGCTGCATGAGGGAGAAAGGGTCTTGTCCTTCGTGTCTGTCTCCTGGTTTCAGCAAAAGCTTGGCCTCCCCCTAGCACCCCTCGGGGAGTGTGAGACTTTTGTGGATTCCAAGACCAGCATGAGCCTGGGTGAAGCAGGATTGGAACACTGTAACTAGTTTCTGTGGGTGAATATTGAGGCCACCCTTTAATGTGCATTCGATTTAAGGTCTATTCTCTTTTGAAACTCAATCTAGTGTGATTTGGCTTTCATTTCATTTCAGAGAGATGGAAATCCAGGAATTCAGTTCTGTGGCAGAAATGCTTCGGCTATACCGACGTTCTATTCTTCTGCGAGTACGGCAATTGTCGTTTTCAAATCCGAAGTTCTCGACAGAAACTCCAGAGTGGGTTTCACGTATCAGATTGCAGGTGAGCCGTGGAACTTTGTCTGTTATTCAGAAAACCTGCCACCATCCCAATTCCTGCTAGAATGGACTCCTGTAAGCAAATTTGGGTCTGTTACCACAAACCATGTCCACAACAAGGTAAGAAATTGTAACTAGAAGCCAGGCCCACGTCCACAGGTGACTAAAGCTGGTTTCTGAGGAGGTAAAGTGAAAATAACACTAATTAAAATGTTTAGAATGCCAGCATATTTTTCAAATCCATGTAGTTAATTTAATTTAAATGTACACCAGTTATTTTATTAATTATCCACTTGGCCACAAATAGAAATCACTGTGTCTTACGAAATTATTTTGTAAAAAAAAAACAAACCAAAAAACAACAAATCTTGAAAGGGCTATTTGACTACAGTAACAATTGAGAAGTTTATTTATTTCCAGGAGAAATTATTTGATGTTCATTTCAAGCTTGATTAAAACTACAGCTGCTTTTGATTACAACAAACACATAGTGGGGCACCTGGGTGGCTCAGTCGGTTAAGTGTCTGACCCTTGATCTCAGCTCAGGTCTTGATCTCAGGGTCATGAGTTCAAGCCCCATGTTGGGCTCCAAACTGGGCGGGAACCGGCCTAAAAACAAACCACAAACAAATAGAAAAGCTTTTGGTGGTTTCACCCAAAATGGTAAGGATGAACAATTTACCGATTCTATCAGAATGAGTAACTTATCAAAGGATATAAATAGAAATCTTCATACAAAAGTCAGTCATGGTTGCAGAGTCTTTGTGCCTAAAAAAAGGCCTAAACGTCAACCAACTCCACTTAAATGTGATCAGAAGAGAACAGAGAATTCTAGAAAGTTCATCCTCAAAGGAGAATGCTCATATTTCATATTTCTCATGGGGGCGTTTTACGTTAACGAGACACCACATTGCATCCGCGCTATTTGCCGTTACCTCACTTCCTATGGCCCCAGTTATCCCAAAGGTGAGAGGGTTGAAATAGCTTTTTTTTCTAAAGTGTGTTCAAATGTAATAATCTTGAATTCTGTCAGGTTGAAAGAACACTAAAAGTTGGGATGCCTACATTAATTGCGATTTTTTTTTTTTCTCTAAGGTTGCAACAGAGAGTATAACAAGGCATTTGGCAATCTCAAGAGTCCGGGATGGCCAGATAATTATAACAATAACATGGATTGCACTGTTACTCTCACGGCCCCTCAGAACCACACCATTTCCCTCTTTTTTCATTCATTTGGCATCGAGGACTCAAGTGAATGCACGCACGATTTCTTGGAGGTAATGTACATTTGATCGCATCTAAAGAACTATTTAAAAGATGGATCACTGAAGATTTTTCACCTCTTTCTCTGCTACTTCTAATCTTGGATCCCTTACTTGTTCATGATTATTCATTATTCTTCCATCCCATAAATATTTACCAAGCATCCTTCTAGGTATAGGCACCGGGAATCCAGTAGGGAACAAGACATAGGCAGGGCCCCCGAGGCTCAGAGTCCATGGGAAAGACAGATAGGAAAGAGTCAATTCCCTCACACCTGGAAAGGACTAACAGCATCAGCACGGTCAGCAGACCTAATGCAGTTTGGGGAAGAGAAGCTTCCGGGTGGAGAGAGGCGATGTGTGGGTTTAGAGAGAACCGGCAAGGACCTGGAGGAAGCAGAGCCATGTTCCTGGGGCCGGGGGCTGGCACTTTTGTGATTCTTCAGCAGTACCATGCAAACGCCCTCTGCATTCCTTCTGCCCTGCACCACCTACACTCAGTGAGAAGACCCATTACATTGCTGTTCACAGGAAGATGAGCCCATTACCAGCACAGACAGTGCGTGGAGCACAGCGCCTATATTTTACCATGAAAACCCCAGAGCTCACGCGGGTGTTCTTTGCACACTCTTTTGGAAATGTATTCACTCTTAGGGAGCAGACTAAGGTGAAACCTGAGGCTTGTATATACAAAATGCTGAATTCCTCCATGAAATGAATTTGAATCTAAATCATACCTGAAGTTGCTCTAAATGGGCTTTGTTTCATGTAAACAAGAGTCTTCTGTAAGGTTTCCAAGCAGTTTATTTGCTCCTCTACAGCTGTTAAGGAGTTTATTATTCTGGGAAGCTCTCCCCTATAGAATTAATCCAAATCTTTTGTTAATGAACATTCTGTTTTTCTTTGAGAGAGAGAGAGAGAGAGAGCAAGAGCAGGGGAGAGGCGCAGAGAGAAAGAGAATGTTAAGCAGGTTCCACGCTCAGTGTGCAGCTCCACACAGGGCTCGATCCCACTATCCTGGGATCATGACCTGACCCGAAATCAAGCGTCCGATGCTCAACCAACTGAGCCACATAGGTGCCCCTTGCTAATGAATATTCTGCATCTATAGTGTAGCAAGTGCTGGAAGGAAGCCTGGGCCTTTATCATGGCAAATATCCTTGTCATGGTAGGAAATGAGGAGGAGATGAATGTAGCAGGGAGGAAATGAGAGTACTGCAGTATTGTTTGCATCAATCAGGGCATTAAACGCAGACCTTTGTGCCTCACCCACTTCTGTGAAGTGTGAGGCAGAAGCCAGAGGAGGGGATACAGAGAAAGGACAGAATAATCCCGTCCGTTCAGAGTCACAGTGCAGCTACCCTGGGTCCACCTCAAGCCTGAGCTGACCGTCAGTGACTGGAGTTAACAGTTGCCATTTTCCTCTGGATGCTGGGACGTGCAGGCTAGCTCTCCAGCACCAGAGGTGGGAACTACTCCTCCTGGCTGCCCTTCCTATCCCATGGAAGTTGGTTTGAAACTTCCTGTCCAGTAAGCAAAGACAGGAAACTGCAAGTGTGGCCTGTAAAGTGTAGCCAAGTCTGGTTTTTGATGGCAAGACCGTAGCAGGGCTTATCGGCAGCCGTAACAGCAAACCTCCCCATCCCATTGACGTTAACCACGGCAGGAACAGAAACTTCCTGGTGAGGATTCGGACCATGTTACTACCACACAAAAGCCAAGCTCTGGACCACATATGGAATCTGCGTTTGTTTTTAGTGCCTTCATCCCCCCTTTTCAGGATCGTCTGCAGGCTCAAGGATGTCTCTTGCTCTCATTGTCCCATCCCCCCTCTACAGAGATAAATGAATAGGATGCTAGTGGGACTTGAGATCGAACTTAAGCTCTCAGAGCACAGCCTTCTCAAACAGGGCCCAGAGGAAAGAGACCCAAAGGGAAGAATAGAGTGGTAGGGGTGCCTGGGTGGCTCAGTCGGCTGGGTGTTTGACTTCAGCTCAGGTCATGGCCTCACGGTTCCTGAGTTGGAGCCCCGCGTTGGGCTCTCTACTCTCAGTGCAGAGCTCACTTTAGATCCTCTGTCCTCCTCTCTGTCTGCCCCTCTCCCGCTGTGCTTTCAAAAATAAATAAACATAAAAAAAAAAAAAAGAATAGAGTGGTAGCAGGTCTGACCTTCCAGCATTCTTGAATATGGCAGCCTTCTCTGAATGCAGGTAGTTCACTGGCTATGCCAACTATGGCAAGGCCACTTAGCAGCATAATCCAAAAAGGACAAAAAGGCACTGTTTTCTCCCACTGGCTACTGCATAGACCTAAAAAGAATCTCGGTTTAGATCAACACGAAGACTAACCATTGTGCCTCTTATGACTTAAGACAGCCAGCAATTAGCCAAATGCTAAACTGTGAAATTATAAAGGCAACGGAGGAACTTCCAAGAATTTTGAATACATATGTCAGTAAAATCTCCACTCATACATGTTGAGCTGGTTCCAGCTCTCCATTGCCTGGGTAACATTTCCTTAATACTCCTCAAGAGTCTTCCTCCAAATAGGGAGGCTGTGAATGTGCAGAAGGAACACTGGGAACAGAAGGTAGTCAAGTTCACTGTGGTTACCCATTCTCACACACTGACTCATTGCCATTTTTTATATGCCTCTCCTCCAAGCAGTGAATCTAAAAAAAACAAAAAACTATTCAGCTTCAGAATGTTTTTAAAATTACCTAATAGTCAAGTTTTATAAATTTATTGAGTTGTGTCCTTTTCCTATACAGAAATTCCTTTGGTTTTGGACTTTATTATACATCCTACATTGATTTTTTTTTCATAGCCCCTTCATAGCCAAGCAATTTTCAAAGGGAAAAAAGCATACACACAGTATAATGAATAAACTAAAATAGAAGCGACTGGAAATGGAGCAGGCAATATCCCCCTCCCATCTTTTTGAAATTTCACAGATATTTCTGAATTCAAATGCAAATGGTTTTTGATCTACAAACTGGATGTTTCTCTCCTTTGCAAGAGAACGTGACTTCTGGGTGTATGTTCAGAAAACTCTTCATTCTTAAGTACACAAAAAGACAAAGCTTTTCCAAAAGAGGTTGTCATTCAGATGGTCTCATGTCTCAGTGGATGGCAACGGAAAGTCAGAGAAGGAAGAATAAAATGCTTAAGTATAATAATTAATGGCTCATTTTTCAAGGTAAGAAACGGCAGTGACAGCAGCTCGCCCTTACTGGGCACATACTGTGGAACCCTGCAGCCAAATCCTATCTTTTCTCAAAACAATGAACTGTACCTACGGTTTAAGAGTGATGGTGCAACTTCCGGTCTTGGGTATGAAATTGTCTGGACCTCATCACCCTCTGGTAAGACACTTGCACTTTGTAAGGGAAATTGATGCAAGTGAGGAAAAACTTGGGGGGGGGGGTGGTGTCTCATAAAAAAGGACAATTAAAAGTGACCTTACCTCTTAGCCATCTGTATACTGTATTGTTTTCCAATAAATATAGAGATTTTTGTTAACAATGACAGTACAGATATCCTTTTCAATTCTACTCTCACTCATTATTTCTACATTACATGTTTCTTGTAATATGAAGAGATATAAAGAGTAGATATATGAATATACATACATATAAAGCATAGATATGATATACATTTTTAAATTCCTTTATAAATTCTGATTTTGCCATATTTTTAACTTTCGGTTTGATCATCAAGGTAGTTCTCTGAGAATTAAAAAAAAATGTGTACCTAAAGCCAAATTACTTACACATACTTGGGTGTAAGTAAACAGCTGTGCCTTTGATAGCACCAGTCATTTTTCAGCAGTCCCGGGGGTGAAAGTGCATTTTTTCAGGGAAGTCAAGTAACTTCCTGCACGTTTGGTTGGTTGGTTATCAAGTAACTGGAGGAAATTTAAGTCATGTTAATATATTTCACTCAAGAGAGGAGGAATATCTTTATGAGAAGTCCCGTTGAGGTATTTCAAAATATCTAAAAATTTCCAGGTAAGGATGATAAAAATGACTTAAATATACTGAGGGACAAGAAATAACTTAAATCTTGGCAGCTAAAGATGCTTACAGATGATCTCCGATGCCCTGATTTTGCAGTGGAGGAAATAAAAATGAGGTTAATGAGTTTTCCAGAATGCACAGCAAGATTTTGGCAAAAGCAAGACCAAACCTCCAGGGGTTAGACACCCAGCCCAGCGCCATTTAATCTTACCATGAGGTTTCTTTCTGTTCAGTGGGATATCTGGGTGCCCAGGGTATCTGGCCTAAATAATGACAGCATTTGCAAATTAACACCAATACTTACAGGGCTCTGTTTTTGAGTATGTCAATCTCAGTACTGTCAGTTATAAGCCCAGGAAAGTCATTTTACAATTAAATAATTATTGTCAAAACCTACAAGGATACAGTCTTTCGGGTCAGCCCTGGAATTCCACTTTTAATTTTACTTCACTCCCGTCATTATCATCAACTTGCTGCATATGGAGAGCCCCACGCCATCAAAAGTACACAACAACTTGAATTACTCTCGCCTACAGCTATTTTATCAAGTTCTTTGTTTTCCCAACCCACTGTTTTCAAAGAAAGGACTCAGAGGAAGCGGTCCCAAGTCATGATATACAGGGAACAGAATACATGGTAGGGGTGGGGGAAGGTGGGATGAGGTGGTGTTGAGGCAGTGGGAGGGATATAGCCCACAGAAGGAACTGGAAAGGGCTTTCTGCCACCTCTGTTCTTGCAGAGTGTCTCAGCACCTTGAGAAAATAGCAACCGTCTTCCTGCCTCACAAGGAGATGGTTTCCACTTTGTTGAATATAACGGCCTGTGTTGGTTTCCTTGTAGGCTGTGGTGGAACTCTTTACGGACACAGTGGCTCCTTCACCAGCCCTGGCTACCCGGGAACTTACCCAAACAACACTCACTGTGAATGGACCATCATTGCTCCTGCTGGCAGACCTGTCACGGTCAGCTTTTACTTTGTCAGCATTGATGATCCCGGAGACTGTGTCCAGAACTATCTCATACTCTACAATGGACCGGATGCTAATTCTCCAGCCTCTGGACCATATTGTGGGGCAGTGAGTAAAACAAACATTTTAAAATTCCCATTTATTTTTGGGGCGCCTGGGTGGCGCAGTCGGTTAAGCGTCCGACTTCAGCCAGGTCACGATCTCACGGTCCGTGAGTTCGAGCCCCGCGTCAGGCTCTGGGCTGATGGCTCAGAGCCTGGAGCCTGTTTCCGATTCTGTGTCTCCCTCTCTCTCTGTCCCTCCCCCGTTCATGCTCTGTCTCTCTCTGTCCCAAAAAATAAAATAAACGTTGAAAAAAAAATAAATAAAAAAAAATAAAATTCCCATTTATTATTTTTAAATGATAACTTACTGTACACTTTTAAAGGCAGACACATGCAAAGTACAAAGCACAAGCCTTTTGCAAATTTCAGCAGTTTCCAGATTTTCCTTTCTGTTTGGGGAGCACGAGTGCCACCTAGTGGGCACTGCGTTAAATTAATAGTAATAGTTCCCAGACTCCACTGCATCAGAATCGCTTTGGGCCGCCACGTAGGGGTCCAGACTTCCAGTGCCCGCTCCCATCCACTGAACCAGAATTTCTAGGACAGGGGCTGTTGTACGTTGTTTTTTAAAAGCTCCATACATGATTTCAATGCACTTCCCAGGGTTGAATACCCATATTGTTTTCTCCGTGAATACAACTACAGACCATTTGAACACCTGACTCCATTTTATCTACTTCTTGTTGAAAATCGTAGGAATTATTTGAAGAAATAAATAGAGATATTGAAAATGGGTCTAGTAACTAGTAGTTGTTCTTGTAAAGTTCTGGTGTGATAGATCTCCCTTAAACGTCAAGATAGGATTCTGACAGGGACTCAATTTTGCTTGCGTCTGTCCTCGCCACCTTCTCGTTTTATGTGAAAGTAGATACGGAACTTTCCAGTAAGGGAAATGTGACCACAGTAGAGAGAATATCAGTTCTTACCGTTCTGCTCTTTATTTATCAGCCTTGCTAGTTAATAAGGCAGTGAACTACAGCAGCTAAAAATCTAAAGAGTTGTTTGGTTTTCCTAAATTGAGATGCAATTGATATATAACGTATTAGATTCAGGTGTATGACATGAATTTTGTGTGTGTGTGTGTGTGACCAGAACTTTTAAGCTCTACTCTCTTAGCAACGTTCAAATAGACACTACATTCCCAGGGCTTACTTATAACTGGGAGTTTGTACCTTTTGACAACCTTCACCCATTTCACCAATCTCCCACCTCCCACCTCTAGCAACCACCGGTTTGTTCTCTATATCTGAGAATTTGGTTTTTTGTTTTCGTTTCATTTCGTTTTTTTAGATTCCACAAATAAGTGAGATCATGTAGTATTTACCTTTCTCTGTTTCTAATTTATTTCACTTAGTATAATGACCTCAAGGACCTTCCGTGTTGTCACAAACAGCAGGATTCCCTTCAATTTGTGGCTGGATAATACTCCCTTATCATGTTATAAATATACAAATATATAATATTATAAATATAGATCCTATATATTATCCATTCGTCCATTGATGGACAGTTAAATTGCTTCCACATCTTGGCTATCATAAATAATGCTGTGATGAACACAGGGGTGCAGATATCTTTTCAAGTTGGTGTTTTTGGTTTTTTCTGGATAAATTCCCAGAAGTAGAATTGCTGGGTCACATGGTAGTCCTGTTTTTAATTTTTTGAGGAATCTCCATACTGCCTTCCACAGTGGCCACACCAATTTGCATTCCCACCAACAGTGCACGAGGGTTCCCTTTTCTCCACGTCCTTGCCAACGCTTGTTATTTCGTGTCTTTTTTATGATAGGCATTCTAACAGGTATGAAGGGATATCTCATTGTGGTTTTGATTTGCATTTTTCTGATGATTAGTGATTTTGAGCATCTTTTCACGTACTTGTTGGCCATCTGTATTCTTTGGAAAAATGACTATTCAGGTCCTATGTCCATTTTTTAAATCGGATTGTTTTTGCTACTGAGTTGAGTTCTTTATATATTTTGATTGTTTTTTTTTTAATTTTTTTTTAATGTTTATTTATTTTTGAGACAGAGAGAGACAGAGCATGAATGGGGGAGGGTCAGAGAGAGGGAGACACAGAATCTGAAACAGGCTCCGGGCTCTGAGCTGTCAGCACAGGGGCCCGATGCGGGGCTCGAACTCACGGACCGCAAGATCGTGACCTGAGCCAAAGTCGGCGCTCAACCAACTGAGCCACCCAGGCGCCCCAATTTTGATTGTTTTTTAATTCTTTATGTATTTTGGATGTTAACCCCTTATCAGATACATAATTTGCAAATATTTTCTCTCATTCAGTAGATTGCCTTTTTGTTGATGGCTTCCTTTGCAGTGCAGAAGCTTTTTAGTTCCATGTAGATCCTTTTGTTTATATTTGCTTTTGTTGCCTTTGCTTTTGGTATCACATCCAAAAAATCATTGCCAAAAACCGATGTCAAGAAGCTTAGTGCTTATGTGTTCTTCTAGGAGTTTCATGGTTTCTGGTCTTTAATTCATTTGGAGTTGATTTTTATGTGTGGTGTAGTTTCGTTCTATTATATGCGAATATCCATGTTTCACGGCGCCATTTATTGAAGACAGAAAGGTTATGAAAATAAACCCTAAAAGGAAACTGCAGATGTTAACAGGGGAGAGTCGTACACTTTACTGATATGATTGTTTTAGTTGGAAGAATAAGTATGTGTTTCCGTCAGAAAAATTAAAATTTTAGTACGAAGTTGGATTGGAAATTCAACTTTTATGACAATTTTATTGAGGTATAATTCACGTACCATAGAATCCACCTACTTAAAGTGTACATTCAATTGTTTTTAGTAGATTTAGAGTTATGTAGTTCAGAGTTGTCACCACAAACAATTTTAGAACATTTCCTTTCTCCCAAAAGAAACCCTGTATCCACTACCAATTAATCTCCATTTCCCTTTGATCCTCACCTCCCACCACCAATATTCTTTTCTGAGGTATCCATATTAATTCTTAGCAAGATTCCTTCTAGAAAAATATGCAGGTTTATGTAAATTCAACAAAATTTCTTTATGTAGTACTTTCTTCCTAGGCTAACGTTTCCAGAAAGATGCTCAAATGTGCAAAATGTGTAATTGGTTACTTTTTTTTTTTTTTTTCCAATTTTAGGACACGAACATAGCTCCCTTTGTGGCCTCCTCACATCGGGTCTTCGTAAAATTTCATGCAGAGTATGCACTGCGGCCATCAGCCATCCGGTTAACTTGGGACAGCTAACTATGTAACACGGTGTGTCGGCTGTACTGCAGGGGCCCTCGGGCATGAGCACATGTCTGCCATCCTGATGCAGGATTCTGCCTCTGCCACTGGGAATAATCTGAATTTTGTTTTCACCAACGTGTGTGTGGAATCAATATGCATACATTATATTTTTGTTTTAATATAGAATGTAGCTTCATTAGCCTTGGCTGTGCTTGTCACCCTTCCTTCTAACACTTTGAGCCGAAAAGTTCCTAAGATCCCTTAAAAAGTTGGAAATGATTATAGCAAATGTGATGGAAACTGTCAAAAGTTAATGATAAAACAGGAGTATGATTTTCGCTGTGAATGTCAAATGAGGGGTAATAAACAGTAATGAATTGTACGTGATGACGCTGCACTCATTTTTAATTCATTAGCATTTAGTCCTTCACTAGCAGGTGTAGGTTTTCAAGTTGAATTTTTACATGTGGATGAAGTACGCAGATCCTTCAGAATACGAACTATGGAGCCATGCTGCCTGCATTGACTGTTAGCCCTCCTTGCTGAAGCTTCCTTAACTTCTCTGAGCTTTCATTTACCTATGTCCCACCATTGTCCATTTCTAGCTTACCAGCACTGAATGTAAAGTCCTACATAGCTTAACAACGCTTTTGTAAAGTTTTCTGCTGCCTTTAACCAAACATGTTATGCTAAATATGCAAAGTTAAGTCTTCCTAACAACATGGGACAAAGTGAAAGGAAGGCGCTGTGGAATGTGTGACTTCATCCTACTCGGATACTCAAGTGCCAGAAAAATTGCTTCTGCACAGAGTACAGAGCCACATGAATAAAACATTCTCACCTTTACAATTCCCGCTTCCTTGAACTCTGTGTTATGGGTAGATACATGACTTTCACAGACGACCTGTTATTGGCCAGAGACGTGAATGCACCGAACGGAACCATCCAATCCACAGGGTCCTGACGAGCCGGGGCAATGGACAAAAACTCAAGATGAAATTCCGTATGGGGAGATACAACATTTTGCTCTTTTACCTGAAAATGAATCACAAAGGTACAGGATATAGAGAAATTTGACACTAACATGTGAAAGGATGGGAATTTTATCTGAAGGCAAGACAAACATATGCAGCTGTCAGACAGTAAAAGGATTTGATCTCAGGTCGCGTCATGAGAGTAATGGTATCCACAAGAGTTATGCACAGAGAGATGCACTTTCCCAGGAGGTACATTAAAATATCTAGGAGGCACAAAGTTTCAAGAAAACATAGGCAATATTATTGTGTAATTTTTTAAATGTTTATTTTTGAGCGAGAGACAGAGAGAGAGAGAGAGAGAGAGAGAGAGCAGGGGAGAGGCAGAGAGAGACAGGGACACAGAATCCAAAGCAGGCTCCAGGCTCTGAGCTGTCAGCACAGAACCCAAAGCGGGGCTCTAATCTGCAAACTGTGAGATTGTGACCTAAGCCAAAGTCAGACGCTTACCCGACTGAGCCACCCAGGCACCCCATCTTTTTGTTTTAATCAGAATTGTTTTGGCTATGTAGAGTCTTTCCTGGGGACTAATCTGGGGATTGTTTTTGTATTTTTATGAAAAATGAGTTTGGAATTTTTATTGGGATTGCTTTGAATCTGTAGATCGCTTTGGGTAATATGGATGTTTTCACAATATTAATTCTTCCAACCCAAGGACATGTGATATCTTTACATTTATTTGCGTCTTGTTCAATCTCTTTATCATTGCCTTACAGTTTTCAATGTACAGGTCTTTCACCTCCTTGGTTAAATTTATTCCTAAGTGTTCTTTTTTTATTGTTTTTGATGCAGTTGTAATTGGGATTGCTTTTTTACTCTCTCAGTTTGTTGTTAGTGAATAGAAATGCAACTGATTTCTGTATGTTGATTTTGCATCCTGCTCCTTTACTGAATTCACTAATTAGTTCTAACAGTTTGTTTTCTTAGTAGAATCTTTAGGGTTTTTTATATATAAGATCATATCATCTCCCATTAATAAGATGCATCTAATTTCCGCTGGTTCTGTTTTAATTCACTTATTTATACATACTTATTGAACATTTACTACGTGACATGTACTAAGAACAACCAGGGATAAAGTAGTGAACAAGACAGCCATACATACAACTGATGTCCTCCTACTTCAAAAACCCCATTACCCACGTCCATCTTGTCTGGTTTCCTGAGCCTGTCCCGAGGCAAAATTTTTAATTTCCTTAGCTGGTGAAACTTGTTAAGCCACCTTCGCAGATCTGGTGGCCAAGTGATAACTTTTTGGCTCCCAAACTGCATGATCACGGAGCTCCATCGGGAGCGATCAGCCCTGCACAGAGCTAACAATCAACAAGTTCACACTGGTGCAGGCCTCCTGGTTGTTAAATATCGAGATACACCCAAATGCTGCTTGCAGGCCATAAAGCGGAATCCAAAAAGCTATAACAAAAAATGAATGAGTTTGAGGGGCGGGTGAGGGGAGGTCTTACTTGGAAGTTAATGGAACGTGATAGTCCGCGTGGGTCTGAAGGAATACAAGCAAGTACAAACGTAAAGCAAGGGAAAGTCTCATGGTTACCTTCTGACCCCATCCCACTCTAGGTGACACTGGGAACTTGAGAAGAGCAGGGCGGGGACAAGAGACAGACTCCAGTACCCACCTCGCCCTTCCGGCCTCCCCAGGATCCAGCAAACAAAGGGCTGATGCTTGGCATAGAAGGTGGCTTTAGGACCCTTTTCCAGCACGATCCGATTTCAGTTCTCCTGGTAATACCCATCCCTACCTGCTTATATCTGGCAACCCAGGACTGGGGCGAGCCAGGCTTCCACTACTACCTGATCTCTTTCCCCTTTGAGTCTCTGTCTCCCTAAACAACTGGACCTTAGCAGGAAGAACAAACCTCATGCCTTTTAGTCTTCAAGGGTAAGTCTGGCCATTATTGGCCAATAATGGCCAGACTTACCCTTGAGGTAGCTCAGCAAGAGGCCACCACTGGCTCTTTCTGGACCCAGTGGAATATTCTGTCACTCCAGGCATTCTTGTGAATCCCTAGGGCATGGTCGGGGCCAGTGACAGTTGGGGGCTAAGAGATGTCATAATTTGCCATAATTTTCTATTACATTTCAACTCTGTTTACTGGAAGGAATTTGTTAAAAATATGCCACACACTTACCAAGGGAGTACTAACAATATTAATTATATTAAGAAAAATTAGAACTGGGATGCCTGGGTGGCTGAGTCCGTTGAGCGTCTGACTCTTGATTTTGGCTTAGGTCACGATCTCATGGTTCATGGGATCAAGTCCCACATTGGGCTCCATGTTGAGAGTACAAAGTCTGCTTGGGATTCTCTCTCTCTCTCTCTGCCCCTCCCCTGCTCCCAGGTGCTCCCTCTCTCTCTTTCTCTCTCAAAATAAATAAACTTAAAAAAAACCCTAAGAATAATTAGAACAAATATCTATGTAACACTTGCCCTCTGCGAGGTGTCATTCTCATATATCACTCATTGAAATAAAACACTAAGAATGATCACCCCCATTTTACAGTTGAGAAAAAGGAGGTCTGAAAACTTATATAAAACTTGAGTGACAGAGCTATGATTCTAACCTTGACAACCACCCAAGAGTGTGCCTCCCATTCAGCCTGAAGCAGTAGGTGTGAACTTATTAAATATGAAATATTATTAAATATTATTATAAACTATTTTCATAGGCCTGTCAAAGTTATTTAAAAAGATTGTTATATGACCCAGAAAAAAATTTTAAATGTAATTGCTGTTAGTTTAGTAAAAAAATAGAGATTATACAACAGCATCAAAAATAATGTTAATGGAAAAAAAACTTTTTACCTATGGGATTACAAATCACCCCATGGCTATCCATTTAAACAGGAAGCTATTGGAAGAAAAATTATATATTTAACTATTGGATATTTCATGAAAAATTGTTTTTCAAATTTTAATTTGGTAACTATATATAAATGTATAGAAGTCTAGAGAATAAAAAGGCATTTTTAGAAGTAATGACATATGTAATAATTTATGTAAATTTGCTAGTTGCCATAATCTAGTGTACCTCGTATGGCCCAGGCATCTTCCATATCTATCTTTGATTGGAGCACTCTGTGGGCTGGGGGTGGGGGGTAGAACATTTCTCCCAATGGGAAGGAAGTTTTGAAGCACAGACTGTATGCAAGCACAGAGCACTTGGCAGTGAGGCTGTGGAAGGGATTTAAGCTCTGATAAATATTAACTTTTGCATGCATGACTGTCTACATAATTTGCAGGGCCCAGTCCAAAAGGAAAACTCAGGGCCCCTTGTTCAAATCTTATTAGACATTTCAAGATGGTGACAGCAGAGCATTAAACCAAACATGGGGCCCAGCTAAGCATGGAACTTTGTGTTACTGCACAGGTCACATATCCAAGGAGCCTGGGCCCCTTTTCCATGTTATAAAATTCTGGAACTTAGGGACATGTTTTATTAATAATTACACTGGCAAGGGGCACCTGGGTGGCTCAGTTGGTTAAGTGTCAAACTCTTGATTTCGGCTCAGGTTATGATCTCACGGTGGTGAGACTGAGCCCTGCATCAGGCTGCACACTGACAGCAAGACGCCTACTTAGGATTTTCTCTCCCTTTCCCTCCATCCCTTCCCCACTCGCTCACACATGAGCATGTGCGCTCTCTCTCTCTCTCAAAAAAAAAAAACAAACAAAAAAAAAAAACAACTGTACTTGCAAAAGGGAAGGGAAGGAGAGGAGAACTATGAAGAAATGAAAATAAATTTCTGGAAAAGAGGAAGTGAACAAAAGCATGATGACAAGTGAATCAGAAAAAAAAGAAACTGCGGCCCAAAGTAATCTCCAGACAGATATGCAGCAGAATTGGGAATCGGCTTTCCAGGCACTATGTGGATATGGGGCTGGCAGCTGCAGCGTGAGGAGGTGAGACCAGCAATGCAAGTACCGTATTAGCTGGAGCGCGCCACTCACCGTCTCCCTGCCCCTGCAAAGGCAGCCATGTGACTACACGGCAGGCACAAAACTGGGACACCTCCTCTGAAGAAATTTAACGCACAGCCCAGGTAAAATTAATGCTGACCTAGGAAGGAAACAAATACGCATCACAAATAAAAGAGGAAAACAACCACACCCTGGCTATCTAGAAAAATTAGCTCCGATCTTCATGCGTGAATATGAAAAAACAACCAAGAATCACCAGACAGGAAGAACTGCAGTAGTGTGACTGCGAAATCACTGGATAACATAACAGAAAAAGGGCACAAGAAAACACAATTCAGTCAACAGAAGAGAAATCTGAAAATTGTTATCCTCAAAGGGGCACCTGGGTGGTTCAGTTGGTTAAGCCTGTGACTTCAGCTCAGGTCATGATCTCCAGGTTTGTGAGATGGAGCCCCTTTAGGTGGAGACCCTGTGTCGAGCTCTGTGCTGACAGCTCAGAGCCTGGGGGCTGCTTCAGATTCTGTGTCTCCCTCTCTCTGCCCCTCCCCTGTTCACTCGTTCTCTCTCTCTCTCTCTCTCAAAAATAAATAAACATTAAAAAAAATTTTTTTTTTAAAAGTGTTATCCTCAGAGATATTTGAGAAGAGTGCGCTCATCAAACAAAAGTTCGGGGCTAATGTAATCAAGGAGGAGATCTTAGGCAGTATTTTTGGTTAATAGCCAGAACTTAAAATTTTAATAGAAGGTTTGGAAGACAACATTAAGATATCTCCGAAAACGTTAAGTAAAAAAAAGATAAATTAATGAAATACATGAGGTGGAAAACAAGATACCTATAGGAAATTGTCCTAGGATGCTGCCCTCTGACAGATTTCCTGAAGGTGCGAAATCAGAGAAAATGGCTGGAAAGACATTTCACAGAAATAACAGAAAAAAATTTCCAGAGAGGAAGAGAGAAATGAATCTTCAGCTGGAAGGGCCCAAACGGGGGGCGCCTGGGTGGCGCAGTCGGTTAAGCGTCCGACTTCAGCCAGGTCACGATCTCGCGGTCCGTGAGTTCGAGCCCCGCGTCAGGCTCTGGGCTGATGGCTCGGAGCCTGGAGCCTGTTTCCGATTCTGTGTCTCCCTCTCTCTCTGCCCCTCCCCCGTTCATGCTTTGTCTCTCTCTGTCCCAAAAATAAATAAAAAACGTTGAAAAAAAAAATTTAAAAAAGGAAGGGCCCAAACGGATGCTAAACAGATTAAATTTAAAAAGACCCCCAATTAGATTATGGTGGCATTTCAGAACATGATAAACAATTCAAAGATCACAAAAGCTTCCCAAGAGAAAACAATAGTTCTCCTGCAAAGACTGGAGGAGATTGACACATTTCTGGGCGTCAACATTGGAAGCATAGATCGATCGAACTATGCTTTTGAGATCTAAGAGAAACTGATATTGAACCTAGAATTCCATGCTAGGCAAATAAGAAAGGGTTGGGCAAAATAAGAACATTTTAAAACACAGAGCTACTCAAAATTTGTGCCTCCTATACATGGTCACAGAGAAGTTTACTTGAGCGGTACTCCAGCAAGATGTATACAAGAAAGGTCTGTTTAAACCCAGGAACCCAGTTAAAGAAACCACAGATCAGCTCTCAGCTGGAAGAGCAGAAATAATTAGTCTAAGTTAGAGCAGAAAGCTAGTAGGTTCCTAAAGTCTTCAAGAAGAATTGAGTGGATTTAATTTTTTTTTTTAACATTTATTTATTTTTGAGACAGAGAGAGACAGAGCATGAACGGGGGAGGGTCAGAGAGAGGGAGACACAGAATCTGAAACCGGCTCCAGGCTCTGAGCTGTCAGCACAGAGCCCGACGCGGGGCTCAAACTCACGGACCGCAAGATCATGACCTGAGCCGAAGTCGGCCGCCCAACCGACTGAGCCACCCAGGCGCCCCGAATTGAGTGGATTTAAAGCAACGGGAGATACGATAAAGAGGCTTACAGGAAGAAAAAGAAAAGCAGTTAGAAACTCCAGTAAAACACACACACACACAAAACAAAAAACCAACAATGAAAATTGCATTTAAAAACTCATCATTCAATAGAAAGCAAACTAAAGTATGTCATAATTTTGAGTGCAGTATAAGAAAAGAGAAGTCATTTATCTGTGTGTATTCCCCTTCACGTGACACAGAGGTCCGGGACTCCGAGCTGGGTGCTGCTGGGAATACAGACCCCGTGCAGTTCTTGCGTTTGAGCTCCTGATACAGCGGGAAGCAGCGACTGCTGATAAATGGAACCTCAATTATAGAAGAAGTACACAGGCAACTTCTCCCTTCCCCACCTCCCAAGCCCAGCTACAACACCCTCACCCCGCAATGCCCCTCCAAACCTTCCCGCTTCCTCCCAAAGCACTCAGTGCTTCGGCCCACGAACCGAGCCTGCGCCAACACTACTGCGCAGGCTCCCAGGCGGGTCTGCGCGGATTGCAAACCCGGAGGCATTCCGGGGGACGAACGAACCTCGGGGTGGGGCGGAGTCGCCAGGCCAAATGACGGACGTGATTGGTCAGCCCTCGGGTGCACATTCCTTTGTGGGCGGAGCTTCACCCTAGAGCCACGTCTAGTAAACTGTTTTCCTAATTTGGAAAGGGTCAGGCGCGGGCGGGGCGTGGAGCGGCGAGCCGCAGGGTGTGCGCTTGCGCCGAGCTCCGGGACAGGGCGTGTTCCCCGTTCCGGTCCGCGTTTTGCTCTGAACGAGTGCATCTCTTGCCACTCAAGTGCGCCCTGCGGAAACCTGTGGTTCTTTCGCCCCACCTGTTAGGTGCTGCCTTCGGCGGTGAGTGTGTGTGGTTTGCACTTGGGTTCGTCTCTCTCCGCGCCACCGGAGTAGTATTGGACGCTTCCCACGCTCTTGCCCCGCCCCGCCCCCTCCCTGCACCCGGACCCTGCCGGCTGTTGCCCACCATCCAAGCCTGGGGGAAAACTGGACAGTGCCAGCCCGGGGCGTCTCCCCTTTCTCTCCCTGCACCACCCTGGCCGTCGCCCACGTGCTTGTTGTTGTCATTGCTACAGAACATGTCCAAGTCTCTGAAAAAGTTGGTGGAGGAGAGCCGGGAGAAGAACCAGCCGGAAGTGGACATGAGTGACCGGGGCATCTCCAACATGCTGGATGTCAACGGCTTGTGTAAGTTCTCGGGCAGGGTCTTCCCCTTGGAGCCGCTGGAGGGTTTACAAATTTTCCAAGTAGCTGGCGGCCGGTATGAGAGGTTGTAAAGATTTACATCCCGCTCCCTGCTTGTCAACCTCGCTTGTGGAGAGCTTAGCCCAGAAAGTTTGCAATCAGAATTACGCTCCGTTCCGATTGGAAGATGAACCTGAGAGTCCAGGGAAAGAATCACACAGATAGGTGTAGCTGTACCTCATTGTTGTCTATGCTGATCGTTTGCATTTGGGTGGATTTCCCACACAGTGTACTTAATACCCACTTTATTTTCAATTGAAAATCATTTTGGGGGTGCCTAAGTGGCTCAGTCACTTAAGCGTCAGACCCACTCTTGGTTTCTGTCCAGGTCATGATCTTACAGTTCTTGAGTTTGCTGCTTGGGATTTCTCTCTCCCTCTCTCTGCCCCTCCCCTGCTTGCGGGCAGGCTCGCAAGCTCTCTCTCTTAAAAAAATAAACATTGGGGCGCCTGGGTGGCTCGGGTCAGTGAAGCGGCAGACATCAGCTCAGGTCATGATCTCACCCTTTGTGAGTTCGAGTCCTTCGTCAGGCTGTGTGCTGACAGCCTGGAGCCTGCCTCGGATTCTGTGTCTCCCTCTCTCTCTGCCCCTTCCTAGCTCACGCTCTCACTCTCTCTATCTCTCTGTGAAAAATAAATAAACTTAAAAAAATAAAATAAAAAAATAAACATTAAAAAAAGAAAATAATTTTTGAATCATGCTTCCTTTCTCCTAATACAGTCTCTGATCCTTGAACAATTGCCACAGAAAAGTTATGTGATCACTATTCTTATGCCTGGAGTATGTTAAACGTTTCTTGACTCTCTACCCTTTTTTGGCTCTTTATTCTACTTAGTTGAGGCTTTTGTTACCGCCTTCTTGTGCTACTGTGATGTCTCCCTAACTTTCCCTCTTCCGGTTTTGCTGAGCCTGTTTACCCACTTTTGTTTTCAAGTGTTGCTTTTCTGCAACATACCTTACTGTGTAGCTCTCTAAACCAGAGACTGCAAAGTCGCATGTCCATTGGGGCCAGGTGAAGGTGGTCATGGACTTCATGAGAGGTATCTCATCTGAAGGGGGCGGCTGCTACACCTGCTACTCACATCCAAACAATTGTCACCACCTGGGGATGCGGATTTAGTGTTGCCAGAGTTGTTTTTTAAGAAGCCAAGAATCCAGATTTTTATATGAAATTTCCTAAGTTTTAGACGTTGACAACCAATTCCAAAATTTGAAAAATAATTTCTTTATAATTTTTTTAATGTTTATTATTTATTTTTGAGAGAGAGAGAGAGAGAGCATGAGCGGGGGAGGTACAGACAGGGAGACACAGAATCTGAAGCAGGCTCCAGGCTGCAGGCTCCGAGCGGTTAGCCCAGAGCCCGACGTGGGGCTCGAACTCATGAGCTGCGAGATTATGACCTGAGCCGAAGTCAGATGCTCATCGGACTGAGCCACCTGGGCGCCCTGAAAAATAATTTATAGGTGAAATAAAACTCTTCTTCAGGCAGAACGTGGCTTAAGGTTGGACCTTCTCCCTTCAACACTTCTCCTGGTTGTTCATTACCAACAGTAATGCTCCAGGTTCTTTGGCGTGACAGGCAGAGCTATTCTGAATCTTACTGAAATCTACCTTAGTGCCTGTCCTTTCCACACATTTGTTTTCCCAGCCACTGAATAGATTGCCCATCCCGAACCAGGGCACACTCTTTCAGGTCTTTGTGCTTTCGAAGTATTGTTTTCTTCTTCTCCTTTCCCCCCCACATCTTTTTACTTATCTGTCAAGAGTCAGCTTAGTTGTCATAGCCTCTGTGAAGCCCTCTCTGTCAGTGTCGAGCAAACACCGCCCTTTCTCTGTGAAGTTGGATATGCCTTGCTTCGTGACTCTTGTTACACGGGACTGTGATGTGTTCTTCATGGAGATGTCTCTCCACATTGGAGAGTGGGGGCAACGCTGTCGTGCGGTAATCATACTTGTCTGCTCTATAGTGCCGGGGACACAGTGGGTGCTCAGAAAAGTTGGATGGATCACGGAAAGCCTGACGGATTAGGCCCGAGAGTTGATGAGACCCACACCAGGACGTGACTTTGGAGAAGGAGGGGAGATATCCAGGAGACCTAAAAGATGATGGATTCCTTGTTAGGCATGGAGAGAGCAGAGTCAACTTTACTGTGAACGCGTGGTTTGTGCCCAGGACAGATGGGCGCTGGTGCTCTTGAACCATCTCTGCAGAAGGAACGGGGGCGAGAAGTCCTAGAGTGTTTGTATTTGGTGACCCTAAGATGCCTGCCCTTCAGCTTTAGCTTTTGTGCTAATTAGCATCTCAGCCTCTTGAGATGTGTCGGCCTCTCTCAAGTGGTGATGGCATCTTGGGGGCAGCAACAGAGCCACTGTCCCCGGGACTGAAGTGGCAGTTGCAGATCTGGATGTGTGCCTGTGCTGCCGCTTCCCGGCTCTGCTTAGGTCATGGTGACCGCCGGAGGCTCTGTTGGAACCGAGGATGGGGAGCGTGAGCGGGAGGCCTCTCTCTGTAGTACTTGTGGCCCCGTGGCTTTCTGCTCCCCATCATGGCCGAGGAGCTTTCTAGCCCTCGGCTTTGAAGACGTTTCTTGATGTAATATTTATAAGTAGGGAGAGTGGCATAGCTATTTCGGTTCACTCGCATTATCTCTTTGAAGCCTTGGCTTTTACTGAAGAAGAAAAGATAGCCACTTGCTTCCTGAGAAAGCTGTTTCCGGTGTAATATCAGGTGGTGCAGAGCAAGATCCTTATTCTCCCAGGGAAGTAGCTTAAGGAAGAGCAAGGCTGCGTCTCGGGGAGTTGGGGGAGTAAATTCGGAGATTTTGACCTCCTCCAGCTTCTGGGGTGTGTGGAGACCCACCGAGTGGCCCCTCTCTGCTGTAACTGCCTGACTTCTGGACTCCTGGAGTCTGGAAGGTTCCAGGATGCCTCCAGAAGCCCATTTCTTGACTGGGGCTCATTTATTGGTAGTACGCATAATGCTTACTGTGTATATTTTAACAATCTAGATATTAAAGTGTTTGACCTGGTTACTTAAACTGTAGCATAAGAATTCCCCTATTTCTTTACTGGTAAAATTTTAACTGTAACCATGAGGTTTTCTGTCTTAGCATGAAGATTCACCACGGGGAACAACTCATTTGCATGGGCAGGGAATGGTCGTTGTGTCTCAAGTTTTCCCTTCATTATCCTTTACTTTGTTTAGTTTCGCAAAAGATAAGAAATAAGTTTTGAAACTAAGAATGGAAGTTTTGTACTTCCTTGAAGTGCGTGAACCGTCTGCCTTTCTGCGTGGGAGAATCGTGTCTTATAAATGCAGCACTTTGCTTTCTCTGAGACAGTAAATTGTCTTTAAAAAATATTTTCAGGCGTTCAGGTCCCAAAAGCTTTGATGGGGAAGTCTTCATGGGCCAGAGACAGACATCAGACGGATGCTGCTGTTTTCCATCCAGCCAGATTCTGGGCGGAGCCAGCGCCCCCCCCCCCCCCCCCCCCGAGTGGGAGAATACAGTGCTTACCAGTGGGGCCCTGGAGTTGCATAGGTTGGGTTCAGATCTTCATACTGTGGAACCTCAGAGAACCTACTTAAACTCTCTGAGTCCTCATCATCACATGGAAATGTAAGTGCCCACCTCGTAGGACTGGATTAGCCACAAGGGCACTGATGCATGTCAAGTGCTCAGCACCGTGCCTGGTACTGCGTGAGCACATAGTGAATGTTGACTTTAATAGGAATATCCGGATAGAGCCCATAAGCCTCAGACGTAACCAGTTCCGTCGCAGTCGACAGTCTGGACCAAGGAGAGCGGGCTCCTTAGGCTGGGTCAGGCATTTGTGTCAGATGTTGACGTTTTCTGTGGTAACTTTACAGATCCCGAAGCATCTGGCACTTTGGCCTAGGATTCCTAAAGATTCAGGTTGCTCTTTCTTTGAAATTACTCCCTCATTTTATTTCCTTCTTATTTTTTTTTTTTTCCTACGTGGCGTGAAATCTGCACACACATTCTCCTTAAAGCTTCCAAGAGTAATGGTAGCAATTTTGTTCTCTTTATTGAAGAGATTTCGCTGCAGACCTGTGCGGTGTGCAGCTGTCCTCACCTGGATGATAAAGCCGCTTTTGAAGGGCCCTGTAATCAGCTTCTGTGGGAGCAGAGAATCCCATTAGTAGCCAGGGAGACTTTTTTCATTTCTTTTATTTAAGTCTTTTGTGACTTTTTTTTTTTTTTTTTTTTAATCTCTTCAAGTGTATTGCCCTCTGGATGTCAAACCTTTATCAGTTTTTTGGTGGTTTTTTTTTTTTCAGGTTAGGCTAAAATATCTTTCAGATAAATTATAAAGAAAAATAACTCACCTTCAAGGCAGTGGTCTTTTTTTTTTTTAATGTTCTTTTTATTTTTTTTTTTAACGTTTATTTATTTTTTGAGACAGAGACAGAGCATGAACGGGGGAGGGGCAGAGAGAGAGGGAGACACAGAATCCGAAGCAGGCTCCAGGCTCTGAGCCATCAGCCCAGAGCCCGATTCGGGGCTCGAACCCACGGACCGCGAGATCATGACCTGAGCTGAAGTTGGACGCTTAACCGACTGAGCCACCCAGGCGCCCCATGTTTTGTTTATTTTTGAGAGAGAGACAGAGTGAGGGCAGAGAGAGAGGGAGACACAGAATCAGAATCAGGCTCTGGGCTCTGAGCTGACAGCACAGAGCCTGGCACGGGGCTCGAACTCTAGAACCGTGAGATCATGACCTGAGCCAAAGTCGATGCTTAACCCGCTGAGCCACCCAGGCGCCCCGAGGCAGTGGTCTTTCTAAAGGACCATGCAAGATAA
This sequence comes from Neofelis nebulosa, assembly GCF_028018385.1. Taxonomy (NCBI): domain Eukaryota; kingdom Metazoa; phylum Chordata; class Mammalia; order Carnivora; family Felidae; genus Neofelis; species Neofelis nebulosa. The sequence goes on from NC_080789.1 coordinate 127,407,464, forward strand.
TCAACAAACATAATCATGGGTTTTCTGGAAGGGCTGTTTCACAAGCTCTGTTAAACCTGGAGGTGGTCACCCCCTTAGTACTTTCTTATCAATATAGGCTGTCTTCTAGGAAAGATAAAGGAGCTGGAGGACATGTCACGTTAGCTATAATTCTTAGACCTTTCCTTTTTTATTTTTCTAACTTGCATAGATACGCCCACCATTGTGTTTTTAACCCTGTGGTATCCTGGCCTGGGAAGCCCTTTCCCCTCTTCTCCCCAGCCAGCCTCCTGTACCCCTGTCAGTGCTTGCTGACAGACGGTATGATTGATCCATCCACTTCCCTGCCCCGGTGCTGGTTTTTTTTTTTTTTTTTTTTTTTTTTTTTTAATTTTTTTTTAACGTTTATTTATTTTTGAGACAGAGAGAGACAGAGCATGAACGGGGGAGGGCCAGAGAGAGAGGGAGACACAGAATCGGAAGCAGGCTCCAGGCTCTGAGCCATCAACCCAGAGCCCGACGCGGGGCTCGAACCCACGGACCGCGAGATCGTGACCTGAGCTGAAGTCGGACGCTTAACCGACTGAGCCACCCAGGTGCCCCGCCCCGGTGCTGTTTTTAACCCACCATCCCATCCAACCTGGTTTACATGTCTCCTCTGGTCCTGGTGTGCATGCCTCTCTTACCTCTGTACCTGGCACAGTGCTTGGAGAAAGCTCCGCCAGAAGGATTGGTCTCTGCTAAGAGCTGTGCCTCTGCAGGCTAGGGTAGAAAGCACAGCGCGGGGGAGGGAACACGACCCAGGACTCCCCTACCCGGCCCCCTCCCTGACTCTCCAGAGGGAAGCCTGGTTACAACCATCAGGAACATGCTATAAACTGCTCAGTGTTCTAGTTCTGATTTTAGGACAGTGTAAAAACGGAAAATGTCTCATCCAGATAGGAAATAAAGAAAGAAAAAATATGATGCCTTTGGTGTGACTGAACATTTAATAATGAGTCAATTGACGTTGCGGCTTCGGTCAGCCTCGGCCTCTTATTTTTTGGAAGCAGCTTTTTGGTTACTAGCTGTGTAACCTTGGGCAAGTCACGTCATTTCTCCGCGCCTCAGGTTTCTCATCTATAAAGTGGGGATGATGAAGGTAAATAGCTACCTCAGAGACTCGCTGTGAGTCATTATCTGTAAAGTACCTAGAGGGCCATCTGGTGCATCATGTCTGAGTCCGTTTGGCTGTCGTGACAGTGCCTTAGATTGGGCGGCTTACAGGCAACAGAAATTTATTTCTTATAGTTCTGGAGGCTAGAAGTCCAAGGTCAGGGCGCGGGCGGATTCATTATTCCTGGAGGATTCGCTTCCAGGATTCACTTCCTGGTTCGTAGAACCTCCACATGGTGACTGGAGAATGAGCTTCTCTCACGTGTCTTTTACAAGGATGCTAATCCCATTCCTGAGGGCTCCACCCTTTTCACCTCATCACCTCCCAAAGTCCCCACCTCCTGATACCATCACAGATAGCGATTAGGTTTCAATATATGAATTTTGGGGCCACACACTTTAGTTCAGTAGCATGGCACGTATTAGTCTTCATCTTCACTATTTCTAATATCTGAAAATCTGTTTTATCCATGATTGTGTAAAAAAAATGCAAAGCAGTGTCTGTTTAGCTTTTAGAATTCTCGGTAATGGTGCTTCTCCAGTGACCTTCGCCTGCTTATCTCTCTGCTGCATGGTGTCTGGGCACCCAGTGCCTCATTCCCCACCCGATTGAGAATTGCCAGGAAGTTAGATGGGCATGTCTGGTGTGACAAGGTCAGGAGGAAGAACCGTGGCCTCACACGGCAAATTCAGAGCCTTGGTCAACGTGGGAGGTAGTTGGGGAGGCAGCAGGGCATTTCACAGGATGTTGGTGGTGATGTGCTTGTGTCTATGGAGAATGACAGGCATGGAAAAATGGTGGCCATTTTCGACTAAGTGAAGTACCACAAATCCCCCAATAACTGTGTGTTGAACTTCCTAGCATTTTTTCAGGATGGGTGCTATCCAAGCCAAGTCTCTGGGAGTTTCCAACCTACTGAAACTTTAAACTGTCCATTGATAAATTAATATTTGCTATGTTAAGAAAACTGTGAACTATGTAATCAATCTGCAGTAGTTGGATTTTTAGCATCAGAAACTGTTAACACCCACCGCTTTGCCATTACAGCCAGCTCTTAATTGTGCTAATCAGTGCTAAAATCGATATGGTTACTAATTGAGAGCCGCATCACGTCTCCTCTTTCCATAAATTTACAGGAACCTGGTTCAAAGAAATTTTATCTAGTTATAGGAGATCCACTCCTGTAGTTATAGTTTTGCCAAGCAAAAGCTAGAGATGATTTCTTTACAGTACCTTTGCTTTGAATAGCATGTTTGGGCACCCTGGTTTATTTTTTATTCTTTAAAGCAATTTCAGCATAAAGATGTGGCTGAGGAACAGTCCATGTAGATGAAATGCCTGGCCCGCAGGGGTCACTGTTGAGACTGTGTTTTCCTCAGGGCTTCTCATGGGACTTCCTGCCCCATGTAGATCAAGTGTCTGGCCGGCAGAGGTCACTGTTGAGCCTCTGTTTTCCTCAGGACATTCTACACCTCCTCCTGCTTTGTCATCCAGTGCTACCTAGGCGGTTGCTTCCTTTCTCCTCATGCCGCCTCCTTTGGGTAGAGATAGCCCCCTTTATGGTACTTCCATGAACTTCACAGTCAAAGCAACCTCACCTTTGTTATGTTCTGATTCCCAGTATCTTTAATATTGTCATGTTTCATAATTACCTTGCCGGCCTGAACCCTATTGGAGACCCAGGGGCTTCTGAATGGAGAGGTGCTGACCAGTCAGCGCATTTCTCTCAATGAAACACAAGAGAACTGGAATCTGCAGGGCCCCCTTTGGGCAGATTTCACCCGTGTGTGATGCCTACCGATGTAAAAGAGTACTTTGGATTGGAGGTGTTGGTTAAACCAGGAAGACAAATGATAGTATAACACTCCCTGCTTTATTCGTCTGCCAGGGCTTCCATACAAAACCCTCTAGACTAGAAGGTTACGGAACAGGCATTTACGCCTCGCAGTTGTGGAGGCCGAAAGACCAGGCTCAAAGTGTCAGTAGGGTTGGTTTCTCCTGAGTCCTCTCTGCTTGGTTTAAAGATGGCGGCTCCCTCACTGCGTCCTCACACGGTCTCTCCTCTGTGCGCACACGTGTGTGGTGTTTCTGTGCGTGTCCACTTTCCTCTTCTCATGAGGACACCACTCAGCTTGGATGACAGCTCACCCTAACAGCCCTGTGTCGACTTCATCACCTCGTTAAAGGTCTTGTCTCCAGATATAGCCCCATTCTGAGACACCGGGGGTTAGGGCTTCAGCATATGAATTTTGAGGGGCCACAATTCAGCTCATAACGTCTACACCAGAGGTCCTGAATGATCTACACATGTTTATGTTGGGGTGAGTGGTTGTTACGCTTGCATTCTATCACCCTGTGGTGCACATGGTAATTGTCAGCATCTTACAGATGGCGAGTCGGAAGGTTATGTAGGGTCTATAAAGTCCCGGTGGTGGGGTACACGCTGCAGTGTGTCGGACGCTTCTGTAACACTGTGGCACGTTTTTGCACCCCTGAAGTACAGTGAGGGCCTGGCTCAGATGTTAAGGAGTGATGATTTCCAGGGCCGACTGGGGCACAGACCTGACCTCAAGGCCGTCAGTTTCAGAATTCCTTAAAAACCCCGCACTGGGCAAATAACGTGCATTCGGCCGGCCCGTCGGCTTGGAAACTTAGTTTTATCATGCTGTTGCAGAACGTTAATGGTCGAAGAAACCACTAGAAGCAACTTACTCTTTGATCTGGTCAGTGTGACCCTCCCCCTCTATGGTTTTCTGAAACACTTACAAATCTTAACTGAATTTAGTGACCAAATGCGAGATCTTTTTCTGTTGTATATGGATTCATTTCTCCCGTCTTCCAACAGAACGTTAGTTTAAAACACGACGAAGTATGGTGCTGGAGAGACTGTGTTGGGGAAATATTGCTTCTTATAAGAAACCTGAATTACATGAAATGGTAACTTTAGTTATAATGTACCTGTACTTTATGCAGCATCTTTTCGTTTAATATATTTCTCTGCATATATGTTAGTAATTTCTCTGGACTCAGAATAGTTTGCAATTTTTAGGCCGTACTGAGCCCATTGAAAGGCTGAAAGGCACACAGCACACCAGGTTATTGGGAAGGGATCTTGGCCTCTGAGACGAGAGACTGCTGACGTGCTTTGCAGCCTCAGTATACTAATGGTTTTGCAAATGTTCAGGTGTAAATTGGTTTCTCAGAGCTATAAATACTTAAGCCTTTAGGTCGTGAGGAAGGTACCTGTTTAACCTATTACATGTTTGTACCTTTTAATTTTTTTTATTAGAAGGATGAAAAATGATCACGTAATTAAAATACTATGCCGTATATACATAGTATAGTGATACACACACACAGATGTTCAAACACACATTGCCTACCAGGCACCAGGTATTGTACTAAGCTCTCCTTATGGATGAGTTCTTTTAAACCCACAGTTTCATTATGATTGTTGTCTTCATCCTCATCCAGTTTATAGCTGAGGAAGCAGATTCAGAGAACTTAAGTTAACTTCCAGTCACACAGCTAATGAGAAAGAGAGCCAGGATTCGAACCCAGGCCGTCAGACTTCAGAAGCTGCGTTCTCAGCTGATGCTGTCTTGCCTCCTGTCCCTAACATTTTCGACGGGCGCATGCACATACAAGGACAGAGCGGCTAATTCAGCAGGTGCACAGTGAGCGACCGCTAGCAGTCCGGTTCTGTCGTAGACGCCAGGGTACTGCCGTCTGTGGGCTAACAGTTCGGTGTCGATGTAGGAGCACATTCGGGGATGCCGACCTGCCCGTGCTCAGACCGATCGGGCCGAGGAAGCAGGAAACTTCTTCCTCGCTTACACACACTCTAAAAAAAATATCCACTTCCAAAAAACTCTTGAAGCAACCATTTGGATAAGTGCACGTGTCACTGTACAGCCTGACACATTCTTAAACCGAGAAACAACACGATCGAGAGCCCGGAAGCCTTTCTTCTCCCAGTCACTGTCCCCTCAAGGATAAACACCGTCCTGACCCTGAAGGCATAGTTTTGCCTGTTTTTGCGCATCATTAAATAAAAGACAATTATATGGGTGTTTAGGTTGCTCAGTCGGTTTAAAGTGTCTGACTCTCGATTTGGGCTCAGGTCATGGATCTCACGGTTGTGATATTGAGCCCTGAGTTGGGTTTTGTGCAGGGCGTGGAGCCTGCTGGGGATTTTTCTCTCTCCCTCTGCCCCTCCCCTGCGCATACTCTCTCAAGAAAAAAAAAAAAATTAAAAAGAGGAGTATATGTGCACACGCTTGAGTGTCTGATTCTCTTGCTTAGCATCATGTGACAGTCATTCATGCCGTAAAGTTGGGTTTGGATCCGCTGTGTGAGTCCTGCCCCTATTTATTCCTCCACTCTGCTGTTGATGGACATTTGGATCATTTCCAGAGGAGGGTAGTTATGAATAGTGCTGCTGTAAACCTATGAGCCCATGCCTTTGGTGAACACACACACGGTCATTTCTGTGGGTTGTGGACCCAGGAGTGGAATTGTTGGGTCTGGAATGTGCTCTTACATACTTGTAAAAATGGAAGGCAAGACTTCCCCAAATAGGGAGGATACTGGAAACTTCTGTGATGGGCAAAGGGTAAACATTGTTAACGCATAATGAGATCTCACAGACCGTGCTGGTCCGACCCGGCCGGTCCGTCTTCCCAGAAGGCTTGTTCACACCACACCTCAAGCCTGTCTCTGAGAAGGACCTTGCCTGTTGACCAATACCTTCTATGCTATTAGCTCGCAAACTTGGCTGCAAATTAGACCCTAGGGGACCTTTAAAGTTTCTGATGCTTAGGCCACACCCCAGGCCGATTACATGAGAAGCTCTGAGTGTAGAAGCAGGTATCAGAATTTTTGCTTCTTAAAAGAGTGTGTTTGCTTGCGCACCATAGCTGTGCAGCCATTGTCCTCGTTCAAACACCTTTTGTTCATTTTTGCCCCGTGGGAGCCTCTTCTGCTTTGCTCTCCCATCCATTTGACATGGCCTTTCCGTTTGCAAGACCGTCTCCGCCAACCTCCTTGCCACGTGAGGTACCAAGCCGTCCCCGATGTGTCTGTCACTTCCTGCCCCAGACGTAGAATCGGCCAGTCCTCTGAGAAACCCTGGTTTTGTTTGTATGTGTTACTGGGAAGTATTTTAGGCCCAAAGTGGGCTCCATGCGTACTTTTTACTGCTGGGTCATTGGTGGTTTTTAGGCTTTTTTAATGGACATGGCTAAGAAGAGTATGTTTTTAAGGAGAAGATACTAATGAATTCCAATTCAAATGTAGGACCGTAAGGCTGTTATTCTTCACGCTCCACATCTGTTTCCTTCTACACTGAGCATCCTGATCCTCGGGGCTACAAACTGGTAGAATTGGAATGTCTCACTTACTTGGTCAACACCAGGGTCCCCACTGATAGTGCTGAAAACAGTTGTTTTGTGTGTATGCTGTCCCCATTCTCTCCCCCTTCTTTTTTTTTTTTTCTTTCTTTTTTCTTTTTAAACTGGACTTTATTTTTTAAAGCAGTTTCTTCTATTATTAAAACCCCCACCATTTCCCCTGTCATTGGCATCTGGCATAAGTGTGGTAATTTATTAAAATTGACAGACCAGTGTCCATAAGTTAACTGCAGTCCACAGTTTACTGTTTACTCTGTGTTGTAACGCTCTGTGGGTTTTAACCAATGCGTAGTGTCGTGCAGGAGACTTCCACTGCCCTAAATATCCCCTCTGCTCTACTTATTTTTCCCTCTCTCTTTCCTTACCTCCCTGCGAACCCCAGGCAACCACTGAAATTTTACGTCTCCGTAGTTTTGTTTTTCCCAGAATGTCATATAGTTGAAATTATATAGTATGTAATCTTTACAGAAAGCCGCCTTTAACTTAGCGTTGTGCGTTTAAGATTCTTCTGTGTCTTTTCTTGCCTTGAGAGCGCCTATCTTTTTTTTTACTTAGAAATTTTTTGAGTATAGTTGACACACCATGTTCCATTAGTTTCAGGTGTACAACATAGTGATTCATTGTCTGTATACCTTACGCTGTGCTCCCTACAAGTGCACTTCTCATCTGTCAGGATACCACACTGTATCACAGGATCACTGACTGTATTCCCTGTGCTGTACCTTTTATACTCATGCCTTATTCTATAACTGGAAGCCTTTATCTCCCTCTTCCCTTCCCTTCCCTTCCCTTCCCTTCCCTCTGGCTGCCATCAGTTTATTCTGTGTTTATAGGTCTGACCTGCTTTTTGCTTTTTTTTTTTTTTTTTTTTTTTTTTTTTTTAAATTTTTTTTCAACGTTTTTTAATTTATTTTTGGGACAGAGAGAGACAGAGCATGAACGGGGGAGGGGCAGAGAGAGAAGGGAGAGACAGAATCGGAAACAGGCTCCAGGCTCCGAGCCATCAGCCCAGAGCCTGACGCGGGGCTCGAACTCATGGACCGCGAGATCGTGACCTGGCTGAAGTCGGACGCTCAACCGACTGCGCCATCCAGGCGCCCCTGCTTTTTTATTCACTTGTTTTTTCACATACCTTTTTATTATTGAATAATGCCCCATTGTCTGGATGTACCACAGTTTACTTATCCATTCACCTACAGAAAGGCATCTAGGTTGCTTCCAGAATTTGGGCAATTATGAATAAAGCTGCTGTAAACATTCACGTACAGATTTTTGGGTGATTAAGTATATTTAGTTGAATAAGAAACCAACAAAATGCCTTTAGAAGTGGCTGTACCATTTTGTGTTCCCACAAATGATGTATTAAAGTTCTGTTTTTGCCTGAATGTGGTGATGTCAGTGTTCCGGATTTTAACCATTGTAGTAGTGTATAGTGGTATCTTGTTTTAATTTCCGGTTCCTTAATCACGTGAGGTGTGGACAATATTTTCACATGCTAATTTGCCATTTGTGTATCTTCTTTGATGAGGGGTGTTTCTTGGTCCACTTTTTAGTTGGGTTGTTTTCTTATTGAGTTTTAAAATCGGTGTGCATTAGATAGCAATCCTATACCACATACTTACTTTGCATAAATTTTGTCACAGTCTGTGGCTTTTCTATTCATTTTCTTACCATTTTCTTTCACCAAGGAGAAGTTTTAAATTTTAATGAAGTCTCACCACCTTCTTGCTTTTGGATAGTGTTTGGTGTTACGAATAAAAAGTCATTTCCAAATCTAAGGCCACCTTGATTTGATTTTTTCCTTTGTTTATTCTAAGGTTTTGCATTTTACACTTAGGTCTGTGATACATCTTGAGTTCATTTTTGTGAAAGGCGTTAAGTTCTGTGTCTAGATTCTTTTTTTTTTTTTCTTTGAATGTGAATGTCTAGTTGTTTGAGCACCCCTTGTCGGCAAATTACCTTTTTTCCCACGGAATTGCCTTTCTCCTTTGTCAAAGATCGCTTGACTGTATTTGCGCCTGTCTGTTTCTGGGCTCTGTTCTGACCATTGATCTGTTTGTTCTTTTATTAGTACCATGCTGTCTTTATTACAGTGGCTTTATGGTAAATTTTGAAGTTGGGTAGTATCAGTTTTCTGAGTTTGACTTTGCTTTTCTTCTCCAGTATTTTATTGGCCATTCTGGGTCTTTGGCTTTTTCATATAAAGTTTAATTTATCGACACCCATTTATAAAGTTAATTTATTGACATCCACAGAATAAACTTGCCGTGATCTTTGATTGGGATTACATTGCATCTATGGATGTAGAGTTCTTCATGATCCTTTATTATCCTTTTTAACATTAACATGATCAGTAGTGATGACCTTCCTTTTATTTCTGGTTGCCTCCAAAATTTGGGTCTCTTTTTTTCTTCATAGCTAACTTGCCTGAAGGTTTATCAATTTTATTGATCTTTCAAAGTACCAACTTTTGGTCCCAGGGATTTTCTCTACCGGTTTCCTGTTTGCAGTTTCTTGATTCCTGCTCTAGTATTTATTGTCTCTTTTCTTCTGTTTGCTTTGGATTTAATTTTGTTCTCCTTTTTCTGGTTTCCTAAAATGGAAGCTTAGATTACTCGTTTGAGATGATCATTCTTTTCTGATATAGGCATCAATGCTATAAACTTCCCAGTAAGCACTGCTTTTGCTGGATTCCACACATTTTACTAAGTCATAGTTCATTTTCACTTAGTTCAAAATATTCTAAGTTTCTCTTGAGATTTCTTCTTTGACCCATGTATTATGTAGAAGTATGTTGTTAATCTCCACGTATTGGGATTTGCTGGGTATTTTTTGTATTACTATTCTCTAGTTCAGTTTCATTGTGGTCCAAGAGCATACTTTGTATGATTTCTGTTATTTTAAGTTTGTTAAGGTGTGTTAGGTATCCGGAATGTGGTCTGTTTTGGTAAATGTTCCATGTGAGCCTGAGAAGAATGTATATTCTCCTGTTGATGTATTCTGCTGAGGAAGTATTCTACAAATGTCAGTTAGGTACGCTTGATGGATGCTGCTTAGTTTTTCCTTTTCTGCCTATTGGACCTTCAATTACTGATAGAGGGGTGTTGAATTTCCAACTTCCATAGTTGATTTGCCTGTTTCTCCTTGCAGGTCTATTAGCTTTTACGTTACGTTATTTTGACGCTGTGTTATTTACATGCACGATGAAGATTGTCATGTCTTCTTGGATCAGTGACCCCCTTATCATTCTGTAATCCCCTCTTTATCCTTGATAATATTCTTTCCTCTGAAGTCTATCTGGAATTAATATGCCTACTCTGGCTTTTCCTTTCTGTTTTTAAGTGTTAGTGTGGTATATCTTGCTCTATTACTTTTAGACTATCAGTGGCTTCATATTTAAAGTGGTTTATTTATCTCAGACAACATATAATTGATTTTGTTTTTTATTTGACAGTCTCTGTCTTTTAATTGGTATGTATCTCCCTCTCCCCTTCACCATTTTGCCCACGCTGCCCACCCCCTTACCCTCTGGCAACCATCAGTTTGTTCTCTGTATTTATAGGTCTGATTCTGCCTTTTGTTTATTTATTTATTTATTGTTTTTTTTAGATTCCAGTTATGAGTGGAATCATATGACATTTGTCTTTCCTAGTCTGACTTATTTCACTGAGCATAATACCCTTTTAGTCTGTTTATGTTGTCTTAAATGACATAACACACTCCTTTTTTAGGGCTGTGTAATATTTCGTGTGAGTATGTGGGTGTGTATGTATGTGTAGACCATGTCTTCCTTATCCATTTGTCTATTGATGGACACTGAGACTGCTTCCTTATTTTGACTGTTGTAAATAATGCTGCAATAAACATAGGAGCGCATAGATCTTTTTGAATTGGTGAATAGTATCCTCATTCCCATTTCTTGTCACTTAGTGCATTGTACGTATCCATAAGCAATAACCAATGAATACGTTGGTTGCTGTAATTATAAACTGTTATCTGTGTGACCATTTAATAATAACTTTATATAACGTTTCTAATGCTCTTCCTTTCTTTATGTAGTTTTGAGTTTCTGACCTTTAGCATTTTCTCTGAAGAACTTCTTTTAATACTTTTTTTTTTTCCCCAAGACAAATCTCTCGATTTTTCTTAGTGCAAGAAAGTCCAGGATAATTTTGCTGGATGTAGACTTGGAGGTTGGTGGGTTTGCTTGTTCAACGCTTCAGTATTTCACTCTGCTCTCTCCTTCGTTGCGTGGTTTCTAAAGAAAAGGCCAAGGCAGTTTTTATTCTTGTTCGTGTCAGGTAGTGTTTTGTCTTCTTTTCTCTCTTTCATGAGTTCTGTGAATGTTTACTCTTTGTCTTTGGCAGAATACTGTCTGCCTAGGTGTAGTTATTTTGGTAATTATCCTTGTAGGTAATTATCCTCTCCTTAACTTTGGGTAAGTACCTACAGAGGATATGTTGGTTTGGTGGTTTAGTGTCCATCATTAATTTTGGAAAGTTCTCAGCCATTAGTACCTCAGATATTTCGTGTTCCTTATCACCACCACCCCTGTGGTCCCCCCTCCCCTCCCCCCACCTCGTATTCCCATTATATGTATATTAACACCTTTTGGAATTGTCACCTAGTTTTTGGATATTCTGTTCCATTATTTTCATTCTTTTTCTCTCAGTTTGTCAAGTTTATGTTGACGTATTTTCAAGCTCACATGACTGTCAAGTCTACGGATGTACTCATCAAAGACCTTTTTCATACCTGTTACATTGTTTTAATTTCTAACATTTCCTTTTGATTCTTTCTTAGAGTCGCCTTCTGCCTACATCATGTGTTCTTGTGTTTTTGCATGCTGGCTAATTTTGCACTTCACATATCAATGAGAATTATTTTATATTCATTCCCGTTCTGGTAATTCTGAAGTCTCTGTTATATCTGAGTCTGATTCTATTGCTTGCCTTGTCTCTTTAGACTGTTTTTTTTGTTTTGTTTTGTTTTGTTTTGTTTTTGCCTTTTAGTATGCCTTGTAATTTTGATGAAAGCCAGACATGATGTCTTAAGAAAACAAAACTGATGTAAAAAGGCTTTTAGTTGAAGGTTTGTTTGCTATGGCTACAGGATTCATAGGCTAGAATTTCCTCCAGTATCCTTGTTTTTGTCTTTCCTGTTGTCTTTGAGTTTCCCTAGAGACTCCTCCTTAGTAGTGTCTGATCATTGTAGTTTTTCAGCTATAACCTTGTCACTGTATGGGAGCCCTATTGGTGAGGTGTGGAGAGGGAGTTCCTGGGCCTTTACCTTCCAAACTGCTTTTCAGCATTTTTCTTTCCTTAGGTGAGATAGGAGGGTGAGAGGAGACTGGACTCAGGTATTTCTGTCTCCCATGTTGGTTAGGGTGTGGTACATCGTTTCTCCTTTTTTAAGAAAAACAGAATGCTGTCTCCCTTCAAGGTTTTTATTTACTCCCTTCCTCGCTAGAAGCAACGGGGGATGTTTCTCAGTGATTTTTCAGCCTGAGAACCCGGTGGGGCTCCTGCCTAGGAGTTTTTCCTCTCTCAAGTGATTTGATGACTCAGTCTCCAGAAATTAGCCACCCTGAAAGTGTTGCTACCAGTTGCCGGCAGTACTGGCTGTTTCTGCTGCTGGGAGGCTGTGATTCTCGATCACTTGGCTCTGCGGTTTTCTGTGTGGTCGTTTGCTCTGTGACCTCATTTCTCTTATGGATTGAAGACGAGTTTTTTTTTTTGTTTTTTTTTTTAAATCTTTTTTTTTTAACGTTTATTTTTTTTTTGAGATAGAGAGAGACAGAGCATGAACGAGGGAGGGTCAGAGAGAGGGAGACACAGAATCTGAAACAGGCTCCAGGCTCTGAGCTGTCAGCACAGAGCCCGACGTAGGGCTCGAACTCACGGACTGCGAGATCATGACCTGAACCGAAGTCGGCCGCTTAACCGACTGAGCCACCCAGGCGCCCTGAAGACGAGTTGTTTATATTCTGTTTAATCAGCATTTTTCTTGTGATGATGAGAATAACGATTTCCAGGTTCTTGATGTGCTGGCCTAGAAACCAGATACAGCTTTATTATAATTCTTATAGTGCGTCTCCCTGTTTTTTAATACATGAGTCATATCTAAACTTCTAGGGCATATATCCATTATTATACTCTCTCCCTGTTTAACTATCATCTACTCTTTGTTCTACAGATACTTATATAGTTTTTACCTGTATATATTTACACCAGTCCTCAGGTCAGTCTCTCTTGCTATGTTGATTGCTTGAGCCTCATGCCGTGATAAATTTCACAGGAAGGACCCTAAAATGAGTATTTTCCAGGGTTGGTTTTTTTTGTTTTTTGTTTTTTGTTTTTGTTTTTTCTTGCACGTTCATGATAGAGAAGTATTTGTATCCTCTTTACTTAAAGGTCAGTTTTATTGGATATAAAGACTCACAGTGTCTTACCTGGAATATTCAAATGTGTATCATTTCTTTCTAGCATAAGCCACTGCTGCCCCAAAACCTGATATCCTCATTTCCTATATAAACCATAGTTCCTTATTTGAGATGCTGAGCAGATTTCCTACTTTTCCTTTAAGTCCAGTAATTTTAGTTATGTCTTGGTAAGGGACTTTGTAGATTATTTCCCAGGTATGTGGTATGCTCTTTATATTTGCACTATGGAAGATGAAATCTTCTTATTTCAGGGAATTTTTTTTCCACATTATTTTATATATGTATATATCTGTTCCCTTTGTGTTTTCTTCTTTAGGCATTTTTTTGTATTTGTTAATCTTGCCTGCCTTTCATATGTATTATTTTCTCCCAAATCTTATTTATCTCTTTATTTCTTCCTTTTTAGAAATCTCCACTTTACTTCCTATTTCTTGTAAGGCATTCTTTTGTGTTGATTTTTTTTTTTAATGTTTATTTATTTTAAGAGCGAGAGAAAGCGTGAGCTGGGGAGGGGCAGAAAGAGAGGGGGGGAGAGAGAATTTTAAGCAGGCCCTGCACTCACCAGATGTGGGGCTGGTTGCCATAAACCGTGAGATCATAACCTGAGCTGAAATCAAGAGTTGGATGCTTTACTGGCTGAGCCACCCAGGTGCCCCATGTTGATTTGTTCTTCTCTGCCTTTGAGTCTCATCTTTTTTTTTAAGCTCTGCATTTTAATTTAATTTTGATTGAAGTACAGTTGATAACAATGTTAGTTTCGGGCGTACAACATAGTGATTCAACACTTACACACATTGCAAAATGATCACCATGATAAGTCTAGTTACCAGTTGTCACCATTCAAAACTGTTACAATTTTATTGACTGTATTATTTATGCTGTACTTTACAACCCTGTGACTTGCTTATTTTTATAACTGGAAGTTTATTCCTTTTACTCTCATTGAGCTATTTTGCCCGTCTCCCAATCTCATTTCTGGCAACCACCAGTTTGTTCACTATATTAACAACGAGTGTGTTTCTGTTCTGTTGATTGATTTGTTTTGTGTTTTAGATTTCATATATGCACTTGTGTGGTATTTATCCTTCTCGGAGTGATTTCCCTTAGCATAATATCCTCTAGGTCCATCCATGTTGATGTAAATGGCATGATTTCATTTTCTTTATAGCCAAGTATGTATATATCACATCTTCCTTACCCATTTATCTGTTGGACACTTCAGTTACTTTCAAGTCTTGGCTATTGTAAATAGCTACAATAAACACGGTGTATATATGTTTTCAAATTAGTGGTTTAGTTTTTATTAGTGGTTTTTTTTTTTTTGATAAATACTAGAATTGGAATTGCTGGGTCGTATGGTATTTATATTTTTAATTTTTTAAGATACCTCCATACTGTTTGCTATAGCAGCTGCATCAGTTTTCCATTCCCACCAACACTGGGAACACATCTTGTGTTCTTGTCATTTTGATGGTAGCCATTCTGACACTTGTGAGGTGTTCATTGTTGTTTTGATTTGCATTTCCTTGATGATCAGCAGTGTTGAGCATCTTCTCCTGTGTCTGTTTGCCATTTGTATGTCTTTGGCAAAAGGTCTATTTTGGATCTCTGTCCATTTTTTAAACAGATTGTTTGTTTCGGAATTGAGTTGTAGGAGTTCTTTATATATTTAAGATATTAACCCCTGATTGGGTCTATAATTTGCAAATATTTTCTCCCATTCAGCAGCATGTCTTTGTTTTGCTGATGGCTTCCTTCTTTTTGCAAAAGTCTTCAGTTTGATGTAGTCCCGGTGGTTTATTTTTGCCTTTGTGGCCCTTACCTGAGGAGATAGATCCAAAAAATACTGATAAGACTATTGCCCAAAAGTTGACTGTGTTTTATTTTAGAAGTTTTATGGTTTCATGTCTTACATTTAGGTCTTTAATCCATTTTGAATGTATTTTTTATGTAGTGCAGGGAAGTGTTTCACTTTAATTTTTTTTGGCATGTAGTTGTTCAGTTTTTCCCAATACCATTTACTGAAAAGACTGTCTTTCTCATTGTATATTCTTGGGTCCTACTTTGTAAATTATTTGACCATATAAGCATAGGTTTATTTCTGGGTCTTCCGTTCGGTTGATGTTCGTTCCTTTGTGTCTGTTGCTGTTCTGCTACCATACTGTTTTGATCACTAAAGCCCTGTAGTATAAGTGTGAGATCTGGGAGCACGATAACTCCACACCGTTCCTCTTTTTCACTATTGCTTTGGCTATTCAGAGTCTTTTTTGGTTCCATACAAATTTTTGGATTCTTTGTTTTAGAAAATGCCATTCTGTTTTCATAGGGATTGCCTTGAATCTGTAAGGGTACTTCGGGCAGAATGGACATTTTAACAATATTCATCCAAGGCATGAGCATGATACTGCTTTCTGTTAATTTGTTTTCATCACTGTCTTGCAATTTTCAGAGTACAGGTCTTTCAGCTTCTTCGTTAAATTTACTTCTAGGTGTTCTGTTTGATGCAATTATAAATGGGGTTGTTTTTAAAATTTCTTTCTGATACTTTTTAGTATATAGAAACACAACAGATTTGTATATATTAATTTTGTATTGTACGGCATTAATGAGTTTATTGTAATAGGTTTTTGGTGTAGTCTTTAGGGCTGTCTATTTATGTTATGTCATCTGTGAGTAGTGACGGTTTTACTTTTTCTTCACCAAATTTGTATTCCTTTATTTTTTCTTGCATGAGTACTGTGGCTACAAATTCCAGTATTATGTTAAAAAAAAAGTGGCAAGAATAGGCATCCTTGTCTTGCTCCTGATTTTAGAAGAAAAGCTTTCAGATTTTCACCATTGAGTATGTTTTCTGTGGGTTTGTCATACATGGGTCTTTATTATGTTGAGGTATATTCCCTCTATTTCCATTTTGTTGAGTTTTTATCATAAGTAGATGTTGAGTTTTGATAAATGGTTTTTCTTTGTCTATTGAGATAGGATTTTTATCCTTTGTTTTGTTGATGTATATCTCAATTAATTTGCAAATACTGAACCATCCTTGCATCCCTGGACTAAATCTCATTTGACGTTGGTGTATGATCCATTTACTGTGTTTTGAATTTGGTTTGGTAACATTTTGTTGAGGATTTTGGATCTGTGTTCATCAGGGTTATCAGCTCGTGATTTTCTTTTGCTGTAATGTCTTTCTCTGTCTGGTTTGGTTAGGGTAATACTGGCTTTGTAAAATGAATTTACGAGCATTTCTTCTCTTTGGCTTTTTGGAATAGTTTGAGAAGGATAGGTATTAACTCTTTTTTCAATGTTTGATAAAATTTACCTGTGAAGTTGTTTGATCCTGGACTTTGATTTTGGGGAGTTTTTTGATGACCAATACAGTTTTGTAACTAGCTCTTGGTCTGTTCAGATTTCCTATCTCTTTTTTTTTTTTTTTTTAACTTTTTTTTTTTTTAATGTTTTATTTATTTTTGACAGAGAGAGAGAGACAGAACATGGGCAGGGGGAGGGGCAGAGAGAGGGGGAGACACAGAATCTGAAGCAGGTTCCAGGCTCTGAGCTGTCAGCACAGAACCGGACATGGGGCTTGAACTCGTAGGCTGCGAGATCATGACCTGAGGCAAAGTCGGAGGCTCAACTGACTGAGCCACCCGGAAGCCCCTTCTATCTCTTTCTAATTCAGTCTTTGAAGCTTGTGTATTTCTTGTGTATTTTTGAAGCTTGTGTATTTATCCATTTCTTCTAGGCTGACAAATTTGTTGACGTATATCTATTCATAGTAGTCTTTTGTAATGATATTTTATTTCTGTGATATTGTTGTAACTTTGTCTTTGACTTCTGATTTTATTTATTTGGGCCCTCTCTTTTTTTTTCTTGATGATTCTGGCCAGAGGCCTTATCACTTTATCTTTTCAAAAACCAGCTCTTAGTTTTACTGATATTTTCTATTTCTTTGGTCCCTGTTTCCTATATTTGTACTCTGATCTTTATTATTTTCTTCCTTATACTATCTTTGGGCTTTGTTTGTTGTTTTCCTAGTTCCTGTAGATGTAAGGTTAGATTGTTTATTTGAGATTTTTCTTGTTTCTTGAGGTGCGTCTGTATATTAGGTACTATGGGCACCTATAAACTTCGCTCTTAGAACTCCTTTGCTATGTTCCATAGATTTTTGCCATGTTTCCATTTCCATTTTTGGATTTCCTCTTTGAGATCTTTGTGACCCATTGTTTGTTTAGTAGTATGTTTATCCTTCATCTATTTGCTTTTTCCAGTTCTTTTCTTGTAATTGATTTCTAGCTTTACACTGTTGTGTTTTGAAAAGATGCTTGATACAATTTTAGTCTTCTTAAATTTACTAAGACTCATTTTGTGGGTTAACATGTGATCTGTCCTGGAGAATGTGCCATTTGCACTTGAAAAGAATGTGTGTTCTGCTGTTATTCGATGGATTATTCTATACGTATCTGGTAAGTCCATCTGATCTAATGTTGTTTAAGGCCACTGTGTCCTTACGGATTTTCTGCCTGGGTGATCTATCCATTGATGTAAGTGGAGGGTTAAAGTCCACTATGATTATTACTGTCAGTTTTTCCCTTTATGTCTGTCAGTTATTTGCTCTATATGTTTAGGTGCTGCTATGTTAGGTGCCTAGATATTTACAATTGTCCAATTCTTGTTGGATTCGTCCCTTTCTCATTATGTAATGCCCTTCTTTGTGTCTTGCTGCAGACTTTGTTTTAAAGTCTGTTTTGCCCAAGTATCGCTGCCCATGCTTTTCCTTGCATTTCCGTTTGCATGGAATATTTTTTTCCATTCTTTTCAGTCTGTGTGTATTTTTAGGTCTTAAATGAGCCTTTTGTAGGCAGCATATATCAATGGGTCTTTTTTTTCTTTAAATCCATTCAGTCACCTTGTCTTTTGACTGGATCATTTAGTCTATTTACAGTTAATTTCTGATAGGTATGTACTTATTGCCATTTTGTTTCATTGTTTTCTGGTTGTTTGGTAGTTCTTTTCCTTCTTTTGCTCTCTTCCCTTGAGATTTGATACTTTCCTTAGTGTTAACAGTTTGGATTCTTTTCTGTTTGTGTACCTGGTAAAGGTTTTGGTTTGTGGTCACTATGAGGTCTGTATATAACATCCTATGTATACACCCCAAGTATTTTAAGTTGATGGTTGTGTAAGTTGGAACACATTCTAAAAGCACTACGTTTTTAAACGCCCCCCCCCCACCAGATTTTCTTTTTGATACCATATTTTACATTTAAAATTTTTGTGGACTCTTAACCAATTATTGTAGATACAGCTGATTTTACAACTTCTGTCTTTTACCATAAGCTTTATAAGTGGTTGATCCACTGCCATTATTATACATTTGCTTTTACCAGTGAGGTTTTTTTCTTTCATAATTTTCTTAATTCTTGTTATGGCCTTTTCTTTTTCCCTTTAACGTTTTTTTGTAAGACTGGTTTAGTGATGTCGAACTCCTTTAAATTCTGTTTTTCTGGGAAGCTCTTTCTCTCTCCTTGAATTCTGAATGATAACCTGGTCAGGTAGAATATTTAGGTTTTTTCGTTTCAGCACTTTGACTATATCATGGTACTTCCTTCTGGCCTGCAAATTTTCTGCTGAAAAATCAGCCCATGGCCTAATAGGGTTTCCCTTGTAAGTAACTTTTTGCTTCTCTCTTGAAGCTCTCTTAATATTTTCTGTTTATCTTTATTCATGACATTTTAATTAGTTTCTTGGTCTGAATCTCTTTGGGTTCATCTTGTTTGGGACTGTCTGTGATCCCTGGCCCTGGATATCTGTTTGCTTTCCTAGGCTAGGGGAATTTTCAGCAATTATTTCTTCAGATAAGTTTTCTTGCCCTTTCCCTCGGTCTACTTCTGGGATCCTTATAATGCAATGTTATGTGCATGATGTTGCACAGAGGTCTCTTAATCTCTTTAATTTTTTGTATTTCACGCCTTTCCCTTAAAATTCTGAGTGTCTATCCATTTTTCTCCCGAGTTTGATGGTTTTCTTTATGACCATCGTTTTGAACTCTTTATGAGGTAGATGGTTTATCTTCCCTGTGTGTAGTTCTTCTTCCAAGATTTTGTCTTATTCTTTCATTTGGAACCTATTCTTCTGTCTCCTCATTTTGCCTGACTCTGTTTCTCTGTGGTGTGTCAATCCCTTATGGCTCCCTGTTTGAAGAAGTGGCTTTATGTAGAAGATGACATGTTGGGTACAGAAGTGCAGTCCCCTTGGTTACCAGACCCAGGCTCTCCTAGGATATCCTCTGTGTGGGTTTTGTGCATCCCCCTGTTATGTCTGGACTATGACTGCCATGGGCATGCTGTTTAGGGGTTTGCTCCCAGTGTGGCTGGTGGTGAGGCCACTGGTCGGCATGGTTGGGATCCCCACCCTGAGTGGCAACCACTTTGGGTGGGGCAATGGTTCAGGCTGAGGCCACTTGCTGGGTGTAGCAGGTTGAGAACCATTTTGAAGGGGTACATGGTGGGTTAGTGGGACTGGTCTGTTGGGAAATGCCAAGGGAGAGTAAGTTGTGCTAGCAAGGTGGATGGATAGTATCAGAAATGGCACCCACCAGTGCTGGGCTGGCTAGGCAGAAGGAGGGTAAGAAAAATGGTACCCTCCCAGTACTTTCATCCCTGGAGAAAATTCCTATAGATCCCTGTTTCTCCAGCATACCCCTTAAAATTAGGCATAAATCTTCACACCTGGCTCAGGTACTTTTCACACTGCTGCTCCTGTGCTGGATCTTGGAGCGAATGAGTTCGTGTATGGTTCTTTGAAGGACTGAGTCTTGGTTTCCTGTAGTCCGCTAGCTCTCCCAGAGTTAAGCCCTCCTGATTGATTGGCAAAGCAAGACATTATGGGGACTTGTCTCCCCAGTGCAGATTCCCAGGGAGAGGGTGCCTGATGTGGGTCTTGAACTTCTTGCTGCTCGGGAAGGATGTGATATCCCTCCTGCCTGTGGGTTGCTGTGTCAGGGTGTGGGTCCCAACCAGACCAGATCCCTGCTACTCCCTCCCTTCCCATTGTGGTTTTTCCCTCATATCTGTAGCTGTAGAATGGCTGGTAATTCTGGTAATCCTCATGTCATTGTCAGAGTTGCTCTGTATGTAATTGTAGCCTTGTTGTGTCCATTGGAGTTGACAGGCCCAGAATCCTCCTGCTCTGCCATCTTGGTCGTCCTCCTCCATCTTTATTTCTGGGATATTTTTTTCTTTTATTTTCAGTTCTTTCTTGAGTTCTGATCTTTCATTCCTGAGTTTTCCCAATTCTGGTTTATGTCGTTTCTTGTCTCATAATTTTTTAAAATGTGTTTTCCCTTGTTTTGAAAGAGTAGATAACAGTTTTGATCTGTTTTCTGGGCACAACTTTCTGGTTGGTGGGCTTTCATTATGGATACGGATGGATGGTATTCTACATCTTATTTTCTTGTTTCTCCTACTGACTTCATTGGATTTGCTCTTGGTACTATTATGCTGCTCATTTTTATGAGATGTTTTTGTGATCTTTCAGAGGGAGACATGGTACTGGATAGATTTTCTAACATCCCAGAGCTCTCTCTTCTTTTGCTATCACGTAGTGGTAAAAATATAGTAGCTTGCTTTCGATGACGACCTGGCCCAGTTCCCCTCTGCACTTGTATCTGAACCTCCTCTGTCCTTGGTATTGATTCTCAGTGATGTCAGTTTCACTTTGGATCCCCAGCTATGATGGAGCACCAGTTACAATGTGGAGGGACTTTCGCCCACCATTAAGCAATTCTTTCTAGTACCAGTTGGGTGTCCTGCAATTCAACTCCGTTCTGATGTTATTCACGTGAGATGGTATTAGATCCCATAGGTGAAGGGCTCAGTCCTGTAAGACTGCCTCCTGCCCCTTCCCAGTTCAGATGCCAGTCGCATGTCCAGATTGTCACCAGTGCTAGTGACCAACTGGAGATGAGTAAGAGGTTACAGAGAACCCCTCTTTTATTTCAAGTAATTTACTAGAGTGGCTCTAAGAACTCAGAGAAAGGTTTTACTTACTAGATCACTGGTTTATTATAAAACGATACAACTCAGGAAGAGCCAGATAGAAGAGATGTATAGGGCAGGTTATGATGAAAGGGGTGCAGAACTTCCACGTTCTCTGTAGGAGCGTCACTCCCCACAAATACCCATGTGTTCACCCTCTTGGAAGCTCTCTGAATCCCACCTTCGTGGTTTTTATGGAGGCTTCATGACATAGGCATGATTGATAAAATCATTGACCATTGGTGATTGATTCAACCTCCAGTTCCCTTCCCGCCCCTGGAGGTCAATGGGGTAAGACTCTAATCACATAGTTGGATCCACTGGCAACCACACCCAGTCTTAGGTGCTTCCCAAAAGTCACCTCATTAACATAAAAGAAGTCTTTGTAGCTTTTATAGCTTAAGATATTGCTAGGATTTTAACACCTGTTCCAGAAAGGGGAGGAAGACCAAATAAGTACTTATTATAAATCATAATATTACACTGGTTCCCTTTTTTTTCCCTGTCTTGGTTAATTTTGAATATAGGCTTGTCCTGGAAGGTAGTGCTGGGTGATCAGGTCACAGGGGCTGGGCTTGTCCTGTCCAGTCAGGTCTTACAGGCCCTCCTTTGTTGCAGTGGACAGACCCTCCCCAATTTTGGCTGCTTCCCTCAGATTGTTGCACTGCCCTTTCTAGTGAATTTGGTTAGTTCTTTAGGGGTCAGTGTTCCCAGGCTTGTTAGGTTCCCTGTTGCCGGTCTCTGCTTTCATCACAGATGCTGATGTCATGTTGGTCTTGTGGGGTGTTTGTTCTGACCCACTTGTATGTGGGAATTTTGGGGGTTACTTTATCTTCTAGTTTTGTTGTAAATTATGTCCTTAGATTTTTTTTAATGTTTATTAATTTTTTTTTTTTTTTTTTTTTTTTTTTTTTTAAGAGAAAGCGTGCACGTGCGCTAATGGGAGAGGGGCAGAGAAAGAGGGAGAGGGAGAATCCCAGTCAGGCTCTGGCTGTCAGCACACAGCGGGACTCCAGGCTCAGTGTCACGAACCACGAGATGGTGACCTTAGCCAAAATCAAGACTGGACGCTTAACCAGCTGAGCCACCCAGGTGCTCCTGTCCTTGGGTTTTTTATTGCTGTCTGTTCTCTATTCTTATGTGGGGATCAAGATTCCTAAAATGTGCTGCCAGGCTTCTGCCATCTCCCAAGAACACACACTGTGTTCTTAAATCTGGCAGGCTCCAGGCCTTGATCGCTCGGCTTTCTGTCCTACTGCGGACGGGCACCTACCTGTGTCTTCCAGCGTGCGCTCTGGGAGCCTGAGCTTTGGAGTCTCCCAGCTTGTCCAACTCCCATGGCTTGTTCTGTAACACAGATGTGGCTGTTGTGCGGGTTTCTGAAGTTTTCACTGTGGGAGGGGAAATGGTGATTATCTGGAGTCAGTGGCTAAGCTGCATGCACAGAAGACCCACCGAAAAGTTGGTGGGTGGCTTAAAGCGCGGAAAAAGTGCGTCCCTTTCACAGCACAGTCCAAGACGTGCGCTTCTCGGTCAGTGGGCATCTCTCTTCCTTGTGACATCCAGGGATCTCCGTTCTTTTCCATTCCTTTCTCTGCCACCTGGGGTATCATCCTCACCCGCTTATTCAGAGCTAGGTGGCCAGCAGGTCACCTAGGTCTTAGCTTGGTAGGAGAGCAGACCCTCAGGTTCCCTTGGGAAGAGCCCACAGACTTGTACCTGTTCTGAAACTTATACCTGTTAGATTCCTCAGTAGGGGTCATGAGGATATTAACACCAGAATTCTTACATGTTGCTGATGGGTAAAAGCCTGTGCTGCTTTTACTTGAAAGTCCATTTTACTAGATAGAAAGACTCACAGTTTCTTTTCCTGGAGTATTGTAAATGTGTTACTGTTTTCTTCTGACAAAAAGCATTGCTTTCCGCAGGTCTGCTGGTAGTCTTATTTTCTACATAAACGCTTAGTCCTTGTTAGGTGCTGAAAAGACTGTTTTCCTTTAAGTTCAGGTGTATTAGTTTCCTGTGGCTGCTGTAATGAATTATCACAGACTGGATGGTTTAAGACAGCAGGGATTGCTTTTCTTCTAATCCTGGAGGCCAGAAGTCCAAAAGTCAGGGTGCTGGCAAAGCCACACTCCCTCCTCGGGGCTCTCGGGGACCGTCTGTTCCTTGCCTCGGGAGGGAAGGCTGGACAGTGGCTTCTTAGGAGCCCAGCATCCTGCTCCAGAGCTGTTACAGTGCAGGTGAGGGAGCACGGGCTTCCGTGGGCAAGGGGGCCGTAGAGAGGTCCTCTCACACCTGGCCCTGTCTGCCATCCTTTCTGTTTCACTTAGTCTTAGACCTTCTGTGCCAAGAGAGATTCGTTGTTGCAGTGCTTCCTCTTCGGGTATATTTCGACACCCTGAGGATTGATCTAAGGAGAGAGTGTCATGTCCTGGCTCAGCACATGGACTTTGGAGGCATGGTCTTAGTCAATTATCCCAGTGTTGCTATTTATTACTAACGTGTCCTGAGAAAGAGCTCACGGCGTCCCCATGCCTCAGTTTTGTCAGTGGGGAAATGGGAAACCTACCACGCTGTTCCTTCAATGAAAGTCGGTGTCTGTGTAGTGCCCGGTGCGGAGTTGGTGGCCGTTACGGTCAGTAATTAGGAAATCGTGTGTGTGTCAAGCTGAGGCTCGGGCATTTGGGAAGATCTCATTGTGTGAGCTCCGGTGGGGCAGGAAGTTTGGGGGTGAAGAGGTGAACGGTCTTGGGGGTGATGGGTTCAGGGGAGGGTGTGGTGGCGTCCCCTGGAACACATCCACTGGCCGGATCCGTGTATGGAGAGGGTGGAGGCAGATGGAAAGGTGCATCGGAGCAGGAGCGTGGGGAGACATGACGAGCCAGGGGGAGGTCTAGGGAGATGCTGTAGCGGGTCACAGGAGACAGGCCCAGGTTTGAGCATGGGTCTGTCCCGGAGACTGACTGCCAGGACTGGTCCTTACTACACTCGGAGGTCCGTGTCTGACGATGTGGAGAGAGAGGCTGAACGCCAGGAGTGAAAATAAGATGAACCGGCACGAGACCAAATCAAGTCTTGTGTGTGAGTGAGAGCAGGTGGCACAGGGTCCTCAAGTGTTTGGTGGCCGGCAGGACTAGAGCTCCAGCTCGGGGAACCGCATGGCTCTTGTGTAGGCAGCAGGGGTAGGACTCCAGCTCGTCCTGCTTCTGAAGGGGACTTGCCTTTGCAGGGAGACGTGGGGCTTTGGGGGTGGAGTAAGACGTGTGGACAGAGATGGCAGTGGAAGCCGAGAACCAGAGAAATGAGGAAATAGCACTGTCTGCCGTCGCACCCTGGGAAGGAAAAAAAATACCTGTGCCCTACCTTCCTGTTTATCCGCAGGGACACATGGAAGTTGAGACTGCGCCATGGTGGGGGCTCCTGGGTGGCTCAGTCGGTCGGGTGTCCGACTTTGGCTCAGGTCGTGATCTCATGGTTCGTGGGTTCGAGCCCCGTGTCAGGCTCTGTGCTGACAGCTCGGAGCCCGGAGGCTGCTTCGGATTCTGTCCCTGGCGCTCTCTGCCCCTCCCCCTCTTGTGCTCTGTCTCTAAATAAACATCAAAAAAAAAAAAAATTAAAAAAGGAAAAAAAAGAATGCACCATGTTGTCTGAAATGGAGAAAGCACACATATTTGATACTGTTGGTGTCTTGGTCTTTTTAAAGTTTTTATTTACATTCCAGTTATTTAATGTACAGTGTTATATTAGCTTCAGGGGTACAAGAGAGCGATTCAACACTTCTGAACAACCCCCAGTGCTCATCGCAAGTGCGCTCCTTGATCCCCATCACCTGTTTCACCCATGCCCCCCACCCACCTCCCCTCTGGTCCCCATCAGTGTGTTCTCTAGTGAAGACTGTGTTTCTTGGTTTGCCTCGTTTGTTTTGTTTCTTAAGTTTCACATATGAGTGAAACCATATGGTGTTTGTCTTTCTCTGACTTCATTTGCTTGGCATCATGCTCTCCAGCTCCATCATATTACTGTCAATGGCAAGATGTCATTCTTTCTTACGGCTGAATAATATTCCATTGTGCCCGTGTGCCACATCTTTAGCCGTTCATCAGACACTTGGACTGTTTCCGTAATATGGCTCTTAGAGACAATGCTGCTCTAAACATCGAGGTGCATGTATCCCTTCGAATTAGCATTTTTGTTTTCTTTGGGTGAATACTTAGTAGTGCAATTGCTGGACTATGTGGTCGTTCTGTTGCTAACTTTTTGAGGAACCTCCGTACTGTTTTCCAGAGTGGCTGCACCAGTTTGCATTCCCACCAGCAATGTAAGAGGGTTCCCCTTTCTCCAGATCCTCACCAACACCCGTTGTTTCTTGTGGTGTTGATTTTAACCATTCTTGATTTTGGTAAAAAACGAACCTATGAATTAAGCTGCTTTTTTTTTTTTTTTTTTAAATCTTTCGAATGTCTTAAAAATGTTGAACAGTTGGCCTCTTGTTGACGTTTATTTGCTTTATTTGGCCAATAAAAACCAGAGTGAAAATTAATCAGCTTTTAGTTTGGAAACAACTTTTGAAGGGTTGTCTCTGCTGATGAGCTCTGAAACCATGGCAGAGCTATTTAACCGCCCTCTGCCTCATTTTTCTGATCTAAAATTGGGAGGGAGGTGATTAATAACAGTACTAGCATGTAGGGTCGCTGTGAGGCACGGATGAGGTGGTACAGTTCCCAGGATGGTACCAGCTACCTCTCAAGCATTTGGCAAACCTGGGCTATTGTGGTCACTCCCTTATTTTGTTTTAACAGTTTTGATGCTATTAAAGTGCCCAGCATAGCACATTGATGTAGTAAGCATTACATAAATACTAGTTCATTCTTATCTCCACTCTTGCTTCTTTCACAGAGTCCCATAATTTAATTCAGCCTTTCATTTTCAAGATGAGAACTTTGCACCTTAGAAAATTCCAGTGATTTTCTCAGGATCTCGTGGCAGTACGATTTGGATGTCACACTGCTTGAATTTGGTTATTCTTTGCTTTGAGTCCCTTCATGTAACTGTCATATTTTATTCAGGATGATAGAACAGAGTTTTCCATTCACGTTTATACTTTTTATTATGGTTTGGAATTTCCACCGTCTTGGAAAGAAGCAGCTCAGGGTGGAATCTGAAGACCTCAGTTGTCGTCTTAGTTCCAAGTCCGGTGGTCGGTGGGACACCCGAAAAACCACTTGGCCGCTGTGGGCCGCAGTTTCCTTACCTAGAAAATGGGAGGGGCTTCAGCATTTTGATTTCTAGGATGCTGTAACTGACTTCTAAAGCTGCACCTGTTTTTCGTTACACCAATAACGTGGTTTATGCTAGAAAAAGTAGTGTAGACTGTAACACCACGCAGGTAGGTAGGTAGGTGGATGCAGAATAAAATTGAGTCTGGACCGTGAAGATTTTACCAACCCTGAAAAAATTTTCAAGCCTTTCCCTTTTCACGGGACTTTCAAATCAGCTTATCTCCTTTATGGCACTTACATTCCACAATGTGGCCTCGTGTTCTCTTGCATCCCCTTATTATTACAGAGTAATCTTGTCGAGGGCAGTCAGTGTGCCCCACTCACATGCTGTCCCTGTCACACTGCCCAAGTTCGGTCCTGCAAAACAGTTGCAGTTCACTGAGCATGTGTTAATACGGCCCTCCTTACACCTCAGGAGCAATTAATGACTGCACACCCTAGGTGACTTGGCCTATTTTTCTCTTGGATTCTCCCAGCCATCTTCAGAGGTACAGATTTTCTTTGTATTTTTTTCCTGAAGGAGAGACTGGGAGGTGGTGCGTTTGAACAGGAATGGTGTGGCCTCCACTTTTTTAATCACGCAGTGACTCGGGACTAGTATCTCTTGACTTAATGTCCCAATGGGCAGAAAGCCCCCAATCAGTGACCTGCTCACGGGGGTTCTCAACACCTGTGAATTCTTTGGTCACGTACATTCATTTGCTTTCCTGTTGAATGAAAGGGCAATTTAATTACAGTTGTTAGACCCGTTATCTGCAAATAGTATAATTTAGTCAAGCAGCTTCAAAACCTTGCTACCGGAGAGTTTTCAACTCACTTTCAATAATTAGTTGTGAAATAAGGGAAAGCTTTCATATCCTGGTGATATATATATATATATATTTATTTTTTTAGGTTTTTAGTTATGAGCAATATTCAGAAAAAAAATGTTTTTATGATTCTGGGTGTGTTGATGAATATGATATTTGTATTATATCTTAGTATTGAACATTTTATTTTCTGCCTTCACTCTGATATATTGGCAAAAGCTGCATATTTAAGAAGATCCGATCTGTATCTTACTACCAGGGGTGAAATAATTTCAGCCATGCGACACAGGCAGGCATTTTAATCATGCATCACAGAGACGCAGAACCCAAATTGGTCAGCATTGCTTTCGGATGCTGACATCTGGCTGGCTTCCACATCCCTTTGGAGTCTCCGAATCAGGGTTATTTAGGGCTGTGGCTGTTTCCAGCCTACTGGGGAGCCAAAGTGGAAAAACCATTTGAACCGTCCTATATTTCAAGTTCAAATCAATTCTTTTTTGGCCTACAACTTTGGGGGGAATTGAATTAATGGAGGGCACTATTTGTGATCTAATCTGTCATTGCACAGAATTTGAATCATGCCCCCAGAGTTGCCAAACAAGGCCGCCCTCTTTGAATATCCAGAAGTATGGTAGTTTTTCAAACATGGAGGTCTTTACCTCCACAAGAACTGTCAGAAAGGGGTAAACCATTTGCCCTCTGGTGACAGCAGTGTCTCTCTGACTTCTTCCCTCTGGGACGCAGTCTCTGAGGTAAACTGGGAATTCCAGTCCAATTTCTGTCACCAGTTAAGAACCTTTTATTTGAAATCCAGAGGTGGCCAATTCTGACCTATAGCAAGATAGCAGAATCCTTCAGGTCCCATATCATATTGCGTGTTTTCAGGTCTCCTTCCCTGTGGTTCACACTGGCTTTGTTTTTTCCCTCTGGATGGAAATGCCATTCTGTGAAGTTACAACTTTGTCCCTTCTCTGAAGGGCTACCAGAGGAAACATTTGCCTTCTCATTTGCCGAATAGAAAACGTAGAGACAATTTCCAGTGGGCCCATCACTGTGTTATGTTAGGTTATTTTGAAAACAAGGCTGTAATGTCATCTTATGGTGCTGTGGATCTCATCAAGTGGTTTTTTTCTTATGCTGCCTACTTTATGCTGAGAGAAGGAAAAAGCCAAACTGATTTTGTTTTTTCTTATATATTTTTAAATGTTTATTTTTTTTTTAGAGAGAGACAGAGTGAGAGCACTAGTGGGGGAGGGGCAGAGAGAGAGGGAGACACAGAATATGAAGCAGGCCCCAGGCTCTGAGCTGTCAGCACAGAACCCGATGCAGCATTCAGACTCACAAACCGCGAGATCGTGACCTGAGCCGAAGTCGGGTGCTTAACCGACTGAGCCACCCTGGTGCCCCCAAACTGATTATAAATAATAATAATAATAATGATAATATCTGCTTCCATGTGTTATCTAGAAATTACGATTCTTTTCCTAGGAATATTTAGTTCTTTGAGTTTTCTGGATTGATTCCATTAAAATACTGGCTGTCCCATCCAGTCCCGTACTTTGCCTGTTTTCCATCCGTTTGCTCAGGGAAACCTGGGATGGCATCCATAACCTCCTGTTTCTGGGTCCTGCAGGTATACCCTCTGCCCTAAAGCATTTTTGGATGTGTCACCCCATAATAAGTAACACCTCTTTCTCAACTACCTTTTGTCGTTTTTAATCTGCTACTCTTGTGTCGCTGTTCCTTTCATAGCCTCCATTTTAGCATTTTGGGGCATGTTCTGTGTCCCCTAAAGTGAGAAACTACGTAGTTTGCCATCCAAACCGGGACAGTTTCGAGAGGGGCAGTCCGCATAATCCAAGACGTCCCCAGACTCAGCAGGACGCATAGCCGATGGTACTTCGTAGAGAATGTCCAAGGTAGAGCCTGTTAGCATTCTGAGTGTGCTGAGTGCCTGAATGAGTCCTTGATTATATTTCTTGTGAAATTATTTAACCGGCCGGTTCCTTTTTGAGCATTTTCCTGCTGATTCCATTCTTGGCTGGAGAATAAATAGTCATAAATCACGTGTCCAGTGCCAGCAACCTCACCCATCCCTCCTTCCTCCACTAATACCTCCTTCACAACAATTTTGTTTCCCACTGTTCGTTCTGGCCTGAAGAACATTATTCACCCAAGTGCCATTTCTAAAGGCTAGAGGCAGAATGATGGGCAAGACACCGCAGGCTTTAACTGTGTATGTCAACACACTCTGTAGTCATCTGGTTGATTTTTGAAATATATTCTGCTTTGAAAATGCCTAGGCAAGGCATAGTCTAATACTGCTTGAGGAATTTTAATAACAGTTTGTTCGTCCTGTTCTGGTGCTGCTCATGCTTGATGGGTTGTGGCTAGTGGGACCGCTAAAGTATGTTATTCACACGGTGAAAGATCTCCTAGTGTGTGATTAAGATTTGCAAGGTAGGTCGGTGGGTACCACCTGCTTCCATTTTCCCAATGTATTTGACCATGGCGGCTTTTGTGCTTTTAAATAATCTATTCTATTTTGGTAGACCCTTTCTCCCTTCTTTTTTAACAGCACAGTTTCTATACAAGACTCACAATGAGCTCACCATTGCCAAGTGGAGGGGAGTGGCGGACTGTATAAATACGTTTGTCGCAACTCGGTCTTTGCCTGTTCCAGGCTTTGTGATTGATTCTGTGATTCTGATTCTGTCCAACTTAACTGCCCTCCCCGCATACCCGGCCTGGAGTCCTTTGTTGCCCTAAATATTTTCTCAAAGACCTTTTATTAGCTTGCTCTTTACTGCTCTAATTCCCCCCCAACCCCCCCCCCCCCACCTACTTTAACATGTAGCTCTGTCCCAATAGCATGAGAGAAAAAGTATGTCCTCGCGATGCTATCAGGTGAAGCCACAACTGCATTTCTCTTTATTAAACCAGAAAAAAGAACTTGTAAACTTTGTCACTTTCTCTCCTGCTAAATGCTTGCTGAAGGGACGTGAGGAAATGATTGAAAAGAATCCGCTTTCCCTAACTAAACCTCCCATTGTGAATGGTGGCTGGGAGAAAGAGCCGAAAAAGTTTTTTTCTAATTAGTTGTGATATTTTAGGAAACATTAAGACAGGAAGAGACGGGAGATTGTTCATTTTCTTTTGTAATCAGGATTGATTCCTGTGGCGCTCAAGAGGAGTGGTCTGCTAGTATGTGAGGCTGCTCGTTGTCTGCTGGTTTCAGTTTGCTCCATCTTCTGCCCCTGATTTTTAGCTGCCACAAGGTCACCTGGAACATAAGACTACGTTTCTCTGCCTCCCTTGCAGCGAGGCCTCACCGTATTACAAAATTGTGATTAATTGCTTGCAAGTCAAAGTACCATGTGCAGCTTCCTAGAAGTATTCAGAAGGAGGAAGCCTTCTTTTTTTCTGTCTTCCTGAGAGGGATGCAGACTGGATGGCTTAGCTCAGGCAGCCATCTTGAACCATGAGGTGGGAGCCATGTGTTGGGGATGGTTGAGCAAGGTCCCTGATGTTTTCCTGCTCAGCACACACAGGATCGCCTGTGAGTGAGTGAGAGACAAACCCCCATTGTGTGTACTCTTCGTTATTTGTGGCCTGCTGTCACATGAAGGTGACCGTAATCTTAACCTGTACATCTATAAATTTTTTTCATCTGGTTTGGTATGAGGGTAGCTGTTTGAGATTCTCCTCCCCCCACCCCCCATATCAGACTGTATACCTCAGATCAAGGAATGCTTCATTGGTGGACAAGGAATCTTGACTTTTAAAATGTGCAAGATGTTTTGCACTGTTTAAAATCTTAAACATCATGGGAGAAGCCACCACTGTGACTCTTTTGAAAAACCATGAAAATGCTCGTCTCCTCCCCCATTGCCTTTCTCTTCCCCCTTCTTAATGTTTCAATCCTAAAACCAGTCAGTGGGACAGAAAAAGAGAGGTGGTTGGGGTCAGGAGGGCCTGGTGGCCTAGAACGGGGTGTGGGAACCTGTGCGGGGAGAGGTGAGCATCTGTGTAGGTGGGGGAGCCTGGCCTGTGAGGTTCCAGCCCAAGCAGGAGAAGGAGCGTGTCGCTGTGGAGGAACAAGTGAGCAGGGGAGTCTGAGCAGAGTGCAAAGCAAAGGTGTCCCAGAAGGAGGGAGGGAGGTAGGAGAGATTGGTTACTGCATTGGTTCTTGAGTTGGATAGTGGAAAGGACACCAATTCCCCAGAGGCTCTTCACCTAAGGAGTTAATAAAGGCACAGGATACGGCTTACCAGGTGTGAGAAAGCATTGGTGAACATCTGGGGCCTCAGCGGCTCACTGGGTTTGCTTCCCAGAGTCGTTTCTTAGTTGCTCAGGACCTTGCTCTCCAGATTTATGAACCATCAAGACGTGAGTGAGGAATCAGTGTTTGAGGAGAGCCTGGGCAGAAATGTCCAGCAATGTCTCTTATGCCCAACTGGGCATGTACCTCGTAGCCAGGCATAAGCCATCAGCCTCCGTATCCCTAAACAGTGTAAACAAGCTGGCCCTGGGGGTTTCAAGTTTAAGCTGAACGTTGTACATCTCTAACTACTCTGTTTGTCCCGATCTTGACCAAGCATCAGAACCAGATTTCCGGGTCCCCCTGCAAATACGCATAGAGCCGTCCCCGCCCAGCTGTGACAGAATTCCATTTCATGCAGTTATATATAGGCTTATTGATTACATGGTAAGTAGGTTAGAGATAATGGAAGCCAGGGTGCTCATGTTAGAGAAGGGAATTACAAATATGGAAAGGGAAAAAGCTAGAATGAACCGAATGATGTTGTATTAGAATTGCATGTATTGTTGTGAACTCAAGGTTTTGAATAGTGAATCGGTATAGATCGTGTGTGTGTGTGTGTGTGTGCGCGCGCGCGTGTGTATGTCCATGTGTATGCGTGTGCAAGCTCTGTCCACTGAGAGGAGCTGAGAATACTGAGCCCCAAATAGCAGTGAGCACATCTGGTGTTCAGATTGTGTCTTATAAATACCATTTTCCACAAAAAGGACCCAGAGCTCATTAGAGAAATGGTGATTTCAGGGCTGTGGCAGAAAAAGGACAAGATGATCCGGGATATCCTGTGCCAGCAAGCAGGGAGGTGCTCAGGGAGCAATGGAGACCTGTCACAAGGACAGCAGCCAGCTTGGATGGGCTCCCTCTGGCCAAATCAGACAATCTGAACACTGACATGAATAATAACAATAGATAATAATCCATTGACTGCAATAGGAAATCACAAAGCTCTACAAAAATAAAGAAGTACATTGCAGTGTCTCGACAGCAACACTGTTGACATTTGGGCTGGATGATCCTGAGTAGTTAAAACCCTGCTCCGCCCAACTGTTTTTGCAGGAGCGCCCACACTGTTTTTTAGCTCTGGACATTCCTGCAAGGCAGTGGGCTGCCTTGTGCCTCGTAGGACACTTAGAAGCGTCCTGGCCCCTGCCCTCAAGACGCCTCTGCTTTAGACCGGTGCTGTCCTAATACGGATGCAGTGAGAGCCACATGGGAAAGTTTAGGTTCTTAGTGGCCATGGTTGTTAGAATCAGAAATGTTCCAGACATTGCCAGACGTACCGTGAGGGTAAGGATTATCCTGGTGGGGGATCATGAAATATGTGGAACAGGAAATGTGAAACATGAAGTACTCTCCCTTCCTCATCCCCCTTCTCCCCTTTATTAATTACAAAGGGGAAAAGAATACATTTTCAGTGGAGAAGCCTGGCAGGCAGAAGTGATCCAGGGAAGATCATCAGTGACAGGACGGACTGAAATCATGTGCCACCTGATAGGAAGAAGAGCGCAGCATTTCTTCGACGCTCCTGCCAAAGATGCTTAACCTAAATCTAAGAACAGATGACAAACCTGCCCGGAGGACATAGTGTAGAATAACTTGGCCCGCAGCCTTCACAGTTGCCAAGCTCATGAAAGTCCAGGAGAGAGAAATGCAGGCGACAGGTGACCTAAGAGGGCCGGCAGCTGCGTGCAACGGGATCCTGAACCGGATTGCTTTCTCTAGAACAAATGATTGGGACATTTGGTGGAGACAGGTGAGGGCCAACGATTAGGCGATTCCGACGGGTGACAGGAAGTCCTCGGCCTGGGTGGCTGTGCTGTGGTTTGCCATAGGATGTCATCGTACGAATACTCCGAGCTTATGGGGCATCGGGCCCGCGGCGTAATCTCTAATGGTTCAGGGCAGGAAAATAGGTCTCTGTACTGCATTTTGAATTTCCTGTAACTTTCTGAGGACTGAAAAAAAAAATACAAGTTATGGTCAGGAGTGATCTATTCATTTTCTTGCAGGCATGCTAAGACTTTGCTTGAGAAACATTTTTGTCTTCTTCTTAGGGAAGAAATTCTGCATTAATACAATAATGTTCTTAGAGAAAGAATATTGGAAAGATGCCTAAATCTGTTTGCTTATTATGTATAATGTGTATTTAAAACATATGCTGGTCATCCTGTGGAGCTTTAGAACCCAAAATGGAAGGCAGGTCACTTTTCTTCTTGGACTTTTTTTTTTTTTTCTCCTGGTGGATCTATGTGTATTTTCTTTCTTTATGGTTGGAAAACCTTCTTTTAATCAAGTCTGTTCTTGTTTAGTTTAAAACTTCACAATACTATATGAAACTGATGAACAATGTGCAGGGGCTTGGCAACATCAACCAAAATAATTTCAGAGGATTTTTTTTTAATATGTTAGTAACTTGATAGCGTGTAGAAGAATTTCTGGGTTGCCAATGGACATAGATGAAGTACTGTGCTACCTGTTTATTGTGACATGATCTTTCTGTCTTCACATGATTCAAAAAAATTTTAAGTTTATTTATCTTGAGAGAGAGAGAGAGAGAGAGAGAGAGAGAGAGAGAGAGAGAGAGAGAGAGAGAACATGAATGAGCAGGGGAGGAGCAGAGAGAGAGAGACAGAATCCCAAGCAGGCTCTGTGCTGATAGCACGGATGTGGGGTTCGAGCTCATGAACCGTGAGATCATGCCCTAAGCAGAAATCAAGAGTCGGACACTTAACTGACTGAGCCACCCAGGCGCCCCTGATGTTCGTTTGAGTACAGGTAAGGCATTGTGCCTCTCCAGGCTCTGGGGACCCTTCTTCTGACTGGCACACGTTATTGAGATGGATGCCTCAGGCTAGGCCAGCAGAACAGTTCGCCTAGCAAAGCCAGTCGGCCCTCGTAATGTTTGATCCTGTGACATCAATCTCGTTAGCTCTAACTTGCTGTGCTAATTGCCGTGTTAATTGTATAACTTTTCTTAATTTGGCTTAACATTTAACAGTGTTACATGAAGGCTTGCTTCCATTTTTGTGAGTGGTAGCATTTCAACCTGTGAAAATAATTTAACGCTTTACCTTGTAGGAGTGTGGGGATAATTTGTGTACATTTACTGACTGTGATTTTTTTGTTTCTTTGTTTTTTTTTACAGTCTCCTTATCCCACATCACACAACTGGTCCTCAGCCATAACAAGCTAACAAGTGAGTTAACTTTATCGTTTGTTAGACACTTTCTGACTTTGAGGTAATATTGTGATACTGTAGATTCTTTTGTTTCCTTTGAAGACACTCATGACAGATGATATTTGGGGGAAACCTAAAATCGTTTTTGGTGACACTATGATACATGAGCATATTGTCCTGTATTTTGTGCTTTTTTGAGAATTCTCGCCTAACCTGTGTAAACTGAAGACAGAATGACATTGCTTCTCTGGAAATGGTCCCATTCAGGGGTGGTAAGTGCTACAGCGATCTGAATGGCCAGGAGATTCGTTAGTATTTCATGAAAAAAAAGTACTCCAAAATAATAATGTAAGAGTTCTTGGCTTTCTCTGTACTTCTCCTGAAAAGGGGAATAATTAACTGTAGTGATACTTTTCTTCTCTGATCAAAGCGGGGGAAACCCACAAAATTGTAGAAGTTCTATCAATCTGCATCTGTATTTTTCACATTTTGAGTCTGGTCCCCAAGAGGAATTCCCTGGGGGCATGGGTGGTGTCATGGCCTGGTTAACCTAGAGGACATTTGATAGCTATTTTTATGACAATACCTCATGTGAGTGATAATGGGACATTTTATTCTTAGAGCTGTGCCTTTAAAGATTGTAATGACAGGGACCCACTCTCCTTTCTCATTCCTAATTGACTGTCACTTCCTTGTGCTTGCCATACTTCCTGCAGACTTGAATGATTCTCTAATCATGTGGTGAGAATTTGTTAGGGAGCTTTCTGAGTCCCATGAAATTGAGCTGGGTGTCATGTTGAGGGATTTGTGTCGTGAATCTGTGTGTGTGTGGGTGCATTATATAGTGCTCGAGACATTGTCATTGAGCTGTTGATTATTGAGAATTAAGAAGGCAGTTAAGGCCCCTCATGTGCAGGAAGCAGGCAGATAAGTTCCTTTTCAGCAAAAAGCACATACTTGTAAGGCCAAGGCAGAGTGGCACAATGGTCACGTTTGAGTAATGGTGGTCATAGAAGCTGAAAGTAAGGGCTCCAAGTCTCATGTGACCTTTTTTTTTTTTTTAAAGTTCATTTATTTATTTTTGAGAGAGAGAGAGAGAGAGAGAGAGCGAGAGAGAGAGAGCACATCCCAAGCAGGCTCCACACTGTCAGTGCAGAGCCTGAGATGGGGGCTCAAACCCACAAACCGTGAGATCATGACCTGAGCCGAAATCAAGAGTTGGACGCTTAACCGACTAGCTGATATGCTGGCATTTTCATGGGTTTCAAAGCAAACAGTCCAGCTGTCCACTAAGACCATGGTCCTAGTTTAGAGGGTACTGCAGTTTTATCTTGAAAGGTGGACTGTGTAACCCCTGAATTCCCCAAGACTGCGTGAGAAGTTCCTGAAGCTGTTGCACAATTCACAAAAATAGCTAATTGCCAAGGTTCCCGTGGTTAGATTTGCATCATCAGTAGAGCGAAAAGAGTTTACATTTAAATGCTTTGTTCCTATTACATCATTAATTTATCTGTTCTTTAAAAAAGAAAAAAGAAAGAAAGAAAGAAAGAGAAACCTTTCAGGCGTTTTGAGATTTTTTTCAGTTGTAGTTCATTTCTTTTTACATGTCCACAAAGACAGAAATCTTAGATGGGTGAATCTGTTTGTTTCTCCAGGCATCTAAGACAAGATGAATTTAGAGAGGCATAAACATGGAGTTAAATTGTATCTCTTAAAAACATTGACTGTGAATGGATTCAGACTTCAGATTTCTTCCTTCCCTGCTTTTTGTTTTTTGTTCTTTTTTTTTCCCCCCATGTGAGACACTCTTGACCTAATCCAGTAAACTCTAATTAATCGTCTTGGTAAATTCTGTTTCAAGCCATTGTGTGCAGTGTCAGTGACACTCGATCTGTTCCACTAAGGTCAAATTAGCATCTTTTACTATTTTTCTGGCATTTAAATGAATGACTTCGCTATGGTTTTTCCAGTATTTATAGTAAATATGTCCATTTGATGGAAATATAAATATGCATGAAATCTAAGAGGCTGAGCACACCCTCCTGTCACTTTGTATTGTAATCAGTGTCTTTCACTTTCTGTGTTTTTTAATAGGACCTGGCTGACATTGCTACATTAAAGCCAGTGGGACACGAAAGATAAACCGCTCAGCCCTGCTTTTATCTTGCAAAAGTAGTGGTGTTTTTCTCTGAGTCTGCCAGTTACGCTGTTGTTTGACATTTCCACCTGTGTACTTAGCGAATGAGTGACGGGCTTGCACAGACCGGGACCTCGATTTGGGGACACCGTGTGTTGCTGGAGTCAGTGTCTGCAGAGCCATCAGGGACCGTATGGCATCAAATGGACTTCTTTCCCTGTTGGTGGTTTTGACGTCGACGGGTCCTGTCCACGTGGTCCAAGTGAGGCCACGGGAAGCTGGGCGTGGTCAGTCACATGATCCTTTCATTCGCCCGAGATTCTGTAGTTTTCCCTATCTGAGTTCACAAAGAATACTTACAAATTGTCAAGCCAGTCGCTATGAGAGGTTCATCATGATTACAGCATCACTATTTAAATTTGAGCCGGGAGAACTGGGGCAGCGTGGACGGGTTTTGGTAGAGTCCGGGGGGCTCACCCTGCCTGAAACAACTCTCCTAGATGGGAGCGTCTCCCTGACGCGTTCAGAGGAAAGGCAGAGCAATGAGTGAGTCTTTTCCCTTCTTCCCTTCTGCTCTGATCGGGCAGGTGCTAGCTGGGAGCCCAGCACAGGTTCTTCGTGGCCCAGGGAGACTGGTTTCAGAGTGAAGATGAGGTTATGGCGCCGGGCTGCCCCTTCTGAAACCGCATTCGTGCTGTGATAGCAAGCACCCCTGGGGGAAGGTGCAGTTCGCCTGATTTTCAGAACCCGCCCTCATCTGGCCCGTCCTCCTCCAGCCAGTGTGTCCTCCTCCAGCCAGTGTGTCCTCCTCCAGCCAGTGTGTCCTCCTCCAGTGCGGCAGATGGATGGGGGGTCGGTCTCTCCCCTGGCCGGCCCTGCCTCTGCACCTGTGCCACCTTGCCTCTTCTCTTCCACTCTGCGCGGACTTGCCTCCTCATCCTCTGCCCGAGGCTCCCCTGACTGCCCTGGGCAGTGGGAAATCTCTCTTCCCCAGACTCCTGTTGTTCACAGACCCTTACACCAGTGTGGCCCCGCTTGTCCTTCTCTGCTTGATATTTATTCCCTCTCTCCAGACAGATCGGAAGTTTTCTCCAAAGTGGGGACCGTTCGTTTCTTACTTTGACACTTGTCACCCAGCACGTGGTGGCTTGCCAGCAGTTGCCTGTGTCAAACAATAATGATTGATAGCGGGGAACAGTAGGTGACAGGGAGGTCCTGACAGGAGACAGCTGGCCTGAGGTCAAGCAGTCTGTGTCCAAACTGCACGGTGTCAGGACTAAGTGGGATGGGGACTTGAGTCGATGTGGCCCCCACACACACTCTGTTTCTTACTCGTGGGTTCGTGCGACACCTACTGGACTATGAGTGCCCTAGAGGAGCGTTATCTGGGACACCTGGGTGTCCACGCTCTTGATTTCAGCTCAGGTCGTCGTGATCTCACGTTTCGTGAAATTTGGCCCCGCATCAGGCTCTGTGCCCACAGTGTGGAAGCCTGCTTAGGACTCTCTCTCCCCCTCTGCTCCTCCCCTGCTCATTCTTGCCCTCTGTCAAAATAAATAAACTTATTTAAAAAAAAAAAAAAAAAAAAGCATTACCTTATGTCCTGGAAATTGATGTCCTTATCACGTTCCTAGTCATAGGGACCCTTCTTGGTTGAGGAATGAGGTGCTGGGAGGGCGCCCCTC
The DNA here is from genome assembly GCF_028018385.1 of Neofelis nebulosa. Classification (NCBI taxonomy): domain Eukaryota; kingdom Metazoa; phylum Chordata; class Mammalia; order Carnivora; family Felidae; genus Neofelis; species Neofelis nebulosa. The sequence continues at coordinate 127,445,894 of NC_080789.1, forward strand.
AGGTGCATCTAAGAATCCACAGGTGGGAACACTGGCGCTGATGTTAGGAGGAAGCAAGGGCACACCTTCCCCCAGAGGCCCCCCTGGACTCAGCTGTCACTTCTCAGGAGGGCGTCCTTTTGCTCTTACGGATGTGACAGCTTCTGGGCCTCTTCCTCTAACACTGAAAGGTGGTTTTCTATGTTTAAGGGCCTAGGTTACTTACTGATTCCTTCACTGAGGTAATTGCCTTATCATTTCCTTGAGCTGAGGAGCCCTGTCTGATGCTGTTTTGTATCTACCCTCAGAAAAGTACCAAAAGCATGGTGAACATCAGATGCTGGGCCCTCAGTTAATGCTGGTTGATTAATGGATTGGCAGGTGATGAGTTGTGCTTTGTGCTAAGTCAGAGCAGACACATGACATACCCAAGGGCTTGCCAGCTCTCCGTGTGTTGGAAGAAGGGAACGTAGCGGTGATTTCAAAGGCTGTTTCCTGTGCGTCTGTCCCTCAGTTCCAGTCCTTGTCTTTGTCATTACTCCGCTTTTTAAGTCAGTGTAAGCTGAGTCTTTTTATTTGGCTCCATAATCTCATACCTGGTTTTTATGGTGGTTTGGAAGCGTTAGCTTTGTAAGTGCTTTTTGTTTTCTACTTGTTTTCAGTCTTAGAATTTCATTTTGAGGCTGTCATTTTAGGACTTTTCCACCAGAGGTCACTGTTGAGATATGTATTTTTTTCCCCCCCAGGTCTTTTGCCCAAAGATTAAAAACCAAATTTGTGTTGTCAGATTAAATTTTTTGCAGGCTGTTCTGCTGTGTCCAGTAGGGTATGTTGCTGCTGCCATTTACGTGGTGCAGCTTGTGCCATAATTGAGGTAGATCCCTCTAAGGATATATGTTATTTTTTTGTTTTGCTCCTGTAATTATCGTTCAGTCTCAACATACTATTTTTTAGTGTTTATTATGGCTGCTTTCTCAAGCTACGAAGTTTTCTTCTTTACGTCGGAAGAATTTTATCGCCTTCTGTAGTATTTTGTATTTGGCACATGTGAGATTTTATTCCTGGGGAAGAAAGTTTAAAATATGTATATGTGTAACCAGATTTTAATAAGCATGTATTTTTTCAAATGTAAAGCTACAGAATAAATTCTTAATCTTGATAATCTCCAAACATTTGAACAGATGACTATAGGCATGTATTATTTTTCTCGAATCTGCCAAATCTGAGACATTAAAAGAGATCACAGTTCTTTAAATATTTTCTTCCCTAATAGAAGTTTTAATTAAAATGACTTTCTTTGATCTGAATCAAAAAGAGAAAAACAACTATGTAAAACTCAGGGAAATGTGCATTTTGTGTGTACTTTAACAGATTTTTCTACTAAACACCACTGTGTCGGGAAGGATACTATGCTTTATGAAATGAATTACACTCTGAGTCAGTGATAAAACAATTTCTGGGCATAATTTTTTAACATGAAGCTTTTCTTAATTTTACAAACAATTTTATTTTTGTAGCAAAACCCACATACAGATATTGCTAGCACCTTGAATATGACAATAGTGTTTTATATTTTATGACTCATGCATTTTGAGGCTTAACTACTCATCATTTTGTGTAAGAAATGCAGAGGATATCATTTCACTGTGTGTAAACGTTGAACAGCCAGCTCTGTGTAAACCTTTCATGAGTGCAGGTCTCTGGATGTAACTGTTCACTTTTATACTTTGAACTCTGAACTGTCATATAAAACCTTTCCTTGAGCTTTTAGGAGTTTTGCCTGCAGTATGAGGCCTTAATGTGACCGTATCTTGTCATTTAATGTATCGGAAATGGCTAGTCAGGCAGTAAACCTAAGTTTTATGGCGAAACATGTTTTATTTTTTTTAACAGACTATTTCCTATTAGTTACAGCTTATGTATGAATTTGAAATTATAATGAATAAGAAGTACTAGGGTTTTTTTTTTTTAGCTATTTCAATAATTTATAGAAGGTAAGGTTTTAAATACGTAGAGGTTAATACGATGTTTTAAAATTTTATGTAGATATGTGTATTGATAAGATAGCTAAAGGTAAATGTTGTTATAAATGAATTAAGTGGCATTTTCCACGTGAAAATAATGGCATAATTCTCAGAATATGCAGATCCAATTATATTGAAGAAAATGAAGCAGTTTTTTTAAAGCCTGATAAATTAAACCCTTTTCTACAGAGCTCATAGATTGTTGAGATGAATGAGAAAAATTAACTGTCCCAACTCATAAGAATGACCTTCACCAGTGTGCAGCACCTTTCTGTTCTGAAGTCTCTAGTCAGTTCTTCTTCCATAGATTATTTGTCATGCCTTATGCAAAAGTTCTTGTGCATGGCTTGTATGAAATTAAATCGAGGGGGAATATGCAAAATAAATCGTCTGTGTGTCATGAATTTATCTTGTGACAATGTCAAAACAGCTTGCTGTTTGCATTTTAAGAGAGTATAAATGTATTTATAATACAGAGGCTTTGATCAATAGCTTATTTTTTTTAATTAGTGCACATTTATCAGTTTGTTACTATGCCATCATTTGAATGATTGGATTTGGAGAACTACATACATAGTATCTTGGGGTCTAGCAGCTATTAATTAGACAGTATCTATCCGATGATACCGGTGGTTAGTTTACCATAAAAAAAGTGACGTGCACTTGGGAGTTTGTCGTTCCTTTTGGTTCTAGTTAGTAAATGAGCCTGCAGGGTCATCATGCGGAAGAATCTGTTGCCCTTGTAGTCCGGGACCAGCCGAGTCTGAGGCCACTGGGTGAAGTTGGAGAAGCTGACTCTCAACGTGTCCTTAGTTCAGAGACGGTGACGCACGGATCCCGCACCACAAACTGATACGTTCCTATTCTAGGATCTCTTCTCTTGGGGTCCTACTCAGTGCTACAAGGAAGCCAGCTGAAGTGTAGTGTGTTAATCCTTCCACGGTCTATTTTTAAATGGAATGACTTCAGTTATGAGAATTTGAGAACGGTGGCAGGCTGTGGAGAAAATAAATGTGGGGGCAGTTTGGATCTGTCCTTTTGCAGGTCATAACTGGCCTGTCTGGGGAAGCTGATCTTGAAAAGCGTTTCGTTTTACTATTTATAGTAAGACTCTCAAACACGATTGATTGAATAGCAAAAATTTATATCTAAATTATCTGTTGACTATTTCTCCTAAATTTTGTGTATGTGTGCGTGTGTGTGCACGTGTGTGCACACACGTTCATGTGTGTACTATGGAGAAGGGTGGGAGAAGATATTCTAGGAGCTACATTTCATCGGTCTATATATTCTTTACAGACGTTCTTAATATTTCATAACTCACCAGCCTTTTTTAATAGGGTGAAACTGTGTCAATGGCCCCTAGAAAAATGCACATAGGTTTTGTGGATCCTATAAAAACCATCCATAAATTCTTTAGGGGTGCATGTAACTCAGATTTAGAAACCCTAGAGTAGGGGAAAGATAACAGTATATTTGCACTGTAGATATACTGGTGCTATTTCTTAGAGATATTTGCTGGAAAATTGTACAGAACTTTAAAAAGATGACTTTTTTTTTTTTAATAATTTTTTAAAAACTTTTATTCATTTTTGATAGGGAGAGACAGAGTGACAGCAGGGGAGGGTCAGAGAGAGAGGTAGACACAGAATCCGAAGCAGGCTCCAGGCTCAGAGCTGTCAGCACAGAGCCCGACATGGGGCTCGAACCCACGGAACCATGAGATCATGACCTGAGCCGAAGTCAGATGCTGAACTGACTGAGCCACCCAGGCGCCCCTAAAAAGATGATTTTCAGTACAATGTGAAATTCACTTTTGATAACTTGTAAAAAATGTTCAAAAGCTCCACCTACTTTAGCTGCTGAAATTTACATTTTGTTAAATAAGAATTTGTAATCTTGGGGCGCCTGGGTGGCGAAGTCGGTTAAGCGTCTGACTTCAGCCAGGTCACGATCTCGCGGTCCGTGAGTTCGAGCCCCGCGTCAGGCTCTGGGCTGATGGCTCGGAGCCTGGAGCCTGTTTCCGATTCTGTGTCTCCCTCTCTCTCTGCCCCTCCCCCGTTCATGCTCTGTCTCTCTCTGTCCCAAAAATAAATAAAAAAAAACGTTGAAAAAAAAAATTTGTAATCTTGAGCGGAATGCATATATATTGTTAACCTTGAATATAAACTACCCATTGTTTTACCAGCAAAAATGGGCTTATTCGGGAATAGCAGAGAATTGCAATTTGCTGTGGCAAAACCATAGACAAGTTGGGAGAACAAAGGAGAGGGGCAGCTCCTCTGTGGAGGAGAGGGAGAAGTTGGGGATGCTGTTATAAACAAAAAGCCGGTTGGCGTAAACTGGTTGCTGGAAGTATAGTGGTTTTTCATTGGCTGAGTTGTGACTGTCTCTCATTGGCTGGTCTGTTGCCAGGGGGAGGAGGTAAGCCTTTCTTCCTCCGGCAGAGATGGTAAAGTGGTTATCTGTGTGCAAGTTCCAGCTCTTCCTCTTGGAGCTACAGTTGGCAAGCGGTAGGACGTGTGTGCTCCCCCTGCTGGCCTCCCAAGTCCATTTTAGTGAGATTTCCCTTGGGTAATTTTCACAGTATATACATATTTCAGTTCCCTTAAAACCTTGAGAATGAATGCCTTTCCCATTTCAATTTTTCTTTCTCTTTGCCAGTCAGCCTGCTAGGACAGAACGCCACTCTGATGTGATTGGCCACCAGTTAGCAAACTCATCCACGTCCTTTTCAGATATTTTTAGTATGAACCCTCTTGTCTGATTTTTGACTCTTCCTGTAGCCTTTTCCTCCTGCCTGAATATATGCTTTTCTGATCACCTGGTTCGTATCTGCAGGACCTGCCCCTCTTCAAATCTTACTCATCCTTCAGAAAGTTGAGATGAATTCTCTTCTTGCCCCACAAAGTCCGCCTGTCCCACCACGTGCACTGTGTGGCAGATGACGTGTAAGGCCCTCCCAAGTTTCTTAGACTCTGAAGGGCCGACCTTACATACATCATGACTAGAGCGTGGAAAGAAGGGAGGCAAAGAACTAGCATGTATTGACGTCCTACTCTATGTCTGATAGAAGCCACAGGTCTGGAGCCATCAAGCAGCTGGAGCTGGAAGGTGGAGGGCTTTTCACGGCCTCCAAGCTTCTGTGTTCACCATTGCCCTGCTGCCCCTCCCAATGATGTAGGTGTGCAGTTTAAATATCCCACCTCTGTCCATCTAGGAGGAAGCTTGGCCCTGGATCTTAACATATTCAAATGGAAAAGTAGGGAGAATTCCAGAAGTTAAAAGGCGAAGGTGTTATTCTTAGAGGGGGCCTTCCCAAAGCTACTGGTGCAGGTTGTGTGGATTTTTCTAGCCATGGGCATTTATCCCCCACTCTCTTTCTTCCTCATGTAATTACTGCCTTCCTTGGCATTGAAATGTAAGATGGGGAAAGAAGAGAAGCAGCCCTGCGTGCTCTCTTGCTGAAGTCATTCTTAACTGTAAAAGAAGACACAAACTGTTGGCAAAGCATGTTGTGTTTGTGTATGAATTTGATGTCTCCCTCTTCATGTTAATATTCGAGGATTGAGGGGCATCTGCCTGGGTGGCTCAGTCGGTTAAGCGTCTGACTGCGGCTCAGGTCATGATCTCATGGTCCGTGAGTTCGAGCCCCGCGTCGGGCTCTGTGCTGACAGCTCAGAGCCTGGAGCCTGCTTTGGATTCTGTGTCTCCCTCTCTCTCTGCCCCTCCCCCTACTCGTGCTCTGTGTCTTTCTCTCTCTCTCAAAGTTAAATAAACATTTTTAAAAAATATTCGAGGATTGAGTGTGTGTGTATCATATAATGATATTTAAGAGCCTGGAATAGCTCTTTTTATGACACAGAGCTTGCTTTCTGCATTGATTGAACTTTGGTTTTGTTTTCACATTTTCTTCCTTCTCACCATGTCTCAGAACTTCTTAGGCATCTTTTTCTAGAGAAATATCTGTCCTCTGCTTGTCCTTCACTACGTATCACTCCATTCCAGACCATCGAATGCCACTGCCTTTCCTCCCAGTGCTGCTTCTCTCACCCAGCTCCCTGCTTAAAGCTGTTCGCTGACATCCTGCCTTGCTGGCAGTGAAGTCTCAGGCCCTGGACTGTAATTCCCAAGGTATGTTCCTAAAAGAATTCCGGCTTTGGAAGTCCTCCTCAAGATTGTGTAGACCATTGCTTGGTTCTCTCTGGGCAGTTAATAAAAGATTCAGAAATCAAGTAAATTTTGCATCCTCAGAGGAGCAGAAATCTGTGCTTGTCAGCTTTTTAGGAGATTTGTTTGGCCTTGCATACACATTTTTTATAGCCCAGGGACATATATTTTTGCATGTTTGACTTTATACTGTAAAATCTGCCGTAACGCTTGCTTGTATCTTTTCTTCCCTGATTTTTGTGGAATTGATTATTCTCAATGTTGCTGAAAGAGGAGGGTTTTGTTTTGGGGTTTTTTGTTTTGGTTTGGTTTGGTTTGGTTTTTTGGTTTTTTTTGCAGTGAATTAAGTCAGGATATTTTTGGTTAGTAAAATTACTTAAGCTGCAGAACCTTAAGGAGGCCCATGATAGGATACAATAAATGTGTACCTCTAGGTGTGGTGCTTAGTAAATACTGTTGATTAGCTTAAAGTCGCATTGCTGCTGTCGTTTGTAAAGCTAATAATGGTTTGGGGGATGTTGGCCTTTATTGGGTGGACATTTAGATATTTTGGTATTTTACTTTTACCTTGAGGAACATGTAGATCCTTTTAAATGAGAACCTGTTTTACTGTTTCATAAACTTTATGTTTTTAAATAACCCATAACTACTGTAATTCACTGTTTTAATAGCTGCTTTGGGGAAAATCCCATGAAATCTGTAAAGCTGGTTAGCGTTAGTATACTTTTGAACTAAACATTCTTGGGCTAAGATATAATTAGTTCGTTACCCACCTTGTGTTTTTGGCCAGAAAACAAAAGTCATTAATCACTATAAATACAAATGACCTTTTTCGCGTATAAAATTCTGAAGAGCGTAATTATTTGTATGCGAGACTAAAGAGATTCTTCTTTACAGGTAATCATTAAAATGGCATTCAAGACTGTGATTGCTAATTTGCTGGAAGAATTGGCCTCTATATAATGAGTCTAGACGTCCTGTCTGTGGTAGGAATAGACGAATGTCCCTGTTACTGAGGATTAAAGGGGCTGTCCTTTTACTCTGGCCAGGAACGCCCCAAGTTCATAGTTCATGTGGTTTCTGTTCTTTTGGTTTCTTCCCACCTTACCTCATTCAGAGTACAGGGGGATGGATGGTGGTTGACCAGGACTGAATTCATCCAATACTGGGGCAAGGAAACGTTTGCTTTCACCACTTATGTGACCTTTCTTCCCTCATTGTACAGAGAATGAATAATCTCACTCCTTTGGAAGTATTCGCATGGTTTTCGTAATTTTTCTAATAACTTTCTTGTAGCACTTTATCTTAGGGATCTAATAACTGGCCTCATTTAACTACCTGCCACCTTCCCTTATCCTTCTCTGTTAAAGAAATCTTACAAAGCAGCAGAAGCATGTCAAAGTCTAACCGAACATGTTCATTTGTTATGGCAATCAAGTCTCCTTTTTTTAATATAAATATAGGGTTTGGGGAAGGGTTTGGGGAAAGGTTTGGGGAAGGAGTGCTGTCTGATTTATTTTGCTCTGCCTTATTCCATATGATGGTGTCTTTGGGCTTTGTGTGGCCTGTGGGTCAGTGGCACTCCGGAGATTGGCGCGAGTTGGTAGCGTTTCACCCATTGCAGGGCCCGAGCACACCCACCACTCGGCCATGTGCTGGTCTTAGCCCTGGCCGTGGGCAGTGGTTCCTATTAAGAACCCTCTCTGAGTCTCCCTCTTTGGACCCTTGGGGCGGGTGGCAGTCCCCCCCTGGTTTCCCATGTGGAGGCAATGGCTGAGCCCTGAATTCAGTTTTACAAAGAGGCATGCAAGCCGAATCCTCTTGGCCTTCATGCTATAGCCTAGTGCCTTTCCTTTGTAGGAATCTCCAGATTAACTAAAACCCCCCAAAACAAAAAAGCCTGGTGTTTCTGCAAAAATAGTTAGGCACAGCGTAGTTCTAAGTACTCAGAAGTTTGGTGGAAGGTGGCGGGTAGGGTTCACAACTCCGGATTTCATACCCGTGCTTATGATGAAAACCTACATGTGTTCTGAGCGGCTTCCGGCTTCCCAGCAGCCATGGGTGGTAACGTGGTGCATGGTCTATTGCTGCCCTTTTGTAGCTGAAGAGGACCCGGCTGTCGGTGCCAACCATATGGCTCTAAAGACCAATGCCTGACCCGCCGGCCCTTCCGTGGGCTGCACACAGGCGAGCGCCTGTCCTTATGTTTTGCGGGGTGCCTGCTGCTCCCAGAGCCTGTCACTCTTCTCAGTTTTGTTTCTTTGCCTCGGGCCACAAGATGCTTTTGTTCGAGAAGCCCCCGGATCGGCTGCACCCCAGCTGGTCTGTCTGTGCTGTCATTACCACCCAGCATTCTCCATTTAATTCTCCGTGTTTTGACGGCCAGAAGTGTAGCAAGGGGCATCTCTTCATAGGACCACGCTTGGTCATGATGAAGTTGCTGCTAAGTGACTTAATTCGATGAACTAGGGAATTCAGAACTTTGCCTCTTACATTGTTCTTTTTCCTCAGTACTGATTGCACCATAAAGATTTGTATGGGTGTCACTGAAGCAAATGAGAGTTCTTCCACCCGACGCACAGCAGATCAACAAAAACTGACCAAGCTTTTGCAGTGGAAGAAAATAGGCTTTATCTGTTGGTCTGGTGCCACCCAAGAGAGTTGGGGGGCTAATACCCCAAAGTCCTGAACTCCCCAGTAGCTTACAAGTGAGGATTTTTTTAAGTTCATTTATTTTGAGAGAGAGAAAAAGAGTGGGGGAGGGTCAGAGAGGGGGGAGGAGAGAGACAATCCAAAACAGGTTCCATGCTGTCAGCTCAGAGCCCCACGTGGGGCTCCATCCCACGAACCCTGAGGTCATGACCGGAGCTGAAATCAAGAGTCAGACACTTAACTGACTGAGCCACCCAGGTGCCCCACAAGTGAGGATTTTTAAGGGCACGGTTTGAGGCAGGGTCTTCTGAGAAGGTGGATGCTGTTGACGGGAGGCCCATGAAGTCACGTTAACAGATACTGCTTAGTTACTTCTGGTGCTACTTCATCTGCTCCCGTGGAAGGGGTTCCATCCCAAGATACTTGGAATCTGAAAGATACCTCTGTTCTTCATGTTGGAGATTTCATTAGGGGCATTTGGTGCTTCTGTGTTGAGGGCGTTGCTGGTTAGCTGCCTGTAGGTGCTCAGGATAACTGGGTACGTGTGTAAGCTAGTGGGCTTGTGTACTTCCTGTTCCTTTGAGTGATAAGCAGGAAGTCCCGCCTCTTGGGCCTGGTTCTGTGTGTGCCAGGCCCAGCTGTGCCTGGGCGCCATATGACCTCTAGTGTTTGTTTTTTCCTCTGAACTGAGGATGTGGATGCTAGCTTCCTGGGGAAGCAGAAGCTGACTGGAAAGTATAGGATTATAGCCCCCAGATTGGGTGGGTCAGTCAACCATCTAGATTGCCTTTTGTGGGGTTTTTTTCCCCCACTTTTCATCAACTCAGAGTCTCAGTAGCTTACTGAGGTGACAGAGAAGTCTTAATTTGGGTGATTTTACTTAGCATTATATCGTGAAGGAAGGGACATACGTAGTGGATTAATGATTTTGATGTCCTCAGTAAATTAAAAGTTTTCTGAACAAAGCGTTGTCGTCCCTGGGCCAGCAGCATCAGCATCCCCTGGAAACTTGTTGAAAATGCAGAATCTTGGGCCCGATCCCAAACCTACTGAGTCAGGAACTCTGTGGTTTGCATTACCCACCCCCCATCTGTGCTGTCAGAAGCCTTCCAGTAATTCCGATGTACTCGAATTACATCGAAAGTTTGAGACCCCCCCCCCCCACCCTAGAGCAGCATTATCTAGAACTTTCTGCAGTGAAGGGAATGTTTTCTATCTGTGCTATCCAAACAGCAGCCACCAGCCATTTGTCATGTGGCTTGTGTGACCAGGCAACTGAATTATTAATTGTACCTAACTGCAACTAATCTAGATTTAAATTTATTTCTTTTTTCTTTATTTATAATACTTTTCATCCAATTCCCTTCCCTCCCCCCATCTTCCACCTCTGGTAACCATAACTCTGATCTCTTTTTTTCTGTGAGTTTGTGTGTGTGTGTGTGTGTGTGTTGTAAGCTTCCACATATGAGTGAGATCATACCATTTTCGTCTTTCTCTGACTTACTTCACTTAGCATGATGCCTTCCAGGTCCATCCATGTTGCTGGAAATGGCAGGATTTCCTTTTTTATGGGTGAGTGGTGTTGCGTCGTGTATACACACACCGCGTTTCATTGTCCGTCCACGCATCGGTGGACATCTTGGTCCCTGTGACTAATGCCGCAGTGAACACGGGTGCAGATATTTTCTGGAGACAGTGATTTCATTTCCTCAGGATGAATACCCGGAAGTGGAACTGTCGGATCATATGGTAATTCTAGTTTTAATTTTTTGAGGGACGTCCATACTGCTTTCCGTCGTGACTGCGCCTTGGGCAGCCCAGCTCCAGGGTGTACCTGTACTTTTTTTTATTGTGTGGATGAACTAGTAGGCTTTTAAAAACAAATTACTGGTTATGGAATTGTTAATTTTACATCCCCGAACAAAACACTCCTCAAGTGAAGGTCCGATTGCCGTAACAGTCGTTTCTTCAGGTTTTTCCGTTGCACGAGACAGCTGACTCTTGCTCGCTACTGGGTCAACTGTTGATTAGAGTTGGAGCGCTCTGGCCTGTCCATTATGTCCAGCGAGTGGTTTCTGAGGCTTCCTGCCAGAGGGAGCCTCGCAGGGGGTGTTAATGTAGGAGATTAGGCAGGTCCCCTTCCGGCCCTGACTGGGGAGCCCACCCTGGGACTTGGGCTGACTCTCGTAGGGTTGTCCCAGAACTGCAGAGGCCGACTGCTAAGTCTGGCTGGCTCATGCTCCTCACGTCAAATGAGAATAACGTTCAGGTTCTAGATTTAGGAGGGCTTGAAGGAAAAGAGGCTCCTGCTGGGCTCGTTAGTCTGAATTGTTGTTAACTGCCAGAAGATAACTTGAGGCTAGTCCCTGGGTATAGTTCCTGGGGTGGCAGGACCACATCTTTGTCACCCTTGCTAAAATACAGCAGAAACTCTGGCCCGAGAGTGTTCCCAGTGGTCCTCTGATCCTGTGACTAAAGCAGAATGTGGCATTTAGGAGCCAGGGAACACCTGAGAGCGGTCAGGGACCTCTCTCTCAAACGTGGCAACTGGAGTCTTAAAATCAAAGCAGCCGTTTTTGACAGAAAATGACACTCAGTGCTCTGTCATAAGCAAAGTTCTGCATGACTGAGCTTCCTAATTGAGGACCTCATTTGTTGCATTATTTAAATCCATATTGTTGATTTTCTTAATCCAGCTCTTTGGAGAATTGTAGAATGTTAAAGCCAGGTGGAAGAGAACTTAGAAAGGGTCACAATCCAGCCAGGACTCCTGTGTCCACACAGCACATGGCCCGCTGTTTCCCTTGTATACTCAGCTCCTTGTCGTCTCTGGACTTTGTGCTCAGCTGCGGTCACATTCACAAACAGAACAGATCGACGAAAAGGCATGTTGCAAGGGTGTAATTAGAAATACATCGGGGCACCTGGGTAGCTCAGTCAGTTAAGCATCTGACTCTTGTTTTGGGCTCAGTTCATGATCTCACGGTTCCTGAGTTCGAGCCCCACTCTGGGCTCCATGCTGACAGTGCGGAGCCTGCTTGCGATTCTCTCTCTGTCTCTGTCTCTCAAAATAAATAAACTTTAAAGAAAATAAATCTATCGATGCTGACCATTCACTTATGTTTTGAAATACTTCATGCTAATGTGTCAGGCAGAGATCTTGAAAAATTTCACCAGAGTATTCTGACCGGTGACGTATTACTGCCATTTTTTTCCTAAAGGCTGCATTTGTTCATGTTGCATGTGTGTATAATTTAGTTATTGCACAGCTCATATTGTTAACTGGTTCTTTTTTTATGTATAATTTCATTAGAATTAGTTTTCCAAGCCCAAGAGCTGTTTCCCTTTATCGACTCTGAGACTTCTTTTGTAACTCACTTTCTTTAAATAGATCACCTTTCTCACTTTAATCCCAGACGTATTGAAATGCTAGGTGTTAAAAGTGTGGCTCTATACACATCATAAGCATTCTCTAAATACTGGCTGAAAGAGTGGACGCTGTCCCATCCAGCCAGGTCTGAATGTTAATTTCTTCTGAGTCTTGCTACGGCCAGGTGGCGGGAATTCTGTAATTGAGAGAGAATATTAGCTGTGTAATGTTTTTCCCTTTTTAGCTTGAATGGAGTCTCAACCACAAAATTCATATGCATACAAAAGGCTGGGAGAAGTAGAGTAAATTGAATGCAGGGTTATTGTTTGTGTCCACAAACCAAAGCCCTAAATCACATTTAGCATAATTTGTGGTTTTAAATTGGACTGATTTAGCAAGGAGAGTGAAATAATCTCTCATGCTGTCAAAAAGGCGATACCTTCAGACCAGCATTTAATTGCATTGGCAGAGTAACTTGGGGAAGGCAGCAGTAATTCTGGCTGCATTATTCTTGGTTTGTGGCTAAATTGAGATCATCATTTTCTCCTGGTTGCACTAACTTTCTTTATTGCTCTTCAAACTAATCAGATGAATGCGGTGAGAGAAGCTTAGTGGTAGCTGGAGGGTGCACAGGGGAAAAGGGTGAGGTCCCCGAGCAGGGCTGACTAGCAGAGGTGTAGTCATCAGTAGAGCTGTGCCTTACACGCTGAACGTTGTGGGGAGAGAAGAGTCAGCTGACAACACCCAGCGACTCAGCAGGTGCACCTGAGTGAACTTCTCTGCCATCCTTTATGCAACGTGAATGCCGTTGATTCCCCGCAAAGTGTCTCCCCGACCACACACCTATAAATGTGCTTTTAAGGCCAAACTGTACAGGTAGGGCTTCTATGCATTCATGTTGGTATCCAAGAGTACACTTTCTGGAGGTTAATTTCTAGCTGCCTCAATCTTCCCATGGAAACCCACCCTTTTATCTCCTCCCCAAACCGTCCCCTTGAGTAACTGTGCCTTGTGCATTTTCCATCGGGACCGCTGCCACCTCCCAAGTGTCTGAATCCAGACTGATTCATATTCCTCACAATCCCTTCCTCCAGTGAAAGCATTTCCCTTGCCTTTACCAAGGCTTCTTCCCTCTAACAGAAGTCAGATCATCAATACCTTAGACATTTTATGAAGCTGAAATTGAGGACTCAGAACTGTAACGAACAGTGTGCCTGTCCTCCTTATTCTTGTTCCGCTGGGAGTTATGCACCAGAGCTCCCGCAGCGGCTCCCTCCTTAACTATTTCAGATGTCTGTTTGGAATCGGATGTATACCTTTGTAGTGGTTCTAAGTAAAGGTGCTCCTGGTTTTTCCCAGTCTTCCGGAGTGCGCCCTGGAGGGTGTTGTTGGGATGGGAAGTAAAGGCACTGACATGACCCTTTGCTGTGCTGTACCCAAGGCCCATGTCAGTGGTTTCGGTAACATGGGTAGTCTTGGTGTTAGAATTGACGTGAACCGTGGACGAGCCAACAGTTTGTATCAAATGTTTGTAGGAAGGCTGGGATCTCCTTGCTACCAATGGAGAGTTAGTACTTTTGAGGTAAAGATGCCTTTGGCCTGCAAGTTGATATTTGCAAGTATATGCTCTAGGGAAGGAAGACTCTTTTAGGTCCTCATTGGTTTATTTTAACCTTTGATCTGCATGCTAGTATTCATATAATGCTACTGAGTTGGTTTTTCATATTTCTGTGTAATAACAGTGCATTGATCTGTTGCTAATCTGTTGTAAAGTGTGTGTGTGTGTGTGTGTGTGTGTGTGTGTGTGAGATCGATCAAGGTATAAAGACCAGAAACCAAAATCATGAAAGAGGTTGGTTGAATATTTCATCATTTGAGGTTGAACTTACATTGTGATTTAGTGCACTGTAAAGAGAACAGCTCTTCATGTGGCCCCTGGGGTGGCTCAGTTAAGTGTCTGACTCTTGATCTCAGCTCAGGTCATGATCTCACGGTTCATGAGTTCGAGCCCTGCATCAGGCTCTGTACTGACAGTGGGGAGCCTGCTTGGGATTTTCTCTCTCCTCTCTCTCTCTGTCCTTACCTACTCATACTCTATCTTTCAAAATAAATAAAAATGAACTTTAAAAAAAGAAAACAGCTCTTCAGATATCAGATTATTGAAACACCTTGATGAAGGTATCATTAACCAGGAAGGGCTTTGGCGTTTGTGGTCTCCCTTCAGGTAGAGGTGCAAGGAAACCCAAAGGAAGAAAACAGTCGTACTTGTGAGGCATCGTATGGCAGTTATAAAAGAATTTATGCTTTGGAATATTCACCTATGGGCTATTAATGGCAGCCTGAAATTCTCTCTTGCCCTTTAAAGAAGCGTTTTCATTTCTACTCGATGGTGAGTTGCAAACCTAAGAAAAACCTACAAAAAGTAATATGTATGTATATGTGAATCAGATGGTCATACTGGAGTTTCATCTCTCTTTCCTGGGCAAGAAAAACACAGTGTGTTGCTGGCGTTCCTTACGCAGAGCGAGGTTCCTTTATTCACACCCAGCATCTTTGTTTCCCTAGCTGTGCCGCCAAACATAGCAGAGCTGAAGAATTTGGAAGTGCTGAACTTCTTTAATAACCAGATTGAGGAGCTGCCCACACAGATCAGCAGCCTTCAAAAACTCAAACACCTGAATCTGGGGTGAGTATCCCTGGAGGAGAAAAGAACAGAAGAAGAGGAAGAGGGGGAGGGCGCGTGCAGGCTATGAGCACAGGAGGGACTGTGTCTGTTACTGACTTCTAATTTCTTTTTGTGTGGTAGGACTTTAACAAAAGTTTTACTGCTTTTAATATGTCTTTTCAGTGGGCTGCGTTATGCATATCTATTAGAGAAGTAATTGCAAAGCTAATTGTTGGTGCAGTAAGGGAGTGTGTGTGTGTGTGTGTGTTTTGTCATATTTGGTTTCTAACAAAATTTTATTTCAGTTACATTGACTGGAAAGGGACTTATTTGCATAGCGTTAACTGTTCAGACCAGTTGCAGTGTGGTTGATTTTTTTTCTCTGTTTTAAGTAGAAATCGTTTACAAACGTCTTCCTTCCACAGAAGTGAGGGGGGAGAGGGAAGATACATGTCCGAACACTGCTCCATTGATTCTTACAATTCTTTTATGTAGTTGAGAGGTTATAATCCCGTGTCTTTCTTTGTACAAAGGTGAAGAGAGGAGGTTCGATTCAGCTGAGGTGGCAGAACCAGGTAGCAGTGAATAATAATAATACATCTGTCACTTTCCAGTTTTCAAAGTCCTCATGCCGGGATTTGACCCTCTCAACAATTATGAGGGACGTAGGATGGGCAGTAGTTTTCATTTTGTGGAGTGGAAGTCAGGCCCTTTCCGAGAGCCTCAGTGACTCTTTCCTGATTGCCCCTGAGCTTAGTGACCGAGCCAGGCAGAGGACCCCATTATCTGGGGTCCAGCCCTCTCCATGAGACTCCATAGATGACACCAGAACTTGGGCTTCTGAATCCCAGCTTCATTGTTAAAGCTGTGAGGTGAAGCTGTCCGCTCATGCTTCATCCGCTGTGTGAAGTTGCATATTCATTAAATTATAGCCATTAAATGCTCTAGTTAAGCTAGTGATTTACATGGAATGGTGATAGAAGCTGGCCAGGTATTTATCAATTTCATAGGAAGCAATCATGAAGAAAAAAGAAACATCTTATTCATGGAAGGATTTTTAGTTGAGCATATTCTTTCTAGGGGGAGTTTGGTTAGAGACTCATATGATGTTCACTCTGCTTAGGATATAATCTTAGAAAGATCCATGAGCATTCTCTTTCCTAATGTCTGAGGGGAAGTAGAGCTTAAAGGAAAAGGGGAATGTGACTTAAATCAGATGGCTTTTACCCCTACACATATGGAGATTGTGTACCCATCTGGTAAAACAGAAAAGAAAGGATCCCTCATTTATATCTTTGTTTTGGGAATTATTAAGTCTTGATTTTAATTTGTATGTAAGCAAGAAGCTAAAACTAGATGTGTATACTAGCTGTACAAAACTAGGTACATTCTTACTGTTAATTTTTTGATTAAGTGGTTTAACGAGTCATTTATATATAAGGTGCCAGGCACAGTACCCGGTCCGCGGTAAGCAGTACGTTGTGTTGGCTGTGTCCATCGCCCTCGCCGTCATCATCACTTTCTTCCTTGTTTCATTTACTTCAGGACTATGTAAGTGTCTCATCTGTGTCAGGAACCTTTCTAGTGTTGGGGTTCAGTGGTGAAAATCACAGTCCCTGGCCTGAAGTGTGGGGGCGGAGCCAGCTGTAAATGAGCAGTGACGGTTCACAGCCACATCACTGACATGCTGGAGGTTGTCTGAAGGCAGGTGGGAGAGACCGCCAAGGGGGTTAGTCAACAGGTGAGGTTGTCTGAAAATTCCCATAGGGGGCAGTATTTGAGCCAAAATTTGATGCATGGAAATGAATTTCTCAGACTCAGAGGCAGAGGGAATGCATCCTAGGCTACAAGAATGACATGATTGTGGGGCTCCTGGGTGGCTCAGTCGGTTGAGCGTCCGAATTCGGCTCATGTCATGATCTCGCGGTTCAGGAGTTCAAGCCCCGCGTCGGGCTCTGTGCTGACAGCCTGGAGCCTGTTTGGATTCTGTGTCTCCCTCTCCGTGCCCCTCCCCCCCTCATCCTCTCTGTCTCTCTCTCTCTCTCTCTCTCTCTCTCTCTCTCTCTCTCTCAAAAATAAATAAGCATTAAAAAAAAATTTTTTTTAAAAGAATGACATGTTGGGGTGCCTGGGTGGCGCAGTCAGTTGAGCGTCCGACTTCAGCCAGGTCACGATCTCGCGGTCCGTGAGTTCGAGCCCCGCGTCAGGCTCTGGGCTGATGGCTCGGAGCCTGGAGCCTGTTTCCGATTCTGTGTCTCCCTCTCTCTCTGCCCCTCCCCCGTTCATGCTCTGTCTCTCTCTGTCCCAAAAATAAATAAAAAACGTTGAAAAAAAAATAAAAATAAAAAATAAATAAATAAATAAATAAAAGAATGACATGCTTACAAGCTGAGAGTACTGCGTGTTCCACACAAGTTGTTCAGTGTTGCTGAGTGTAAAGTGTGAGGCAGGAAGCAGTGAGGGAAGAGGTGCGGCCAGGTAAAGAAGCACGAGTGTCTGCTATTTCGTTCCTGAGTATTTCCTGAGCTCCCAACTATGTGCCAGGCACCATTCTAGGTAGTAGCCATCCAACCTTTATGGAGCGTTCGTCACAGTTGGGGAAACCAACGATAAATAAATGTCTACAATGGCAGGGTGGCCCTGGGTGCCAAATAAAGGCACTCTGATTTTATCCTGCGGACCATGAGGAGCTTTTACGGCAGGCAGAACAGGAGGTATGAGAAAAGATTGGATTTTTGTAGGAAAGGTCATGCGGAGGGGAGGTTGGGGTAAGAAGCGGTCAGGACACCCCTAAGCACGCTGAATTAGTGTTCCAGGTGAACTAGGGCAGTGGCAATGCCCAGCCAGGAGAGGGGTTTTGTGTGAAAAATACTTAAGAGCTAAAACTCACAAGACGGTCACTGATGGTATGGGTGAGGCCTGGGGTCTGTCTGGGCAGCTGAAATAGAAATAAAGATGGGGACAGCTGTGGGAATAACATCGTGAGCTCAGGTTTTGTTCAGTTGGGTTGGAGGTACCTTAGGACAGAGTTAAAAAGTTTTCTTTTTTTAGTCAAACGCATCTTAGTTCCCTCTCTGTTGTCTTTGGAGCTGTTTGCATTTTTGGCTCTCGGTGTTTTATTCATTGTGTAAAACTTTCTGTGTATTTAATTACATTGCTATATAGATGGAATTGTCAAAGTTTGAACAAAAATTCTTAGCTCTCTGGGAGAGGAATTAACATGAGTTTCAATAAAGGATATTTCTGTTCTCAAATGGCATAAAGAATTATACCTGCATAGCCCTGTTTAAGGAAAGTTTTAGAGAGAGGACTCTTTAGAGGAAGCAGTCTGAATAAAAATAGACACACAGGAGACACCAAAAAACTCAACACGAAAAAAACCCCAAATAATCCAGTTAAGAAACGGGCAGAAGACATACACAGACATGTCACCAAAGAAGACATTCAGTGGCCAAAAAACACCTGAAAAATGCTCAACATCACTCATCATCAGAGAAATGCAAACCAAAACCATAATGAGACATCCCCTCACCTCTGGCAGAATGGCTAAAGTCAAAAACGCAAGAGACACCAACTGCTGGTGAGGATGTGGAGAAAAAGGAACTCTCATGCCCTGCTGGTGGGAATGCAAACTGGTGCGGTCACTGTGGAAAACATTTGAGGTTGCTCAAAAAATTAAAACCAGAACTACCATATGATCCCGTAACCCCACTACTGTGTGTTAGTACCCAGTACTACTTTCGTACCCAAAGAATACGAAAACAGTAATTTGAAAAGATATATGCACCCCTGCGTTAATAGCATTATTTGCAATAGCTCAAACATAGAAGCCGTCCTTCAGTAGATGAAGGAATGACGTGGTGTGTATGTGTACACGTACTTCTCAGCCACAAAAAACAATGAAGTCTTGCCATTTGCAACAACATGGATGGATCTAGAAGGCCTGCTGCTAAGGAAATAAGTCAGAGAAAGACGAACACCATATGATTTCACTCATATGCAGAACTTAGGGACAAAACAAATGAAAAAAGAAGAACGGAGACCAGCCACAAAACAGAGTCTTAAGAGAACAAACTGATGGTTACCAGAGGGGAGGTGGGTGGGGGGATGGGCGAAATAGGTGAAGGGCATTAAGGAGTGCACTTGGGATGAGCACCGGGTGACGCATGCAAGCGTTGAATCACTATTGTACACCCGAGACTTACGTATAGATGTAACACCGTATGTTAACTGTACTGGAGTTAAAATAAAAATTGCGTCTGTACACACACAGACGAGACCCTACAGCACAGCATTTAGGCCACGTATATGCATATTCTGAACAGCACGCTCAACCAGAAGTTGCTTTCAAAGTTATATACGGTATTTGCTGTTTGTCCTGATGATGGCAAGGCCTGAAGGGATTTTTAGGCCCTCTGAATAAAGTTTTATTATGTTTCTAATTGTTTAAATGTGGTTCATTTTGTGGTCATTTTCTACAGAATATAAAGCCACATTGGCTACTTGCTGGTAATTATTTCTGGGATAATCTCAGTACAGTAGCACCATGGGCTAACTCTTCTGGAATGGTTTTTTACACCGTGAGATGCTGGAGCTCATCATGCGAAACTTAGAAGTTTTCAGTAAGTACAGTTCTGAGTGGCTGTGTGTGTGAGTGGGTCACCGTGGACGTGAGAAGAATTATTACCCTTAGCTAATAACTAAGGTTTTACTGAAGCAAGAGGAGCCCAAGAGGACCTCTGGAAGTCAAAACGTTCCAGAAGGGAAGCATTAGGAAGGACCTTCCTAGCTTTTGAAAAAGAGAAAGGAAAAAGATGTCGACCAGCCTTCGACCCCCTGCTTTTATAAATTTCTACATCGTGTGCAGGCGCTTTCCCTTTTCCAAAACACACTGGAGACAAGGTTCACCGGCAGACAGAAGAATTCATACCATCATGGCACGCATGAGCGCCGTAAGCAACTTTGTGTGTAAACACTGGAGGTGATCTGAGGGTAAGCTGGCGACCCAAACAAGAAAGCCCCGCTCAGTTGTTCAGGCTGCCCACAGCGGTCTTCTCCCAGGGTGAGCTTACCTGTTGGAAACAGTCAAAATTTCTCTCAGGCTTCCTGAAAACCAGTGGTAGTGATGACTCTCCTTTCTCGAGGACCCTTTGCGAGCCACAGATCTTCCAAGCTGCTTCAGACATCTCAGCTGTCAGCCCCCTGGCGATCCTTCCGGAAAGTACTGCTCTCCTCATGTTCCCGTCGAAGAAACTGGGTCTCAGAGAAGCTGAGCAACCTCCCCAAGCTCACCCAGCTAGCGGCGCCAGGCTGGACTCCGACTGTCACCCAGCTCTGTCTGCCCCTGCTGTAACCTCTCACGGACACCCGCAGGGGCCCCCAGAGCCGCGGTCCCACGCGTGGGCGTGGAGATGGCTGGGGACCACGTGCGCCCCTGCGGCTCCTTGTTTGTGGCCAGCAGCGCCTCCAGGCCCTCTTAAGCATTTGAGTTGGGGCTTCCTTTCTGCCTGCCAGGTTGGCGAGCTCCCTGTCGTCACTGCTGTCACTGCACGGGGGGCCTCTGCAGTGATCCGGACACCCTGGGGGTATTGGTTTCTGTCTCAAGGAGAACCACCTCTGGCTCAGAACCACCTCTGGTTCTCTTAGCAAAGAGAACCACCTGTGTCCATCAGGTGGACAGACTCAGGCTCACTCTGGGCTGGAGATGGAGATCTCCTTCTGGAGATGTCTCTTTGCTCTGAGGAAGGCTGACTGGCGCTTTCCTGCACCTCATCTTTCCAAAGTCTACTGTGTTTGGAAACACGAACTTTCTTGGTGATTTTCAAAAAGAGGTAACTTAGAGCGGTAAAGAAACACCTAATGTACACCTCCGTGCTGTGTCCAGTGTTGGTGATTTTTCTTTCAGTTTCCTCAGATCCTTGCGTTGGAATCTAGGCATCGGGGGGAGGGGCTAGGTGCTCCCAGATACCTGTCACCCTCACCAGGCGAGCCAGAAGTCCTTGTCACGTAATTCGTGTCAGCTCTAAAGAGATGATAGTAAGCGCTGTCCTGCCTGAACTACGCGATCGTTCTGGTGACCCAGGTGAAACTTGATGTCAGTGTGCTTCACACACGGTGAACACACGGTGAATTGGTAGAAACAATCCGTTGTTGTCATTATGGCAAAGGGTCATGGAGGTTACTTTTATTAAGTGTAAAGTTAACCAGTGACTTTCCTACCCAAAAGGTAGAAATCGCTTTGACCTCGGTTTCTACTTGTGCTATCAATTTTTTCTTATGAGGCCTGGTTGGTGGGTGATTGGCAGCTGTGGATAGGATTGTATCTAGTATGAGAAGGATCGAGGCCTCGAAGCATTTTATTTTTTTTTTTAACAATTTTTTTTAACGTTTATTTATTTTTGAGACAGAGAGAGACAGAGCATGAACGGGGGAGGGTCAGAGAGAGAGGGAGACACAGAATCTGAAACAGGCTCCAGGCTCTGAGCTGTCAGCACAGAGCCCGACGCGGGGCTCGAACTCACGGACCGCGAGATCGTGACCTGAGCCGAAGTCGGACGCTTAACCGACCGAGCCACCCAGGCGCCCCAATCGAAGCATTTTAATGTCACAGTTCCTCCTACCCTTCAATCCTCCTACCTTTAATCTTATATTAGACTAACAAAATTTTGGGGTGTGCCTGGGTGGCTCGGTTGGTTAAGTGTCCAACTTCGGCTCAGGTCACGATCTTATGGTTCGTGGGTTCAAGCCCTGTGTTGGGCTCTGTGCTGACAGCTTGGAGCCTGCAACCTGCTTTGGATTCTGTGTCTCCCTCTCTCTCTTCCCCTCCCCTGCTCATGCTCTGTCTCTCTATCTCTCTCAAAAGTAAATATTTAAAAATTTTTTTTTTAAATCCTCTTTTAAGTATGCTCAAAGGGAACCACATTAAGAAAAGTAAGGGTCTTAAAGAAAATAATAAAAGATAGTAACAGTATATTTACTTTAGATTTCAGTGGAAATACATACATATATATATATTAGTTTTCAATTATGAAGAAATACACATAAGATTTACCATCTTAACCATTGTTAAATCTATGATTCTGTAGCGTTAAGTATATTCACGTTCTTGTGCACCAACCTCCAGAAGTTACTCATCAGGCAAAACTCTCTACCCATTAAACAACAACTCCCCATTTCTCCCTCCTTCAGCCCCTGGCAACCATTGTTGTAATTGGAGATCATTTTGAATGTTAGTAATTGCATAACAAGAAAGTGATTTTTTTTCTTCCATTGGAATAAATGAAATAAAGCAAATGTCTAAAAACGACAAAGCTTAATCTGTATCTTTTGAGGAATTATTATTGCCACATCCGTGAGGCAGTTTTTCTCTGGATGGACAGATACTTTGTGATGATTGAAGTTTCTGTGTAACACAGGGACTGAGCTTCCTTGCAGAAAATGATGAGACATTTTCAGATGTTTAATGAGCATAGAGGCTCTCTAACTATAATTACTGTGTTGGTTAAAAGAACATAAAGTGATTGCAGAATCATGGCCTCTTCTGAGTTTTCAGTCTCTTACACACGGCTCTTCGGCCTGTGACACAGAGGTGATGTCTGAACATAAACGTTTTGTGTGTGACGTCTTGGATTTTTTTTTTCCCCAACCACAGCATGAACAGACTGAACACTTTGCCTCGAGGATTTGGCTCTCTCCCAGCTCTTGAGGTCCTTGATTTGACTTACAACAACTTGAATGAAAACTCTCTTCCCGGAAACTTCTTCTACCTTAGTAAGAAACTTTTAATTCTATAAATCTCCTTAAAATGGTACTTTGCGTTCTGAAAGTGAAATTTATTTGCCAGGGCCCAAACTCCAAGAGAAATTATTGGACGTATATATTTTTTTCTTCGCACATTTCTTTGAATATTCCTTCATAGCTCAGCAGTATATATGTTTGATATATAGTTAGCTGACACCATTGAGCTCAAGTGGACTTAGTAATGTCATATTAACTTCCAGATAGAGATTATGTACCTAAATGAGATCAAGTCTCACATTTAGCTAAAGAACTTGACTTCCTTCTTAAAGAGCATGCAAAAAAATAATAATAATGTATGTGTTCTCCCATGTTGCAATTAACTCTTTGTAAGCTATTTCCCCAAAGATATTTCAACCAATTATATATAAAAATATGCATTAGTAAGCTACTGACAACTTTTTAAGCCTCCTAAAAAATACTGTCAATGATGTGGTCTGTTTCATCTATAGAATACAATCAAACGTCAAGAAATTGTCATAGATAAACACACTTTATCTTTTCGACTGTATTCTTTGCAAGCAGATTTCTTGCTGCAGATACCCGTAAAAATGAGGGAAAACTGATTTTTCTGAGAACTCACAAAATATTTAGGAAAGATTTGCTTTCCTTAAATGAGTGTTCTGCTTCTCCAAATAGTGACACGTATGGCATCCAGAGATTCTGAATTTTCTGAGCTGGTCTCCAAAACTTCATTTATAACCTTATGCATATTCTCTCCCCCAGATTTTCCCAAGCACATGATGAAGCCAATTCTAAAATATTTTCATGGGCCATGAAGGAGATTTTGTTGTGTATATTAACACAGAGTTCTGTCGAATTTTAAAACATTTGAGTGTAATTGAATACCTGTAAGCAAACAAAACAGACCTCTGATTATACTTCTCCTTTTTGGTCAGCGATAAAAAAGATGCCTTAGGATTTTTTCCTTCCGTAGTTCGGGGCTGTGTAATATTGTGAACAAATTTCTGACCGCTGATATTCTGCCTGGGTTAGGGTTTCTCTATTTGTGAATTCCCATGTCGTCATGTTAGCTCCTTTGTCCTCATTTATTTCTCATTCTCATTTATTTTTTGTGGTTAAGGCTAGAGAAACAATTAATAATAATTAGCCCGATTATTAAACAATGAACTGTGATTATGGCCTTCATCACCGGAAAGCCTTTTAGTTATTTATTTTTAACATAGTTGCATTTACACGACAGAACCTTTTTGCCTGAAGCGTTGACACCAATGTCACAGTGGTTTTCTTTGTTACACATAGGGACGCAAAGCATAAATGTGAATCGGAAATGATAGAAGAAAAGTCGCTCTCTTTCCTGAAAGCGTCTTGAAACCCTGTGCCAGAAACTGCCGATGCCCACGGTTGCTAATTGTGTCAGTCCTCTTGGATATAGATGTTTTCCTGACCACACCAGCCCCACAATAAGCCAGTAAATCTAAGTTTGACCTGCTTCTTATTATTGGGAGCCCTAGGTGTGTCACAGGCTTTTCACCGAGCCGGGGTTATTAATCAAAGCTGACTCCCTTGTATTGATCAGACCTCAAATGGTTGGATTTCATGCCACCCTGTTTATATATCGCTGTTTAATTCGCAGCCACCCTGCGCGCACTCTATCTAAGTGACAACGATTTTGAAATCCTGCCGCCAGATATCGGGAAGCTCACAAAGTTGCAGATAGTAAGTAATTTATCTAAATTCTTGGAAAATCAATTCACTTCTGCAGCCCTTGTAGGAGTAGAATCAAGTCAATTTGAGCAGGGGTGAGGTTTGTTGTGCAGGAATCAGCCACCACTCCCGATACTGTTTGTTGTTCATCTGTAGGCACTTGTAAATAAATTGAAAGCATTGAGCCTTCAAAGAAGAGAGGGCATGGAAAGGACGAGAGTTTCTGTTGAGCGCCTCTTTACGTGAAAACTGTTTTGACAACCCCTTGTTTTCTTATATTTAGCTCAGCCTTAGGGATAACGACCTGATCTCGCTGCCTAAAGAAATCGGAGAGCTTACTCAGCTTAAGGAACTCCACATTCAGGGGAACCGCCTGACCGTTCTGCCCCCAGAACTAGGTAAGGTTGCTGATGATGTCAATTTGGGGTTTCATTAATATCAGTGATCCCGGTGCGGCAGTTCTGAGCAACGCTCTCTCCTCTTGGCAAGCACCCTCCTCCGAGGTGCTCCTTCTGATAATTTCTAGAAGCATTTGTCCTTGACCAGGGTTCAGCTGTTAAGGGTTTGACCTGGCATGCTGCTGTGTTCGGCAGCCCGAGCACCCAGAGAAACTGCTGATGAAGAATAACCCAGCTTGGCCTGGGCACGGGGTCGGGGGAAACAGCCCTAGAGTAGTCGTAGCGGTCTTGTCTGCGTCTCCTCCTTTGCTGGCTGATGATTTCTTTAACAATTAATTAATTATTTATTTATTTACATTTATTCATTTTTTGAAAGAGGGCACGCAAACGGGTGGGGCAGAGAGAGAGGGAGACACAGAATCGGAAGCAGGCTCCAGGCTCCGAGCTGTCAGCCCAGAGCCCGATGCGCGGCTCGAACCCACGAGCTGTGAGATCATGACCTGAGCCAAAGTCGGGTGCTTAATCAACTGAACCTCCTGGGCACCCCAACAACTTTTTAATCAACCCACCACTCTTATGTTTTGTTTTGTTTTTTTAATCTCTTAGTTTGTAGTTTTAATCCCTTGAAAACTTTTGCCACATAAAGTATTTGTTATGGCTGTGTGAAGATACCTTTTGCCATCGTGCATTTGGTTCTAGCCTGACTCCACTTCCATGGGAATTGCTAAATATGTTCCAGCTGAGAATTCCCTGGTCCTGCTTCTGTGGCAGATGAATCTTAGTCCTCTGCCTGCTCATTCACATGGCCCAGGGTGGGCTTATGACGTCCCTCGGAAATCACGTTCAAACCTGTTACTCTGTTGCCGACGTATTCTGCCCTTCTGGAAAGGTTTCATGAGTTTACTTCTCTTCTCTCGTGCAGACCCTCCGTGTTCTCTCACTCCTTCAATCCATTGAACTGCATTGTTCCTCAAACTGTGAATATTTGCTTTTCTGCTCCAGAATCCCATAATTTGAAGAAAAAAAAAAAAACAACCCACATTTAACCCAGAGTTTTTTGAGCAAGTACCTCAAGTGAACCTGGCCGTTTGAAAGAGGCCAGGGGTTGCCCCTTGGAACGAAAGCTCCATGAGAGCGGGGTGGGGTTTTATATTCCCTCCCTGCTGGATGCCCCGTGCCTGCCATGCTCTAGGCTTCAGGTTGGTGCTTGAGGAATGGGTACTGAATGAGTTAATGAAATGAGGACTCACCTGGCAAGGTGCCGGGAAGGCCATGCGGAGGCAGAGTTTGACGTCTGCCCAGAGCCATGCTCCCCTCGTGGAAGCCACAAGCCACATTTCCAGTGCTCAGTATCCATGTACGGCTCGTGGCTACCCCCGGGGAAAACCCAGGTACAGAACGTTTTCATCACAGGGTGTTCTGTTGGGCAGCGCTGGTGTGAAGGAAAAACATTCCCGTGGTTTCATGGAACGATGGAAAGTTTCAGCACCACTTGCCCCATCTCCTTGGTCAACTTTGTCGTTGTAAAAGGTCTGGAGGAACTTGAGCCAATTTGAAGGGCTGAGAAGTAGCTCAGCACGTTTTCCTCACAGTTACAAGTTGTCATGCGTCACTTAGGAGCAGGCTGCGGGACCAAGGAAAGATCGTTGCGAACGTTTTTAAGTCGAAAAACTCCTTGTCAGAAGAAAAGGTTTGTACTGTGACTGTTGACCAGGGTTGGTAGCATTAGTGATACCTGGGGGGCTTTGGCAGAATACACATACCTGCTTCTTCCCCGACCTGGTGAATCAAAATCCCCCTGCAGGAGACGAGTTCTCGTGCCATTTGGAAAAGCTCCCTCCATGCTTCTGGCGTGCGTTCTTGGGCAGTGTGATTAGGAGAAACTGTTCTTTCTTCCTTTCTTTCTTCCTTCCTTCCTTCCTTCCTTCCTTCCTTCCTTCCTTCCTTCCTTCCTTCCTTCCTTCCTTCCTTCCTTTTGAAGTGTGTTTTGTTATTTTATTTCATTTTTCAAGCAGAGAAGCGAGTGAGGGCATTGATCAGTGATTTCTGTCAGGTAATACTTTGTTAGGAAGATAAACCCAAGTGAACACCTATGTCCTTACATATTTTGAAATCTTAAATCATATTGCTTATCCATTTAAATATCTTGCTTAAAATCTAGTCCTACTTATCTAACATTTCTGTTAAGCTCTCCAGCAACAAATTATATGTATATATATATATATTAATTTTTATTATTATATATAATTTATTAATGTGTATGTGTGTGTGTATATATATATATATATATATATATATATATATATATTTATATTTTACTCAAGAGTACAGTTGAGGAGAAAGTCACTAAATGACTGTTTTTCAAGCCATACCTAGGAAAGCTTAATCCCAACGTCTGCCTCGTGGCAGATTTCCCTAATGACAGGCAAGTACTTAGCTGGAAATAAATCATGACCCCCTGGGAGTTTCTGTTAGAGGTCGAAACTAGAGATGAAGACAGATGTATTCTTTATTTTTAAATGGTGGGGTTTTTTTTTGAGTCAAGAATAATCTAATACATAGTAATGTAATAATAATTATTATAATAGTACATATTAGGGTGCTGTGACAAGTGCTTTTCCTGCCCTAGCTCCTGTAATTGTCCTAAGACTTGTCAGCGGACTTTTGAGAGGTAAGAACACTGAAGCTTAGCACTGTCTGTAGGGGCACAGCTAAAGAGTCACAGAGGCTTGATTGGCATCGTGTCAGGCTGTCCTCCAGGTCAGTATTCCTCCCCACTGTGGTGTTCTCATTTCCATTCCAGCCCGCAAAAGGATTCCCAGAAAGTGCAGCACCCGCTCACTCCCCCTAGTGGCAGGAGAAAAGCTGCTCTCCTCTGGTGGTTGGATGGCCAGCATGGGGAGGGGGGTGGGGGTGTAAGCAGCAGGTTGTAATACCCTGCAGAGTGCAGATGAGACGGCCTCTGTAAAACAGTGCTCTTCTGCTAGACCCTCCAAAGTGCATGGTCCCTGGGTCCACCCGACCCTGTCCCCATAGACATACAGCCACAGCAGAAATGTCTTTGGTTTGGCTTGTCCACAGTAGCTAAGATGATCGTCTGGAGTCGCCCTGGCCTAGCTAATGAGCAGCACTAAGGACTGATGTCCTTGAAGTGCATTATATCTGTCCCGACAGCACCCACTGGCTACGGGCTTACTTCTGGGTGCACCCTCAAGTGTGGATGATGCTCTCTCCCCTGTATGTTCATATTATACATATCGGCATAAGCAAGGCAAATGCTTTTGAGATTTCTGTGAAATTTCCTTTAAAAATAAATTGGGAGGTGGGGCGCCTGGGTGGCTCAGCTGGTTAAGTGTCCAGCTCTTGGTTTCAGCTCAGGTCACGATGTCATGGTTTTGTGAGTTCAGGCCCCACATCAGGCTCTGTGCTGACAGTGTGGAGCCTGCTTAGGATTTTCTCTCTCTCCTTCTCTCTACCCCTCTCCTACTCACGCTGTTTGTCTCAAAATAAATAAACGTTAAAGAAAATAAAAATAAATTTGGAGTTTAACAACTTGAAGCCTTATTGGTAAGCGTCTTTGAACCAAGCAGTGGAATCCAGATGTGTTCTGACTTGTCAGGTCTAAGAATGTTCATGGACACGGCAAAATAAAGTCAGGAGTTTGGCTGGAGTTTTTTCTGTTTTTCTATTACTTTCCTTTTGTTGGAAATCCCTGAATAAGTTACTTTACGTGCTGTGTCTGATTCCTAGAAAGTAGTACACTTGATTTCATGTTGGTCCATATGCATATAGCAAATTAGGTACAAATCAGGTCTGTCATTCACCCATTCAGACATTTATTAAGTTCCTACTTTAGGCCAGGTCTTGTCTCCAAGGAACTGACTTTCCAATAAAGTCAAATTCACTAACTCCTCAACTGTTTATTGGGCCCCTGCTTCATGCTTGTTTCTTGGAGATAGGACAAGGGACAGATCCTGCAATGGGGGAAGGTGGATGAGTGGATAGATGGATACCATATTAGATAGTAAATACTCTGTGAAAAAAATAAGCATGGAAGGGAGTGTCTAGATTGTGGTGGGGGCAATATTACTCTGTTGACCAGAGTCAACAGGGAAAGTTTTGCCTATAAGTTGGTGTCATTTAAGCAGAGACCTGAACAAGGGAGGGGACTTTCCTGGCAGTGGGAACAGGAAGTGCCAACGTCCTGAGATGAGTTGTGTGTTGAGGAATAGCAGGGACGCATATAATACACTTCAAGTGCATGAGTCCTTAGCACTCCCAAGAGGAGGGTGGGGAGAGGGGAGCTCAGTTAGGAAGTGGGGACTAGATCCCATGAGAATTTGTGGGCATTGTTAAGGATTTTGGCTTTTTCTCTGAGTGAGGTGTCGTGGCTGCCTGCATAATGGCCCCCAAAGATGCCCCCGTCTCCGGGCATTTGTCACCTCACATGGCAAAAGGACTTTGCCAGTGTGATGTAGAATCTTGAGATGGAGAGATTATCCTGGATTACGAAGGTGAGCCCAGTATAATCACCTGAGTTTTAGAAGACGAAGGCAGGAGGGTCAGAGACAGTAGTCAGTAGTCGAAGGTGTGATGACAGAACCAAGAGGTTGGATTGTCGTGGAGGGGGCCTTAAGCCAGGGAATGCGGGTAGCTTCTGGAAGCTGAAGAAAGCAAGGCAGTGTGTTTTCTTCCGAAGCCTCCAGAAGGCATGCAGCTGCGTTCATCCAGATGGTGATAATGGTCAGCTTCTGGGTCTGTTTCAAAGGCAGATCGAACAGAAATTGGTGATGACCTGGGTGAGGGGGAGAGTGGAGGTTTCAGACCCCGGGAGCTAAAAGGATGGGAGAGAGAACAGGAAGGGTGGGTGGGGAGACGTGGGGAGGAGAGGAGCTAGTCATTAGCCGAGTTGTGGGTGTCTTAAGATCGAGATGCCTTTTTGGATGTCTAATCGAGAGGATAGCTGGGTAGTGCGATCTGAAGTTGGAAGTGAGGTCTGGGCTAATAGATGATTTGGGGCGTTATGAACATAAATGTAATGCCACCGAGTGGACGAGAACCCCCGGGTGTGACTGTAGAAGATAGAGCCTGGGAGCACTGTGGTTCCTAGACCCTAAAGCCAGAGGGATGTGTCTGGCTCACTCCCAGGCAGGTATCTGGGCAGGTTGGGGACTGTGGCTTCCCCTGATTGGCTCCACGATGACTCCCTCGTGCTGGTGCAGTGGGCATGCTGTGCTTCAGAGGAAAAATGTTTTTCCTGACATGTGCAGTTAATTCTGCCAGTGAAAGCATGAAACAGACACAGTCGAAATCTTGTCCGGAGCCTGCCTGAATCCGAATGTCTCCTCAGGACCCGTCCTTTAGCCAAAAGCAGCGATGTGAGTGAATGAAGTTTCACCCGGTTTTAATTAGTGGCAGAATGAGTGAGCGGAGTGGAGGAAAGGCCTGCATCGGTAGGGAGGAAGGAAAAACGGACGCCCCGAGCAGTCCTCAGAACAGACAGAGCGCCAGAGTGGACAGCCTCCTGGAGGTGCTGTCTGAGCGGCGGTCCTCTGCTCTGCTCTGGCATTTCCTCTCTCGCCCGAGACCGCTGTTGTCTTGTGAACTGAGGATGTGACTTACAGGTTTTTGCATGGTCTCCGCTCGGTTGTCCAGGGTTCAGTTACTTGCTCTTGCTGGAGTCGTTTCTGGTTTCTTGGCCCCTAGACAGTCCTGGGACCTCTTCTCCCGTATCTGTCACCCAGATAATTGCCATTAGAGAAGGAAATGGCCTTGGTCAGTGGGTATGCAGCAGAGCAAAGTGTTTTAGATGTTGCAACCTTGTCTGCACCAATCTAAGCCGCCTGTAGGAGGGACGTGTGCAGTGCCACATACACCTGGGGCTGGCTGGCCTGGTGTCCTACTGTGTAGGCCAGGAAGCAATAGTATTTTTTATTACAGAAATAGGAGAAGTATATGTATTCTTTCTAGCATATTTGTGAAGAGTAGAGACAAATATTAGTTCCACTCAAAGAGTAAGTGATGTCAGGAATTGGGAATTTTTCTCCAATTATAATTCTGTAGAAGGAACAGAATTAAGAAAGAGGGTATAGACCTGTCTAAACTCTTTTGTATTACACCTCTTAATCCTTTTCTTTATGGTGTTGAGAAGCTAAAGAAAAATACTCTACTGAGGCAGGCAGGAAGGAAATGCAGTTTTCTTTTTGGGCAGTCAAGTCCCAGGCTGTGTCTTGTTCATTGTCTTTTGCATTATTTTCACTCTGTCAGTTGTTTCCCAATTATCTTAACCCAGAAGTCTAAAAAACCAACAACACATGTTTTAATGTGTACAGTAGAATGTGGACACTTACCTCTTCATCACCAGGCTTGGGTTCAATGCTCTATGACTTTGGACAAATTACTTTACTTTCTGCGCCTCGTGTAGAATGGGGGTAAGAGTGGTCCCACCTCATAGTGCTGTCCTGAGCATCAGAGAATAATCCATCCGGAGAATTTAGCCACTTGCCAGGAGTAAGGACGACTTCCCAGGAAACCTTAGGTAAACGAATACAGGCACACAGATGTGCGCGTGTGTGTGTGTGTGTGTGTGTACGTGTACAGACGCTGGATTTCATACTGTAGAGTTTTCACTCTCTATAGGCTGGTTTTCTGAAGCCTGGGCTCCTCTCACGCAGTCTAACCATAGGGGTTGCCCGAGTCCCACCCTTTTGACAGGGAGAAGCACTTACCGCAGAGCACCCGGAGAGGAAGAATGACCGAGAAGGTCAAAAATCCAGATTCCCCGTGGCACCCTGTGATGGGCTGGCTTATCCTGTGGGTGGAAGAATGGCTGTGCATCAGCTTCTGGCGTGGAAGCCGAGGAGAAGCACAGTAGGTGTAGGGAGAGGCATGCGGGGGTGCTGCGCATAGAGGAGAGTGTAGGTCCCGTGGAGTGGCTCCACGTGACAGACACTTGGTGTGGGACAGTCCTGGCACTGGCGTCCTTTCAATTCCATGGTCACAGTTGTAATAACAAATTTTTTTTAAAGTTTATTTATTTTTGAGAGAGAGAGATACAGAGCAAGGGGGGTAGGGGCAGAGAGAGACAGACAGACAGACAGACAGACAAAATCCCAAGCAGGCTCCGCACTGCCAACACAGAGCCCAGTGCGGGGCTCGAACCCATGAACCGTGAGATCGGGACCTGAGCCAAAATTAAGGGTCAGATGCCCAACCAACGGAGTCACCTAGGTGCCCTCTGTAATAACAAACTTATAGTTTCACAAATTACCCTGGAAGGTGGAACTCCTGTCCCCAGTCGGTGGTAACTACCCCAAGTTATCAAAGGGTAGGACCATTTACTGCTTTTGCTTTACGTCTGTTCTAGGACTCAGGAAAATGTAAAAATGCAGCATTTTGTAGGGAAAAGGTCTCTCTGGAGCGGATGCTAACAGACACGCACCTCCCAAGAGGTAATTGTTAGTCTGTGAAATGGTTGCCAGATGTCATGATAAGTTAGCTTCGTAGTGTAGTGAGTGGCACGTACTTACTTCATGGAATTATAAACTGTGCTGCTTGTACAAAATTGAATTTGGCAGTTGATCATAAACACTTCTTTGAAGTTGCTTTTAGGCTTGATAGAATTACATAAAAACCTGAGTGTTACACAAAATGTCGTAATTTACAAAATGGTTCCATAGACTTTAATCTCGGTTCTGTACTGTAGGCAAGGAAAGTTCTTGGGTCACTTTTTTTTTTTTTTTTTTTTTTTTTTTTTATTTATTTTTGGGACAGAGAGAGACAGAGCATGAACGGGGGAGGGGCAGAGAGAGAGGGAGACACAGAATCGGAAACAGGCTCCAGGCTCCGAGCCATCAGCCCAGAGCCCGACGCGGGGCTCGAACTCACGGACCGCGAGATCGTGACCTGGCTGAAGTCGGACGCTTAACCGACTTCGCCACCCAGGCGCCCCTCTTGGGTCACTTTTTGAAGGTGGCAAAACCAAAGTGTACAGGGAGCTTGTGACGTGCCCTAAGCTCCATTACTGACACAGCTTGTTACTGACAGAGCCAGATTTTTAGTTCAGGTCTGTCGACTTCAAAAACGGGCGTTTATCTAAAGAAGATGTGGTAGACGTGTACAGTGGGATATTATACAGCCATAAAAACAGCTGAAATCATGCCATCTGTTACAACATGGATGGACCTAGAGGGTATTATGCTAAGTGAAATAAGTCCTAGAAGGACACAGACCGTATGACTTCACTCCTACATGGAATCTGAAAAACAAAACAAGGAGGAGAATGAGACCTATAAATACACAGAATAAACTGATGGTTGCCAGAGGGGAGTGGGGGGCTGGGCAAAATAGGTGAAGGGGGGGGTGGGAGATACGGGATTCCAGTTACGGGATGGACGATATTGTAATAGTGTTGTGTGGTACCAGGTGGTAGCTATACTTGGGGTGAACAAAGCGTTCACATTGAGAGATGTTGAATCACTACGTTGTACACCTGAAACTTGATGAAATGTGTGCCAACTATACTCAAAAAAAAATTTTTTTAAGGAGCTAAAAGAACCCTCCCCCTCAAAAACGAAAGTATTCCTCTAAATAGTATATCTGTACATGTATCAGTATTGAACCAATTAGAAGAACATCATTTATCATTAAATGACAGATAACAGTGATTCCAAACATAGGCCTTAATTTTATTCTTTGAAAAATAAAGCGTGAGGCATAGAGAATCTTCACCAAACTTTGACTTTTGGTTTGAATTATATTACATCCTCTTACATTTTATTTCGATGTTAATACTCTTTTGACATACTTCATAGGAAATATTTCCTATTCTTTCATTCCCATGGTCTTAGTTGATAATCAAAAATGATTCCTGTCAGTCTCCTACATGATATTTTTTAACAAGTTCCATTTTATATATTCTATTTCAGTGAATTTTTAACCCCAGAGAATGCTCTAAGTGTGGGTTTTAAAAATGCTAAGTGAATTATATTTCTGCCTGGTGAGTTACTGCCTTAAAGGGGGTGGGAAGTTGCAACACATAAAACGTTTCCATTCCGTATTATAAATTTCAGGAAGCCCAATGTCAGGTTCACTGTGATTGAACATGTGCATCATTCTGTGTTAACACCAGCTGGTAAGGCATGCGACTCTTTGCAGTGGACCATTCTTTGATTTAATAGGACACTAAATGTATTCTTGCCCTGGGAGAAATATCGGCAGTACCGAGATTCTAGATTTAATTTTTTTTTATTCCAGTGGCATATCTGTAAATACAGTTCCTATCACCCGAATACGTATATAATATCTTACGTTTATGTAGCATCTCCCTCAAAGCATCTCCTGAATATTACATTATTCCTGTATTTTTTTTTAAAGCAATTTTATACTAACTTAGTCCTGAATGGTATTGTGTGAGTGTCTTTTGGGGGTCACGGCTGGGATGGGGTGAAGTGGAGGATGATGACCTTTATGCTGGCAACACCAGAAATTTAGTGACAGACCCAAAACCTACACACTCATGTTCATTGTCAACGTTTGTGTAGTGATTTTAATAGACCTCAGTACTCTGTTACCTTTCATATTTGCTGTTCTAAGCAGAATGGCTCGTCTCCTTGGACAGCCCCTGTCTATGTTACCATGTCACATCCTGACCTGCAGCTCCTCACACGGTGTATTCCTCTGACCTTTTGGGTTTGACGCAGAGCAGTAAGTGAAATAGACATGATCCCTTCCCTCATAAAGGGAACCTTTGAAGGAAACAACAAACGGTTGAAAATGACTGGCAGAAATGACAATAAACACCCAAATCTGCTGGAATGCCAGCTCTGGTGTTAGACTGGAACATCCATCCTTGAAGACAAGAGTGTGCCACCGCCTTCTGTCGCTGGGGTTGCCACAAGAGCCTCCTCTTGACCGGTTTCCCTGCTTCCTACCTCGCTCCATCCGATCCCTTCTTCACACAGCGCTCCAGGTGCTTTTTTGACCACTTCTGTGATTTCGAATTCTTGAAGGTACCCTGTTGAGTCTGGAGGCCCAAGATTATCTTGCCTCCCTGTTTTTTATGCTGCTCTGGCCCCTCCGTTGCTCATGGGCTACCCTCCGTGTCTGCTTCGTGGTCCTTCACGGTCTTTGCACTCTGCTTGGAATTTTCCTCTCCTGAATAGTTGCATAGGTGGTACCTTCAGGTGTCAACTCACATGTGGTTTCTCCTCAGTGATCCCTCTCCTGACCGTTCACTATCTCACCAGCCCCTTCCTGTTATTTTTTTATTATGGCATGCTGTTTTTTTTTTTTTTTCTTCTGATCCGCTCGAATTAAACTTAGTGTGTGGTATGTATATTTTTTCCTGTATAAGTAATTGCTGTAGCACCATTAGTAGAGAAGAGTTTCTTCTTTCTAAAGAATTGCTTTGGTCTTAGTCAAAAGCCAATTTACTATATAAATGTGGATATATTTCTGGATTGTATATTATGTTTCCTTGTTCTGCGTTTATAGCACTACCATGTTGTCTTGATGACTATAGCTTCATAAGAAGTCTTAAAATCATGTAGTGTAAGTTATTTTTTCAAAATCGTTTCGGCTAGTCTGTGTCCTTTGTACATGCATATAGATTTCAGAGTCAGCCTGCTGGGATTTTGATTGGAATTTGACTGAACTGACAGATCATTTTGGAGAGAATTTGCATCTTAACAATATAGAGCCTTCCAATCTGTGAACATGATCTCTTTCTCCATTTGTTTAGGTTTTTAAAATTTCTCTTGGCAATGTTACAGTTTTTACTTGCATATATCTTGTTAAATTTATCCTTAAGTATTTTCGGTTTTTGATGCTATTGTGAGTGGAACTTTTTAAATTTCATTTTTAATTATTGCTAGTACTTAAAAATACAACAACTTCTTGTAAATTGACCTTGGTTCCTGTGATTTTTCTTAATTTTCTTATGAGTCTAGTTTTCATAGGGTTTTTGTTTATCTATTTGTTTGGCTTTTTCATTGTTGTTGCTGGCAGGGCGTAGCACAGCATATCTCCTAAGATTTTCTATGTACATGGTAGTCTTGTCTCCCAAAAAAGACCATTGTATTTCTTTTTTTCTGGTTACTATTCTTTATTGTTTTTCTTGTCTTATTACACCAGCCAGGCCCTTCACTACAGTGTGGAATAGAAGCCGTGAGAAGGAATATCCTTGCTTTATCTTGGTCTTAGAGGGAGAGTAGTATTGTTCATTGTTAAATGGATACTAGTTATATGTCTTTAGAAAAACACTTTTTTATCAGGTTGAGAAAGTTTCCTTTTATTTCTGGCTTCTTTCAAGTTTTTATGAATAGGTATTAAATATTGCCAAAAGCTTTTTTTTTTTTTTTTCTTTCCCCCTCTATTGAGGCAATCATATGATTTTTCTCCTCTGGTAGCCATCCTCCAGGGTGGCTTCTAATGATCCCTGTGTCCTGGTATTAATACCCTTGTGTGGTCTGCTCCTATGGGTTTCTGTGACCAATATAATACAGCAGAAATAATAGCATGTCACTTGTGAGATTAAATTATAAAAGACACTGCAGCTTCCATCTCGGGTATGCTGTCTTGTCCTTTGTCTCTCTCACTCTCTTTTGAATCACTTACTCTTAGGGAAAGCCAGTTGTTCTGTTGTGAACAACCTTACTGACTGAACTTGGAAGTGGATCATCCAGCCCCAGTCAAGCTAGACAAGCCCCAGACTGGCAACTTGACTGTTTCCTGAGAGCCCCTGATCCAGAACTTCTTAGATAAGTCACTCTCAGATTCGTACCCTGGGAAAATGTTAAGATAATAAATGTTAATTGTATTAAATTCCAAGTTTTGCAGTACTCTGTTCTTTAGTAGTGCATAACTAATATGTCTGCTTCATTTGTCATTGTGGCAAATGACAGTGATTGTTCAATGTTAAATCAGTCTTGTATTTTTATACTAAATCCCACTTGGTATTACTCTTTTATCCTGGTTTTTTTTTTTTTTTTTTGGGTGGAAGCTTTATCGAGATAAAATTTACATACCATATAATTCACACATTTGGTGTATACAGTTCAGCATTTTTAGTATGCTCAGAGTTGTACTACCATCACCACAGTTTTAGAACATTTTTATTAGCTTAAAAAGAAACTCAATACCCTATAGCTAGCATTCCACAATTCCCCCTCTCCCCCAGGATTTTTATAGTTTGTCAGTTACATTTAGAATTTTGATCCATCTTGAGTTAATTTTCGTATGTGGTGTGATAAAGGTCCAGTTTCATTGTTTTGCATGTGGCTATCCAGTTGTTACAGCACCATTTGTTGAAAAGACTATTTTGCTCATTGGGTCTTGACATCCTTGTTAACACTTATTTGACCATAGATATGTGATTTCATTTCTGGACTCATGTTTATTTATTGTTGTATATAGTTGTATCCTATATAAGTTCTGCACTGTTGTTAATACTGTTGCTTTTTTAGTAAGTTCTGAATTGGGACTTGTTAGTTCCAACTTTGTTATTCGTTTACATTATTTTGACTATTTTGAGTCCTTTGACATTCCAAATAAATTTAGAATCAATCAGCTTATCAATTTCTGCAAAGAAGCCAACTGGTGTTCTGATGGGGATTACGATAAATCTGTAGATTATTTTGGAGAGTATTGCTGTCTTATATTAAATTTGAGATTCATGAACATAAAATATCTTTTCTTTAGATCTTTTTAAATTTCCTTCAACAATAGTTTGTCAATTTCAGAGTATATGGTTTACACTTCCTTTGTTAAATGTATTTCTCAACATTTTATTCTATTTGATGCTATTGTAAATAAAATTCTTTTCTTAATTTATTTTCAGTTTATTCATTGCTGGTATAGAAAAATATAGTTGATCTTCATACTGATCTTGTGTCCTGTAATGTTGCTGAACTTGTTTGTTTTAATTAGTTTTTAGTGGATTCCTTAGAATTTTCTGTGTCCAAGGTCATGTCATCTGCAATTAGAGATAGTTACACTTCCTCCCTTCTCTTCTAGATGCCTTTTATTTCATTTTCTTGCCTGACTACTTGGGCCACAACCTCTAGAACAGTGTTGAATATAAGTAACAAGAGCAGACATTTTTATCTTATTCCTGATCTTAGACAGAAAGCTGCTGGTCTTTCTCCACTGAGTACATTTCCTGTGAGTTCTTTGTAGCTGACCTTTGTCAGATGTAGAAAGTGCCCTCTGTTCTTTGTAGGATGATTTTTATCATGAAAAGGTATTAAGATTTTGTTAAATGCATTTCCTGCATCTATTGAGATGATAATGTGGTTTTTGTTTTTTGTACTTTTAGGTATTTCTAGATTTGATTTCCTAATATTTTCTCGAAAGATTTTCCATTTCATTCAGTTCATGAGAGATATTGGTCTGTACTTTTTTTTTTTTTTTTTTTTTTTTAACAGTATCTTTGTACAGGATCAGGGATATCCTGGTCTCATAAAGTTGGTAAAATTGGTATTTTTAAATGTTTGACAGAATTCATTAGTGAAGCTCTTTGGGTCTTGAATTTTCTTTGCAGAAAAGTTCTGAATTATGAATTCAGTATTTTCATAGATATAAGGCTCCTCAGTTTTCTCTATTTCTTTTAGCATTGGTAATTTTTGTTTCTTCTAAGTTGGTCTGTAGCATCTATAATGATATCCCCATTTTTATTTATGGTACTAGTAATTTAGGTTTGTTTCTCTTTTCTTTGCTTTTGATTGGTCTGGCTAGGCCTTATCAATTTTATTTCTTTTTTAAAAAACTGGTGTTTAATCGAATTTCTTAATTCTTTGTTTTGTATTTCATTGATTTCCTTATCTTCTGTTCACTTTGAGAACAATTAGCTCTGATTTTTCTGATTTCTTTAGGGGAAAGCTTAGATCATTCATTTTCAGTCTTTCTCTTTTTCTACTATAAGCGTTTCTAGAAATAAAGAAATGTATTTCTCTCTAATCATTGTTTGAACTGCATCCCACACATTTTGTGTTTTAACCATCATTTCATTTAAAATTATTTTCGGAGCACTTGGGTGGCTCAGTCGGTTGCATGTCTGACTCTTGTTTTCAGCTCAGATAACGACGCCAGGGTCATGGGATCGAGCCTCATGTCAGGCTCCGCACTGAGTGTGGAGCCTGCTTAAGATTCCCTCCGTCCCTCTCTCTCTTTCTCTCTCTCTTCTTTTGCCCCTCTCCCCTGCTTACATGTCTCTTTATCTCTCTCTCTATAAAAAATAAATAAAAATATTTTCCAGTTCCCTTATAATTTCTTCCTTGGCATGTGGGTTATTTAGAGGTGATTTGTTTTCAAAGATTTTGTAGTCATTTTGTTATTGATTTAAACCTTAATTATGGTCACAAATCATAATCTGTATGATTCTCCTCTTTTAAAAGTTCATAGCCTTGGTTTATGGCCCCGTATATTGTCTGTGTTGATGAATTTTCTATATGCACATTAAAAGGTTAAGTATCCTATAGTGTTATATAAATATCAGGTCAAATTAGTTGATTTGTTAAAACCTCAAGTAACAGTGCTATAATTTCTTTTACGTCAGCTATCTTTTTAAAAAGTTAACAAGAGAGAAAAAAATCTTTAGTATTTCAAGGCACACTTACCATTTCCAGTGCTTTTTAGCCCTTGATAGAGATATGAGTGTAACTTACTTTCATCCTGAAGAATTTCCTTTTATATTTCTTGTTGTATTGTTTTGGCCACAAATTCTCTCAGCTTTTCTTCATCTGAATTGCCTTTATTTTGCCTTCATGTTGAAGAATTTTTTTCTAGATAGAGAATTTTAGGTTGACAGTTTTGTTTTTTCCTTCCAACTCTCTAAAGGTAGTGTTCCGTTGTCTTCTAATTTGCATTGTTTTGGTGTCATTTTTACCATTGTTCTCCGTAATATGTACTGTGTCTTATTTTTCTTTGCCTTTAAAATTTTTTCTTCATCATTGATTTTTAGCAGTTTAATTATGTGCCTTCCTGCGGTTTCCATTGTTTCTTCTTCTCAAGGGTTGTGTAGAACTTCTTTGATATATGGTTTGTAATATTCACCAAATTAGATAAACTTTAGCCATTATTTCTATATTTATGTATTTACCTACTTATTACCTATTTAGCTAGTTACCTCCTATTTCTTACTCCTTTTCTGGAGGTCAGATTACACTTAGGTTAGATCACTTGATGTTTTCCACAAGTCAGCTGCCCAAAACTTTTTCTTCTATTTTGTTTTTTTCAACCCATGTGCCCCTCTTTGGATTCAGTTTTGGTGGTTTCTTTTGCTGTGTTTTCAAGTTAACAGATCTTTCTGCAGTGTCTAATCTCCTGACAAGCATATATTCAATGAAATACTCATTTCACATCTTGTATCATTGAGTTCAGTTATATCCATATAGTTCTTGTAATTGCACTTCTCTATGAATAGTTCCTCTTTATTTCCTTATTATGTTCACATTGTCCTTTAAATTTTTGGACACATTTTAAATATGTTTTAATTTTTTTTTTTTTGGTCTACTGATTTAATTTCTGATTCTGCTTCTGTTGACTGATTTTTCTCTTGTTTATACATCACCTTTTTCTGTTTCTTTGCATGCTTAGTATTTTTTTATTATGGTGTCATTGTAGATATGAATAGTATGTTTTTGATGTAGAGATATTATTGTCTCCTTTTGTGGGCTGCTGAGTTTCATTTAAGGAAGCAATTTCTTTGTGACCAGCTTGATTTTTTTTTTTTAAGGCCTGCCTTTAATCGTGCTTGGAGTTGGTCCAGACTCACCTTTACTTGTGGGCTAGATGAGTCCGTTCCTAAGGCTTCTGAAATCTCTGTCGAATGACCAAGGTGTTCAGTGAGGTATCTCCTCTCTGGCTGCTGGAAATGAATGTTTCCTAGCCTTGTGCTAATGCCAGTGATGATTTGGCTTTATCTCCTCTGTAGTTTTCCCCTTGTTATTTTGTTTTATCTTTCTTTCTTAGCCTT
The DNA here is from genome assembly GCF_028018385.1 of Neofelis nebulosa. NCBI lineage: Eukaryota > Metazoa > Chordata > Mammalia > Carnivora > Felidae > Neofelis > Neofelis nebulosa. Next base: position 127,486,590 of record NC_080789.1, read on the forward strand.
GAGGAGCCTTGCCCTGGACATGGCAGTTACTCTTCAGCCAAAGACTCAAAGATCCCCTCTGCAGTTTTCTGGAGCTATTTTTCTTTATAGCTACTTTGTTTCTACTAACCTGCGCCGGCTCATTATTCCTCCCTCCACAGCCTCAAACTCTGATCTCTCTCCTTTTAGCTGAACAGCGACACCATGTTGCTTGATCTCCCACTTCCTCCATGACTGTCTGGAGATGCTTCCAGGGGAAAATTAGGGTGATCGTGGGGTTCCGCACACTTGTTTCTTTTCTCTCAGAGATGATGAGTTTGGTGCTGCTGCTTGTCCAGGATCTAGAAGCAATTAACATTATACATTTTTTTCTAGTCACGTTACCATGGCTGGAAGCAGAAGTCTGTATGAATTTTCGATAACTTTCAGGGTGAGCAGTTGAAATGTAAATATCTTCTGCCTCTTTCTTGCCTGTTTACGGTGTTCTCAGGATGTGATTTTTACTGTTTATCTGCTCAACCTTGCACTCACTGGCTGGGTACTGTAGCAGGAGTGGAAGTATTATGGTTGTCAACTTCCATATTACTTAAATATCTCAAGACCTTTTACACTTTCACTCTTGGTATTGCTATGTTTTTAATCCCCAAATAATCTCTTGGTCTTAACTGCATTTTTTTTTTTTTTAATTTTTAACTCTTTATTAAGTAAACTCTATGCCCAACATGGGGCTCAGACTTAATGACCCTAAGATCAAGAGTCACTTTCTCTACCATTTGAGCCAGCCTGGTGCCCTGGTCTTAACTGTTTTTTGAATTATCTCTTAATTCACTGTTGTAGGTAAGACCAAATATTTAATTTGTGAAAGCTGCCATAAAAAGTACCACAGAGTGGTTAGCTTCAACAAGAGAGATTTATTTTCTCACAGCTGTGAAGTCTGGAGGTTCCACATCACGGTATCAGTAGAATTGGTTCCTTCCAAGGGCCGTATGGAAAGGATTTGTTCCAGATCTCTCTCCTTGGCTTGTAAATGGCCACCTTCTCTCTGTGTCCTCATGGTTCTTCCTCTGTGCATACACATATAACTCTGCGTGTTCAGATTTCCTCTTCCCGTAAGGACAATAGCCATATTCGATTAGGGCCCATCCTAATCTCATTTTAAGCAGATCACATCTGTACAGACCCTATCTTCAAATATACTCTCATCCTGAAGGACTAGGAGTTAGGACTTCATGAATTTTAGGGGGGAAGAAACAATTCAGTCCATAGCACCAATCATTTCTCTCATTTCTTTAGTTACAACCTTGGTGTAAAACTTGATGTCTTTGGATATTTCATTGTTCACGAGCTTCTTCATGCCTTTGATCCCTTTTATTTTGCAACAATAGGTCTAGCTCCCTTAAGCCATCATTTTTAATCTTTCCAAGAATCACCCCTTTGAGAAACCAGTGAAAACTATAGAGCTACTCTCCCCAAAATGTGCATTTTAATATAGGAAATTTTAGGTATAACTTGGGGAATTTTAAGATGCCCCCAATCCATGCATGGACTCTTAAATCTAGAATTCTCACCCCAAGTATTCCTTGTTTGAACCCTTTAATTCTGGCTTCTGTTAGCTAACTGTGATGGGCATCATTTATGTACATCTCAGATCTTCCTGTGAGTTACATGCAAATAAAGAATATTGAGCCCAAGATACATGAATGGTTTGTGCATAAAGTGATAGCTACAGAAAGAGAAAAGAAATCCATGACTTATTTGGCCTGTTCTCTTTCAAATCTAGTTCATAGGTTATAGTGGTAGATGGTAATATATAAACTTTAAGGAGGTGTTGCCTTTTTCCCCTTGCATTTAAAAAGGTTATGTGCTGCAATGTGAGACAAATAAATCATGATTCACTACAACAACAACGTTGCAGTCAGTTATATAAATTGCCAGTGGAGCAGTAAATCTGTCACTTTGTGTGTTCTGACCATTTAACAGTTGGAATAGTGTTGGAAAGAGGACTGACTGGAAACAAAAGAAACAAATATAGTGGCAGATGCAATTAACAAGATCAATGGTTGGTGTTAAAGGTTCATTGTTTGGTCATTTCGGTTGACCGAAGTAAAAGCAATTGCTATCTGAAAGACTTCACTAGCTATAATTTGCTGAAATAGAATGCAGAAAAGTGAGTTGCCCAACTTTATAACAGTGTGGAGAAGATTTCTCAGCTTACTATGTTCCTAGGACAGTGACCAGAAGATCAAAAGATCAAGACTGGTCTTTTCTTGCATGCTTTTAATTGATACTCCAGAACTTTTCCTCACTCAGTATACTTTTTTCTTTAATTTTTATGCTACTTTAGCTGTTCACCTACTTCTTTAACAAAACTCTTCCTGGTCTGTGTTTGAATCCTTCCTAATGTTTTGAACCTCAGTTTATCACAACTTTCTCTTACTCCATACTAGCAGATTTTGCTATGTCAGATCATGACCTCGACGCACAGACTGTAGCTAACACCACTTTGAACAACAGGGAGTTTTCTGTGTTGGTAAGATTTTTCATAAGTTGCCGTTTTGCTCTCTTAAATTGAGCAGTTTTTATAAATGTGTGACCTTGAAAGTGTGCTGCTAATAATGATGATGATACTAATAGCTAGGATTTATGAGCACTTACCTCTTCTAAATCAGATAGTTATTCCTAAATAAGGCACTCCTGTGAGGTGGGGTTACTGTTTTGCCCATTTACAGGTGAGGAAACTGAAGGCTAGAGGAGCTGCCTTGACAGAGTGCCACAGGGAGAATCTGTGTCTGTCAGACTCTCTGCTTTCACCCAATATGTATGTTCCGTGGCAGCGACTAGGAATCAGTTAAATGTTTATCAAGTGTGTATTCTCTAATATCTTCCCAGGCCTTGTGAAAGACACAGACTTCTCTCTTAATGGAGCCCATAGTCTAATGAAACCTGAAGAACAGTTAAGGGACTGATAAACTGGGATACCCGCTATAACTGCGGTAGGATTGCGCCCAGGCAAAGACCGTCATGGCTTCAGGTGGTCTACAAAGACTTGAGCTTGGGCTCTAGAGCAAGATGTCACAGATGGAGAGGCTTAAACTCACAGTTCTGGAGGCTGGGGAGTCCAAGATGAAGGTGCTGGCCGATTTGGTTTCCAGTGAGGGCCCTCTTCCTGGTTTGCAAAAAGACTCCTTCTTGTCATGTCTTCACATGGCGGACAGAGAGATTCTCTTGTGTCTCTTCTTATAAGGGCACTAATTCCAACAGGAGGGATCTATCTACCCATAAGACCTAATCACTTGCCAAAGGCCTCACTTCCAAATATCACATTGGTGATTAGGACTTCAATAATGAGACAGCCCGTAGCAGGTAGAGATGAGCATACAGCTGGCCTTTAAAAAAAAAAAAAAAAAAAAAGGAAATCATGATATGTATTAAATTTCTGGACTTAAATACACATTTAACCTATGGTTTTGCCATCATTCCTGTCTCCTCATATATCTTCCTCGGTCACTAACCAGAACTCCTGCCTTTCATTCAGTTACAGATTCTGTGACTGGTTGGACAACTTAGAGCATCCCAATGGTGAAACCTGTTAATGCTGTCTCTTCTTTACCATTTAGGCCAGTTGGTTCTCAGAGTTTATGAGATCCATGCACTACTTAAGGAAGCTGATGAAGGCAGTGGATTCACCCTGGGAAAAAAAATGTATACACCTGACCATTTGTTCTGAGTAATAGCAATTCAGGATAGCCACACTTTATGTTTTGTGGAGGAAAACTTTAGTATAAGGGAAAGGGAATGTGTGGAATTAATTAAAGTAAGCATACAGAGGGAGAGAGTATAGAAAAGAGCAAAGAAGGGTTAGTACATCAAATCAGATACTCCCAGCATCCAACCTTCTGACTAGGGATGCCCCTCGGTGAGCAGGCTTATTGGGAGTTGGAATTGAGGGTCCCGGGCAGAGCGTCCTTCCCTCTGGTGGGGCCTCCAACTGGCTCTTCCCACCAGGGCAGTACGTGCACCACCCGTGTGTGATCTCCGGTTAGTCACGAGGTTTGCCTGAGTGGAGTCCTGAGTGAGCTGGTTTTTCTGTTGCTTTTATCGTATCTCACGATCTCAGGAGCCTGGGCGTCTGCATGTTTCTCTGTCCTCCCTGACCTATTCCAGATAGATCTGGTCTGCCTCAAGGAGGTGAAGCAAGTTAATCCCTCTTGGCATCAGGAACAGAAGGGCCAGTTCTGATTCCAAGGCTGGATACAGAGCACAAGCCAACTAAGCCCCCCACAATGGCGTGTGTGCGGCCCTGGGCACAGAAGTACATGACAGGTCACACACAAACAACTTCTATACAGAGCACCATTGTACCTGTGGTTAAAAATCTCTGCCCTGACCTCATCAACTTATCTTAGCTCCAGTTAAAGGCGTTGGAGGTAGATGGCACGTACTTTTCATATCTCAGTAGGAAAAATTAATAAGAACACATGTTTCACGGGAGACAATGGGTGGCCAGCCATATGAAAAAGTAGTCACCCTTACTAGCAATCAAATGCAAGTTAAGTCATATTGCCATTTTTAAGTATGTCAGTTAACAGAGACTTTAAAATATAGTAATACAAAGTGATGGTGGGTGTTTGGTGAAATGAACATTTTCGTACATTGCTGTTGGGTGGTAAATTAGTGTGGTCATCCCAGACTGTATTTTAACTGTATGTATCAGGCACTATAGAAGCTCATCACCATGGGGCGCCTGGGTGTCTCAGTCGGTTAAGCATCCTACTTTAACTCAGGTTATGATCTCCTGGTTTGTGGGTTCAAGCCCCATATCAGGCTGTGTGCTGACAGCTCAGAGCCTGGAGCCTGCTTCGGATTCTGTGGCTCCCTCTCTCTCTGCCCCCTTTCTACTTGTGCCCTCTCTGTCAAAAATAAATAAATTCAAAAAAAATCAGAAGCCCCTCACCTTTTGTTGTAGTATGTTTCTTTCTGGGGAAATCTATATAAATAATTTCTATATGTAAATTTTTTTGCAGCAGTATTTATAATGAAAATTTTGAAGCCACCTTAAAGTCCAGTGATAAAATCATGGTTAAATAAACCGTGGTAGATTATGGAATATAAAATGACATGGTAAATGCTAACATCAGTACCCTCTAAGGTTGAGTTTGCAGTGTGATTCTAATTATAGAGAGTGTTTAGATAGCTACAGTGAAATGAATTAATCAAAAAGTTTTTGACTAGTATCTTCGTATGTTGGTCTACTTTTTTTTTTAATTCTTCAAAATTTCTACAACGTATTTGTGTTAACTTTATTAACGATATCAAGTTAGCTTTTACTGTACAACAAACCGTCCTCAAACCTCGTGGATTAAAAACAGAGCCATTTTATTTGGTCAGACTTCTTGGTGCAGACTGCCCCAGCAGCTCGTTTTTACTTGGCTTTCTCATGGATCCGGGTCAGCTGGGGGTTGGCTGATGGCTGTTGACGAAGGATGGTCTCGCTCACATGTTTGGGGGCTGGCAGGCTGTCAGCCAAGCACTTTCCAAGTCTCTGCTTGGTTCACATTTGCTAGTGTCCCATTGGACAAAGCAAGTCATGTGACTAAGCCCAGGGTCAATGTTCAAAGGAAATAAGGGCCTGGTTATGGGGGTGGGGGGTGTTACTGCAGCTGTTTCTGTTAAGCCATCTTTGACATAAGCAAGGATATTTAAATTCCATTAAAAAAAAATTAAAAGAAACCCCTAATCAACTTGAAGTCCTAATCTGACAGCCTCTGAGAGTCCTAATATCTTTGTTTCGATAACATCATAGTTCTTCTTTTTTTTTTTTTTTAAATTTTTTTTTTTTTTTTTTTCAACGTTTTTTATTTATTTTTGGGACAGAGAGAGACAGAGCATGAACGGGGGAGGGGCAGAGAGAGAGAGGGAGACACAGAATCGGAAACAGGCTCCAGGCTCCGAGCCATCAGCCCAGAGCCTGACGCGGGGCTCGAACTCAAGGACCGCGAGATCGTGACCTGGCTGAAGTCGGACGCTTAACCGACTGCGCCACCCAGGCGCCCCAACATCATAGTTCTTCTTATATTCCTTCTTGGTCATGATGAGTAGGAAGGCAGGTAGTGAGCCAATAACGACATACAGTTAGTTTTCCACTTGTTTTCCAGCCTTCCTTTCCCTTCTCCCTTCCCCAGGCAGAGTAGCCAGGAGCTTGTGATTGTCCAGTAATTTTTTTTTCTGTTTAAGATTTTATTTATTTATTTTTAAGTCCTCTCTACCACTAGTGTGAGGCTCGAACTCACAACCCCAAGGTCAGGAGTTGCGTGCTCTACCGACTGAGCCAGCCAGGCACCCCTAATTTTTCTTTCTCTTTAACTGAAACTTCCTAACACACACAGAAGACAACCAGTCAAATGGAAATGGCATGGAGGGTTAATAGGTTTATTAGAGGAATGCCCAGTTTTCCGGGTGTGATGTGAAGTACATATTTGTTTTTATACTATTGCTAATATTGTTGTACAGCTTCTATAAGAATGAAAACATTTCATTTAACTTGGAAATTTTCCGTATCAGGATAGAAATGTATTATGTTGCTCTCACTTTGTGTGACAGGAGGCAACAACGTTCATAGACCTTTTGTGAATAGTATCATGAGGCATTTGGGGAAAGGTGATGTTGTGAATGAATACCTGCAAGTCCTAATGTAGTTAAGCACCCAGAATATTTTTTCACAGTGTATGAGTTTCCTGTTGGTGTCGTAGCAGATTGCCACAGATTTAGTGGCTTAAAACAGTACAATTTATTCTCTTACGGTTCTGGAGGTCAGGCATCTGAAGTCAGTTGCGCAGACCTGAAGTCAAGGTATCAGCAGCATTGGTTCCTTCAGAAGGCTCAGTGGGAGAATCAAGCTCCTTGCCTTTCTCAGCTTTTCCGGTGTTTGCTGCATTCTTTGGTCTGTGGCCACCCCACTGATGGCTCCTCCGTCCCTCATAGCGGGACCACTGCAGTGACATCAGGCCCACCCACGTAATCTTCCCATTTTATGATCCTTGACTTAATCGCATCTGCAGAGTCCTTTTTGCCATAGAAGCTGCCATCCACAGGTTCTGGGGATTGGGACATGAAGATATTTGGGGGATGCTTGTTCCATACCCCACATGGTAAAGTACACAAGAGCTTCAGAATGCAGCTGCTTTCGTGAAAATCATTTCTTTTTCCCCCGCTTCTTGGTGGGCCCACCTCCCATCCTCCAGAATCACGTAAGCTGGCTGGTCTGTAGTGTATCTATTGACTGGAGGATCCTCATTCCTCTGGGATTTGAGTCTGAGTTTGATGAAGCATGTGGGTGTATGTGTAACTTGATTTTCATTATTCAGATCGAGGAGAAATGAAGTTTGTGTTTCTTCCCTCATTCTACATATTGGTATTATGACTAATAGTTTTTAACACAAAACCGTTTTTGAAATAGGAGTCTTTTATGACGTATTTTGACAGAAGCACTGTCGTGCTTTTAGCTGCTCTGAGAGGAGTAAGTTACAGGATGCTAGCTTCGTATCCCGTACCTGAGTAATCAGCCAAAGACGACGGCATGTCCAGAAATACCTCTAAAGTGTCAACCACAAAACCTCGTTAAAATAATCTCATTCAGAACACTTGACTCTTCCTTACTTGCAGTTTTGAAATATCAAAGTTTTTGAAGAGACAGGGAGTCCTAAGTTATTTCTTTTTTGGGGATGCCAGATGGATGTTGAATGAGGTCCAGTTTTTTAGTTTTTCCTCAGATAATTTTTCAAGTGTGTGGCGGTGTTTTGGATCGTTATCAGTATATCGAGGCGCTCTGACGCCCCCGCTTCCCCGCAGCCTCCCACAGCCCCCCACAGCCTGGCACCAATGCGGTTGCCTTGGTACCTGTTCCTGAAGGATGTCTGCAGTGAAATTTGTTGTTTAAATAGCACGACTTGTCATCTAAAAGTAGAAGTCATTAGCACGACGCCGCTTGGCTAGAGGTGTCTTCGATACTGTTTTTAAATTTTTCTTATTTTATCGCTTTACTGTTAATGTTTACTCATTTCACCACTGGAATTTTCAGTCCCTGGTTCACAGTATGGATCTGGAGTGAAAAATGCAAAACGTTCTCCTAAAGAGTCTCCTGAAACTTGTGCCAAAAACAGTGGCCATGAGTGAGCCGTAGCGTGTCTTCTGAGAGATGGGAACTCTGAAATTCCAGCTCTCTTATTACCCTGCATGATCAGTAACACTTAGATGTCATCCACAGTTGAACACATAGTCTGCCATGGTCAAGAAAAAGGAATTCCAAAATGCTTGCTGGCTTATGTTTGAACTTTAACTGGCCTTCACGGTGATTGTGAATTTACCGGAAACACATATTTATCTCAGAAAAGGTAGAGCTGGTTTTTGTTTAATGGGAAAATTGAATGGGGTGCGTTGGGAGGATTCGTATCCGTTTGTGTCCATTTTAGTTATCTACTCCGCCAGGTGGAACGTCTTTACTCTTGCCTCCCAGATGAGTGGCCTCTGAAGTCAGTGGCTGCTGTCACCGCAGGGGTGGGGGTGAAAACCTGTTCCTTCTCTGGTGGGCCTCTCCACGGACACCGCCGACTGGCGTCTTGCGTTGGGAGGGATGTGCAGTGATCAGTTGCTTGAAACTCTTGCCTCGTTCACTCCAGGTGAGTTTTTAGAGAAAATGTTCTGGAGCACAAAGTGTTGGTTTTGACAACAAGAAAGCAAGTTTAGCCGTCACAGTCATCAGAGTATGTCATCTTTTTTTTTAAGTTTATTTATTTATTTTGATGAGATAGAGGGCGTGCGTGTAAGAGTGGGGAAGGGGCAGAGAAAGGGGGAGACGGAATCTGAAGCAGACTGTGTGTTGTCAGCATGGAGCGATGTGAGGCTTGAACTCAAAACCTCATAAACTGTGAGATCATGACTTGAGCTGAAATCGAGAGTTGGATCCTTAACGGACTGAGCCACCCAGGTGTCCCCACGGTAATTTTGTTTGTAAAACAGTCAAGTCCTATACAGTTCCTTTTCTTGTGTGGGATCCTATTTTGTCATTGAGCCACCGGATCTTCCTTGAAACTCAGGGTTCAGTTAGTCCAGTAGGGACGAATCATAGATACTGAGGTCTGTGTTTTTAGTACATTAAATACTGGTTTCTTTTTCTTTTGCTCGTCTTTGGTAGGGGTAGGGATAGTGGTGAACAAAATGAAGGGACACCAGTTTTGGTACCAAATAATTCAATTTGGAAAAAAACACCATATTGCTATTATAATTTATGTTCATTATTTTAAATAACTAAAACATTCGCAAAGGTCAAAAAATTCACTCCAAATCTCAGCGACTTAGGGGCACCTGGGTGGCTCAGTTGGTTAAGTGTCCAACTCTTGATTTCAGGTCATGATCTCGCATTTTGTGGGGTCAAGTCCCACGTCAGGCTCTACACTGTGAGGAGCCTGCTTGGGATTCTCTCTCTCCCTCTCTCTCTGCCCCTCCCCCGCTCATGCACATGCACATGTACATCCTCTCTCTCTCTCTTTCTGTCAAAATAAATAAACATTTTTTAAAAAAATCTCAGCAACTTAATTACTACATTTTAGTGATTGTCATTCAAGACGAGTCTCTGATGTGGACAGAAGGGTGTGTCAGGAGGTAGAAAGGCAACTACATTTATAAGTAAAAAACAATATTGTTTCAAATGTTAAATTTTATTTGAATTTAAGAAAGGACAATCAAATGAGGAAATTACGAAAATTGTACCACTTGACCAAGAATATTAAGGTATTAATTCCGAAAAGATCATGTGAAGTAAAAATAAAAATTACTGATAATATTGAGGTGTCCTACACTAGGTGTCAATCTATAGATAAATACCAAAGTTTTATATGTAAATACAATTACATTTTTAAACTATTTTTCAAAGTGGATTGATGGCTTTTTGTTCTGTTGCTTAATTGGCTAGATTTGTTAGGTAGTTGTTTTTCAGAGAGGCTGTTTTATGTCCTAAGTTCTTGCATACTTGAGAATATCTGTCCTGTTTTATTTGATAGATAATTTGGGTATAAAATTCTTGAATAACCTTTTCTTTTCCTGGATCTTTGTGGGCATTGTCTTTTGACATTGAATGTTGCTAGACAGACATCAGAGGCCGGTCTGATTTTTCACTGACTGAGGAAGTGTAAGAATACTTACTTATTTTATCTCTCCCTCTTTCTCCACTATATTTATTAAAGCATAACACATAGATAAAAGTCATGTGGCATATGCTTATGGCTTAGTGAATTCTCACCCTGTAGAAACTCAAGCAACAACTACATAGATCAAGAAATAGAAAACCAACAGCATCTCAAAAGTCCCCCTCAGGCCTCTTGGTCATATGCAAGGCCTTCCTTTCTGCCCCCAGGTAACCACTGCCTTAACTTCTGATACTATTATTGAATTTTGCTGTTTTTGAATTTCACATAAAGGGCACCATTCAGTAGGTTATTCTGTGTTTAGAGGCCCATCTATGTGGTCGCATATGGCTGTATTTCATTCATTCCCACTAGTCCTACAATGGGAATTAGCTGTGCCTGTGTCCCACTTCTCACTTGAGCTATGTATTTGCTTAAAGCAAAATCTCTCCCACCTTTGAGACCTTCCCCATTTGGGGCCCGCTGTGGGATCGGAGGCTCTCAGAGTGCCACTGTGGCACCACTGCCTCTGCTCCCTCGTTGCTGCCCTGGGCAGCAGGGGGCAAAGAGGCATCTTGCATCTCACCTGTCAGCTCCTCTTGTGTAGTTTGCTGTGGAAGGGGGTTTCTCTGGGAAACCCTTTCCCCTGATGGAAAAGTGCTTTTACTCCATCCTGGTTAACTGGATGTCTCCTAAGTTACCTTAGATTTGAATAAGGACGTTTATTTATTTTTAATATTTTTTAAATATTTATTTATTTATTTTTTGAGAGACAGCAAGCAGGGGAGGGGGAGAGAGAGAGAGAGAGAGGGAGAGGGAGAGGGAGAGGGAGAGGGAGACAGAGGATCCAAAGCAGGCTCTGCGCTGACAGCATAGAGCCTGACGCGGGGCTCAAACTTTCAAACTGAAATTGTGACCCAATCTGAAGTCGGCCACTTAACCAACTGAGCCACCCAGGTGCCCCTGAAAAAGTACGTATAAAATCTAAGGCCGATCGTGCAGATTTACCATTATGGGAAAACAGTGGCTTTTTGGTGCCATCTCGGCATTCTTCCTAATTTACCTGGCATAGGGCCACCGCCCTTCCGTGCCCAGTCTCTTGCTGACCTGTCTCTTTTTCCCCCTGCTTTCGTTGAGGGGTTCCCTCAGAAGAGTGCTTTCACCAGTGGGGGTAAATTGTAGTATGAGGCTAGCTTTATGTTCCTTTACAGGTTTTCAGTATCAGGGAATGGAGAATTATTGTATGCTGCCTTCGAGTAGGAGCTTAATATTATCATTCATCATCAAATAGCATCTGAAAACTGCCATCGGAGCTCCTGCTCCCATGCCTCACTGAACTGTAGTGAGGTGCCTCGTGTTCTGCTGCGTGCCATTTGGTACCACCATGGCAGCCCCCTGAAAACAGAGTGGTGACTTTACAAAGGAGCCGCACTTCTTTGAAGAATATACACAGTTTAAAGATTTAAAGTGGCAGCAACGGTTTTGAGGAAGCGCTTTTATCTAAAGGATGAGAAAATACTGGATGTTATATAATTAAAGAGAAATTTAATCTTTATGTCTGATAGTCTCCTTGTCTTTCTGACCCACCAAATGATGTCCATAGCTAGAAATGCCAAAAGAATAACAAAATCAGATTTTTACTCCTACAGCTCACATTATGTCAATTCATATATATATATATATATTTTTTTTTTTTTTTTCTTAATGTTTATTTTTGAGAGAGAGAGAGACAGAGTGTGAGTGGGGGATTGGCAGACAGAGAGGGAGACACGGAATCCCAAGCAGGCTCCAGGCTCAGAGCTGTCAGCACAGAGCCCAACATGGGGCTCGAACCCAGGAACTGTGAGATCGTGACCTGAGCCGAAGTTGGATGCTTAACTAGCTGAGCCACCCAAGTGCCTTGTCAATTAATATATTAAATTACATAATATTTTATATAAATATATAGTAGTTTGGATTACATACAAGTAGTCTGCTCTTCAGAAAGCTTCATTTTTTTTTTCCCACCTGTGTTTTCTGGAATGTTGTCTATTTGGCTCTTGCATAAATGCTAGGCAGGCCTGTTTTAAAGACACTTAACTTACTGTGTATTGTATTACTTATAAGTTCCACCTTCATAATCTCCAGCTAGCTCTTCCACTTACCTGAGAATGCAGGCCCTATATCCTATGCCTCGTGACCGTTTCCATGTTGATATCCCATAGGTCCGTCACATCATGTTTGAAATAGTGTTCTTCTCTTCCTGAATTGTGTTGAAGACACAACTGTGTCAAAGAGTGAAAACCACTCTTCATGTGTTTGCCGTGTAAAAGCCAGGGTGTCCATTCTTAGGGTTTTTCACGTCACTTTTCTTTTCTTTTTTTTTTTTTTTTGAAATTTATTGTCAAATTGGTTTCCATACAACACCCAGTGCTCATCCCAAAAGATGCCCTCCTCAATACCCATCCCCCACCCTCCCCTCCCTCCCACCCCCCATCAGCCCTCAGTTTGTTCTCAGTTTTTAAGAGTCCCTTATGCTTTGGCTCTCTCCCACTCTAACCTCTTTTTTTATTTTTTCTTCCCCTCCCCCATGGGTTTCTGTTAAGTTTCTCAGGATCCACATAAGAGTCACATCACTTTTCTAGATCAGAAGTTCTCACCGTCTTTAACGGTAGAGCAGTATCAATTGCTGTGGTAGTAATAGAATATATTTCTGTTGTACTGCTGTGTGTTAGACAACGTTCTGAGAGCTGTACATTTATTAACCATTCTAGTCCCTTAATAACCCTGGGAGGTAAACACTTAACGTTCTTCATCATGCAGAGGAGAGCATGTGTGATCTGTCTAGAGTCTTAGTTAAATGCATCTGGGATTTGAATGGAAATACCGTATATGGAAATGGATAAGGATCGCCCCGAGCATTGTTTCTTCTCTTGCGGTTATGGGTACACTGGCTGTTCTCCATCCATTTCTCACCCGAGTGTATAAGCATGTTGACATTATAGAGCTGGTCGCAGATCCAGTCTGATTTTTAAAGAACATTTTATAAATCATTCGACTCTCAGTAACAAATCCGTGTAGGACACGGCTTAGGAAGCCGCTAAGGGCTCATGCCACATACCAGAGTGCCTCTGCAGCAAAGACCGTTGTTTTGCACCAAATGACTGACCTTTGTAGTCTGTGGAGATGTGAGCTGTGGCTTTCCTGCTTTAAACCTTCCATTGGTGTAAGCACACGCAGATAAAGCCCCAGGTGCTCTGCGAGATAAGGCTTCCGGTGATCTAGCGCCCCCTGCCTGCCTTTCCAGACAAAGCTCCCAGTCTTCCTGTTGTCATTGTGATTTCTGCTTTTTGCCCCTGTCCCCTTTTTCTGGAGACTCCACTGAGATCCTGTTAAGAGTCACTCCCCGAGTTGGTCCTACCCTCTGCCTCCATTTCCACTCTGAATCAAGGGCTTATTGTGTTGTAATTATCTCTGTTTTGTATTCATTTGAATCACTAGACCACAAGCTCACTGGGGACAAGTTTTCTTATCTTTGTGACATAAACTCTACTAAACAGGTGTTTGTGAGTGGATAAGTACCTTGATTAATCAAAAACAGATATGTAGGGCAGACTTTCTGAAACTCCAGCCACTTGACTATTAAGAAAATGGAGACAGTGGCTGTTACAGGCTGAACTGGTTTCCATGCCCATCCGTACCGCCACCCCCACTAAGATTCATATGCTGGAGACCTAACACCTTAGAATGTGACTCTCTTTGGAGATAGGGTCTTTAAGGAGGTAATTAAGTTAAAATGAGGCCCTTAGGGAGGGCTCTAATCCAATTTGACTGGTATCTTTTAAGAAGAGAAAATTTGGACACAGAGACACCAGGCTGGTACTCCCACAGGCCATGTGAGTTCACAGCTGGAAGGTGGCCATCTAGAAGCCAAGGAGCAAGGCCTCAGGAGAAACCACATCTGCCGACACCTTGATCTTAGGCTGCTGGCCTCCAGAACCGTGAAAAAATAACCTTCTGTTGTGTAAGGCACCTAGTCTGTGCTGTTTTGGACGGCAGTCCCGGCATAGGACTGTGGTGGCATATAAAATCACTTCTGAAACCTGTGTAATCTCTAAAGTCGCGTGTGTGCACATAAACAACATGTGAAAGAGAATTGCAGTCCTTGGCGTAATTCATTTTTGGTGTAGGAGTCTTAATAAGAAACCTCTAGTACGTGAGAAAATGTTTAGCGAGAAATAAGGAGGGTTTTCTCCTGAACCTGAACCTGAGTTAGCTGTAAAAGACTCAGGACGTTTTCATTCCCTAAACATTCTTATTGGTATCATACATACATCATCACATACATGTTTTGTATTGTGAAATGAGGATCATCTGTGTAATTCAGCTACTGTCTGTACTCAGTGATTCTGTGCATTTCTGTTTTCTATTTGATTTTTATTTGGTATTGATATTTGCAGACGTGTTTCTGAAACACATATGTATATATAATTATTTGTCTTCTAGAATAATTTATGGGATAAGCTACGTTTTACATCACAACCATGGTTAGGTGCTGTTCTAGGCATAGTTGGCTATTTTGTGCTGACCCCAACACACTTGAAAGTGTGTTTATATTGTCACTGTGGTTTTTTTCTTGAAAAGGGAAGAGAGAGGAAGGAGGAAAAATGGGCAAGAATGAGCAAACAGACAAACTGGTCCTTCCTGACGACTGACCGTGGCATGTAGGAAGGAGCAGACCTTGGTGTGAATCTCAATGTTGCTATGCGCCTTCAGGAAACGACAGAATCCTCTCTGAACCTCTCTGTTCCTTAACTTTGTGGCCCCTTCTCAGACACCTTTGAGATCCTATGGATGAGGCATCTAGGCTAGTCGGTGATGCGGAGATCCAAGAAGCATTTTCCTCCTTTTCAGATTATGTGCTTATCACTTAAGCCATTGTGCACGCTGGGAATAAACACGGATAGTCTGCTGATTCGACGTACCTGTGAGAGCCTGCTGCATTGCTGTTAGTGTTTCTTCTCCCCCTCCCGGGTAGTCTTTCCATGCCCAGCTCAGTGACGTCTCCAGTGCCAGTCATTACTGTCAAGTGGGACAGAAGGGGACACGTCGCAATCTGTGGTGGGCCTGGGATGAAGTGTAGGTGGACAAGTGTATAGTTGCCTTTAAAACTCTATCCCAGTTCAGATGAAAGGCACCCAGAGAGGGACCACCTCTCATCCCGTTGGAGAAACGCATCATCATAATGCATTAGACGCCAGGAAAAGAAAAACGTGTAAGACAAAATGCCCACCCTATTTCATGAAGGACTCCGAAAGGGAAACAATTTGGTTGTAATTCCACTTTGGTTATGTAATGGGAGTGTAGACACAGCAGCCGCTGCTGTGAGAGGAGCCAGGCACCTCACAGAGCAAGACGGTCGATAAGAGCTTCTGTGCCCACGGAGCTTCCAGTGGAGGTGGAAAAACAGACCAAAGGAAAAAAACAACCCAGGAAAAAATTATACAATGTAATAAGTACTGCAAAACAAGTAAGTGCTGTGATAGACAAAAATCATAGGGCTCAGATTTCTGTGGAGAAGTCCAGGCAGGCTTCCCTGAAGAGGTGACATGGAATGGGGTTTTTGTCAGGAGGCACAGGGGAGAAAGCATGGAGGTAGGTGTAGAAGCAAGAAACACTATGGTATGTTTGCTCATGGTCGTCCCAAGTAAGTCACACATTGTTGATGGAAAGTGAGTATGAATGTCCTGTGAATGATTAAAAAAAATTTTTTTTAAGTTAATTTATTTTGAGAGAGAGAGTGTGCAAGCGGGGAAGGGGCAGAGAGAGAGAGAGAGAGAAAGAGACCATCCCAAGCAGGCTCTGAGCTGTCAGCCCAGAGCCCGACACAGGGCTCAAACTCACGAACCATGAGATCGTGACCTGAGCCAAGATCAAGAGTCAGACACTCTTAGCCAGCTGAGCCACCCAGGTGCCCCCACAATACCGTTTGTAAAATACACTTGTTTAAAAATTGAAGCCGCTGTTCTGGCCACTGCACGGAGCCTACTTTATTTATTCTAGGTTTGCCCCTCTTACTCTTATAAATTTGCATTATCGAAGAGAGGGACCTGGCTCTTGCTGAAGCCATAGGACACCATTTGTTTTTATTTGTTGATGTCAAATTTACTACCAAGCAAAAATGTTTCCCTTTTTTTTAAACATCTCTTTAGGTCTCCGGATGGTGAAGATCAAATAAGATAATAAATTCAAATAGCGTCAAAAATGTCTCATATCAATTATTTACTTCTTAAGGTGGTTATTTTGTGTTTTAAACAGGTGGTGTCACTGGAAAGACATTAATTCTGTTTCTCTTTTCTTCTGATAAGTGTTTATGATGATAATGGTTAAGGACTCTCAGGATAGTCTGACTCTTGACGGTAGCAAGATGGAGTTTGCCGATAGACCACGCTGGGTAAACCAGTAGCAATCACGACACTTGTCGCGAAGTGCCACTGCCTGGAACCAAGCCAGGAGTTGGCTAATTCAAACTCTATTCTTCGGTAAATAAATTGAGTCTCTGAAACACCTTCACACACTGAAAACTGTCTCATAGTTGTTGATTGTTTTTCCCTTGAGTAGAGTATCATAGTACTTTCCTTTTTTATTGTTTGTTAACTGTGACAGGATTTCATATTTTTAACCCAAGACAGTTGGCTTTCCAAAAATACTGGAAACAAATTCATGATGTGATCATCCTCACCCAAATCCGAAATTGTGGTAGATCTCCATTTTCTCTCGGTTATTTATAGTTAATACTTCCTTCGTACATTAGGAATGGCAAATTGTCTAAGTAGAGCTTTGGGAAGTGGGGCAGACTTTTGTACCTTGAGTTGTATTGTCCTTTGGCTTTCCTGTTTCTTAAGGCTTATTATTAAATTTTTTTAACATAGTCATCAGCTTGTATCCTTGGCCTGTGCTTGACTCCAGATTAGCACCAGACAGTAAGGTCCTCTTGTTTATATTAGTTTGGGATGTTTATTTGCCTTATATCACTTATACTGAAAAAGAAGTATATAGGTATCTGTAAAAGTAGAAACTTACCATTTTTTGAACTTCCCCCCGCTCCCCACAACTATACGGCTTTTCTGCTTTTGGGTGTAGTCTTTGCTTTGCTTTTATTTGTCAGATGCTACAGTAGGGTGAGTGTGTATGTGGGTACGTACATGCATGTGTGTATTCACACACATGGAAATACCACTTCAAGATAGTTGTGATTTTCTTTCCATTACATCTTGGTTCTAAGCTATTATTGTTACACTTGAAAATAAGCAAAAGTAAGTTCATCAAACTTCTTAAAATGGGCTGTTAGTACATTACCTAAAAAACATTTGGGGTTTCTTTTAGCATGAGTAATTTTGAATTCACTGGAAATTAAGTTACAATTGTTGCAGTTTTTCATGTAGTTTTAGCATTTGTGTCACTCACGATTCTTAATTATCTTAGTACATATTTTACGTGACATAATATCCACACTCCTACCACCTACAGCCTCTGCAGAGAGCGTGGCACCTGGCACCAAAGTAATAAAAATATAAGCTCCAGAGTGAGGAGCAAAGCCGAAACAAGCCATTTTTACATATAACTTAAGTTTAGGTCCTGTGTAGTAGATTGATCCCTTACTTAACCTTTAATAAAGTTGGATTCAGGGGTATTTATATATAAATAAAAAATAAAATTAATTTCGTTTCATACTTCCTCATGAGCAAGTACCTGGTAATATATTACAATGACACTTAAACTTCAGTCCTGGTCCTGTTGGCGGAACAATTGCCATACTTTTTTAGTAACCGTTTTTGAGGTTAGCCATTAAACAAGTTGTTGCCTTTTGGAAAGGTCATTACAGTTATTATTACTGTTGTTTTTAATATTTACTTTAGAGAGAGAGAAAGTGCAGGGGATGGGCAGAGAGAGGAGGACAGAGATGTGAGGTGGGCTCCACGCTGACAGCAGTGAGCCTGATGCAGGGCTTGAACTCAAGAACAGGGAGATTGTGACCTCAACTGAAGTCGGATGCTCAACCAACTGAGCTACCAGGCTCCCCACCATTAGTATTATTATTAAGATTATGGGACCGTATTCACACTAATTGAATCAGTTTATATTTCTCTGGCTTTTTATGTCCTATAATGTTATCTGAGCAGTCATTTCCTCTTTTCACATGATTTGGAAAATAAAATCGCATCGAAATCTACATATGTTTAAGACTCCATCCCCACAAGACCCCTCCCTCCCAACTTCCCTGAATGGGCTTCTGAGTTAAACTGACATCTCGATCTTGATCAGCTTCCGTATAAGTAATGTTACAGTCAGTGTATTTGTACATGAGCCACCTCAAAGCATAGTTGCAGATTTTGAGTAAAAACGGCGAATAGGGAAGTGCATGCCTGTCTGTATTAATGCTACCTCTTAAAAGTAGTCACTCTGTCCTGTTAATGAAAGTGTATTAGCCTAATAATGCATTACTCTACCAGGGTGTTTTAATATAAAAAGAAAATAACCTAGAGGCAACTAGGCTTTCAACCTTTAAGATAATGGTTCTGATAATGGAATACTAGACCTGTGAGGGAGGTAAAGAGTGTATTTCCGCAGATGCCTCCCTGGTGCTAATTAAACCTGGTCAAGTTATTGACTGTTCCAGTGCTTCCTCAATCAATACCTTTTTGTGGTAGGAGATGCGTGTCCTGTCCTGGAAAGACCAAGAGCCCAAATAAATTGGCCTTTGAATCCCAGCTCTGCCTTGTACTACTCATGTGACCTTGGATGTGGATCTTAACCGCCCTGAATGTTGTTGCTTTTCTTAAATGAGATGATAATACTTCCCATGCAAGATCTTAGTAACTGCTTAGAATAATGTGTACGCAAAGCACCTGAAGCTATGACCGGTATATGGTACACGTTCTGCAAATAAGAGCTATTGTAATTACAGTGATGAAAATGATGGTAATGGTGAGTATTCATTGATCTGTGGTTTTGTTTTTTTTTTTTGACGTCTTTAATAGTACTAGTAATATTGTCTAAAAGTTAGATTTCTTTCTCAGTAGTCAAGATTTATTATTTTTTGGCTGCTTTATTTAAAATTTAAAAAACCTTTGATCAAATTTTTTTAACATTATTGAGGAGTAATTGACAGATATAATTGTCTATATTTAAAATGCCTACACATTATACAGTTATTTCTAATTTCTAATTACGGTTATCAGTAGTGACTTTTTTCTGAGTGTGGTCTCCACGAGAAACATCATCTGCCTGTAAGAACTTGTTAGAAATGGAAACTCTTGGGCCTCACCCAAGTCTTTTTAAAAATTTATTTATTTATTTATTTATTTATTTATTTATTTATTTATTTTCTATATTGCTTTAACCTACTTTTTTTTTTTAATTTTAATCCAGAATAGTTAACATACAGTGTTCTATTAGTTTCAGGTGTACAATATAGTGTTTTTAACAATTTTATGTTATTCATTGCTCATCATGATATGTGTACTCTTAATCGCCTTCACCTGTTTCACTCATTCCATAGCCCCACCACCTTCCCTCTGGTAAGAACCATCAGTTTGTTTTCTAGAGTTAAGTTCCATCTTTTTGGTTGGCCTCTGTTTTTCTTTGTGTGTCTTTGTTTCTTAGCTTTCTGTTTATCTTTGTGTTGTTTCTTAAACTGCACATAAGAGTGAAATCCTGTGATACTTGTCTTTCTCTGACTTATTTCACTTAGCATAATACTCTCTAGATCCTCCATGTTGTTGCAGATGGGAAGATTTCATTCTTTTTTATGGCTGAGTAATATTCTGTTGTGTGTGTGTGTACCACATCTTTTTTATCCATTCATCTGTTGATGGATACCTGGACTGCTTCCATATCTTGGCTATTGTAAATAATGCTACAGTAAACATAAGGGTGCATACATCTTTTCAAATTAGTGTTTTAGTGTTTTTTGGGTAAATACCCAGTAGTGTGATTACTGGATCATAGGGTACTTCTATTTTTAACTTCGGGAGGAACCTCCATGCTGTTTTCCATGGTGGCTGTGCCGGTTTGCATTCCCACCAACAGTGCACAAGGATTCCTTTTTCTCCACATTCTCACCAACCCCTGTTGTTTCTTGTGTCCCCCAAGTCTTATTAAATCACAAGCTCTGTAAGTTCTAATAAGGCCTCCAGGAAATTTGGATGCACACCCAAGTTTGAGAACCACTGCTTTAGAAAATCTGAGAAACACAGAAAGGGGTAACTTTCTTGATCCTGTCGTTCAGAAATGACCACTGTTAGGATTATGAGTGTACTTCCCTCCCACCTTTTCTCTATTCTTGTGTGTTGGTACTTATGTGTATTTTTTTAGCCTTTTTCCTTACGTGTATGTGTAAATACCTATTTAAAAAAAAAAAAAAAAACCTACCATACTTTATGAGTTCAATAGCCTATTGTGTTCAGTTTAATATTAAGTCATGACCATCACTGTATGTCATTAAATTTTATTTGAAAACATTTTTAATCATGTGGCTACATAATATGAGTGTTTATAATTTGTTAACCAAGCCCTTAGACATCTGAGTTGTTTACAGATGTTGTGGAGGAACATAAGCAACACTGAGTTGAAAATTTGTATTCATAAATCATTGGGGATATCTATGATCATTTCCTTAGCATAAATTTATTACCAGGATGGAATTACTAGGTCAAACAGTATGAACATTTTTATAGCTCTGAATATATAGTGCCAAATTACCTTTCCATAAAGAGGTGCCATTTTGTACTCTGACCAGCCATATTGGGAACTAATTCTCAACCCTTGGCCAACCCTGGGAGCCCCAGTCTTTTTGAATATGTGCTAATTTGAGAGGAGGATGTTTCTGAACTGCAAGTGAACAGGATAGAACTCACTGTCTTCTAGTCTTTGCGTTTCCTTATACTTGTGTGTTCACAAGCATGAATGGTAGATGCTGTCTTGGATTTTGTTTCTTACATGCTAATGGTGTTAATTTATACAGTTTACTCTTCTTATACAGCCTGCTCCTTACTTCTTCAAGACTCCATATGTTTCATTGAAAGGGAGTTGCAGGTCTTCTAAAGGTGTGCTATGGAACAAAAATAACTAGGCAATGTGGGTGTGATGGTGAGCCCCATATACCTGTAGGGATTAACTAGGGACTAGAGGGCCTTCAAGGAAGAAAACAACAAATTTTTCCTGTCTGCAGTATCACGAATCAATTAGGTAATGCTATTATAAATATTAAATCTTGCTAATGAGGGAATTGTTGAAGGAACCTGAGATAAAAGATGAACTGAATGCTACACTGGCTGAAAAAAAAGTATTATCAAGAAGGTGGCCTTTCTGTATACGTTTATCTTAAACAGCTATGGTGAAGGCTGGTTTGTGATATATATTTATCAATCCTATTAAAAGTTATGATACTGAAGGGCACCTTCGTGGCTCACTCAGTCACTTAAGTGTCCAACTCTTGATTTTGGCTCGGGTCACAGTCTCATGGTTAGTTCAAGTTCAATCCCTGCATTGAGCTCTACACGGACTGTGCAGAGTCTCCTTGGGATTCTCTCCCTCTCTCTCTCTGCCCCTCCCCTGCTCACTTGCTCTCTTGCAAAATAAATAAACTTAAAAAAGATTATACTGAAACTTATTCTTTGAACATAAATTTATTTTAGTTTATGTTGCATTAATTAGTGACTTCTGGAGTCTCCAGGGTAACGGAAGCTCCCTCGGTGTTGACATTCCCAGCTTCCCAGGCAGTCATAAGGATGTCCTGAACTCGGGAATTAGAATGGAGAGAATGAGGCCTAGGGGGACGGTGGGTGCCCCCAGTGTACTCTGGGAACTGACTCCAGGAGGGTGCCTCAGACTGCTGCTGTTTAGACATCATTCAGACTTCCAGGAAATGAAATCAGTGTTGCTAAATTTTATTTTTCCTCTCCTTTCAATCACAGACCCTTGAGAAGATCATGAACAGGGCCCCTTCCTCGTAAGAGTGTCACCGCATAAATAATAACTGACTTAGGGCACCTCCTGTTTCCGGGGGTTATAAATTCGTTCAGCAAACCCACTTTAGGCACATTGTTTTCGAGTATACATTTCACTCCTTTGCAGATTTCACTTGAAGTAATAATAACGAGGAGCATAATGTATATAGTGCTTTCCAGTTTATGGAACCATTCTGTACACTTGTTGGCTCTTGTCTGTAGTCCTATCAGTTGGTACTGTTATACCCACAGGACAGCTGAGGAAGGCAAACCTCAGAAAAAAAGAACAAAGATTGACCCCAAACGTGTCTGTCACAAAGTTGATGTGTGCTATTTGGGATCGGGAGCCAGGTCCTCTGGCCAGATCTCCTGGGCTTCTGTCTACCCTTGGTAGCATTACATAACAAAGGGAAATCTGGCAAGCACAAATGAGATTACCTCCCACATTTGAAAGGATGATTGGGAAATCCTATATGAGCAGCAGGTTAAAACACGAATTATTTATTTAACATCCATAGAAGGTGCCTTGCAGGAAGAAACAACCATGGTGGTGTGTATTGGGGCTGCTGCGGTTCCATTGTTGGGCCGTCATGTTTATAAGTGACCGAGGGCCCCCTTTTTCCATCTGACCCTGGAACACAGATCTCAAATGGCCAAGAAGAGTATCAGAGGGAAACCTATGTAACATGCGATTTTTCTTCATTGGTGAAAAGGCTTTCTGAACCCTTGTACACAGGGATACATATAAATCAGAGGCCACTTTGTTGGAGCCATTTGGCAGGATATTATTATTATTATTTTTTTTTATTTGTACTCTTCCCCAACAAGATCGGAAGAACAGCTGTCTATTTAAGTATGTATCCTAAAGCAGCAGTGCATTCATTGGGTGTATTAAATGAATGACGTGTTGCCAGAAAGGCTAAGCAGACAATTGCCAGAATGACAGTGTGGCCTCGAATTCCCCACGGAATAAATTTGAGAGCTGTCATGAGACATCCCAGCTTACTTTGATTGCATTGATGATGCCCAGAAAGAGAAGCAGCTTCAGATCTAGATTCTCAGTCCAGTTACGGCTTTATAGACCATCATCTACGAAGTTTGGTGTTCACTGTAGTAGGATGATGCCATTTAATTTTTTTATTTTTAATGTGTATTTACTTTTGAGAGAGACAGAGACAGAATGTGAGTGGGTTGGGGGCAGAGAGAGAGGGAGACACAGAATCGGAAGCAGGCTCCAGGCTCCGAGCTGTCAGCACAGAGCCCAGCGTGGACTCGAACGCACGAGCTGTATGACTTGAGCTGAAGTCGGCCTCTCAACCAACTGAGCCACCCAGGCGCCCCATGGACGATGCCATTTTAAATAAGATTGGCTCCCTTGTGCTAATTAATGTGCTTCATGTATTTTGAAATCGTATTTGGCATTTCCTTTCAGGGTACTTTATGCTTTTATTATAAAAATAATCCATACTTGTAAGCACATGGAATTCTCAAAAGAGAAAATAAGTAGTTTATCCTTTGCTCTGCTGGTTCAAATCCCTGTCCTGCCTTAACTTCCCCTCTTCAGGGAAACCCACATTCACGATTTGACGTATGTGCCTTCTTCTTTTACTTTTCACATAAACATTTACTCATGCACATATATGGGATTTTTTTGAGGTACTTTTTTCAAAAATAAGAGCAAATTTAGAATACTCTTATTATTATTTTTAATTATACTGTAGACCTCTTTCTAGGCCAGGACATGCAAATAAATCCATTCCATACCTGTAGGGCTGGAACATAAATTATTCTGCTTCTCACCTGTTGGTGAACATTCTGTTTGTTTCCGGTGTGTTTTATTACCACAAACATTTACTGTTACAATGTAAGCATTATTTT
Organism: Neofelis nebulosa; assembly: GCF_028018385.1. Taxonomy (NCBI): domain Eukaryota; kingdom Metazoa; phylum Chordata; class Mammalia; order Carnivora; family Felidae; genus Neofelis; species Neofelis nebulosa. The sequence continues at coordinate 127,510,615 of NC_080789.1, forward strand.
ATGAGCCATATGATCATTTTCCATTCAGTAAAGTGTTTTGCTAAAGAAGGGGAAAAGTTGGAGCCTTCCATATTGAGTTGTTACCTATAATCACGTACTTTTGCGATGAGTGGTATGGTATGTGGTAATAAGAATTATACAGATTTAGGTATAGAGTATCTCTTTATGTATGGAGCAGCCGTAAATGTAGCTTGTATTTTGTGTTGGAGTCATTTGTGGTTAGCTTCAGTGTGTGGATTCACTGAGGAGCAGGGGTGATCTTTCGGCTGTCATAATGTCCCATCTAGACCCCTTCCAGAGCAAATCAATTATCTGCATTTGGGCGAACCTAGTACACTTATGATAGACTGCCCAGTCAGTCACGGTTTGCTACTTTTACCTTGTTAGACCATGGCCTTAGATTTCTGGGAGTGAGCACCTGGCTTTTAGAGTGCATTAATTTAAAAACGCTCCATGGAATTTTGGAATTACGAAAGAAGGGAATGCCGCTTTGATGGTGTGAAAAATTGGCCCAGATCCTCTGGATTTCCTAATATATGATAAATAATATTTACCGGCCACATGTTTCAGAATTCCAAGTACACAGGAAGAATTCTGAACAGGGTGATTATGAAAATAACCAATTTCCGTAAGTGAAAATGACCATGTTTATTAATGGGGCCGCAATTGCCTATTGCATTCAATCCCATCTGTAACCAGCAAGGAGAACGATTGTTTTGCATGATTTAGTGCTTACAAAATTACGGTGGCACGGCAAAGCTTACTGTACCAGCGGCTTTGGAAAGAAGCATATGTGGTCCTTTTGCAGGTAATAAAATGGCAAATCCAATTTGCGATTACAGAATAAGCCTCTGAGTGATATATGATCTTCATAGCAGCCTCGGTCAGGGGGTCACCGCTAATCACTGGCTGGCTGGCTGGCTTCCCCTGTGGCCCGGGCCTTCCCACCGAAGAGTGAGCAGAGTGAATCTATGTCTGGGAGCCAGCCAGCCTGTCTGTAGATGCACCACTTTCTAGCTTATTAGATCCTCTTTGTCACAGTGCTTAATCCTGCTGCCTGATCCTTGTTAGAACACCACCAGAGCGCCGCTCAGGCTTCTAATAAAGGAGCTGGGCGAGGGCGCCTAACTAGACGCACTGAAGCGTGCGGCAGTGAGGGGGATTGCATCCTGACTGACAGCGGGGGCGAGACGCTTCCTGCATGTTATTACTTAAAAGGGAACCTACCTCCGACAGCTGACAGATGAGCTTTGCTGAGGCAAGGGTAACTTGTTGCTAGGCCAATATGAGACGGGTGTCATCTTTTCACATAGTATAATGGTCCAGCTTTACTCTAATTATATTAACCCCCTTCTGAAATTGCTGCATTCTGGGCTGGCACACCAGCAGGTAGGGAGGCCGGAGACAAATAGCCGGCTGGGAAGATTCCAGCCGCACAGAGGCAGGTATTGTGCTCTCCGCCGATGACATTAAGTTGAAAAGCAAAATAAGCACGTCCTATTACCCCGAGCCGGGTTAGAGCTCCGAAGAGGCAGTGCCCGGGTTTGGCTTGCACGATCCGATCTCCGTCTCTGTCACCTGCAGCAGTCGTCTGCTTTAGGGTTTGCTGTGGATGTTAAACATGGTCTTCCTGCTTCTTTGTTTACAAGAGCAGCTTCGACCACCACCGAGCTATTGTTTTGGGTCGCCCCCTCCCCCCAGGGAACTTGAATCACTCCCTGCCAATTCTGGCAGCCCGGTGAAGATCTGGGAATCTGACTCAGTAGCTGTGTTTGATACTAAAATTAAGCACATGGGGGTGGGGGAGAGGGTGCCCCAGGCCCCCTCCCCCTCTGGAATGCACAGATGAGTGTAAAGTGGTAGAAACGAGAATGCTCATGAATATCCCATGATCCTTTGTGTTGTACCCCGACTTTCGCACTCCTTTTCCCCAAAGGGTACGTGTCTAGCTGGCATCCAGCGTCTCCTGCTCCTGCGTGCTCCAGTTAGCAGACGTCATTAGCAGTCCCCTCCGTCTCTTCTGTCTCCGTTGACAGCGCTTAAATAGAGACATTGCTAGGGACTGACAGATCTCCAGGGGGTTAGAGGCTTCAGACAAAAGGGCCCAGAGAACACGGCTGACCTTTCTTGGCATTACTCCTCTAGCTCTGTCTTCCATGTGTGGCAGTCAGGGAGCATAGAACTTTAGTACGTGATTTTCAGAGGATTACCACTAAAAAGGCTGCCGGCTTCGTAAGAGGCTGCTAATAAGTTAACAAGAGGCCACGTGCATTCCCAAGTGGGTAGGTGGTAGGAAGCAGGCTCTTCCTTCGCACAGAGACATGTACTTGTATCTCAAGCTCAAAGATGATCCATTAAGATTTGCTTCGCTCAGAGCATACCTGTACTCCCGCATTTTCGGGACAACCCTTGGACCTTGGTGGAAGCAAGCTTATGATGCAGCCCAGGAGAAAAGAGAGTCTTCTTTCTCTCACTGTCCCATAGACGTCATCCCCGAGCTGAGGATTGCCTGTGGGGTCTTTCCTGGAGACTGTCCCTGGTCCACAGTTTTCTCACATGGACCCAGGGCCCTGAAAACACAGCATGGTGAGAAGTGCTCTGTGCTCCAGGTATCGAGTTCCCTTCCCTCATCCTCCCCCTCTTCCGCAGACTAGTCTGAACCACATGTTAAGAGAAAGCAATCCCGTTGAATTAATTCCTGGTGATATGCGAATGTTGGGGAGTCCCAGATGTTCACCAGATTAAATTATACCCATTAGAAATTCAGACTGTATTTCTCAGTAGGATAGATGATTTGGGGAACAAGGAGGAAAGATCTTCAGGTCAGAGTAGCCACTAACAGGGAGATCCCCTTGTTTAGGAAATGGTTTGCTTCCTTATGCCATTCATGCCTTTTGTGGCTTCTCTTCCTTTTTTTCTTAGCCACTTTGGAATACGTATATTTTTCCAGATGTCTGTTATTTATTTTTTCATAGTTGGTTTCATGCCGATGTCAGTGGGCAGGCCTCAGAGGCAGGATAAACATAGCTTGTTTATGGGGTGAAGATTTTAAGAGAGGTGTTTACTTCCACTGCCTCCACTCCCAGCTTATTAGTGAATTTGCTATACCATGGTGACTGTTGCCTGCTGTGGGGCCTTCCCTCAGTGACCATGCTTCCTAAGAACAATGGGCAGCATATTCACTGTACGTTTAAAACAGGCCACTTAAGAAATACGGGATTGTTGGGGTGCCTGGGTAGCTTAGTCGGTTAAGCATCCGATTTCTGCTCAGGTCATGACCTCACAGTTCGTGAGTTCAAGCCCGGTGTCAGGCTTTGTGCTGACAGCTCAGAGCCTGGAACCTGCTTCGGATTCTGTGTGTGTCTCTCTCTGCCCCTCCCTTGCTTGCATGCGCTCTCTCTCTCTCTCATAAATAAACATTAAACATTTTTTTAAATATGGAATTGGTTTTATTGTCTCTTTTAGAATTGTTTTTATTTTTAGAGAGAGAGGGAGAGAGCAGGGGAGGGGGGAGAGGGAGGCAGAGAATCTTAAGCAGGTTCTGTGCTGTCAGCATGGAGCCTGATGTGAGACTCGATCCCACAAAGTGTGAGATCATGACCTGAGCTGAAATCAACAGTCATCCACTTAACCGTCTGAGCCACCCACACACCCCTAGAATTGTTTTTAAACGGAAGACTTTTTTTCAGATGTTATATTCATTTTTAGGAAAAGAAAAAATTGGAAAAAGGAATAGAATTATGTGGAAGAGAGGACATAGAGACAGCAAACAAGATCCTAAAAGAAAAAAATAATTACAGAGGAATTTAAACAAGATACAAATTTTTATTCTTGGAAAGCTAAAACCCCTCCCCAGGAGAAGATAAAAAACAAATAGCTCAGGACTTAGAGCTCACACCCAAGTAGGATATGCAGCTAAGAGAATTTGGACAACTCAGGGATTTTGACTTGCCTGAGGCAGTTTTCTGACTCCTGGTTTAGAGAATAAAGCCTATTAATTTACCCAGTGATTTAATATCTGACTAATGATGTTTAACCATTAGGATGAGGAAACTGACAATATTGATAATCTTGGAGAGAAATTTATCTGCTTATTTTTGCAGTTGACACCAACAAATTCTAAGTAGCTTTGGAAAAATGACGAATTACTCACTCATTATATTTGGTAATATCTGTTTTCTTGAGAAGCATTTTATTAAATTGTAATCACTTTTATATTGGTCTTTTCTTTATTTTTCTGAATAGTTACAAGTTCGTATAACAAGAAGACAAATTGAAACCATCAATTGTTTTAAGAAGAAGTATTACACCATCTTCCCAGTACAAATGTTTGTGCATTTCTTAAGTTCAGATCAGCTAGGACATTATGTGCTTCATGGTATACTTGCATCCCAGAATGTATTTTCCTTATCCTGAGTTATCAGTTGTGACACAATTGGCAAGTAAAGTTTCAAAACTGGACAGGCAAGGCACGTTGGATGTATCTTGGGAAGAATAATCGGTGAGTCTCTTGTCCTGCAGGCTGGGAGTCTGAAAGTGGACTTCCTCAGTAGGGCCTTTAGGGGAAGGCTTTTGGTGAGTCTGATGCCAAGTAACCTAAATATGCTGCTGCTCCAACACCGTGCTGTCCTTGTCTCTTGTGTAGGCAAGCGTGTGGTGGGAAGCTCTTTCACACGTAGCCTTTACCATTTTTGAATATACCAAACGGGGGGGAAAAGGTCAGCTGACTATTAACAGATGATATTCAGATGGGTGGCACTTGCTGACTTTGTTATGCTACCTTCCTTAACTCATCCGTGGTTGATCTAGAATATGTAACCTGAAAGCTTCACCAGACAGCGTAGAAAGAATACAGGATTTGGAGTCAGGAGCCTTGGGTTCAAATCCCGACTTTGACATGTTCTGATCTTGGACATATTACTTAATTTTGCCATGTTTCCATTTCTCCATCTATAAAGCGATGTCAATTATTGACCTTAGGGATTGGTAGGTAATCAAATGAAGAAATGGTTTTTAAAGCTAATTCATCAGCTGGTAAGGAGTATACAGATGTGAGTTTCCAGCTGTGTTAATGAGATTCATTTAGTGCCGATTCTGTGATGTGCTTATGGTCCCTGAGTAATAAAACAATAATTTTACTTGGGCAACGTTCTTCTCTTCCTTCACTCATGGTCTGCTTTGATGAATGGTGATGTTGATTGGATTGGGTTTAGATGAGATTGGACAAGCAATAATATACATTGTCAAATAGAATTTCAGGAGGTTCTAAAAGGCTTGTATCTTTCAGTCTTGGATGGGTCATTTCCTTCTCTGTAAAAAATACCTAGAAAAATAAAGTATGTGCTGCATTTGCAAGAACTCCTTCCAGGTTTCCTTCCTTCTTACCTTTTTATCTCCCTCCTTTCCTTTCCTTTCCTTTCCTTTTCTTTCCTTTCCTTTCCTTTCCTTTCCTTTCCTTTCCTTTCCTTTCCTTTCCTTTCCTTTCCTTTCCTTTCCTTTCCTTTCCTTTCCTTTTCCTTCCTTCCTTCCTTCCTTCCTTCCTTCCTTCCTTCCTTCCTTCCTTCCTTCCTTCCGTTGTTAATTTCTTGGGCCAGGGTACTATCACTAACATTTCTTGCATACCAGTGAGGACTTGAAGTAACATTTTTAAAAAATCAACTCAAATGATCCAAGAGGTATTTTGGGTTGTGCCGTGGTTACTGGGCAGGACTCCTTAGACCTGATTTGTGTTAGATGAAATGAACGTCACCTCTCCTCTTTTCCTTCCATCATTTCAGGAAACTTGGATTTAACTGGTCAGAAGCAAGTGTTCAAAGCAGAGAACAATCCCTGGGTTACCCCCATTGCTGACCAGTTCCAGCTTGGCGTGTCCCACGTGTTTGAATATATCCGTTCTGAGACATACAAATAGTAAGTAGACTGATTCTCTAAATTAGTAGACTGTCGTTTTACAGTATTTGTAATTATGCCATTTTTAAAAACTATCATATGACCTTGTCATATTGGTGGCAGTTAGCTTATAGTATTTTTAAATGTTTTATTAATAACCACAGGTAGTAATTGCCCCTGTTATTTATAGATTATTCTTAATTGACGTTTTCAAGGGGAATTCACACCAAAGTTGTTGAGAAAAATTTTAAGGCATTAAATTGGTTGCATATTCATGGCACTAACGAAATTCACCAGACACATTAAGATCAGCACGTACTTTTTTCTCCTTTGAATGCAAAGAATAAGAAATGTTATGAACAAAATTGTTAAGCAGTTTATTTATAGCATTAGGAGGAGATACTAGGAAAGCATCATTCTATTCTTTAGAAGCTCTTACTCTAGCAAGATGATAATCTCTCTAAGAGAAAAAGAAAAGGCAGAAAAAGAGGAGGAGGAATCAGCCAGCTTTAGTCACAGCATCAAAATCCCTTAAGTCCTTGCCCTGGGTCAAGGGCGACCTTGGGGAGCCAGCTCTAGGGCCTAACTGTCCACACCTGTTTCTTCCTCATTGTGTCAAAGGGCAGCTGGAATTCTTCCATCCCCACTTGCCCTGTTGGTTCCTGCATCTTCTGACGTTATTTCCCCCTCATCCCACCCCCATCCCTCAGTTGAAATGATCATTTATCGCAGTGCTTCCCGATCCTTAATGGTGAAATCTAGTCCCTTCTAGTGTTAAACAAATACAGAAGAGACTGGAGGAAAAAAAAAAAAAATCCATACTCTGATTTAATCAGATTTTGTGTCCAGCACCATCCTTTGAGAATTTCACATCCCAGCTACTAGAGAAGAGCGCGAGAATCATTAAAGGTCACATTCAGTTAGGAGTTTGCTTTTTGGGGCTTAAAAAAAATCCCCCCCACTCAACACAGGCCTCACTGAGTCCGTGCTGGGGCAGCGGGTCAGGATTAACCCACAGGGCAGAATCCCTGCCGGTAGATTGTCAGCTGTGTGCTTCTGGACCCTCCTCCCGTGTACCGTGTTCCTGGTCTCACATCTAGGACTTGTTGTAGTCCTGTTTGCCTCGGGCAGAGCCACAGAGAAGATGATCCGGGAAGAACGATGGCGTTAAAATTAAATACGCTTAAATTGCTGAAATGATAGCATATCCTCATATGTGAAAGCCGCTTAAAGCACAATTTAGGTTTCTTTTAAGATGATACCGTGACATTTACAATATGCCTTTCAAGACTTACCTCGAGTAAACTGAGAGAAGCAGAAGATGTGTTTTATTGTTTCATGAGCCTCCTAGTTACTTGCAATGATATATATAGTGTCTTTAAATATGAATATAGCTCAGCCTTGGAAATTAGTTCATGATGAAAATGTGTGAAAATATAATTGCAAATGAGCAGCGTATTGTTCATTTTTTTCCTCTTAAATTGTTAATCATTGCTATCATCAGTTTTAGATAGAGGTCTGATATTTTCTCAGTAAATGGGAGTCTCCATAGATCTTCGTTTGTAGGTTATCTTTTCAGAAAATCATTGTATATACCTTAACATAGAGAAAAATACACAAACGAGCTTTTATGAACTCAGAACTGGGGAAAATATTCTGTTTTTCATTCTAGATAACCCTGTTTTGTTTTATCATCCATTAATTTATAATCTATAGAGTATTAGAGCACATTGCCTATAAAAGCACTTCTAATTTTAATTTCATTTTAAAAGATTACATTTTGAATTGATGGATATTGTGTTAACTCCAAGTCCTTGACTAATCACCATCATACACAAACTATTGTATGTTACGAACTATTTCTGGTTATTTGAACATGGTTAGGATGCTGGATGAATGAGGCTCACGGCTTCGATTGAGTTCGTTAGTGGGCTCTTTGAAAGGGACTGTATATGACACAGCATTTTCATCAGTAGCGTATTTGTTGCCTCTGGCCCCGTCTCTCTTACTAGCATCCTAGTTTTGAGGATCAGAGTAATGTAAACAATTTGCCCACTGGCCTATGTTCTGATTTCCTCCTGGAGAACGACGTTATCCTTTATACAGTGACATGAGCATCCACAAGCATAAGTAAGCGTAGGGGAGTCATCACCCCCTTTCTTGGGGGACCAGTTAGTACAACGTTCACTGCTTTTAGAGGAGTCTGTGGGAGCCTCAACTGGGAGGATACACTTGATATGACCTCCTTAAGGGCAGGGACCCTTCAGAGTTCTCCCTCAGAGTTCTCCCCTTCTCCTTAGGAAGGAGAGAAGTGTTAGTGGCTTGGTATTTCAGCTTTCTGTCCTTCGCCCATTCTCCCACATCTTCTGGGTTCACTCCTTTACTGAACGTACTACCTGAACATGTGGCCTATTAACTAAGTTAGATGCTAAGTCAGACTCTTAGTCTTTTTTAAAATAGTACTTACACAAAAATGCCACCATTATGTTTCACTGAGTGTTAAAATGTAAGGTCTTCTTGGGGCGCCTGAGTGGCTCAGTCGGTTAAGCTTCCTACTCTTGGTTTGGGCTCAGGTCATGATCTCACGGTTCGTGAGTTTGAGCCCGGTGAAGGGGTCTATGCTGACATTGACGATCCTGCTTGGGATTCTCTCTTTCTGCCCTTCCCTGACTCGTGCTTTCTCTCTCTCTCTCAAAATAAGTAAACTTAAAAAATACAATAAAAGGGAAGAACCTCTTTTATATGAATAGCTGTACATTACTGTGTCCTCATGTAACTAGAACCCAACTTAATTCTTTAATTTTTTTCAGCAGCCACTTCCTAATTAGAGGACCTTTTGCATCCTTATCAACTACCTGAAAAAATGTTATTCTAATTAAGCAGGTGCTTGGCTACTTTTTTTTTAAAGCTGGGCATGTGATGACTTTGAAGGAGCCGGTTTATTCATTACACATATTTTTTTCAAAAAAGCCAATTTCACATTCAGCACCTTCACCTTAGATATTCCGTTCTAAAAGCTGCGGTTTCTACTCTCGCTTGTCCTTTTTTGTGTAAGCCACATAGAGCCCTTCCAGCAAAAAGTCCCTTTTTTGTGTATCGATCTTGAGACGACTCCCATGAAAGCACATTTTCATTTTGCTTTGGCACTTACTTGCCAACGCCTCTGCTTCCTTTTTTTCCTTTTTTCTAACCAATCGACCCATTCCTAAGTGAGATCAGTAAACACCTCACCGGCATGTCTCGTTTTCATTCATGTCTGCGGTCGACTTTCACAGCGACCTTCACGTTCCAGGCACATCCTCAGAGGCCTTCTGAGTGTAGAGCAGCGGCAGGTGGAGAAGACGGATTATCTGATTTCCAGGCTCTAATGGACTCCAAGAGGAGCCGCGGACATTGGAAACAAAACAGTGCAATCAGTGTTGAGGAAGAATTAAAATGTTCCGAGAGGATTTGACACGAGGAAGATAGGAACTTGCACAGTGGAGCAGGGGCCGGGGAGACGCGGGTAGGTGTGGCCGGGAGCATGTTATGGTAGCGTGCTGTAGAACACGCTTGGGGCATTCATCATGCCTTCCAACTCATTTCTCAGGTGGGGACTGTTCTTTGTTATTTGTCATACTTTCAGCCAGGGAACATATTGGCTGGTGTCATTGCATAAAAAAAGCCGCTCATCCAGTTTTTGAGGAGCAAACCCTACAAGTACACCCTACAAGTACATTAGCATTTTTCAGGCTGTCCTTAGGCCATAGGGTCACCTCCTAACGCTGTATCCGGTGGTGGTTTGCTCCTTGTTTGACCTCTTTTATTTCTGTGAAGCAGAATTATGATAGAATAGTCACCACTTGTTTAGTTTCCAGAAGGTAGATTTTTTTTTTTTTTTTTTAACCTCCAGGAGGAGAAGTCAGATTAGAGTCAGGATCCTTGACAAGATTCTTTGTGAAAGGGAGTAACTCACACTTTTCACATTTCCATCAAGGAGGGTGGATGGGAACCGCAAGCCATTTTAAAAGCTGACAAGTTAACTCTTAACAAAAGAAGAGGTTTGACAAATGTTAGGCTGAAAATGTGTTGGTTGAAAGAGGCATTTGGAAAACAGGCACCCTCATGAAGGCTGCAATTTGCGAAGCATGGCTGTCCTTAAGCCTCATTTCCAGAGCGGCATAACTCAAAGGATGCTTCCCTGGCATTTTCCTGTCTTGTGACTTGCTTTTGTCTCTAGGGGAAGACGCCACACTCACTTACTTTATTTTCTTTTTTAATCTTCAGTGGAGACTGGCCATACTATTATTCATGCCGGTTCTTGGAAACATTTTAACAAAGCAGTATTTGGTGGATGGTGGGCAGTGATGAGAAAAATGCCAGCAATTTCTTTTCACTACAAATCTAGCAAAATAAGTCATCCTGTTCGGCTTATAAGGAGGAATACTTTGATCTTCTGGGTATCATCTCCAAACTTATTTTACTCGTACAGTTAAAACTAAGTAATGTTTTCTTTTTTTCTTCACTGTGTGCCAACCTATCACAGGCTCTAGTGGACGTAAATGGGCTTTATTAAACAACTGTCATATCCTCTAATGCCTGCTGAGTCTGTGACCTAGAAGATCCTTAGATAACAGATATATCTGGTCTACCAAAAGGCTAAAGCATTTCAAACCTAATAGGTGACCCCCCCCCCACCCGTACATTTTAAGACAGGCCTTTCAGGAAGGAAATCCCATTTAACAAAACTTTCCAAACCTTATTATTCTCTGGTGAAGTATAAAAATGGATGCACAGAACTAGCAGATGGTTTTATAAATATCATGGAAAGATGAAGGAGAGTGTTAAACTTCCAGGACCTTTCTAGCAGTTAGTGAATTTTACATAGTGACTTAGGAATGCAGAAAAAACGTAGACTTCTCTTTCATTACTGTATCTGAAAACAGCTCAAATTAAGTCAGAGGAAAACAATATTTCCTTAGAGTAGACGTGAAAATGAAGAACCAGTTTTGGGTTTTTTCCCCCCCTAAAGCTTTGGACATAAAAGATTGTTTTTATTTTTAAAGGTTGACTGTGTATTGGGTGCCTGGTAATTTATATTTCCTCTATAGATGTTATATATGTGGATTTTTTTCTTGTTAATAAACATATTATCACATTTGCACCATAACATAAAATATGATTCAAATTCTTGACATCTCCAGATCTATTTGCATGCAAATATGTTGCATTTATCTAACATCGCTAAGAAATAGCAAAGAGAAAAGGGAAACTGTCCATAAAGTATATTTTGGGTAGTATGAGGTCATATCCCTTATCTGATGTTACCTTCAGTGGTAAAATTACATAGCGCTCCTTTTTCTCCAGATAGTATGTTACCAGCACAAGGAGTTGAGACCTGTTTATTCCACTGAACAGACGTAATTTGGGATGTAGTATCAGCTGTCGTCCTTTGACATACTCATTCACCTGTTGCTGTCTGTGGCCATGAGCGATTCATTGCTCTGGTAAATTAATACCTCCCTCTTAAGGTAACAGGAAGCAAACAGATCACGTGAGAAAAGAGTACATAACAATTTTCTCTCTCTTACAAGTTTTTTGATTAGATTAATGTAATTTACATTTAAAAGGATTTTTGCTCTTCTGCTTTTAACTTGTTTAGCACTATTATTCAGGTAAACTTGAGAGGTAATTAGTAATTTTCCATTTTCTTTGTACATGTGCACATTTCTTTCAATACATGAAGTTTTTACATGCCTTGTGAAGCTTTATTTTTCTAGTTTTATTTTATTTTATAGTTCGTGCAAAGTGGTTCGGTTTTTTAAATGGAAGGTGTTTCCCATTCGATATTGCCGGTGCACCTGAAGTTTGGGAGAGTTAAAGGAGGGAACCTCTACCCCCTAAACATAGTAAGGTCAAAGTTGAACCTTGCCAGGGTTTACAAGCTAGCTTCAGGATGCTACCTGTTATTCCTGAACGCATCTGGGAAACCCTGTCTTATACATATTTCACGATGTTTTTTACTCTGACTTGAATATATGCATACACTTGGAAAAGCTTCCCTCCCAAACCCATGTTTGCTGTGGTCCTCCAGTGTGGTCACGCTGTAGCCACATTGTGCTGGCCTGCCAGCCCTGTGGGGACAGGTTCGGGCATATTTGGCCGATGGGCAGGAGCTGTGTCAGTCTTTCTGCATTTTATGTAGCCACTAGTGTCCTTACCACTAAAAAGTTGAATACATTTAGGGGCGCCTGGGCGGCTCAGTCGGTTAAGCATCCGACTTCGGCTCAGGTCACGATCTCATAGCTTGTGAGTTTGAGCCCCGCATCGGGCTCTGTGCTGACAGCTCAGAGCCTGGAGTCTGTTTTGGATTCTGTGTCTCCCTCTTTCTCTGCCTCCCCTGCTCATGCTCTGTCTCTCTCTGTCTTAAAACTAAATACAAACATTAAAAAAAAAAAGTTGAATACATTTAGAATAAATGGGAAAAAAACACAACTTCCACGTCAAAGGGAGAAGAGTGATGTTTATTCTGAACCTCACACCTTTATGTGATACTGTAAAGAACAGAACCTTCATGTCCTCCCTCCCCCACCCCATCTCCTCGCTTGTATGTTGACTGTCCAGCTTGCATTAAGCCTGTCTTGTACAGCTGTACTGTTATGTACAGCGTGATTCGTTACAGTTTCAATTTAAAGTAAATAGAATACAGATAATTTGTTCCACTTGACAGGAGAAAATCAACATAGCCTAGACCCAGCTTGCCCTCTGAAAGGGAAATGTGTCAGGTTACTTCCTCTTCAAGAGCTATTTTGAGTTCCATTTTTAGATGGTATTCACTTGATAGAATCACATTGATCTATTGAGTATTGACCTCCTCAGTGAAATGAAATTGATCAGCCTTGCGTATTGACAACTTTTTTTTTTTAACTTCCATTCGTCTTAAGTTCAATGCTTGATGCTTTCTGTCCAGCTAAGATGAGTTATTGCCTGTATTTGCAGTTTTTATTTGAGAGATAAATTAATAAGTGGTGCTTTTATAATAAAGAAAAACCTTGTGGTTTCTATTCTCTACACAGCAATACCTTGTTTTATTACATGCGGGCTTTTCATTGAGGCCTGGTCTCCTATTCTGGTTGCGAATTACTGGAGGGTTTTGAGGAGGAGTTTTTGGTAAATTTTTGGGAGTTCAGTACTGTCAGCTATTCTGGTTTAGAATGTTTACAATATGAAAGGAGTTTCAATCAGCTTTATCCTATAAAAAACTCAACTGTGAGTTACGTTTATAGGCACTTGTTGATGTTCCAATTTATTTGTCAGCCATTAGGGCAACAACTTTTCATATTTTATCCTCTTCTGTGTGTATATTATTTCATGTATATTTTTAAGACTCATGGTATCAGTACGCCTGGATGGCTCAGTTGGTTAAGCGTCCAACTTGAGCTCATGATTACACAGTTTGTGAGTTTGAGCCCCGCAGCTAACAGTGCAGAGTCTGCTTGCGATTCTCCCTCTCCCCCTCTCCCATTACCTCTCCCTCAATTGTTCCTGTGTGCTCCCCCCGACCCTCTCTCTAAATAAATAAACTTAAAAAAAAAAAAAAAGACTCATGGTACAAAAAGTTTGTGGTCAAGAAATACTATTTCTGGGGCGCCTGGGTGGCTTGGTCGGTTAAGCGTCCGACTTCGGCTCAGGTCATGATCTCACGGTCCATGAGTTCGAGCCCCGCGTCGGGCTCTGTGCTGACCGCTCAGAGCCTGGAGCCTGTTTCAGATTCTGTGTCTCCCCCTCTTTCTGCCCCTCCCCTGTTCATGCTCTGTCTCTCTCTGTCTCAAAAATAAATAAACGTTAAAAAAAAAATTTAAAAAAATACTATTTCCACTGTAATAGTTTGTCGTAGACTCTGGGTCTGAAGTTGTCTCGTCCAGCAAGAGAGCGGACACAGGATTAAAATGCAAGAGAGGCTAATGTTCAGGAGGAGACAAGAGCCCAGAGTGAGGGTCCGTGCTCCATTTTTATTAGGATCAGAAGGCTTACACGCGTGATAGATGTGCAGAAAGAGACAGTGAAACCTTGAACATTAACTCATGCGTGTGGGGAAATAAGGATTCAAAGATACTGCTGTGTTAGGGGTTGGGTCAATACAAAACAAAATCCTGGAGCCAGGCAGATGGTTGTTTGGGTGGGCAAGAGGCTCCCCTTTGGGTCTTTTTATCTTAGCTAGCCTAGGGGATAAGACCCAGCATGCTACCTCAGGGTCAACAAGGCACCTTTCTTTTGCTAATTAGCTCTGCTCCTGGCAATTTCACCCTGGTTTGGTCTAGAGCCCAGTTTAGGTGTTTACCTATTTTGGTCCTTCTCTCCTGTGAAAGCAGCTATTGTACTAAGTTGGGGGGCGTTGTCACAAAATATGTAATCTTGATTACCTAATCTTGGATGCTTACATTCTGTGGCTTCCTAATTCTTTATGCCTTGTTAACCCAGGAGTGCAAGCTCCGGCAGTTCCTCAGGCATATTCCCCACAACAGTTAATTTTTAGGTAGTCTCACTTGTAGCATACACTGTTTCATCACCTTCAAAATGTATGTCTTATTCTCCATCCAAGTAGATAGTGTGTTTTTAGAAAATAAATAAATTATCATTGAGGATGTGGTTGTTTTAGATGTCACGTTTACCAGATAAGCACATAGCTTTTTTCTTTTTCTTCCTGCTGATACCTAGTTTTGTCTAATTGTGGCTGTTGAAGCCATTCAGCAGAACTTTATTATCTTACTGTCCTGGAGGCTGGAAGTCTGAGATCAAGGGTTGGAGGGGTTGGTTTTTTCTGAGGGATGGATCTGTTCCAGGCCTTTCTCCTTGGCCTGCAGATGGCCATTTTCTCCCCGTGTGTCTTCACATGATCTTCCTTGCGTGTTTATCTGTTTCTGCGTCCAAATTTCCCATTCTTATAAGGACGCAAATATCACATTCTGAGGTGCTGGGGGCTAGGACTTCAGCAGATGAGTTTGGGAGCGGATAGGGGTACAGTTAACCCATGGCACTCTTGTTACTCAGATGCCCACAAATTGCATTCAGTTCTCTATTTGTCCACCACTTTCTCTATTCTTTTCCTCCACCACCCCCATAGCTTCACTGTAGGCATGTTCTGTTTATTAGTATGTTTCACTGACTGTGTGAGGCTTGATCTACCCCCCACCCACCCCATGCCTCTCCTAATGTGCTTGGCTTTTGGGGTTCTGTTCCCCCAAAGCATGCAGATTGACTCCTGTTTGATTTCAGGGACACATGTGATAGGCTCTTGTTCCTGGCAGAGGAGTCAGTGTTTTTTACTTCTCATCTTCCTGTAACAGCAGACCACATTAAAACAGAAACTGGTCAGGATTTAAACGTTCCTTGGGAATGAAAGGCACCTAACACAGCCCCTTCCTTTGTCCCATTTGGCTAGAGAATTCAACAAGGAAGGCTTACATAGAGCACCAACCCCTGGACCCCATGCTGTTTCTTTCACAGAATCTTCTAGAGGGGAGATGTTGTGCAGGGGGCCTTTGTTTGTCCCCCTGTCTGCTTCATGCCGTGGGACCCATGCTAGTAAGTAAGGAATCTTCTCCCTGGGACTTTGTGGTCTTGAATGGTAGCTCCTAGCATTGTACTCAGTAAGGGATCAGGGATTTCCTGACTCGTCTCAGAGTTGCGGTAACCACATTTGGAGCCCTGTAACTTTGCTTCATTTTCTTTACCTTGTCTCCAGAGTCTTTACAGGCAAGAATGAGACTACTCATAACAAAGTAGGGAGTTCTGTTCTTACCTAATTAAGACAGGTTTGCTTTCCCAGCAGAGGGAGAGAGAGAGACATCAGAGATAGCGTGCATATTTTCTTATGATGCACCAAGACGTAAAGACAAAGGCATACTCTGATCTGAGGAAAAAGAAGTCTGTTCTTAGTGTATGTCCTGGTCCTTAGAGGTGGCTTCTTGTCCCACCTTCTGGTCGGTGGCAGACGGCCTCTTCACACCCACTTTTAACTTCCCCATCTCAAAGTGAGTGATTCAAACTAGATCATCTCAAAGTTGCCCCAGCAATCATTTTTTTTTTTAATGTTTATTTTTGAGAGAGAGAGAGAGACAGAGTATGAGCATGGGAGGGGTAGAGAGAGAGGGAGACACAGAATCTGAAGCAGGCTCCAGGCTCTGAGCTGTCAGCACAGGCCCGACGCGGGGCTTGAACTCACGAGCTGTGAGATCATGACTTGAGCCGAAGTCAGTCGCCCAAGCTACTGAGCCACCCAGGCGCCCCCCAGCAATGATTTTTAATTCCATTTTTCCCCCTCTGGGAAACATGTTTTATTGTCTATATTCATTATTTTTAAAAAATTTAGTTTAATTCCTTAATTTGCCCCTCCATATGGCTTTACTTCATTGATTTTTTTTTTAAGGCAACAGAAGATGATGATGACCCTGAATATAAATTGTTACAGGAAAATGGATACAAGATAAAATTACCAGATCAACCTTTTTATTCTATATTTTATGGAATACCTAATATATGTTTGGCAGTAACTTATTCCTACACATGAATTCCTGACACTTTCGATTCCTCAGACTTATTAATCAGTGTAGTCAGCACCAGAGCAATTTTATGAGACTTACCAGTCATCAAAAATTTATTATCAGATAAATCAAAGAAACAACGAGCATCTTAATAGGGTAGAGAAAGTGGCATGTAAAGGATCGTTTAAGACTGTGCTTTTTGTCGGTTGTGTGTTATATTTACAACCAGTATCAGGGAACTTACCTACAATTTCATGCGAAGAATCAGCAGGGTGATCGTTACCTTCTTAGGTGAAACCTCTTTTCTTTGTTTTTCTCCAGTAGAATATTCCGTTGGGTCTGACTGTAGGACTGGGGATGCTAAACAGACAGAAAGTACGAAACATCATGTTCCAATGATACGCTTACAGCATTTATTTTAAAAGAGGATCTACATTTTTCTTTGGGATTCTGTTACCATTGTCATCCAGAGTTCAGAACTATCAAGCTCTGTCCTTTCCAATTGGAGCGAGATTACTAAGCTTGAACTCTTTGAAGTGGCCTGGGGAGGCAGCAGTAGGCAGACTGCCGCTCTTGTGGACGGGCTCCGCGTGTACCTTCTGAGAAATGAGGCACAGGTTTACGTCTGCTGTATTCTTGTCCCTGTTTTTGACACCATTCTGACAGCGTGGAAAAAAAAGATTGGATCCTCATCGTGTGAGATGAGCTGTTGGGAGAGGAGCTTTTCCATCACCTGAGCCCCGTCCTGAGGGTACCAGACTCCCAATTGTCTACAAGACAGAAGGGTCATGGCAGTGGCCCAAGGAAGAGCTGAGCTGCACTGAGGAGCTAAATACGGAACCACTGGGAGTGGACCCAAAAGATGAGGCTGGGTTGCTTCCCATCAGAGATACAACCTGCTTCCCACCTCGCACCTCCTTAAGTGCTGTTTTCTCTGCCTGGAATGTTCCTTCTTCCCGTACTTACCTATTGAATGCCCAGGTGTTTTTCAAGTATCAAATATTGCTTCCTTAGAGACCTTTTTGTGAATATTTCCCTATTGCCCATCTATTCCAAATCCCTTTTATCATCCTTCTTCAGTGCCTTTTCTTTTTCCTTAGTAGCAATTTTAATGATGATAATGATCAGTTATTGAGTATTTACCATGTGACAGGCATTGTGCTAAACTCATTATAAATGCTGTTGATCATTTCTGTGAATACCACCTTTATTTGTTGGCAAAGGGAACTGAGTACATGTTTTCTTTCCCTTAGGAGGCTGTAATCTTTCTGAGAGCATTACTCAAGATTCCCTCATGCCTGGGCTTTGTTTGTAGCATAGCCTCTGTGTTTTCTGTAAATGACCTGCCTCATGCAGAGGAGCCTCAGATAGGCTGCCCTGATTCCTGAAAGAAAGAAGAAAAACAAAAAACAAAACACCTTTCTGGCATCTAGAATGCACCAAGTTACAGTTTTTTGTTTTTGTTTTTGCTGTGCACAGTAAACAATAGTCAAAACATTAAAATCCATTCTCACTATACAGTATAGTATTGAGTGAAAATTCTGTCTTCACAGTAGTCTTTCATTGTTTCTATTGATCTCTTTTTCCCGCCATACTCCCATATTAGAAATGAAATTGTGTTTTAACTTCACAAACAAATTGTATTTGGAAAGCGAGACCTTCCTCTATGTGAACCTGCAGACTCTGTGTTCATTTCTTGTGCCTTCTCTTTGTCCATCAAGAAGAGTGTTTCATGCTGTCTGGAGTGTGTGGTTGTGTTTTAAATGTTTGGAATATTTTCGAGAGAGACATAGTGTACCGGCTGGTATAGGTGGTTATCTCCAGGCAGGGAAACTTTATGGGTAGAGGCAGGCAGGGCAAGACATAGTCTCCCTTTTTACCATTTGGAACCGATTGAATGTTCTATTTTGTGCATTACTAGCTGTTATATCATTCTGTATCTATGTACACAATGTATACATAGATGTTTATGTTTACATATATATATATACACATGTTTATTATGTGTATATATTACACATATATTACATGTATATATAATATGTATCATTTTGTACACTATTAAATATTAATATCACTATTTAACAGATTGTTTAAAAACCAAAGAATAACCAGTAGGGCCCTTGAAGCTAAGAAACCACAAAGCATGTAGCTGTATGCAGGCATGCTTCGTTTTATTGCACTTTGCTTTATTATGCTTCTCACATAATGAGGTTTTTTATATACTGAACGTTTGTGGCCATCCCTGTGTTGAACTACTCTGTTGGTGTCATTTTTCCAATAGCATTTGCCAACTTATTATCTCTGTGTCATGTGTTGGTAATTCTCACATTTCAGGCTTTTTCATTATTGGTACATTTCTTTTTTTTTTTTTAATATGAAATTTATTGTCAAATTGGTTTCCATACAACACCCAGTGCTCATCCCAACAGGTGCCCTCAATAGCCATCACCCACCCTCCCCTCCCTCCCACCCCCCCCCAATCAACCCTCAGATTGTTCTCAATTTTTAAGAGTCTTTTATGGTTTGGCTCCCTCCCTCTCTAACGTTTTTTTTTTTTTCCCTCCTTCCCTTCCCCCATGGTCTTCTGGTAAGTTTCTCAGGATCCACATAATGAAAACATATGGTATTTGTCTTTCTCTGTATGACTTATGTCACTTAGCATAACACTCTCCAGTTCCATCCACGTTGCTACAAAAGGCCATATTTCTTTCTCATTGCCACGTAGTATTCCATTGTGTATATAAACCACAATTTCTTTATCCATTCATCAGTTGATGGACATTTAGGCTCTTTCCATAATTTGGCTATTGTTGAAAGTGCTGCTATAAACATTGGGGTACAAGTGCCCCTATGCATCAGTACTCCTATATCCTTTCGGTAAATTCCTAGCAGTGCTATTGGTGGGTCATAGGGTAGATCTATTTTTAATTTTTTGAGGAATCTCCACACTGTTTGCCAGAGCGGCTGCACAGTTTGCATTCCCACCAACAGTGCAAGAGGGTTCCCGTTTCTGTACATCCTCTCCAACATCTATAGTCTCCTGATTTGTTCATTTTGGCCACTCTGACTGGCATGAGGTGATATCTGAGTGTGGTTTTGATTTGTATTTCCCTGATTAGGAGCGACGTTGAGCATCTTTTCATGTGCCTGTTGGCCATCTGGATGTCTTCTTTAGAGAAGTGTCTATTCATGTCTTCTGCCCATTTCTTCCCTGGATTATTTGTTTTTCGGGTGTGGAGTTTGGTGAGTTCTTTATAGATTTTGGATACTAGCCCTTTGTCCAATATGTGATTTGCAAATATCTTTTCCCATTCCATCAGTTGCCTTTTAGTTTTGTTGATTGTTTCCTTTGCAGTGCAGATGCTTTTTATCTTCATGAGGTCCCAAAGTTCATTTTTGCTTTTAATGCCCTTGCCTTTGGAGGTGTGTCAAGTAAGAAATTGCTGCGGCTTAGGTCACAGAGGTTTTTTCCTGCTTTTTCCTCTAGGGTTTTGATGGTTTCCTGTCTTACATTCGGGTCCTTTATCCATTTGTAGTTTATTTATGTGTATGGTGTAAGAAAGTGGTCTAGTTTCATTCTTCTGCATGTTGCTGTCCAGTTCTCCCAGCACCATTTGTTAAAGAGACTGTCTTTTTCCCATTGGATATTCTTTCCTGCTTTGTCAAAGATTAGTTGGCCATACTTTTGTGGGTCTAATTCTGGAGTCTCTATTCTATTCCATTGGTCTATGTGTCTGTTTTTGTGCCAATACCATGCTGTCTTGATGATTAGAGCTTTGTAGTAGAGGCTAAAGTCTGGGATTGTGATGCCTCCTGCTTTGGTCTTTCTTCTTCAATATTACTTTGGCTCTTCGGGGTCTTTTGTGGTTCCATACAAATTTTAGGATTGCTTGTTGTAGCTGCGAGAAAAAAGAAATGGAAAAACATTCCGTGCTCATGGATTGGAAGAAAATATATTGTTAAAATGTCAATACTACCCAAAGCTATCTACACATTCAATGCAATCCCAATCAGTATTGCTACATTTCTTATGGTGATCCGTGATCAGTGATCTTTGATGATACTAGTGTCATTGTTGTGGGGTACCATGAATCGCGCCCATCTAAGACACAAACTGAATGGATAGATGTTGTGTGTTCTGACTACTCCATTGATGGGCTGTTCCCCTGTCTCTGTCCTACTCCTCTGGCCTCTCTTCCCTGAGAGATAGGGTAGGAATAACAAGAGAACTGGAATTAGCAGTGGAGCCTAAAGATGGAACTGAATGGCTACAGTCTCATGGTCAAATTTGACTGGATGAGGAGTTGCTTCTTATGGATGAGCAGAGAACGTGGTCTTCTAAAGCAGAATCTACTGGTGAAGTGAAGGTGCTTTGAAGATTGTTCAAAATGACAAAAAAGGTTTAGACAGTTACCCAAACTTGGTTGATACAGCAGCTGTAGGGTTTGAGAGGATTGACTTTTGAAAGAAGTTCTCCTGTGAATAGCATGCTCAAACAACATCACGTGATACGGAGAAATTGTTGGTAAAAGAGAGTGAGTCGAGACAGCAAACTTCATTATTGTCTTATCGTAAGAAATTGCCGCAGTCACTCCAGTATCAAGCAGCCAGCACTCTGATCAGTCGGCAGCCATCCACATCGAGGGGAGACCCTCCACCAGCAAAAAGATGATGATTTCACTGAAAACTCATGTGATGGTCAGCATTTTTAGCAAAAATATGCATTTATTTAGACATAATACTATAGCACCCTTAGTAAACTACAGGATAATGTCAACGCAACTTTTACATGCACTGGGAAACCAAAAAATTCGTTTGGCTTACTGATTAAAATAAGTAAATAAGTATTTGCTTTATTGTAGAGCCTGGAACCAAACCCTCACTATGTCTGAGGAATGCATGCCTGTGATTGGTTTTTGTCTCCTGTGGTAACTCTTTTCCGTTCATTTGGCTCAGTTGAGTAGAACCCTTCTTACAGTCTTTCTTTAACCAGGTACACCCAAACCTTCTTAAAGAAGGTTCATAAGAAAGAAGTCCTGAGTCTTAGAAAGGGATTCTCTGAGAGAGCTTGAAAGAAGGTTTCTTACTTAATGAGGTTGATCATTCCTATTCTTTGCTTAAGTATTGTGAAATCCTATGTTTTTTTATAACATGTCACAGATATAGCATCAGGCTTTCCTGCATCCTTGGAAGAATCTGCAACAATCCATTTTTCTGTCATAATCCAATGTGAGATGGGAAAAGGTGGTCATTCACAAAGATGTAACAGAGGAAAATAAGGAAAAAAACAACGTACTTGAGCGCTGAGTTTCTTTAAATAGAGGTATTTTCCCCCCTTAGAGTTGAAGTGACTGAAAGTAAGTTTTTCTATATTTGAAATGTCATGAGAGTTTGAAATAAGAAAGAATGGATGTTCGAAGAATTCATTACATATGAGATGATGAGATTAAGCTTCAGGTTCTCATATAAGACATGGATTTTTTTTTTGTTATAATTCTTCTCTCTCATTTAATTTTTTTTGGCTGTAAGTTAAGATGACGTGTGTGTTTCAGACTGTTTATGTGAGATTATGAGCATTTTTAATCTGTTCCTGTGCATTCTCAATAGAAACTGCGTGAGTGGTGATCTTTTAATAGACTATGTCTTGCAACTAGGGAATTTATTTTGGTACTCAATTCTAGATAATTCCTAAGGAATGCAAATTTTGTTAATAACAGTTTTTGCTTTGAAATACTTAAAATCTTGGAACTGTATTTTTTTTCTAGTTTTCTGAAACAGACTTTTTTATTTTTATATAAACTTTTAATAAGATCAACAGGGAACATACCAGTCATGAGGTTGATTGAATGAAAATGTCTATTATCTTTATTATTTTGATACTGAAACACGGTTAGAGAAAGATACAATGGGATACGAGGCAAATGCTCCCTCGAGACCAGCATGTGAATACATTATACAAGCTTTTACTAGAAACATTCGGAACATGCGGATGTCCAGTACCCTCTCCGCTTCCTCCATTTTTCTTTTATTCATGGACTAACATCCAGGTGGATTAGTGAGTGAGAGAAGTTGCCTTAGTTACACTGAGGAGAGAGAATTGACATTCATGGATGTCCTGCTGTGTTCGAGGCCCTGATAGGTTCCTTGCAGGCTTCATCTCCTGCAGTTTTATGACTCCATAAGACTTAAGTGTCAGTTCACCTGGCTTTCAGATGTGAAAATGGAGAGTTGCAGATTAAGTAAAATGACCAAGGTTTACCCGAGTGGTAGAGCCAGACAACAAACTCCATCAATCTTACTCAAAAGAGCACTGCTGGGGGTGCCTAGGCGGCTCATTCTGTTAAGCGTCTGATTCTTGATTTGGGCTCAGGTCATGATCGCACAGTGTATGAGATTAAGTCTCACTTTGGGCTCTGCACTGACAGCGTGGAGCCTGCTTGAGGTTCTCTACCTTTCTCTCTCTGCCCCTCCCCTGCTCGCTCACACGCATGCTCTCTCTCTCTCAAAGTAAATAAATTAACACTTAAAAAAGAATTTAATAAAAAAATTCATATTCTCATATTCTACCTGTTGCTTTTTGAGTATTATTTAGGAAGAGAAAGGAAATGCCGAGATTATACCGACATTCTCAAAAGGAAGTTAAAGTATGACGCTTAATGGTACGGTTATCATCATTCAGCTTTTCTGTTCTTAAATCCAGCCCTAGTCGGTTGAGCATGCCATTTCAGCTCAGGTCGTGATCTCACAGCTTGTGGGTTCGAGCTCCACATCGGGCTTCAAGCTGACAGCTCAGAGCCTGAAGCCTGTTTCAGATTCTGTGTCTCCCTCTCTTTCTATCCCTCCTCCACTCATGCACTGTCTCTCTCTCACATATAAATAAATGTTGAAAAAAATTTTTAAATCCCAGTGCCCTGTAGGGCCATATCCCCATCCTATAGTTGAAAGCATAGGATATAACATTCAGGTACCAGCGACTGAAATCAGATTGGCTGCTACAGCCCCTCCCAAGTTTTCCCTGTGATCTCTTCTTTGTGTCTCGCTTTTCTTTCTTTTTTAAAAAGAATTTTTTAATGTTTATTTATTTTTGAGAGAGAGAGCACAAGCAGGGGAGTGGCAAAGAGAGAGACACAGAATCCAAAGCAGGCTCCAGGCTCTAGGCTCTGAGCTGTCAGCACAGAGCCTGACGTGGGGCTCGAACTCAACAAACCGCGAGATCGTGACCTGAGCCGAATGAAGTTGGACGTTTAACTGAGCCACCCAGGCTCCCCTGTGTCTTAGTTTTCTTATTAACGCCAGTCCCAGGTTATAATTCTTAACAAAAGAACTGACTTTTCTCCAAGGAGTCTTGGTTCTTTTAAGTGGCAGATAACATTAGAATTCAAAACCTAAGGTCCAGAAGTATGTATCTTCCAAACAGGCATCAAAGTTAGAGTGACATGAGATCTGCCAGCCATTAGAGTGACAAAACAGAAAAATTACCTGTGTTCAAAGGAGCGTGCAGTTCCGTTGACCATTCCGGTTTACCTGAACATTAAATCTGTCTTGGCTTTACTCTGTTATTGGAGTTTATTTTTATTTTTTAAGATATTTTAATGTTTATTTTCGAGAGAGCAAGAGAGCGAGAGAGCGAGCAAGCAAGCAGGACAGGGGCAGAGAGAGAGAGGGAGACACAGAGTCTGAAGCAGGCTCCCGGCTCCGAGCTGTCAGCACAGAGCCTGACACGGCTCTAACTCGCAAACTGCGAGATCATGACCAGAGCCGAAGTCGGACGCTTAACCGACTGAGCCACCCGGACACCCAGTTATTGGAGTTTATTAACCCAGTTCCCCCTTTGCCAAGTGCCACATACTAAATCATGCATGCGTTTACATGACTGGCAACTCCACATTTGCATGCCGTTATTTTCTTCCTGACCCGGCCTCAAGTGTTCTGGAATGAACTGCTAAGTGTGTGAAGTCTAGGAAACCTTGTCGCTATCCCCAGAACACCCAAAAAGAGAAAGAAACAGTAATTTCCTTCTGGGTTTTATAGTGAAAAAAACCAAAGGTGTGAGCCGCTCAGTAACACTAAGGTGTGGATCACCTGGTTTCTAGATAGACTCCCATTCAGTTAAAAGATAGAAAGACAGAAGCAGGAAAGACATACCAGTACAACCTTTTGAACTTCTGATGTGTGTTCACCGTCTTTGTTTTCTTGGGCACTAATATCTGTCTGTAAACACACATAGTTTTGCTCTTGGATTTAACCTCCAAATGACGTCTGGCTCCTTCTCATCCCATTCAAGTTTTTGCTCACACGTCAGCTCAGCAAAACACCTTCTGTATCACCGTCTCTAAAACAGACCCCACCACGCACCCCTGCCTGTAACTTCTAGAGTGAAGGTTCCCCCGAGACTTGGGACTTTGTTTTGTGCACTTGTGCATCGCCAGGAGCCTCAGACAGTGCCTGGCACCCCCTCAGCTCTCGAAATCCTCGGTGAATGAGACTGGTGTTTCTTTCAAGTATACGTTGCTGCCTGCAGGTTCGACGTTGCTGCTGGAGGAACAGTTTTAAAAACCTTCTGTCGCACATCCATTACACATTCTTAAGTGTTTCCCTTTTTCTTCTCGTGTCTGAGTTGCTAAGATTTCGTGATATTATTAGTGTCGCTTCCATCACCATAAATGTTTCTGTGATGTTTCCAAGGCTGCAGCCTTCCCTAGCCAGCCATTCCCCATCATATCTCGTAGCTCTTTTCGGCTAGGCTCTGAAAGAAACCCCACACGTGGAATGTTTGAGGGTAATATGGAAAAAACTAACAGCCCTCAAGGGGGTATTTGACCTAGGTTCAGCCCGTGAGCCTGTTTGTGTTTCTGTTTTTTGAATCAGCCAGGCTCCATCTTCTAACAGGTACCTTTGTCGGGGGTCAATGGGAGGGACCTAGCTCTTGGCCACTTGAGCACCCCATGATGCAGGTGTGGCTGCTGCCTTCCATCATGATGGTGTGAGAGACTCTGTAGAAGGTGAACTGGCAGGCTTTGAACTATAACAACTGCTTAGAAACATATAGAAAAGCCCAAGGAAGGGAATGGGAGATAGTTCATCCCCCCCTAGCTCCAGCCCTCGAAATAAGTTTGGTGGACAGGTTAGAAAAAGTACTTGGAGCCCATTCTCTGAACGTAAAAACCTAGATGTGAAAGGGTATAGAGAAGCCCTCAGTAGTTGCCCGGCTTTGGGGAACCAATCGACTTCTCATCAGCTGCATTGAAGAGGAGCCATAGCCTGGAGGAGGCTGCCTGCCATTACTTCCCTCCCTCACCCGTGTCACTGATGTGCTGTCTGACTTGTTGAACTCAGGAGTTTCCCAACAAGGGTGAGTAGTGTGTGTGCTCGTAGAAATATTTGGCTTGTCTGCACACAGAACGATCTGCCAGGGCACTACTTCCAAGTTTGATATCAAATTGTCTCACAAGTTTCATTAGTTTTGTAGATTGCAAACAAAATTCTCTCTGTCAAATTTTTACTGCTAATTGTGTGTTGAAGGACAAAAAGGTGGCATGGCACATGATGG
The DNA here is from genome assembly GCF_028018385.1 of Neofelis nebulosa. Classification (NCBI taxonomy): domain Eukaryota; kingdom Metazoa; phylum Chordata; class Mammalia; order Carnivora; family Felidae; genus Neofelis; species Neofelis nebulosa. The sequence continues at coordinate 127,536,580 of NC_080789.1, forward strand.
CAGCAGTGTGACTTAGTTTTAATTTACGTGCACCACCAAAACAGAGCACGTGAGTGAAAGAATTGTCACCACTCTGTTTACGTTATGCCAAGATTCCTGCTTTCGACAATAAATGTAACTGCCTCCATTACAAAAGAGAACTAGAGGCTGCACGGCAGCCGTCAGAACCACAGCCAGGATCAGCCTACTTCTGGCTCAGAGCCTTGCCGGCTTCTGGAGGTGCACACTTGTGCCAGGCGAACTTGGGACCCTAGAGAAGCATTTTCCTGAACCCAAAGGGCTTCTGGATTCTCCCAAAGGAAATGTAAACACACAGTGAAGTGTCTCTTGGTACTACCTGGGAGGGAACACAGGAAGAGGAGGGCTCAGTCACTTAACATCAAGCCTGTGCGGCTTCGGTGCATAAACGCGCTCCAGGAGGCATGCAGGAGACCAGTGGATGTGAGCACTGGCTCCGGAGGCAGTTTCCCTGGTTCAAATCCCACTCTTACCTTTTGCTAGCTTCATAACATTGGGCCAATTTGATTTTTTTTTTTAATTTAGCATCTTTATTGAGTCGTTGTTAAACAATAAACTACATATATAAGGTGCATAATTGAATACATTTTGATGTGGGTATACACTTGTAGAGTAGTCACCAGAATCAGGAGAGTCAACTTATTTGTCACACCCAAAAGTTTGCTTGTGCTCCTGTGTGGACCTTATCCCTGCCTCATGCTGTCCCTCATTTTAGCCCGTCTCCAGGTGAGCACTGATTTACTTCCTAACTATACGTTTGTAGAGTATTATATAGAGACATACAGCGTGTATTCTTTGTTTTCTTTTTAAACTGGCTCCTTTAGTTCGGCGTAATGATTTTGAGAGTTGTTCTTGCATGCATCAGTAGTTCATTTCTTTGTATTGGTTAGTAGTAGTCCATGGAGTGGGGATACCATAGTTCATTTATCCAGCTGCCTATTTGTGGGACGTTTGGGTTGTTTCCAGTTTGAGGCTATGGCAGATAAACTTGTGATGGGTTTTTGTGTGCAAGTCTTTGATTGGATATGTGCTGTTCTTTTTTTATGTGGAGTGGAATGGATGGATCGTATGGTAAGTACAGATTTACCTTCCTAAGTAACTGCCAAGCCATTTTCAATATGATGGTATCATTTTCTGTACCAACCAGCAGTGTCTAAGTGTTGTTCCTCCATATCCTTGTCGACACTTTGCATGGCCAGTTTTTTCATTTTTATCCATTATAGTAGGTTCCCATTATGGTTTTGATTTGCATTTATCTGATGAAAAATGATGTTGAGCTTTTGCCATCCGTCTATCTTCCTTAGTGAAATTTTCAAATCCATCCATTTTTAATAGTTTATTATTCTTTTGAGATTCTTTATGTGTTCAGATAGAAATCCTTTTTCATTTGTATACTTTGCAAAGCTTTTCTGTCTTTCTGTGATTTCTCTTTTCATTCTCTTTGCAGTGTCTCTTGAAGAATATTTGTAATTTTGTTGAAGTCTAGTTAGTTCTTTTATGGATTGTACTTTTGGTGTCCTATCCAAGTATTCTTTGCCTAATTCAAATTAATAAGATTGTCTCCTTTGTTTTAGTCCAGAAAATTTATAATTTTAGGTTTTGCATTTAGGTCTGTGATGCATTTTGAGTTCATATTTTATATGGTGTGGGGTGTGGATCAAAGTTCATATTTTTTTGCATATTCAGTATTTTCTACCCATTTGGGTGCAGACTGGTTGGTTATGTTGTTTAAGTTTTCTGGATCCTTTCCGATTTTCTGTCTGCTTGTTCTATCAGTTATGGAGAGAGGGGTGTAAGTCTCAGACTATAATTACGAATTTGTCTCTTTCTCTTCTCAGTTCTGTCAGTTTATGCTTCATGTAGTTTCAGGGTCTGTAATTAGATTTATAAATATTTAGTTTGTTTATGTCCTGTTGATTGACTCCTTTTACATTATGAAGTGAAATTATTTAGCGATAGTAACATTCTTTGGCCAGAAATCGACTTTGCTAAATATTAATGTAGCTGTACTCCATACTTATTTTCACTGATGTAAGCATGGTATATCATTTTCCTTTTTTGCTTTTTAACTTCTTTATATCTTTATGTTAAAGTGAGTTTCTTGTGGGCAGCATATAGTTTGGACCCATTTTTCCATCTCATATGACAGTCTCTTTTAATTGGGGTTTGTTAACCATTTACACAATGTGATTAGTGATGTGGACAGGTTTGAATCTATCCTTTAGTATATGTTTTTTTCCTATTCCATCTGTTTTTCCCACTTTTATTTTTTTGTGCCTTTTGGATTGTATATTTTTGAAGACATCATTTTATCATTATTTTGTTGACTTACCAGTTGTAATCTTTTCTAATTTTAGGGTGTGCTTTAGTGTTTATAATTTACATCTTTGACATTTCACAGTGATGTTATCACTTCACATAGAGTTAGGAGAACTTTAACATAATATACTTGGATATCTCATCCTCCAGATGCTTTTGTTGTCATACATTTTACTTCTAATGTTATTAACTCCACATTACATTTTTATTACTTTTGTATCAGTGAAATCTATTTTGTAGAGATCTAAATAGAAGTAAAGCCTCTTATACATTTTGTTATGTGTTTATGCTTTTAGGTATTTACGCATTTTTAGTGCTCTTCACTCCTTTGTGTAGGTCTGTATTTCTATCTATATTTTTCCTTTTATTAGAAGGACTTCTGTTAGCTTTTCTTATTGTGTGGATATTCCACGTATGAATTATTTCAGATTTCATATACCTCCAGAACTCTTCCACGTTATTTTTTGAATGATATTTTCACTGGTGTAGAATCTTGGATAGACAGTTTTTTGTCTTTCATTAAAGGTTTTGTTCCACTGTCTCTCACTTGAATTGTTCCTGACAAGAAATCTGCTGTGTTCCTTCTGTTCCTTTGTATGTAACCCTTTCGCCCAACCTTGGATGCTTTCAAGGTTGTCTCTATCACTGGTTTTGAGCATTTGATTTTAATGTGCCTTAGTGTAGTTTTCCTCGCTTTTTGTTTGTTTGTCCATTTGTTTGTTTTTTTGCTTGGGGTTTGCTGAGCTTAATGGATCGGTGGGTTTATAGTTCTCATCAAATCTGAAAATTTTCAGCTGTTGTTTTTACAAATATTTTTTTCACTCTCCCTCCCCATCCCTGTCCCCCAGGCTTGACTCTCTTTTCAGGACTCTGTTTATACATGTTTTATTTAGCCTCTTGTAGTTGTTCCACAGCTATGTTCTGTTCGTTTGTTTAATCCTGTGTTCTGAGTGTCATTTTAGATCTTTTTTGTTACTTTGAATTAAAAATTGATAACTATCTCATTATAGTTTTCATCTCATGATTATTTGGATCTTTTTTTATCTCTCACAAAAGTCAGGATACTGATTAACTCTGGAGGAAAGGGAGGAGATGTCAGGGAGAGTGGCTCTACCTTGTTTTCATTCTTGTCTTAGGTAATGGTTACATGATTATTCATTTTTAAATTCTTGTTAAATGAACTTGCATTGTTAAAAGGATATATATTTTGTGGACTTTTTGGTAATACTTCTTTTTTACAGTTTAAAAACTGTTATAAATGACTTGAAAATACAGTGATTTGGTTTTACATTCTATTAGGTTAAACTCCCATGACAGAAAGAACTGGAGGAAGTGATATGTTTTCAGATATATTATTAGGAATAACATTTGCATTGTTTTTGAAATGATTGCGTATTTATTATAGTATAAAGCAAAGAGTAATTATGTTAGTGTAATTAAGGATTAAAATTTTCAGCAAAAGAGCAAGGAGATAACAAAAATTAGAGAAGTTAAATCCTACAATCACAAATTAGAATTGGAAATACAGGAAAAACTAATGATTTTTTTTTTCCCTTAAAATTTTTTTTTTCCCTGCCCACCAAAGAGACCTAGAAAAAAAAAATGACTAATACAGTAGCGATACCACTCTTAGCTTCTGGAATGTTGTCTTTTTTTTTTTTTTAATATCTATTTATTTGGGGGAGAGCACAAGTAGGGGAGGGGTAGAGAGAGGGGGACAGAGGATCAGCAGAGATCCCAATGTGGGGCTCGAACTCACAGACCACAAGATCATGACCTGAGCTGAAGTCGGATGCTTAACCACCCCGGTGCCCCTGGATTGTGTCTTTAAATACCATTTCCCACTGAAAGAAGTCTGGGATCTTTAAAAAAAAATAAAATAAAAAAGCTAATTCCAGGTCTTTATGAGGAGAATATACAATGGAGCCTGTAATATCCTTTCAATCTAGAAAGCAAGGAAGCTATCAAAGACTGTGTCAGAAGAATTTGAGATGCCAGGTTGAAGAGGGTCCCACTGGCCAAAACTGGGACTGTTTGGATTATCAGTAAGAATAATAACTACAGTTTATTAAAACACATTCAGTATGTTTTCAGAAAATCTCATTCAAACAAAATGCAAATATCTATTTATCTATTTATCTATCTATATGTATATAGATAGATAGATAAATAGATATATTAGATAATCAGGAAATTTGGATAGTGGATATTTGATGAGAGTAAGGAATTTTTAGATTTGGTCATAGTTAAGGAGGAGAGAAGTAGAAGTGAAAATAAATGAAATAGAACATGCCCTGTATAGATAGTTTTTGAAACGGGATGGATGGGTACATGGGGACTTATATTATTCTCTTGACTTTTGAGTATGGGTAAAAATTTTCCAAATAAAGTTGACAGTATTTTAAATGTAACGAATGAAGAATTATTAGTGCCACTGTGATAGAATCGTTGTGGAGATAGTGCCTGTTAAACTCCATGTTACATTATTTGACCTTAAAATAATAAAAAATAGCTCAGATCCCATGCCCTCCACCCATTTCTTCCCAGCAAGCTGTAAAAGATGGTTTTTTCATCCCACAGTTTGGAGCTAAAAGTGCCTGTGGAGCTATCCGTGGTGCTGACCAGTGCTGTCCAACAGGGACCCAGGAGGAAAGGGAGGAGGCAGGGCAGGAAGGAATGAAAGATGAGTTTGGTGTTATATACCCTGAATTTGACTTTTCTGGACTACCCTCAATGGAGAGAGATCTAATAAGGATGATGTTTTATGGTCCTAGAATTTAGGAAGCCAATTAGGCTAGAGATAGAGTTCATCTTTCTTTTGGCTAAGTCTTCCCAGGGCCTCTCCTTTAACTAGACACCAGCCTGCCAACTAAGGAGGAAGATTTGGTCATAAATATATATAACGTCATATCAGCAATTTGGTAAATGTAAACATAAATTTAAACATCCGGCCATATTTATATACAGCAGTCCTTTTGATAAAACATAGCCACCTGGAATCATGTCGATGGATGATACTCCTGAAGGAGAAAATTAACATTACAGTTAGAGAAATGTAAACCACCTTCACAGGTGGAAAACAAGGTTACTGCAGCGTGATTACTTTTATTTACAGATGTAGGAAAGTTAATAATGAGGGAGACCAGAACAAGGGGAGTAGAAAGGAGATAAAGTGGGAATGGTCTTAAAATTTACATCTAAGGCCTTTTGGGCTGCATTTGGAACTGAAAAAGGAGTAAAACCTGTTTGTTTCAAATCTGTTTCCAATGCTTTGTTTTACTGTGTTCAAATTTTATAGAAGTATAAGTATCATGAAATCATAGAGATTATCTCATTTCCCTCCTTATTTTTCAGGTGATGAAATTGAATCCCCAAATGATTAAATGATCTAAGATTAGCTAGCTAGTTCATGTCATATTGTGTTCATTGAACCTCTTCAAGTGTCTGAAATATTTCTCCTACCCAGCACCCCTCCTCCCCCACCATTCTGCAAATTTTAAGTTAGGGATCCCTTTATCTGAGGAGTCTACCCCACTGCCCTCACCCCTTGATAAGATCAGATAATTACAATAGCAAGAAAGCACCCACATCTGTTTATTGAAGACTTACTAATTAATCATCATAACAACTCTATGAGGTAGATAGAGGTTAGCTGCACTTTGCAGAGGGTGAAACTGAAATACAGGGGCATTAACTAACTAACTTGCCCAGCGATATAATATATAATGTGCTAGAACCAGAATTCAAACGCAGTCTTACTCAAGGTCTGAGGTCAACTCACCACACTTTTCTATTGTCAAGATACCTTGTGCCTGTCTTGGCACTTACTGCTCTTATAATGTTATATTTATCTGTGAAATTATGTGATACAAGGCTCATTGCATATATTTTTTCATATGTAGAGTTACTACTGTATTTTTATAGTATTATTCTCATTGCACTGCACTGTCATACAGTTGTCTGTGGTACCATAGTACAACTGCATTGTTAGAAGAACTCTGAGAAAATGCACACCTGGTGCACACTAGGTCGTGTCAGTTGGTAAGTACTCAATAATTGAGGGGCTTTAATTATAAACAGGCTTAGAGGTGACTTAGCTTGAGACCCAAGACAGAGTCTCACCTGGTATCCAAGGCTCTTAACTTTTATTCCCTACTTCTTTTTGGTACCCGTACTAAATACAGTTAGAAAAGTGAATCTGGAAAAATTTGTTGCTTTCCAGAGCTGATTTTTTAACTAGATCGGCAGCTAGGTATAAGTTTCATCCTTGCTAAGGATGAAAAACTTGTTGGTTTTATCCTTGAGAACAAGATGGATCCAGGGTCTTTATGATATGGTGGTAGTTAACATAACTGTCTGAACCAGTCTTTTGGGTATGGACCATTAGGAAAGGCTAGAGTAAATATTTTCAAATTAGCATGTAATTCGACGGTGTAGTTGTTAATGTCCTCATTCATAGACAGCAAGAGGTGAGTACTTCTTTGTCCTTTCTTTGGTCTTTAAGATGCATTTGTTTCTGTGTGTATTCCATGTCATCGTGTATATATTTTGTGTGGTGCAGATAGGATTTATTATTTCAAATCATATCCTTGAACTTAGTTCAGCGGTGTTATCTCTAGGGTATAGAAATGCATTTGGCAAGTGATCAGCAGTGTATTCTGGTATGCAAAAACCTAGCTGTAGAATAAAAATTGAGTTATAAAATTAATCTATAAAATAGTCACAGATAAAATGGTGAAGAGACTAGAATTAATCTTAAGAAAGAACAAGACAAAATGCAGATATCCTAAAATCAAAAATAGTAGTATTCATGAAAGTGACAATCAATTATTTAATTCCAAGGACAGATACATTATAGTCTAAAAATATATTTCAGATTCACAATTGCCTAGCTATTTTATGTGGCAGAATACCAGCTTTGCATATTTATTAAAATTATTCATAACTGCGTAGCTGCCCAGATGAACTGTTGAGTTCTTGTTCCTTGATTCAATATATTATCTTGTCCATTTTATCATGGCACTGTAATAGAACTTTGTCTAAATTTTAGAATGATCCATGGAATATTTTCAGTATCACCATCTCCTAAATACATATTTTATCATTTCTATTTTGCCTAATGTGATCTTTTACATAGCTTTAGAAGAAATCATCTGTCTCCATAGGAAAATCACAAGTTGTTTTTTTTTTTTTCTTAAGGGAGTGTATTTCAGACAGAAATCTTTATTTAGTATGGAAAGTTATTGTATCATTAATCTTCAGGTATCTAAATATTCCTGTTACCTAAAAATTCGGACAAGATGTGTATTCTTCAGAATAATAGAAAATAGAAGTGCGCAATCTTTATGTAGATTTTTATGGAGAGCTGTGTTTGCTTTAGGTATTGTTGAGTCGTGTGTTGCTGTGGCCACAGTAGTAGTCAGTGTGACAGTAGTTGTGGTGGTGAGTTCTGGAGCTGAAATGCCTTCATTTCATATCCTAAGCCCACCACTTATTACTTATTTATTTAACTTTTTGAGCACTGTCTCATCTCTAGTATTGAATGATAATGGTGTCTGCCTTGCAGGGTTATTAAAGAAGATTCCATGAGATGATGTAGACAGAGCACTGAGAACACATCTCTAAATTGGTACAAACTCAGAAGATGATGTTAGGAAAGAAGAATAAAAGCTTTTTAAACTAGAGAATATTAATTATACTAGAGTTCATAGGAGTCTCAGACAGTCTAGTTTAATCCCCTCTCTCTTTGTGTGGATGAAAAAGGCAGCTGTAAAAGATTGAGTGACCTCTTCAGGATTATCAAGCTAGGACAGCAGACTCTATAACCCAGGTCTTCTGGCTCAAAGTTAAGTGTTCCATCTATTTTACTAAAATGCTGACTTATCCACAGGCACATTCATTGAACCTGTCCTAGATGTCATTGTGTTATGTATGTGACTTCTTATCCAGTATATAACACTTCTAGCTCCTCTTGATTTGATGTCCTGGTGGTTGTTAATCCTCTAGAAATACATTTCTGTACACCCAAGAGTCATGGAGAAAACTATTGACTGTCCTCGAACTAGCAATGTCCTCAGTGAATGTGAGCAGCTCTATCTGAATGCCTCGATGGGACAATAGCCGTATCCGTCGGAAAAGGGAATGCCCTTGAAGTGGTGTAGAATTTCCCTGGAGATCTCATAAATTTCTAACATTAAAATGAACCCTTTCTTCCTTATAAATCAGAGTCATGTGTTAAAGGAGATGTATTAGATGCTTCTCAGCTATTATGTTTTAGTGTGTTCTATAAAATTCTCAGTAAAGGAAAGGTCAGTGTTTGTACCGTAAGCAGTGTTCACGGGGGCATATTTAACCCCAGTCCCTTTTGGAATTCCTGGAGTGTATATTAATCGAACTTGCTCCTCTTTGAAAGTGCCCCATTGCTCACCAACTCCCAGATTGACCCCACTGCCTGCCTGGGCATTCTCTTTCTTGGGAGATACTGACCACCCTGAGTCTGGGGCCAGTCTTTCATCATGGGAAAAAATGAAAAGGAGTGATTTCACCTCTTTAACAGCATGGGGTTAGGCTCTCGCCTTCCCACTCAGCTGCACTTTTGTATCTGTGGTTAAAGTAACAAGATTGTTGTCACACTGCCTTGTGGGGTGTGCTGAGTGGAGTCCTTCTTGTGTGTTTTCATGGAGACCACATGTGAGACTGAGAGTGACCAATGGCTGACCTTTGCATACTGACGACACAGGTGGTGGTTCCTGCTCCACGAGTGGCGAGTTTTGTGACCTTTCTGGTTGTCAGCACCGCTCCCAGCCTGTCAGCCTCCTGCTCTGAGCACACGATGGGAGAGCTAATGGTCGCAGGCTTGCTCTGCAGAGCAGTGTTGAGGCTTAATTGAAGAATATTTTTAACCCATTACCAGGAGCAGTAGGAGGAAATGTTCAGAGTCTTGATGAAGCTTTGCAGCTCCTTCCATTTAAGAAAGTAGATCCCCAAATGAACAAATTATAACCTAAAATAGTAATCCATCTTTATTTTTAATCCCTTCATCTTCCCAAGGTAAAGACTCTTCACTCGGAGGGCACAAAAAGGGGCAGAACGAGGGAGGCCGTTACAAATGATTCTTCCTCCTGGTGAATGTGAACACACAGTGCCCCTGGTTTAGAGCAGGATGACTTTGGATGGACCATCCTGAAAAACCTGTTTCAGAACGGTAGTGGACATGGGTGCTAGTCTAGTCATGACCCATAGAGAGGTGACTGGTGGATACTTCAAGGTGTACAGGCCACGTGAAGAGAAGGCAACAGTCCAAGGAACAAGAGTGGGCTTTTCATGATGTCATGATTTCTGACTCCTTTCTTGTTTTTATGAGTAAATATGCTTTCATGCTTTCAAATTTAGAGGGGCTTTTCAAAGACTGCTGAGAGATGCCCCCCAAACTATCACCACCGCCAACATCCCAGTCAGCCTTGGCTTACATTCAAATTTAATCTTCTCTTTAACGCCACAGAATAGTCTTCTTTTGCTTGATTCCTTTATTTTGTCCCTTCATTTCAAAACGGCAAGAAAAAGTGCTTCCAGTTTTTTTTCTTTAATTAAAGTAAGCATGAATTAGCATATGAACTATCAGAGAGTATCTAACTAATTGATGTCTGGAAGCATCTGGGCTTTAAACACACAGAATTTGAAGGGCGTTTTCGTTTATTGATTCTTCTCTACAGTCTCTGATTTTTTTTCATGTTTCCAATAGCCAAAAATATACTTCTTTTTTTTTTTTTTAAGTTTATTTATTTATTTTTGTGAGAGAGAGCTTGGAACAGAGAGAGAGGAAGACAGAGAATCCCAGGCAGGCTCCATGCTGTCAGTGCAGAGTCCTGTGTGAGGCTTGAACTCATAAATCATGAGATCATGACCTGAGCTAAAATCAAGAGTCAGACGCTTAACTGACTGAGCCACTCAGGTGTCCCTCAAACACATATTTCTAAAGCTGTGACCAAAAACGGCCAAAATTAAGATGCCCAAAAGTCTATTAAGAGTTACGACAGGTCAGGATGTGTACGAGAAGGATGGTTTAAAAAGTGGCAGTGTAGTTTTATTAGGAAAGTGAACATGGAGAAGTCTTTGTGGGACCTTAAGAAACTAAGCTGTATTATGTTATTCAACAAAAATTTAAGGCGGCTTCTCTTTCAAGTATATGGTAGTAGTTTATGGTGTATCTTAAATATTGGATCGCAAGGATTTCCGGTCTTTTGCTTCATGAGATATTCAGTCACAGAATTCACCTATGTTTCTCAAAGAAAAGTGGTACCTATAGCTACCCTGGCCACATGGGGTAAAATGATAAGTGCAAATGCTTTGTCTTAAGCATTTGTTCACAGGAACATATAAACGTCAGCCTGATGAATGTAGTATCAGATTAGACCAGCTGCATGGGAGCTGCAGAATGCTTTTGGTCTAAATGTTGTAGTTTACAGAAAAGCTGTTATTTCAGTCTCTCTTGCCTACTTGCATGGTCAGCTAAATTCAAACATCTCTAAAAGGCACTTGCAGAACAAAAGATGACCATGGTTTGGCTGGGTGGACAAAAAAGAAAACATGGTAAATGGTAGTGTGTGGGAAAGCAGATATTCTGGAAGCCTTTTCACCCTGAAAGACTAGATGCAGAAAAAAATCAGAGAAACTTGCCTTGTAGATGTTCTGTTCAACTTGGAAGAGAGTAAGGGAAATCTGTAAGGCAAAAAGTCTGTATAGTAATTTGAAACCAAAGTGGTATGGTGGAGAGGCCAGGACTGCCCTACTGGGACTGCCTGCATCAGGGACTCGCAGCTTAACTGCCTTGGGCAAAAAGAGACGAGGAGTTCTGGGGTCTGAGTACAGTCGGAAGGCCAAACATGAAACATTCACAGAGCAAGAACCTTCATAGAAACTGTACCCTCAGGTGCAGGTGCGAGTGAGAGCTGGACAAGAAAATGAGCTCCCCAGGAAAAGGGAGCAGTTGAGGAAAACTGTTTTGCTGTTGGTCTAAGGGGAAGGAAGGTAGTAACGTTGTAGTCATCATCTTTGAGCATTTGTTACTACAAGCTTGTTTTCAGTGAGTCTGGGGCATAAATTTACAATTCTTGCAAGGTCATGGAAACCCTAGCCTAAGAAACTTAAATAACAAGTTTCTGGATTGGCAGAACCCTCTGGACCTGGTAAATATAAGCATTTAAGTCCTCTCTGGAGGAAAACATTAACAGTCCTGTTCTCTCAGAAGGTCCTACAGATTCAGCTTATACAAGGTTACCTATTAAAAAAAAAAAAAATGGCAGACACTCAACAGAGAAATCCAGAAATTACCAAATGGGGAATAACACAAGGCATAGTTCACAGAAGTCAACAGAAACAATAGATTAGATCCGCCATGCCTAAGAACACTGGGATGCTGGTTTTGGATATAAAACCAATGTACAGGAAGTCCATACGAACAAAATTGAACAAGGAATAAGAGACCATCAAACATAGAAAGATCTGAAAAGGAAGCAAATAGAATTAGAAGAAGAAAAAAAAAAAGAATAGTTGGAAATAAAAACTCATTAGTGGGTTAAGTAGAAGATTACACACAGCTGAAGAGGGGTGAATGGCCTCAAAGATTAGGAAGGACATCTGACATGAAGGGCAGAGAGACGGCGGGGGTGGGAAAGAGTCGAGAGTAAGTTAGAGGGCTGATAGAAGGAGAAGGTGGAACATATGTCCATTTGGAATTCCAGATGTTAAAATCTTGAAAATGGAGGGAGTGGTCCAGAATTGAAGGATCTGAAACGTCATCCAAATAACAATTTAATAAATAAGGAAAATTTTGTCTTTATTTTAGTAAATGAGCTTGCTACAATTTCACAGATGGTTTTTGAAGACGCGAGACTCCTGGGCCAAACGCGAAGGATCTTATTACAGCGTAGTAAGCAGCATGAGCTATATGTTCAAGCCAGCTCCCCCTGCCCCCCATGTCTCCCGGGGGTGATGCAGAGTGGGACATGCAGAAAGTCAGAGTCGCATCCAGAGACCCCTCAATCTTTTAAAATGGACTATAGAGGCACCTGGGTGGCTCAGTCGATTAAGCATCCGACTGTTGACTTCTGCTCAGGTCATAATCTCATGATTCATGGGATGAAGCCCTACATCGAGCTCTGCACTGATAGCATGGAGCCTGCTTAGGATTCATTCTCTCTCTCTCTCTCTCTCTCTCTCTCTCTCTCTCTCTCTCTCTCTCAAATAAATAAAACTAAACTTAAAAAAAAATTTTTTTGGAGAAAATAAAAATAAAATGGACTATAAGCAAATCTGCTCTTTGTTTGGCCAGGAGGGAGACATTATTTTATCTCCAGGACAGTAAACAAATCTGCTCTCTGCTCCAGAGGGAGACTGTCTTCTAAGGTTGTTTGCTATACAGATATCCTTGGAAAGTTATCCCAGAGCCAAAGCTATCAGTGCCTGTGCTCACAAAACATGCAGAAATAGGAGTCCAGTGGAAAATTATTTCCTAGTAGCAGAGAGGTAATTTGTTTAAGGTATCAAGACAGAATTTTCCAGAAATGTTGAAAGATTAGAATGCTCATATGGAGACAACACCCTGCATAACAAGCAACGTAAATACATATTTAGACACATCATGGTGGCACTGCAGGCTCCCAAAGAGAAAGCATAGTTCAAATTGACAGGCTAGTTCTAGAATTCTTTGGAAAAGCAAAGGGTCAAAAATAACCAGGACCTTTCCAAAAAAGAACCAGAAAAGGAGAGATAAGATGTCTTGCCTTATGGAGACCAAGGTCTGTTATAAACCTATAGTAATTGGGGGGCCTGGGTGGCTCAGTGGGTTAAGCGTCTGACTTCCACTCGGGTCATGATCTCACGGTTCTTGAGTTCGAGCCCCATATCGGGCTCATTGCTCTCAGCACAGAGCCTGCTTCAGATCCTCTGCTCCCCTCTCTCTTTGCCCCTCCCCGACTTGCGCTCTCTTAAACATTAAAAAACAAAAACTATTGTAATCAAGACTATGGAATTAGGGTATTGGTGTAGACAAAGAAACCACTGGAACTATATAGAAAGCCTATACACAGTACCATGCATACATGCAAACTTGCTTTATGACAGAATGCATGTTGCAGATCAGTGGGGAGAGGATGAACTGTTCATTAACGATGCAGTTACAAGATTATACATGTGAAGAAAAAAAAAACAGACTGACATACACAGAAAGTCAGTTCCAGGTAGATTAAATAGTTGAATCTTTAAATTTTTTTAATGTTTATTTTTGAGAGGCAGAGTGTGAGCAGGGGAGAGGCAGAGAGAGAGAGAGAAAGACACAGAATCTGAAGAGGCTCCTGGCTCTGAGCTGTCAGCACAGAGCCAGACGTGGGGCTTGAACTCACAAGCCGGGAGATCATGACCTGAGCCAAAGTCAGATGCTTAACTGACTGAGCCACCCAGGTGCCCCTAAATAGTTGAATCTTTAAATCATGGAACAAAGTTTTAAGAGGAAAGTAAAACTGGAATTTTCCTTTTTGTAATTAAAAAAAAATTTTTTTTAATGTTTGTTTATTTTTGAGAGAGAGAGAGAGGCAGAGCGTGAGCAGGGGAGGGGCAGAGAGAGAGGGAGACACAGAATCCAAAGCAGGCTCCGTGCATGAACCCACGGACCACGAGATCATGACCCGAGTTGAAGTCAGAGGCTTAACTGACTGAGCCAGCCAGGTGCCTCAAAACTGTGGAATTTTCAATGAACCAAAAAAGAGAGAGAGAGAGATTAAGACTGAGATTCTCTCTGGGAGTTTAAGGAAGAAACTGGCAACAAAAGTGATGGTGGTAAGTGCTGTCTAGCTGCATGTATGGATCCATGGTTTTCAGACTGTATCATACACCTTATGACAGAAACTGTTAGTGAAGATGAGGCTGAAAATTTAAGACCTGAGGCAAAGCCAGGGGATGGAAAGTTTGTGGACATAATTTCTTTAGCTGAAAGTGATCTGCAGAGGAGACGAGGTGCTGGGGGCTGGTGAAAGCCGAGTGAACACGAGGTCTCTCCCTGTGCTCCAGCACTGAAACATGCAAATACAAAGCCGTCTGAAGGATCCTTCCTGAAACTCGAAGACCTAAGCACGGTGGTCATACGTTTTTATAAATGAGACCACCAGACTTCCTGCACTAAGATTTTGTATTCAACTTAGTTTAATGTAGATTTGAAATTAGCCTTATCATAAAATAAAAGAAACTGCAAAAAAAAAAAAAAAAAGCGGGGGGAGGGGGGAGGATTTCTCATACCAAACCCAAAATACACAAACTGCTAGGGAAAATAATTGATAAATTCAACTATATGCAAAATAAATGGTTTATCAAAAGGATATCTTTTTTTTCAACGTTTATTTTTGAGAGATAGAGACAGAGTGCGAGTGGGGGACGGTCAGAGAGAGAGACAGAGAGACAGAGACATAGAATCCCCAGCAGGCTCCAGGCTCTGAGCTGTCAGCACAGAGCCCGATGTGCGGCTCAAACCCACAAACCGTGAGATCATGACCTGAGCCAATGTTGGACGCTTAACCAACTGAGCACTCAGGCACCCCAAAGGGTATCTTGAACAAATTGAAAAGACAAACCCCAGTGGGGAGAAGTAATCTCGCAACATATATCACTGACGATGGATTAGTATCTAAAACAGATAAAGAAATCATATGAATAAAATAACAATAGGTCAGAGGTACGAACACACATTTTTAAAGAAAAGGAAACATGACTGGTGAATGAACATAGAAGGCAATCAGCCTCCGTAATCTGAGAGCCGGAAATCTAAATCACAGTGATACCATTTGATATCTACCAGTTTGGCCAGATGAAAATTTGGGGCAGTACTGTTGGTGGGGAAGGATGAGAGTAGAGGGGTTTCTCATGTTCTCATCATCTTATTCCCTTCCAAGACCCAGGCAGCCAAATACAGTCTGACTTTCCTTGCGTTTTATCACATGTAAGGAGAAAAGTAACTTTAAAAAGTTACATTGCTTTCTTAATAAGCACTAAGTTATCTTTGAAGCCAAAATATTCTCTGCTCAAACCTTGAGCACGGGGGTAGATTTGGTTTATATTTTCAAGAGGAAAGAAAGATCTGCTGAGAGATTCACAACATACCAGATGATACCAGGTTTTTGTTGTTGTTGTTGTTGTTTGTTTGTTTTTAATCCCAACCCCCAAGTTTAGATAATTCAAAAGAAAATGTTAAGGAATAGTCTCCTGTATCATGCTTTTATTTCTGTTGTGATTTAACTTGGCATACAAGTTACGTGCAAAATGAAAAATCAAAACACAAGACGCACGGTGATTAGAGGAAAGGAAAAGGCATAAGCCACTAGAACTCCTTGTGTTTGAGATGAAGACATTCATGCCACAAAACCCAATTATCCACTAGAAAAAGAATCCTTTGGAAAATCTTGTGCTGTGACATGGGCCAAGGAGGACTGAAGACTCAGACGACCACGGTTTCAAGAGCGGTCTGTGGGGATGACCCTGGGGCAACTAGAGGAAACTCTGGGAGAGGCAGGATGAGAATTTTCCAAACTCTCAGTTAGGCACGCACCAAAGTCTAATTTTAAGCTCTAGAATTGTTACTGAATAGCTGCTGTTGTTGAGCATGGTTAAGATGTGTGGTAATGTTAAAAAAAAATGCAGAGAAACACCCCCCCCCCCCCGCCAAAGCTAAAAATCTAACCTAGAATAACTACATGGACACTGTTGCCTGCTTCTTTCAATTGGTAGCTTTTGAATAACTCAGTATCTGTGAAATCTGTGTATACATACTCTTATTATCCAGCAGCCTTTTTATTGAAGAGGTCTTAATGCATGAATTAAACTAGACCATCAAGTTAGTTAGCTGGTTAGCCAGATGAGTTATAGGAAATACAGGAAGTTACCATTTTGGGGAGAAATTTCCCAGCTCAGATTAGAATACTTGTCAAACTTGGTGGCAGGAGACTAGGTCTGAATCAATATTTCTGCCTGGAAGTCACATAACCTCTATGAGAGATTAATGTGGTTACTGTTGGACTCTGTATTTTCCATCAGCTAAGTATGTGCACTTGTCATTCATATTTTGTTTTTAGCTTGTAACACTGACAGAAAAATCTCTGCGGAATAAAGAACCAGTTTCCTGAGTGTACGAAGCTGTATTGTATTTGCATGTTTCCAGGATTTAAGTGAAGGGTGTTTTTTCCTTGAAACATTATTTATCCTTTTGATTCTTCTGTTTTTATGGTACTGAAAAACATTATAGACAGCTACTAAGATGTTTAGTGTCTCATTTTGTTTCTGCTGATTCTAATTTTGTTGATTAAATAGTACAAGAGATTTTTTTTATTATTATTAAATGACATATTCTCACAATTTTTTCCCGTAAAACCCTGAGTAAAATTTCTCACTTTTGTTAAGGCTACTCTACTTTGTGTATTACATAATGTGTTTATGGAAGTACATCATAAGCCATTTCTGTTAGGTCAGGTGAGTCATTCCAGTTTTACCTCTGTTAATTCAAGTACGTGATTGGGCATATGGTTTGCATGCTTGCTTGGCCAAGGATGCATGATGGAAGGGAGTTTTGCAGTCACCAAGAAATCATTTGTACTTCATCACAACCCCACCTGAAAGTCACTGGCTAAAGCCTTAAAAGAAGTGGGATTCTTTAGCTTGCTTTATTTCACTTTATTTTGTACATGATTATAGTACTCTTAACAGATAGACAAGTCAACAAAAACTTAACCTCATTTATAATAGCAATGATGGGAAATACCAGAGGCCCCACCATATATGATTAAGGAAATAATGATGCAGGAATATGATTGAATGCTACACAGCCATTTAATGTATAAAACGAAAGGCTTTGGAGAATTTTCATAATATATTATGAATTTAGAAAGCAGCCTATATACCTATACTTACAAGCCCATTTGTATTAGAAAAAAAAAAAAAAAAAAAAAAAGCTTTGAAGGATGGACCTTAAATATCTATAGTTTTCTTGGAGTGCCTGGGTCGCTCAGCCGGTTAAGTACCTGACTCTTGATTTTGACTCTGATCATGATTTCACAGTTCATGAGTTTGAGCCCCACATTGGGCTCTGCACTGACAGAGTGGAGCCCGCTTGGGATTCTCTCTCTTCCTCTCTCTGCCACTCTCCCACTCACACGCACGCTCTCTCTCAAAAAAAACAAAACAAACAAAAAAAACTATGGGCTTGTATTATACTATATAGTATATATAGTTTTTGCAAGTGGTAGTATTGTATGTGGTGTCTATTCTTTATGCTTTCTATGACTGTCTGATTTTTCTCTAACAACATACAACTTAACATTTTCAGTCACATCATGTAAATAGATGTTCTAATAAAATTTCGTAAAGTATTAAGGGAAAAAAGGAAGCACACACTTAGTGCATTTTTGTTATTATAGCACTGTTCAAATAATTGTTACAGAGTTAGTTATATATGCGTTATTATGTATACACATATACAAAATTATATATAACAGTTATATAACTATTGATCATATATGCCACATGTTTTATTGCTAAGCCCTTCATGTAAGTTTTCTTATTGATTCCTCAGAATAATTTATGAAGTTGAAAGAAAATAATCATCCCCACTTTATAGATAAGCAAACTGAGGCTTTGGCCAGTTGGATTTTTTGCCCTCAGTCGTGCAGCTACTGAGTGACAGAGCCCAGCTCTGAACAGGAGTCTGAGACTCAAGCCTGTGCTCTTAAGCACCACACTTTTGTCATTATGCCCTTTTTTTGGTTGTCATTAAATGTTAGCAGTGGTTTTGCCTTTATCATCCTATAACTGGTCTCCATTTCTCATGGTGGAAGAACATACAAACTCCATTTGAGAGTTAATATTACAGATTGTCACAATTGAATTGAAATGGGTGGTTCGCACCCATATGACATTCTGAAACATCCACTGAGTAGTCAGTAGATTGTATTTTGCACATTTTACAGAGGAATGCAAAATGTATGTTTCTATTTAGGAAGGAAAGATATATGTGGGTTGCCTCAGTGACTGCGATTTTGAAATTTATACCGATTTGCTGCTTGGTGGGGGTGGGGATGTGTGTTTTAAGTGTGAGTAAGTGCAGTGAACCACATAGGGCAAATTATTTGTGCTTCGAGGTCATGCGGTGACTGAGGCTGGGCAGCTGAGGTTACCAGAGAGCATATGGAAGGAAGGGCATTGCTAGTGCAGAATCGTGTGTGTGTGTGTGCGTAGGAAGCTAAGGGGTATAAGTGAGAACACTGCTTCCAGGACCAGCCAAGGCATCCATTACCTCTGGTGTCACATTTGGGCCTCAGTGAACTTCTGTGTAATCCCTTTGAGAGTCCCATGCTTTCCCACTTTCTGTGAGATTCCCAAAAAGCACATCTTGGTAACTAATCCACGGAAAACGCAGTCTTGTCTGGCGTTTTCTTCTGCCTGCTCTCCTAAAATCAAGTACAACTAACTTTAATCAAATCGTAATTAAAAATTGTGCTAAGAGAATAAAATTATACTCAACATATCTAGTCAGAAGCTCTTAGGCTGTTAAGCGTTTAGCTGATATATATTTGCATACCCAAGTATAATGTTGCAGATTTGAAGCCACGGAATGAATGAATATTTAAGAAAAAGAACCCTTGATTGTTTTAGTTCATGTGCATAGTTTCCAGCACATTTATACTCGCCCATCCTGTGTGGAGGCGAGGCGGAAAGCCTCATCTCTACTATATGAAGCTAACAGTGGTCCTTCTTTTTATGTTTTACACACCACACACACATTATGCACACAGAGTATTGTTTTGTGAGATGAGTTATGTGTGGGAGTCTGAGAGCTATTTGCATCCTGGCTCGTCCCTAATTGTGTATCCTTAGGCACATCACTGAACTCTTCTGTGTCTTTCATCGACTTTACAACGGAGATGCTCCTCACCGCCTAGTTTATTAAACAAAAGCTTCTTTATTAAATGTAGATAATGTATGTCAAGTCATACAAAAATATGAGGCATCGTTCCTTCCCTTTTTTCACTTGCTCCCGGGAGCACCATTTGAGTCTTTGGAAAGATTTTTTTTTTTTTTTTTTTCAATGGTGACTCAGAGTTTGATGGTTTATCTCTCTGCTCCATTCCTGTTTTTTTATCTCCCCCCCCCCCCCGGCAGATGTTCTCAGTTCTCCCTTTTATATTTTTCTTCTCTTTAAGAAAGTTTAAAAAAAAAACTAACAGAAGACTGTTAATTTTGCATCTAATGCAATAAAATAAATATATGTTTGGAATGCATCTGTAAGTTTTTTTTTAATTGAAGTTACATAATATAATGCGTAGACCGTAAGCATGTAGTTCCCTGAGTTTTGACAAATGAATATATCGAGGTCCCCCCTGTCAGGATATAGAACATTCCTGTCACCTTGGGAGTTTTGGCAGAAGCTTGTCTGTGTTTGGGTATGGTTCATTTTCTCCAGATTCCTCCTTGATTTTCTTGCTTTGGGGCATTGTCCATCACCTCCTCACGTTGACTGTCCCTCGTCCATAGCCTTACAGCAGACTTTCTGAATTAGCCCCTTGGCCGAGGACATGACTTTTGAATGGGAGACAATTTGCTTGCTTTTTCTATATGATTTTTCCCGTGTCCATTCTCCCCACCCCGCTCCAGGTCTCTCTTCCCATTACTAAATTCTGCTGGCAGTATGTTTTATGGTTTACCACTACTGTGATTCAGCCTCCACGGAGGTCATGTAAGGGTTTTGGAATGTTCCATATCAGAAACGTTTTGGTGTTTGACATTATCTGACCCCTTCCATTACCCAGAATTTCCGTAGTTGTTGTGTACAGAAGTCTTTCTTCCCCTCAGAAATTAGCAAAATGTACTAAAAATCTGGGTGATTGTCAATTTTAGGAAATTCATCTCAGAGGCAAACCAGGAAGTACTTTGCTTATTTGCCTTATTTTTTTTTTCCTCCTGCAGATAGATGATGGCTCTTGATTAGTACAGAACTCTCCGTCTTGTGTTTTAAGTCACTTATCTGTGATTTTTTAAAAGCATTCCTTAGATATAAAGGATGACCATAAGTAAGGTTTTTAAAGTATTACTGAACATTGCCAGCCATCATTCTGTTTTTATCTTTTGAATCAATGACTAAACTAATACTTTTGGAATAATTCGTCAAATGAGCATTGCTTATTGGAACTGTTTTAAAAAGATCGAAAGTATGTTTGTTCTACCTTCCCTGTGTATTTACACCTATTCGATTTTGCTTTATGAGCAGCAAAAGCAAACTGTCACTATTTGCTGTAAATTGAAGCTTTTAATAACTATGTCTGTTCTACAACATTTGTCAGCTTTGAATATTCTGTCAGTAGAAAATAAAAATAGCAGGGGAAACTCAGCAGCAGTGACATGGAGAATTTATCTGCTTATGCTAAAGGAAGGTAAAAAATACAATCTTGAAGGGTGAGCATTTGGCATTTTTCCTTCAAATGTAAATTTGAACTGGCTCTTCCTCGAATAAATTTTAGATGAAAAATAGGCAAAATAAGTGAATAAGTTTCGTCATTAAACACAGAACGCCTTTTAGCCTAGAGAGAATAGAGCACCTTTTAACCTGGAAAGAAAAGAATGAAGAGGTAATTTCGTGTCATTGATTCGATCGCACATGCCTTGTTTGACATCAGCTTGAAAAATAAACTTTAGACGTAACATCAAAAGAAACATGATAGCTCAGTAGTAAAAACTTAGACTATAGCCTATAGCATTTAAATTTTTAAACTATTTCGTAGTAAAAATTCATGGGCAGAGAATCATCTTGGATATGTGACAATAAAAAATTAATTTATCTAATAAAGATGATGCTAGTAAATCAGATCTAAATAAATTCCATAGTTCACATTTTTGTTCATAAATCATACGCATCAGTTATAAATATTAAAAACCCGAATGAAATATATATTATGAAAAATTCACTGCCTTCTCTTTTGTAGACAAAAACATAAAAAGTCTTTCAGGGCTTCCTTTCGTTGATTTTCAGAGTGTTAGTTTAAATTCACCTCTTGCCATCGTGTCTCTTTTCGGTACCTGTCTGTTAGAGTCTCTCCTCAAAGGATACCCTTTTCACTATGGTTATCAGTAGCAGCGAGTGTTCATGAAGCAACTACTGTGTGCCATGTTTGACAAACACCGACAGTAGGCCATTATTTCGAGCAGGAAGAAAAATGTTGCTAAACTCATGCTTCGCTGTCTATGCTACTACTTACCGTACAGTCTTTATTCAAACCTCTGTTGTATCGGGAAGGTGATAAATGGAACAGTACCAGCCTGCTTATTATCTTCTCAACCTTGTGACGTGCCCGCAGATACAGAGGATCTTTAAAACAACCAAAACGAGCTAAGAAGATGGTCTCTGCTTTTACAGAGTGGACATGCCTTCATGTTTCATTTGTTGTTGTTTTTGTTTTTTTAAACATAATTTATTGACACAGTGGTTTCCGTACAACACCCACTGCTCATCCCAACAAGTGCCCTCCTCAATGCCCGTGTCTTTGTGCTTTAATTTAGTTTTGTATTAGCATTATTCCATTATTACAGATTGAGCCTAAGGGAAAGAAGCAAGTTGGTTATTGTCTAAAGTAATGAGATAATTGCATACGTGTAAGTTGACAAAGCATTCTACAGGTGTGTTACTTTGTGATGAGAAATGCCTGCTCCAAATTCATCCTTTGTAGGGAGTGGAGTTGGGGAAGAGCTTTCGAGAGCAGAACACGTCTTGTTTTTTAAACAGAAGTCCTGAACTAGTGTTCAGTACTATAAAAAGTTTTCGATGGTTATCAAGTTGGGAATTCATTTTATCACTGTGTGTAAATGGGTTTTTTTCCAACAAATGTCCTTAATGTCTTACCAAATTTCATTTCAATCAAGATTAAGGAGTGATTTCCAGTAACGTTGGGCCGTTCAGTCAACCACTCATGATGTGTGAAGATCCTTGTGTCTTTTTCCTGCCAAGGATTTTCATACTGAGCTCAGTGAAGAACTCAGTTGTGTTCCATCCATCCCCCTACAGAAATCACTTGCCTGTGAAGAATTTAGTGGGGAGGAGAGGAGAGGATGTTTCTACCCCTTGGTGCATTTTTCTCTATCGTGATTTGCAAGATAGTGGTAACAAAGTCTTTGATTTCCTTTTCTTTCTTTTTGTGCCTCTCCCATGTAGCAAAGTTAAAATCTTCGTCTTTGTCTTCTTTTCTTAGCTCTGTATTTAAGGACCTCTTAGGGTTTACAAAGCTCTGTCTTGGGTTCTTTCAGGTACCGTACTCCTTTTTAAATGCCGATAAGATTCTTCCCTTTGAACGCACTTTTTCTTTTTAATTTTGTTAATTGACTTGGATAAATAAGTTATCCTAGTTGTTTGGATATTGAAGGAATAAGATGCGTATCTCAGAGAGGGAGAGTAATTTAATTCTGTTTTCAAACACGCTGAGTATTGTGTCTTCGCGATTCACAAGGACCCCTCCTAATCTACATTTTGTCAGGGTGTTTGTCTTATGAATAAATTTGAGTGAAAACGCGTTTGAAGTTAAAGCTGCATTGATGGTTCAAAAAATAAATTAAAAATAAAAATGAGATTGTTAAGGTCTTTGATGTCCAGGTTCATAAAGTTCTCGTGGTATTTTTTCAAGAAATATTTAAGTGGATTTCCCTTAACTATTTAGAAGTCTCAGGACAGAATCTCATTTTAGAGGACACTTAGCAGAAAGAGGAAAAGGAATATACTACCTCCTTATAAAGAAACCTAAAAGTCATCTGCCATAACTAATGCTTGTATACTTTAAGACTTGGACAAATGTAGCACTTTTTACCCCCATTGTTCCCTGTTTTTAATAGTTGGGTTAAGCAGAGCTAGTAATTAGAAAACATTATCTTGCTTTTCAACAGCAATTATGGAAACCCTTGTTGGAAATCTTCTGTATAGAATCCAGGTACATTTGATTCTCTGTAAAAAAAAAAAAAAAGCCATTGCTTTTAAGTACGAGAGTGAATCATTGAAGTTTCTGTTGAATTTTGGGGGAAAAGCGAATGTTGGTTGTCTGTCTCCGCCATCTGCATAACTGCCTCACTCACCCTTGTGTCCTTCCTGGTTCCTCAAGTTACGAACCTGACTGAAAAACGTGATTCGGAGAGCATCAGTCAGACACCGTTCCAGTTCTTGCTTATGGGCCAGAGAACAGTCACGTGCTGAAAGCTCACCTGTTGTTGCTTCTTTAACGGCTTTCTTGAGATAATAATTGACAGACCATACGACTCACCCATTGGAACTGTACAGTTCAGTGACTTTTAGCATATTCATACAGTTCGCATCCAGACTGTTCTCCAGAGGGTGTGCGCCATTTTGCATTCACACCAGCGATGTGTGGGGGCTCCGGTGTCTCCACATCCTGGCCCTCACGTGTTCCTTTTCGTCTTCTCTGATGATAGCCATCCTAGTGGATGTGAAATGGTACTATGGTTTTAGTTTACATTTCCATCCCGGCTGTGATGTGGAGCCTGTTTTCATGTGCTTATTCACAGGTTTTCATGTTGGGAGAGTATCTTACAAACTGGTACTCACTACCGTGGGACCTGATGAAACTGCTAGCCAGAAGTATCTGCTACCGTGTGCCATGCCTGTACCTAAGCTGAGAAGAGCTTTGGGCGCCGCCTCGGTGGCATACAGGGTAAAAGGAAGGACAGTACTTGTTAACGAATATATGAAGTAAAGTCTTTGGGGCGCGATGGTGGAAGGAAGCATGAACACCAAACAGTGGGAACATAAGGGTGGAAGAGTTTACTTCTGCTGGAGAGAAGGGCTTTGATCAAGAGGGGAAAGAAAAACGTGGCAGAGGCCATATTCGTTATACCGTGAACAGTTCTGTCTCAGTCATTGAACCAAGAAGGGGGGCAATCAGAATGAAAAGACACAGCTCCTGACTCTTGAGAACAACGAGTGGCCATTGTGGATCTTGATTTCTTGACTGTCAAAATGTTGTAGGCGACAGTTTTGTATAGCACTGCTGGGCTGGTGTCTTTCTCCTTTACGACAGCCTTCGTGATGGGGGAAAGTGCTTTCTCATATCTGTTAAGACGGGACAGGATCTCACTCAGCAGCTGAATAAGAGCTGTGTCCATTTGGTGCCGAAGCTGCTTGTGTTACTTGTCCTTTTTTTAACACACATGAGAATCCCTTTTAGTGCCCAACTGATATCTGACCCCCCTCCCCCCAAAAAAAATTCCTTTTAGAAAAATGTGTGATTTGTAGTCTGAAATTGATGAAATATGAAATGACCTCCCTGGGTCTTCTGTGTGTGTAAAATAATTTTTTTCTTTTGTAAAATATTTTACTCTTTTCCCTGATTAAATATTTATTTTCAGGTGTTTTGTTTTCTGTTCTCTTTCTGATAGCACTTATAATGGTTTTGTAGAAAAAGATCAGCTTCTGTGGAGCTTACAGATAAAACCACCTTTGGTACTAAATCTCACCTAGTACACTTCTGCCTCTTAAAGACACTCCAAGATCATCTTGAAAAGATGTACAGGAGAAGCAACTTTCAGCATCCCCAATGAGCTCAAATCCTCATTTATGTTTACTAAATTTGCAACCCTGACATGATATTTTACAAAGCCATATAACATGCTTTTGCCAATTGGTTCTGATGTTTGATGGCTTAAGGAGAAATAGATTTGTCTGTTGAAACTTCTGGAACCTTTCCAGCATTACTTTTTCCCCCGGAAAGAGGGTGCTGAGGATTCAGAACTATTAACTATTGTCACACAATTCCCCAGATTTTATTTTCCTGTAGATAAAATTAGATCCAGAACAGGGAATTTTCTGGAATGCCTTCACGGCAAATAAGCTCTTGCAAAAATGCTATGAAATAATTGAAGCTCAGTTATTAGTACAAGTGTTTTCTTAAATATAATTAAATATACATCATGTTACATATTTTAGCGTAAGATCGCTGTTAATAGCGATGAGAAAACTCTCATTCCTAGTGCTTTGTGCTGTGAACATTACCCTCCAGTTCACCATAAATAATTCCTTTCCCTTCCCTTCCCTTCTTTGTGCAGACCCATTCAGTATGCACACATCGGAACTCTGCACTCTGTGTGGCAGTTAGTTCCAAGGCCTTGGAGACTCACAGAGTCTGGTTCCAATCCAGCATTGCTGTGTGACCTTGAGCAAGTCCTTTAACCTCACCTACATGTCGATATCCTCTTTTGTAACACATAAAATCAGAAATACTGCCTACTTGCTAGGACTGGCGTGAGGAATAACTGAGATCGCGCACGGCAAGCCCAGGGCAGGGCACCTGGCAGGTGGGACAGCCCACTTCCGTACCCTGTCCTTGTCACTGTGGTCCCGCTGTACTTAGTGGGAAAGGCCAGTATTTAAATTCAAATCTGTTAGACTGTCCGGAAACGTTACTGTTGTGGTGATAACTCACTTTGGAAACATGAATCCCCTGTGTCATTTGTAGGTCGTCTTCATCCGGGTGCGTTGTGGGCACGTTGTCGATCGTTGACACGGCTTCTCTTTATTGGGCTGGGCTGTGCAAGGCACAGCTCAGGGGCTGGAGGTGGGAGGTGATGGACTTGTATTTTCTAATTCAGCCGAACCGCAACCCTGTCAGGATTATGTAGATTTGGAAATCAAAGCAAAGAGAAGTTAGGTGATTTTCCCAAGGTTACATGGTCAACACAGGTGGTACCAGGATCTGTAACGAAGTGGATCATTTGACGTATTATCACTTTTATATGTTACTTGGGTGGGAGTGAATTATGACACAAGTTGTCATTTTAATTCTTGGAAGCAGGTGGAGTAAGGTGTAACAAGAGTTTATACCATTTTTCACATAGCAAAAACCATTTTTACATCTTCAAGGGTCCACAATAAACCCACTCTGAGGTAAAGGGTAACCCTCTTCTCGGTAACAGATCACATTCCTTACCCTTCTCCACAAATCATCTCTGTGTGTTTGATGTTGTCCAGACAAATCTATATGATTCACATGGCAGGATGTTATTGTGTTTGCTTCTCATAAAAATCTCATTCTGATTTTTAAGTAAAGGAGCTCTGTACAAATCCTTAACAATCCTTCATAGTAGTATCTCTGAATAGCCATCCTCTTTTATACATCCCTTCATTATGAAAATATTGTTCAGAGTTTCTTTTTTGATTGTTGGTTGGTTGGTTGGTTGGTTTTGTCTCCTGTGTACATTAAGCAATAAACACATGTGTTGACCAAAAAGAACTATTTACCTTTTAGAATTAACATTTTAATTTTAACACACTGATAAATTTCTCTTTTGGCTTATTACTTAAAGATTAAGCGTGAGATTTTTCTGTGCTGCATATATTATATACCAGAAACCTGGTGTATATATATAACTTTTAAAAAGTAAAGAAAAGCATAAATATTTGAAATCTCGAGGCTAGCAAAGAATCGTATATAAATTTCAAATGGAGCATTCACAAGGATGTTGTTCTATGAGGTGGTTAGTCTTTTGGAAATAGGCTTAAGGTTGGTGCTTTTACCTAATCGATTGTTCTTCAGCATCCTTGAAGAAACTGTCTATCTGTATGAATGGGAAAGAATGTTACAGAATGGGTTTTATGAATAATATAATTTTACATTACACCGATATCCCTCCAAATCCAGGCACGATATTTCTTTGTTTACCTACTGTATGGCAACATGCCATCCTGGATATAATTAATGGCCAGAAAATTTAAGACAAAAGAAAGTGGATCTTCCTCAGCCTACAGCACGCAGTGTGTGAAAAAAAATGCCGATGAAAAAAATTAGAGATCCAGATGCCGTAGCTGGTGGGAGATTTCTGTTGCCAACCAGAGTTCAAAGTCAGAAGCTGGTACTGGTACAGTTTCTACCTTTTCCACCGGTTTCTGTCCAGATCTCCGGGTCTCCACAGAGCAGCGCCTGGTTGGTCTGCGGTTCTCAGCCGATCATTCACTGCTTTCCCAAACCGTCTCTTCCCATGTCGTTTGCTTCTTTCCCTCCTCCCCTACCTGCCTTTGCACACCCATCTGCTTTTTTGTAACTTTAATAACGTCAGTGTGCTTTTCTGTCACCAGGTAATGTGTGAGATGATGGAGGAAGTCTGATAAAAATCAGACTAAAATCAAACTGATTTCCGTGAGCACCTCCACACAGACCAAGCCCTTCTCTATGACTGTCTCAATAAAGATGTGTCCACAACAGCCCATACCAATATAGGAGTGTGTGTGTGTGTGTGTGTGTGTGTGTGTGTGTGTGTGTGTGAGAGAGAGAGAGAGAGAGAGGGTGGGGGGAGAGAGAGAGAGAGAGAGAGAGAGAGAGAGTGAGAGTGAGAGTGTAAATAGCCTTGTTTAATTCTTCCCTCCACTTTGAGGCAAAAAAAAAACCTTGATAACCTAAACAGTTTGCTGGTGACAGGCCATCCCATCAGGTGATTGCCTGTGTGGCTCTGCAGAGTCCTAGTTTCAATGGTGGTGGTGGTGGGAAGGCTAGTAGGCTTCCTGCCTAATATTGAGAGGAGGGGACCCATTGTTCGGCTCCCTGCTTCAGTTGCATTGATTGAGCGCCTGTTCTGCATTCAAGACAGGGACTCATGTGAAGCTAGATTTGTCCCCTGCCCATGTGAACGGTACAGTGCAATAGGGAAGTCACTCTCTACGCAGTCTCAAATATAGATACGTATCAGAAACTCGTTAAGTATGGAAAAGGAGAAGTCCACTGTGCTGTGAGATCTTGCAGCAGGGGACCTGAGAGCCCAGAAAGCTGTGAGAAGTGGCAGGAGCTAACAAGTGAAGGAATGAGAAGGGTAAGGGGAGTCCAGCAGCAAGTGTGGAAGGGCATTCCTGGCGGGGAAAGCTGCACACGCCAAGGCCTTGTGGCAGCAGAGGGCAAGGCTCATGTGAGGAGCTGACTCTGCCTGTAGCAAAGAGACTGGTCCCAGCTGAGGTCAGTGCTGGGCGCGAACCACCTGGTGCTAGCCGGTAGCCCATCTGAGGATTTTTATCCCGGAGTGAAGGGAAAATGGCCAGTGCGGCAGGGCGGGAGTGTGAGCGGGTTCGCTTTTGGAAAGGTCGCTTTCGACTCCGCGCACCGAACAGAGTGAAGGGGCTGGTGGAGGTACAGAGACCACTTGCTGGGCCCCAGCAGGGGCCCAGATACGAGGCAGTGTAGCTTGGACCAGGGGATGATGAAGAGGTTGAGAAAGTTATTGAGGGGAAAAAGTTGGAAGCATGTGTGTGATGATTGGATAGGAGGAAGGGTGAAGTGTCCAGGGCTGTTTTGAGGGGTTGTGTTCTCACTTTAGACAAAATAAATGCAGGGTCTAAAATTAAAAGTACCCTTCAAAATAACTGGAATCCAACAAGCCATGTATTATGTTCTTCCCCATTCTCTTTTGCCCTCCTTCACTTCCTCCCTCCCTTCCTCCCTCCCTCCCTCTCCCTCTTTCTTAATTATTTAACTTTCTGGTCCAACTCAAGCAAAAAGATTAGCTGCTTGCAGAGGAACTTTGGTCTCTAACTTTGCAAGTGCCCCATGCCAGATCCGTTCCTATTAATATGAATTGGAGGCTTGATATGAATTTTTCCCAAAATATATTGTCTCATTTATGTTAAAAACATATAACTTCGGAGCACTTAACTTTAAACTCTCTGGGAGATAAAACATGAGCTGGCTAGGTTGTTTCTCGGTGCTAAAACCAAACGTCTGCATGAATTGCAATGTTGCTGTAAATATTTCCAGGCACAGACAGGTAGATACAATAGGAAAAGCCCGAACAAATTCTTAGGATGCCAATATTGTCACAAAGTCTCCATGCAGAATGAAGTTGTTTGACAAAGTGTTTCCCTGGTGATTTGGCTGCAGATGAAAATGTCTTCGGCAATAAAATTCCGTGCTGGAGCCTCAGCTCTGTGCACGCATCAGTCAGCAAATGACATATCAAGGATCTTTTTTTGCTGTATTAGTTAATATGTTGGCAGAAATATGTGAAACATTGTTATTCCCCTCAATTTCTGTGCCTGGATATTTTTCCCCCTACCTTTAAACACGCATTCATTTTACCAAAATATTTTCCAGCCGTAAATCTACGACTAATCAATAGGATTGCGTTAGAACAGAGATAAAAAGTTTTTATTACAAGTGTTTTCTTAGTTACCAATGCCAGAAGACGTATAATAGCAAGAGCTGCTGTTTTGCCATCATTTGTGAATAGTTTCGGGGAAATTTAAGGGTTGGTAAGGCAATTAGTGATGAAGCATATTTTAATTATAGGAACTGGATAAGCTGCATACAGCTTTATGAATTAATACATTATTGTTTAATAGGTCACAGTCACGTGTGACTTTAATCACACTTCTTGTAGCCACGGTTTTATTAGCAGTCGTGTTTTATAACTTAACAATTTATGCATAATGAATTCAGAAGTTCCATTTGCGTGATATCAGGGAAATAATTTACCCCATACGTTAGCACTCATAAACAGCAGCAGAGTCCTGCAGGATCACAACCGAATAATTGTCCAAGATCATTTTACATTCAAAGGTACTTTTAATAATGAGATCATTCTGTACGGCCTTCTGTTATTTCTGTGGACGCCAAGTCTGGCTTTCACGAAGTGATTTAAGAAACGGGAGTGAAGATGTATCACAATCATTTCACGTGTATTTAATAAGCATGATTACCCCGTGAGGTCCACATCCATCCTTGCAGTTGGGAAAACTGTAAGGGATTGAATTTATGCTGCATTGTAGAATTTTCTTGTCTAACACTCTTCCTCCAGCCCAGCATCTCCAGGCTTCAGTGCATGTCAGAAGCTATCAGATGGACTAGATTGTGCTCTGTGTATCTTAATGGCACGTGTGGCATACTTTAGCTCAGGCTTTTCAGAGCCTCCTTGCGTGCTGGCCTCTGGGTAGCCACTGTCATCTCAGGGAAAGCACAGTCTCATCCCATCCCAAGCTGCTTCTCAACAAGCCCCTGAGAGAACACCTCCAGCCCCTGTCCTTACACCGAAGCAAAGAAACTCACACTCGGTGATTGACTACTGTAACAGCAGGCACCCGGCTAGTTGATGCTTGTCATTTTCATCAAGATTTTATTTTAAATCACAAACCCACTGGGGCCTCAGTTCTGGAAAGTCTTTTGAGGCCACCCAGTGATATTGGAGACTCTTGAGGCTAGGGTGATCTGTGTATGTTGCAAGGATGTTAATAGGCCCGTTAAAGGGCGTTCTGTTCAAAGAAGCTTGGAAAACTTTGGGGAAAACTGTTCGCTGATAGGTGAGTGTTCATCTTTGGTGTCTAGGTAGGGTATGCAGGGTGCAGCATTTCCCAAACTTTATTGACCCTAGAGCGTTGTTGTTTGTTTTTGTTTTTGTTTTTGGAAGTGTCCTACCCTCACTTTCTTTCTCTATGAAATATACAAATCAAAATATATAAAACATGTAAAAAGCATATGGAGTTCAACAAAGTTCAATCAGGTAAATCTGAAGATGTAATTGGTTTTATTAAGCCATTTGTGGTTTAATAATCAATTAATAAAATTATTAAATCATTGTTAAATTAATAATTAATAAAATAATTAATAATGTGGTTTAATAAGTAAACCATTTGTGGATCAGACAGCATCCCATCCAGCAAGTAGAGGGGAGTTTCGCGGAGCCCAACAAACGGAAGGCTTTTATAGGTATTTTTAAAATCATTTTTAATGTTTATTTTTTAAATAGAGAGAGCGCAAGCAGGGGAAGGCAGAGAGAGAGAGGTGGGGGGAGACGCAGAATCCGAAGCAGGCTCCAGGCTCCAAGCTGTCCACACAGAGCCTGACGTGGGGCTCGAACTCACCAACTGTGAGATCCTGACCTGAGCTGAAGTCAGAGGCTCAACTGACTGAGCCACCCACAAAAGAAAGGCTTTAAAAGGCAGAGAAAAATTTTTTTAAAAAAGAAGAAAGGAATGTATTAGCAAGAAATGCATTGTTGAGGCAAAGTTGCCCTCCTACGCGGAGCCGAAGGGGTCTATCAGTAAAATTTCCTAGTACTAAACATGTTAACTCATTGAAGGCTACATATCTAGAAGGTTGAAACTGCAGTTAGGTTAGGTGGGAAGTCTTGATTTACCGCCATGGGGCCTTAACCTAAGTGATGCCATTTTGGGTCTGTGGTTTTTATTTGTTGTTGTTGCTTTAAACATTAGTTACACTGTGCTGTCCACAGCACAAATTTTGTCAGGGTAGAAGATATAATGATGATTGTTAATGTGATTTTCTTTTTTTTTTTTTTTTTTTTTTAAATTTTTTTTTCAACGTTTTTTATTTATTTTTGGGACAGAGAGAGACAGAGCATGAACGGGGGAGGGGCAGAGAGAGAGGGAGACACAGAATCGGAAACAGGCTCCAGGCTCCGAGCCATCAGCCCAGAGCCCGACGCGGGGCTCGAACTCACGGACCGCGAGATCGTGACCTGGCTGAAGTCGGACGCTTAACCGACTGCGCCACCCAGGCGCCCCGTTCATGTGATTTTCAAGGCTGTGAAGTACCATAAAAAATGTAACCAATTACGGTTTTCTGCTTTGATCTTTTTGGAAATAGAGTGTCAGAGAAACCGTGTGCCAGATTCTTTAATTGTTCAGATTCTAGTGGTCTGGACACTGTTCTCTGTGTCTTTTATTCTTCCCGCCCAACTCTTTTGTATGCTGGGAAAATCTCTTCTTTAAGGGTCCACATTACTAACTGCAAAAAATGATCTTTATAGCATGTGGTTGATCTGAGCGTTAGTTTTAAGTGGTTTTACTAGTTGTGTTTATAGTGTCTTCTAACTGCTCGCTGTCAGTTATTAATATTGCCTAATCAGTTTTGTCTTTATATTAACACAACCCTATAATTAGCTGTCTGTTTCCCACAGTCAGCTTTTCCAGATTGGCTTAAACTCTAAATAAAGGGTGAGGGGGGCAAAGGGAGTGAAAGTCACGGCAAATCCCTTGCTGTACAGATATGTAGACAGCCTGCACTACAAGAAACCTCCTTCTGGCTCCAACCGCCTCATTTTTTTCTCTTCAGCTAGTTTCTGCTCACAGTTGCCTGTTCGGAAATGTTTATCAAATTAATAAGTAACTTTGCATACCATAAATGCTGTTTTGATTTCATGTGGAGGCAAGATTGAATTTCTTCATGGTTTGATTCGCTGCTATTGATTCTCTCATGGCGATTTGGAGAACAGAGCTCGGATGGTCTCAGCGAGCTAATTTGTTGCTAATGTAATTTATTTATAATGCTTTGGTTGCAGGAAGTAGAAGGAGCGTGTTCCACTCAATACAAAGCGTAGTATTCTTTTGTTATTCGTTTACTCCACCAAGATTTACAGTGCCTATTACTGGCCCTGGGTCCAACAGGGAATAAAATACAATACCTGTCCTGGGGAAGTTTGCATTCTAGTGGAGAGAGACAGTCAGTGAACAAATGTTAGATGGCAAGAGAGCGAGAGGGTGGGAGGTGTCAAGAAAGGCCTCAGGGACCTGAAGGACGTGCAGAAATTGAGGCGAGGAGTGGTCCACACAGGTACACCCACGCGGGAAGAAAGAGTGAAGCCACTGTGAGCTCAAAGAGATGATGGTGACAAAAGTTGGCTTTGCTCTCCATGAGACAGGATGCCATGGGTGTGTTTTGAGCAGAAGAGCGACAAGATCTGGTTAATCATTTAGAAGGATCACTGGTCCTGGGGGGTGAAAGGGGGAGCAGAGGAGACAACTCGAAAGCCA
The DNA here is from genome assembly GCF_028018385.1 of Neofelis nebulosa. Lineage (NCBI taxonomy): Eukaryota > Metazoa > Chordata > Mammalia > Carnivora > Felidae > Neofelis > Neofelis nebulosa. The sequence continues at coordinate 127,569,740 of NC_080789.1, forward strand.
TTGCAGTAACCCGAGCAGGAGGGTGGTGGTGGGGTGGCTGAGATGGAATGGATTAGAAGCAGCACAAGGGGAGAGGCTGACAGAGTTTGCTGGTGAGTTGGACGTGGGATGGAAAGCCAGAAGTTGGCATTGCCTGAATGGAATCCTGGGATTGGAGTGGATTTGAGAGAGTGGGGGAGCTTGGATGTGCTGAAGGGGCTGGTTGGCAGGTGGCTGTCATATTCTGGAGGCAGGACAAGGACCTGGATGGAGATCCAAGTGTGAGCGTCCAGGGTGGGTAGCATGACTGAAAGTCATGAGTCTGAAGACCATCATCTAGGGAGTACAAAGAGGTCCAGAGACCAGGCCCCAGGCTCCCCAGTGTTTGAGAGGCAGCAGGAGGGGAAAAAACAGTACAGGGAACTGAGAGCGAGCCCTCAATCATAAAGCAAGCCAAGAAAGCGTAATGTTCCAGAAAGCATATAAATTAGTGGTGTCAGAGAGGTGGAAATTTATCAGTTTTTCCAGCTGCCGTGGAAAACTGGGGTAAGATAAGACTTGAGATTGCCCTTTGGAGTTAACAATGCTGAGGTCTCATCAAAACTAGGAGCTTGTTTTGTTAACAAAGAGGTTGGAATAGGAGGATTAGCTTGGAATGTGTTAAACACAGATATGTCGGGGGCGCCTGGGTGGCGCAGTCGGTTAAGCGGCCGACTTCAGCCAGGTCACGATCTCGCGGTCTGTGAGTTCGAGCCCCGCTTCAGGCTCTGGGCTGATGGCTCGGAGCCTGGAGCCTGTTTCCGATTCTGTCTCCCTCTCTCTCTGCCCCTCCCCCGTTCATGCTCTGTCTCTGTCTGTCCCAAAAATAAATAAAAAACATTAAAAAAAAAAAAAAAAAAAAAAAAAACACAGATATGTCTTTGGAGAGTTGGCTCCGAGGGAAGGCAGGGATGGGCGATAGCAGGAGGAGGATATTGGGTCCAGACAGGCAAGAATAAAGTGTGTTTTGTGTTAATGTGAACGGTTAACGTGTTGGGGGAAGGATCGATGATGGAGACGGGACAGTTGCTAGAGCAATGTCATCGTGAAGGTAGAAGGGCTGGGGGTCCGGAAAGCAAGCAGAGGGGTTGACCTGGCTAGGGATCCAGGCACTTGATGCAGGGTAATGAGAGGAGGCAGGATGGATGAGGAAGTTGTAAAGTATTTGAGGTTTGGGAGAAGAAGGTATAAAATCGGCTAGCAGTGGGAGAAGGGATGTACCAAAGAAATGAGTGAAGATGGCCAGGACTACAAAGGACCCTGGTGATAATCCACGCGAATTGAACTTGCCTCTTTGTGCTCACTGCATCAGGAGAGCTTGCCCAGAATACCTGTGAAAATAACTAATGTTCCAGTTTATATATACACCACAATCTGTTTATCCATTGGCCTATTATTGTACATTAATATTGTTTCCAGTTGGGGGTTATTATGAATACAGCTGCTATGAGCATTTTTGTACAAGTCTTTATATGGACATATGTTTTCATTTCCCCTGGGTAGGTTCCTAGAAACAGAATCACTGGGTCGTAGAATAGACATATATTTAACTTGGAAAGAAACTGCCAGTTTTCTGAAGTGGCTGTTCTGCAAAAGTAACCAGGCGAATGCTTCACCCTGTTGGGTAGAAAATAAACGTATAGTAAATGGGAAATGCAAGATAGCAGAAATTCATGGTCTCGGCTTAGTAATTACCGAGTTTTAGCAAAGTCACCGAACTATTACAGACTCAATTTCCCCAGAAGCTACACGGAAGATATAAACGAGGTCATCTGCAAGTTCCCTTTTGAGATCCCACATTCTGTGAGTTTTGCTGAAATTCAACCACATGGTCATAAACAGACAGAAAGCCTGATACCTGCACATTTTTATTCTGCGGGAGTTGAGTTGCGTTTAATGTGCAGGACACAGGAAAAAAATCTAGAATGTAAGGTGCAGAGGCAAACGGATTAGGCTTATATGAAGCACACAGTTTCATGTGGAAATGATGTAGTCTTTAGAAGAAAATGTTGTAAGGTGACAGAGAATTCAACTCAGAATTTTATATTGAAAAGTTGTGTGCTTGTGAATAGCTCCCATTTTGCTTTTGTTAGGACGTACATCCTGGGAGACACAGCTGGGTGATTTAAGAACAAACTCCCTACACGTGCACTGTTGGGATTGCTGTGGCTTGCTTAGAAATGAGAGGAATGCAACATTGGCCTCTGTTACTACTGCAGAACCACTGGACAAGTGTCCTGCTCATCTGGGCGCTCTCCGGCCGAGAGCAGAGAACATTTCTGTTTCCTTCCAGCGACGGGAGAGAGCACCCCATTGCCGTCTTTCTGTACGTCTTGTCCATACATGGGCTTCCGTGTACGTGGCTGCATGTCTCCGAGACATCTCAGCTGTCTGTTCCCACCCTTCAGCACTGCACAGTGAAGGATGTGCTTCAGCAAAGACTGGGGCGCCATGTTCCCGTGGTTGAAGCCATCTGATAAATAGAGGATGCTAGAAAAGACAGGTTGAACATCAGTGTGAGATCACATTCTCCTGTATAATTTGCCTTTCAGGGTAATGAGAATTAGGGGAGGGGAGGGGAGGGACAAGCCACTGGGAGACCGCTCCAAGCCAGTGGGGAGTCTTGACTAAGCTGTGATTGGCAGTGGAGGCAAATGGCCAGTTGGTGCCCGTCACCCCTCGGGGTCCTGGGGTTGTGAGGTCCTCATCCACTCAGGGACAGATGAATGCCCTCTGCTTTCTCAGAAGCGATTCTGAAAGACCTGGGTTTTGAAAGGCATTCATAGGGGATCTTGAATTTGAACTTTAGAGGTCAGGCCGAACTCTTTGCAACGTGCGAAGTGCCTTCCACAGCATCCCTGGCCTGATTGTCAGCCAGCATCTGCTTGAGAACCTAGAGTGACCTAGAACTCACTACCTCAGCACATTCACTGTAGAACACACGTACTTCTCAGGACATGCCCACAGGGTACAACCTTACCGAGCCCATGCCGTGGGACCTTTCTTCTGTGACATGGGGAAAGAATCTAAAGCCAAAAGCATCTGCACCACTAGCATGGAGTGGCAGCTGTGTCTGGTTTTGTTTCTCTCCCTAGGGGGGACTAGATCATGGGCATTTTATTTTTGTTCTTTCTCAGTGGGGTGAAGAACCACACAAGTAAGCGTTCTTTTCCCCAGTCAGGGACCATCATCTCTTAAGTGGCTCTGATTTGTCTTTACTTTGATCTCTAAAGATGACTCCTTTCTTCCATTGGGCTTCCATTCTTCATAGCTGTTCAAAAGTCCACGTATTTGTAATGCAAAAGCAGTGATTTTCAACCAGGGCAGTTTGGTTCCCAAGGGACATTTGACAGTTACTGGAGACCCCACCGTTGCCATATCTGATGTGGGGATGCTACGCGCAGCTAATGAGTAGAGGCCAGGGATGCTCCTGAACAGCCTGCAGTGCACCGGGGGGCCCTGCACAACAAAGAACTACCTGGTCCAAAAGGTCTTTGCGGTGGGAGTGGGAAACTCTGGACTAAAGGAGCCAGTGGTTGCAAGCCCACCGGTAGCCCCTTCCGTTGGTGGCCAGCACAGTTCACGGGGTTGTGCTGTGGCACTCAGCTTTGTTGGTATCTAGGGAGATGCAAGAGTCTTAATTTCATGAGCAGCAGAGGTTCTGCAGTTATTTATATTCTCCGTGGCTCTTACAGAAGAGTTAGAGCGGAGCCAAGTAGTTCACCATAGAAAGAATTCATTGAGAATCAGTTGTGGGGTGTGTGGTTAGAATACGATGTTGGCGGCTTTGCTCTTCGCTCGCTTTCATCCGTAACTTAACTCAGAGTGGCAGACACCTTTGAATCCTAAACAGGGACTTATTTTTACAGCCCTCTTGGGTTTTTTTTTTAAGATACATCCCACTTCTCGCTAATAAACCAATGAGGTCTAGGTTACCTCTAATTAAGAGAAGAGTGAGCAGTCAAGATCAAAGAGATTTAAAAGGCCTTGTGTTTTCACTCCTATATTCATACATTCCAGAAAGCAGTTTGTTTTCCATAGTTGACGTAGTTTGCTAAATCTGGTGCATTGTTGGTTATTTGGTGGAGGGCTTGTTTTGTGGATTTTGTTTTGTAGTAGGGGAGACAAAAGGGGGAAAAAATCACATGAATGTGTTTTTCACGTTGTCAGAAGAAGGCAAACTCGACCTCAGTGCAGGTTTTGATGTGTAATAGTAGGAGAACAGAACAGGCGCTGAATAATTTCCCACCCACCCTTTTTAGGGGTAGAACCCATGCTGAGAGAGGACGCAGAAGAGCTTGTCAGTCAAGGCAGAAGCTAATTAGATTAGCTCCAGTGCCTCTCTGGACGGCTTCCAGAAGCACACACCCTGTCACATTTGCTCTGAGTGTCAGTGAAGGCTCCCTCTTCCCCCATTTCTTTGACTCCGTCCAAAACCAAACTTGAAAATGGTGGGAGTGAGCACTGCTGGGGTCCCCGCTGTGTGCGGGATGGAAACAGGAAACACACACTCTTTAGGGGTGTAATAGGAGGGTTCGGGGGGTTCCCCAGGCCCACAGTGAATGTAACTCAGGGAGACAACACCGTGGTAGGAGTATAGTGGCAGCAGAGGCCTACTGGAGGATTCTGAATTGCCCCACCCGCCGAAGTTCCCTTTCTCTTTCCTGGCTGGTTAGCATGAACATCGAATGACTGTTGTCACCTTTAAATGAAAACTAAGAAGAGTGAGCTGTTGCTGAAGGAGTGGGGACCATTTGGGATTTCAAGGTGTTCTAGAAATCATCCTTTGGTAGTACTAGTTATTCATGGTAAAACACACACACACACACACACACACACACATATACATATATATATATTTATTTATTTATATATATATATATATAATTTATATATATATATATATAAAATCACCCTTCTCTGTTTCCTTTTGTGAGACTCATGGCAACACAGGGTCAGCTGAGGTCCTGATAGTGCACAGCACTGGGCAAGTGCACTCTCCGAAAAGTGAGTGCTCCCCGCCGTGAAGGCAGGACCCAGCACCGATGTGCCCTGAGCTTGTTTGCGGCTTCAGTCATCTTAGTGCTGGAAATTGTTCCCTCTGGAGACGTGGTCTGAACCGTCCCTGGCCGATGACGGCAGTGCAGCTCTCAGGCAAAAGCTTGTCTTCCGATCCTCTCCCATGGCACATGACAGTTTTGTCTGTGACGGCCGGATTAATTATCACAAGTGGTTTGCTGGCAGACAGTTGGATGCTAATTATGATTGGGACCCCTGGGCCCTTGCACCCAAATCTGTTGATGTTTGTTGGTGGCGGTGAAAAGGAAACACCATAAAATATGAAAGGATTTCTTTTTTGTGGGTTGGGTCCTGGGGAACAACTCAGAGCGAGGCAGATCAAGCCAGGCAGCTTTGGTTAACTGTGACCTGAGCCAACAGCTTCTCCCTCTGTGTTCACGGGGAAAGGACTGAACAAGTGGTTAATTAATTGTTACTTCCCGGTGAAGAGGGGTTTGAGTTTGGATATTTCAATGCAAAGGCAAAAATAGGCATTGATTAAATTTGAGGTGACATTTGGGAAGGTGTTCTCATAATGTCTGAGTTTGATTATCCAATCTGACTTCATGCTGTGTCCTGGGTTTGTGTAAAATTTCTAGCAGGTTCTACCTGGGAAGAATTATTTTCAATTAAATGGATCATGAGCACTGGAGAAAGAACCATGAAACGCACCTGTAGCGTGGAATCATGTAGTGAACAAAGCTGCCCAGCTCACAAAGGGATGTTTTGGGAGTTGGCCTGCGCTAATACGGGCTTTGGGTACCATGTCATTCTTTCTCATCATCGGTTACGTTAATGAGGTATAGACATGAAGGCAGGTGCGTACTTCACGGGGCCGTGTGACGCACGGCGGATGCTGTCGCCGGCTCCGGTTGGGGACAAGCAAGGAGGAGGCCAGCAGATCCTTGATCGCTGGAAAGGATGAAAACCTGTTGGGAGATTGCAAAAAGGCAATCCAGCATTAGTGGGGAAAGTAGAGAAAAGAACAGGAAATGTCTTAATTATTTCAAGTAGGTATGTATTGAATGGGCTGGCTTTCTTTAGTAAGGCTTTTTGATAGGCTACAGGCAACGTTCCAGCATATGTGCTTGAATCATCTTTAATGACTAAGTAAATAAAGGACACCCCTACGTACTTTTTTTGGGATTCCATGGATTTTTAAATAGTGTTTTTTCCTCAAGGAAAGTGAAGTGACTCATAATTCCTATTAAATTCGGTGGCTGATATATAGTCACAATATACAAAATAAATTTTGTCTAATGTTGCATTTCCATAATCATCAGATAAGATTGTCTGGCAGAAACAAACTTGCCTTTAGGCCTTACCTGGGGAAGTCAGAGTACAGCGAGTGCCCCCACTCCTGCACCACTCTTAGCCCAAAAAACGTAGACAGAGGCAAAGACAGGTCCACAAAGATCCATTGCTTTGTTCCCTGGCACAGTTGAGGATACAGTTGTGTCAGAAGGAGCTATTTGAAAGGCTTTGAAATTTTTTTGCACTTACCCTTTCGGTTGAATTTCCTGAAAGTTTTTCCTGCTTCCAGGGTATAAGTGCAAGGTATGATGAACAGGAAGTTTAAGGGAATGACACTCATTAAATCTCATTTCTCTGTGCCTCTTTCAGCCTTTTCTTGATGATTTTAATTCTTACCGGGCAGCAACTCAGTGGCCTTACTTCTCCCTCTTATGAGCCAGGGAGGAAAACCCTCTGTGTTTAAAGAGACTCCGAGCCTCCCATGCATCCCAGTTCTGCTCCACAGAAACCTGGGCGGTGGCAGAGTACCCCTGCACAGGTAGAGATGGGCATTTTCGTTCTGATGAAGGGGTGACGAGGCCAGGGGCCAAGCCAACAGCATGAACACTGGCTTTGCTCGGGAGTATCTTCGTTTATTCTCACACTCGTTCGTGCACTCACTAGTTCACAGAGACTTGCTGAGCATTACTTCAAGTAGGTATGTGAATGGGAGCCCTGCCCATCCTGGTAAAGAGAGCATGGGCCCCACCCTCGGGGTCTGTTCCCAGCTGTGCATTGCAGCAGCCCTGTGTCCTTACAGAGCCCGCGGACGCCAAGTTAATACAGCCCAAGAGCTGTATCACCAACCGGGCGTGTTCCTTTCTTAAATGGACACAAGACTTACCATTTTGCACTCCTTAGTTTTTGGATCTTCGATAATCACACACTGACAGCGGTTTCATCAGGTGGCTATCTCTGGATCCTGTCAACTTGCCTGAGACCTTTTGGGTGACTTCGGCTAGGGCCAGGCAGTCAGACGGACAAGAGCCCGGCCTGGGGTTTCCGGGAGTTTCTGAGCACATTTCTGCCATCGACCACCTGTCACTTTGGTCGACTCATTTGGCCCAACCACACCCCAATTTCTCATCTGTGGAACAACACATTTAACCAAAGTGAATTTAGGTCACCCTCATTTTTTAAAATCTATACTTTTTTTTTTTTAATTTTAGTGGGTAAAAAAGGTGATTTTCAAGTTTAATGGGTCTAATAGTTGTGCTACCAAAATGGAAAAGAAAACCAAACAAAATTACTTTTTTTTCCATTTGGGACAAGTTGAATTTCAAAAGTAGCATCCTCTGTGCTGCCTGAGGTTAGAGTCACTATTTCTAAGAACATCTGCCATTTCATGAGTAATTAGATGTGTCCAGACTGACAGAGACATGATCTCATTCATTCTTCACAACCTTAAGAGGGAGGTTCTGTTAGTGTCCTTGTACCCGTAGGGTGTATGTAGGTACTGTCCCTGTTGCAGATGAGGAGATAGAGACCCAGAGAGACTAGGGAACTTCTCTGGGTTTACACATCAGGGAATGTTAAGATGGGCTTGGAATCCAGAGCTTCTTTATGACTCACAGAACCATCACATAATGTTCCGATCAGCTTGCTAGTGACACCACCTGTCACAAAGGCGGGGCTCAGTAATTGGTGGGTGCATGGCGGGTGGAATGAGATGGAAACTTGTAATGTGATCACTTGGAAGACGTGTACTCAGGTAGCCCTCTGTTTTTCCTGTTACTGCACGTTCTGTGTCACTGTGCACTGAGGCCACACTGTTCCTAGATCATCTTGTTGCCAATGGGTCTTCTTTTAAACCTTCGCTAATTAATACAAGGACCCGATCTCAGGTCCCCTGATACTCAGTGGAGTGCCCTGACCGGCAGCTTGGGCGTCACCTGGTAATGGGTCAGAAATGGAAGATCTCGGGCCCCTCGACCCACTGACTCAGAATCGGCACGTGCCCAGATGCCCCAGGTAATTCCCGTGCACACAGAAGTTTGGGAGCTTTGTACGTCTGGCAGGACTGCACGTGAACCCTGTGCTACTTGGCAGAAGAGCACAGTTGAGTATCACGCCACGATAACCACATTAATAGTGTTGTGGCCAGGAGTGAAGAATTTGAGGAATACGATTCTCAAATCGCGACAGAAGACCGCGACACTCAGGAGGAAGGCATAGGACCTGAACGCAGGAGAAGCTGGAAAAAGAGAAATCTTTTTCCGTGGACCTTGCTTTTTATGGAGTTGAACACAGGGGTTTTTTTTGGGTTTGTTTTTACTTTGGAAAAAAAACCATCCCGGGTTGCTTGGGAGTTCAAACAGTAAAGTCCAATTAGTAAACAGTAAGAATTAATAAAAAGAGAGAAGGCTAAAACTTAGTGATAAGCCATACTTCTCAGGGTTATTATTTTGAGCTAATTGCAGGACTCCCCGGCCCTCTGTTTTTCCCCTCAAAGTTCATATTTCTTATAAAACAGCTCCAAAGTGAAAAATCCTATGTCGTGTAAAATAATTACTCATATTTATCGTTAAGAACGAATACGCAGCATGCAGCAACGAATGTTTTTCCTTCCTGTCTCACGTGGCTGTTTCTTAAATGCACAACGTTTTATAGAACATACAGGAAAAATGTAACATTTCTTGCAGTCACTGGATTCTACCTAACAAGCGAAAATTGAAACTTAGATCATGTAGAGGCAGTTATATTACATGTTCAATGAGGGTTTTAAGATATATATTGAAAAAAATTAAGTATTACGTGCAAAAACATAAACAGAGGACACTATAAATCGAGCCCCCGTGAAACGTATGTAAACGTGTTAATACGTGTGTGTACATAATGTGATATGGAGGAAGATTATTACCAGCTCCTTGTTTTTATAGTGTGTTGTTGATATTTTACAGAAAGGTTAAAGCAAATGAAGTGTTGCCAGGATCTCCAAAACTATCCATCCTAACTTCTAGGATCATGTTCTCCAAACTGCTAATTAATGTAAAGTCAGTTTCATATATTGAGATGTTTAATCAATTGGCAGATTGCTGTCAATAAATATGTGTCTGAAGTGGTTTGTAATAGACAGGCTAATGAAGTACCCTCTGTGAGTGTCAGAGCTATTGGGAAAAGTCTCTCTCCCTTCTGGGCATCTTGCCATATGTTATTAGTCTCCCTCTGATGCAGGAAAGAATGCCCTTCACCATTGCCGGTCTCACCTCTGGATGGAATTAGCCAGAGAACCAGAAGGTGAGTTTCATTTTATACTAGTGGTTAGTCAAGCAGCGTTAGGTGAAAGGGGTGGTTACTGGTAACGTTACTGATACGAAAAGTCACTAACGTTTCCTGAGCAGTTACTATACACGAGGCTCTCTGTGCAGTGCTCTGATTTCAGTTACCACATTTATATTCCCGGCAGCCCTAAGAGAAAGTGCAGTGTTTCCCAAACCTCTCACATCATTTATGTGACCATTGTTTGGGTCATGCCACTGCGGTCCTGAAACAGATTTGTAGCTACCGTAACCAACACACGTAGTTTTTTCAAAGTCATTGTAATTTTCCAACTGTAACATAGTGGAGAAATGAAAAGAGTGTGGCTTATTACTGAATTCATTGAATGTATAAAAGCCTGCTCCTGGCTACCCTGGGGGATGGGTCATAGTGGTCAGATGTTTGCAGCTGTGCATAGAAATCCTATCTGGATATCTGGCAGCTCTAAACAGGCAGAAAGAGATAGGACAGATGGGCTACCCAGATACTATAAGATGTCTCGATGTCAGTGATGTGATTTTCCAAGATGGCGAACGAATCTTAGCAAAGCTCCAAAAACATAGCAAAATATGGCCTCATCTCGATTTGCACAAAAGCTGCATGGCTGGAATATCCAGTCTACATCGATGCTGGACAGAAAATACTTTGTGTTCCTCCATAAAACAAATTGAGGTTCTAGGATTTCCATCTACACGAATGTCCCACGGACGTTGAGGACTCCTGGGGCCCAGGAGACCGCTCTCAACATACCAGGTCTGGCTTTATCAGAAGACATCATCTCCCCAGCCTTCATCCAGTAAATGCCACTATAGCTTTCCAGGCATGAGGACAACCACAAACGCCCCCACCAATTTCTAGAAAAGGTCTTCAGGGGGTTATGGTCACCCCATGAGGCAAGGATACCCTGGTTTCATCTCTGTCTTTCACGAGTAGCAACTGAAGCCTCTGTCATTTTCCCAAAGGCACATAGGCAGGAAATAATGAAGTTGGGTTCCAGACTGTCCTTGACGCTAGAATCCCTGCATTTAACCTGCGTTAAAACACATGTAGGCTTTGCAGGTCATTTCTCAGAATTGTGATGTGAGATTCATTGAACCCCCCACCCCCCCACACACACACACACACACACCCACCCTCATCCCTGGCTGTGGCTATATCCTCTGGCCAGGTGCTTTGCATGCATGACCTAATGTTCACGACAAACCTGCAATGCCATTGTGTTGATTGCCTTTTCACAAATTGGGACGCTTGAGTGTGAGCCTCTTCCCCAAGGTCACTCAGCCGGTGAGAAACAGAACTGGGCTTCGAGTTCATTTTAACTGCCGACAGCAGCTCCCACACCTGGTTAGAGCTGGGCCGTTAGAAGGAGGGAGCATGCATAACCTGTTGATAACCACTCGCCCACCTTTTCTTGATGTCCTTTTACTTTCTCATTTCCTCCTCAGTAAGGTGACCAAATAGTTGATTGGCCAAAAGAGGACACTTTTGAGAATGAAAGCGGACGCTCTTCTTAGCAGGACACGGATGTGGGTCACTCAGCGATGGCCAGCTTAGAGGCTTGAGGAAGGGAACACTCACCAGTTGGTGACTGACGATCACACACAGAGCTAGAAAATGCCGTGTGCTTCCTGGTCAGAACACGCTGGGGACTTGGCTCCCACAGGAACCCTGCTTTGCTACCCACAGTGACTGTGTGACCATCTTGAAAGGGATAGGACCTTTTTGTCTTTTGAGATCTTTCCCCGGTTTGCAAAGTTGACATTCCTGCCTTCCCAAGGGCACAGGTGGTTTGGACAGGCAAGCCTTGAATCAGTGCCCCTCAGAGCATCACAAAAATAGGTGGGGGGCGGGCCTGGGGACCCCACACCAGACCCCCAGGGCACAGAAGCTCTTTGTAGGTGGTGACTGGGGCAGAGAGCTGCTTCCTGCACGACAAGAGAAGGCTTCCTTCCGCTTCCATGTAAAGCTTGTGCTAAAGGAGTGCAGTGACTAATTCTGCCTGAATTTCCCCCAAGCTTCTGCACTTGTCTTTGTTTATTATATTAATAAATACTGTGCAGCTAATGTTCCCATCTGGCAGGCCAGAGAAAAGAGCATAAAAATGAAGTCGTGGTACAGCTCTTAAATACTAATGAAGGTGAGATGTACTTGGCATGGTAGGAAGGTGGGTCTTTATTTTGGAGTTCTTAATTAAGAACTGCCAAGTGACTAATATTAATTAGGAAGCCAGCTGTATCCTTCAGCTTTATGGTGTATTTCTTCTTAGGAACCTAGGAAGGGAGTGAGTCGGAGCTTCTTTTAATCCATCAGCACACGAGCAATTTTGTATTAAGTATAGTTGGTGTGTACGAGACCAGGCCGTGTGGACAGAGATTTATAGGATACTGTCTTGGCCTTCAGGGTCTCCACCGAATTGAGTGCAGTATCGGGACAGGGAAGGGAAAGGCGGCAGAACAGGAGCATGGCACTGGGGTGGGAGACCGCTTTCTCTACGCGGTGTCCTCCCTGTGCTGGCGTCCCAGTAGTGAGCCAGCATAAAGGGCTGGGAGAGCATCACGTCCCCAGTTACAGTGGCATGGACAAAAAGGTTTGAGGACCAGCTGGCAGACCACAGTTGTAGGCAGAAGGAGTTGGGATGACTACAGCTGAGCTCCGAAGAGGAGTGGGAGACTTCCAAGGGGTGCGGAGCCCTGGGCAGCCCCAGGGGAGGAAGGGAGCAGGGCCGGTTGAACCTGAAAGGGAAGTCACGGGCGGCACGCCGGCACGTTTGCTCCCGCTCCTCCGTGCCCAGTCTGTCCACCAGCTGTTTTAAGAGTGACCCTGCTGGGGTGCCTGAGTGGCTCAGTTGGTTGAGCATCCAGCTTTGGCTTAGGTCACGATCTCATGGTTCGTGGGTTCGAGCCCCATGTCACACTGTGTGCCGACAGCTCAGAGCCTGGAGCCTGCTGCGGATTCTGTGGCTCCCTCTCTCTCTCTGCCCTTCCCCCGCTCACGCTCTGTGTAAGTCTCTGTCTCTCAAAAATAAACAAACATGACAAAAATTAAAAAAAAAAAAAAAAAAAGAGTGACCCTGTTGGTGCTGCTCGTACCTACGCTTGGGCTCAGGCGTGGTCTCCTGTAGGTTCCTGGGTCCCTGAGCTGGAGGGCAGAGGTGGTGGTTGGAGCACAAACTCAGTGCGCTGTGTATTCGCGAAGGGACCACTCAGCTCCTTAATAAACTAGTGCCCAGACAAGGGGCTTAATAGGAAGCCCTTCAGAACGTCCGTCCGTGTTTCTGTGTTCCAAGTCTCTTTTGACACTGATGTGGTAATATCCATCAAGTTCTAGTTCCTTGAATCACTAGCGATTGAAGGGTTATATGAAGATTAAGTTGTAATAGGCTTTTATTTATTTATTTATTTTTACTTTGCCCGACAGTGTTAATTTTCTGCGGTAGTTTGCGTGTTTGTTCTTCAAGCTCAAATTGGCCAATTTTCAATTCTCTCTTAATTTCATCCCTAGAAACTCAGGTTGCAGCGTTGAATCTGTAAACCGACAACTCCGTGAAAGCACCCGACCCAGCGCCGTGGCGGGCGCAGCGGTCCCACAAGTCTCCACCCTGCTTCACGGACTTTCTTGGGTAGCGCTTCCCTCACACCATCCAAGGAGAGCTCTCAGTCAAGAGTCCTGAACTTTGAGCCTTAGACGTGCCCATTTTTGTCTATAGATTCAGACTCCTCTCAGGGGGCTGAGTGCGCCCCCTCTCTGTCCTCACACTGCCACAGAACTCGGACCTTGTACATCTCTTCGCATTAGTGACTTCCATCCCGGTTGTACCCGCCTGTGTGTGGGCATGAACCCTGCCCAGCCTTGCTTTATAAACGGCCTTTTCCACTAAATCCAGATATCCAGAACAGTCCTGGCCCAACTAAGAAACTCTTGGAGCATTTTCCAGAATCCTACCCTCTGCTTTTGATACAGTCCTGAACGGTTCCTGTCTTTGGCATGCCGCCCTGATGGCCTGGTTCTGACATCTCTGAGCGTCACTAAAAGCACAGTTCCCTTCAGAGAAAAAGAAACCTTGGAAACAGTAGGGCTGTGCTGTTTCCTGCTCTTTCCATTATGTAACTTGGAGAAATTTACTAACCTCATGTTATTGTCAGCCTCGAATCTGTTAAAGAGTATCTGTACAAAAAATAAAATGTGTACAGAAACCGTGTTGTCTAAGGGAGTGACTTTCACCATAGCCGGGTAGCACCTCTGTTGTTACAGGTTTAATATTTTTCCTTAAATCCGTTCTCATTCTTAAATTTATTTTTAAATGATTTTTAAATGAAATGGTTTAGCCGTACTCTAGATGATAAGTTGGCATCACTTACAATTAATAAACATACATAGTAATTAAGGCTGGAATCTCCACACATAATCATCTCACAGAACACCCTTGGGAGACATTGCTTGGGGGGAGATGTTCCGTCCTCGGGGGCTGAGTGGGGTTCGGGAAACAGACCCACTTCTTCCGGGCTTTAATATTCAGTAAGGGCCTCTGGTTTCATTTGACTTGTAAGTTTTGTTTACACCAGGATTTTTCAACCTCAACTATTGACTTTGGGGCTGGATAATTTTTTGTTCTTGGAGACTGTTCTGTGCATTATAGGATGTTGGGCAGCATCCCTGGCCAGCCACACACACCACACCCCCACTAGATGGGAGATGCCAGCCACACACCCCCTGGGTGCAACAACCAAACATGTTTCTACACTGCCAAAAAGAGCCCTGGTGGAGGGCAAAATCGAGCCTGGTTGAGTAGCACTGTGTTATATATGAGTCATGTTGTTGTTGTCTTAAATTGTCGGTTTGCTAGGTATATATATTTAAAATATACTGTACTTTTTTGGGGCGCCTGGGTGGCTCAGTCGGTTGAGCGTCCAACTTCAGCCCAGGTCATGATCTCACAGTTTGTGGGTTCGAGCCCCATACCGGGCTCTGTGCTGACAGCTCAGAGCCTGGAGCCTGCTTCAGATTCTGTGTCTCCCTCTCTCTCTCTGCCCCTCCCTAGCTCGCTCTCGCTCTCGTGCTCTCGCTCTCTCTCGCTCTCTCTCTATATATACGTATATGTGTATATATCAAAAATAAATTTTAAAATATAAAATATACTGTACTTTTTGTGACCACATTTTAGTTTTTTTGTGACTGTGCCCATAATTTCCCTACCCCCAAAATGGAAGTGGCCCTGGCCTCTCCTGATACCTGCTCAGGAAGCACCTGGTCCCTTCCCTGTAAGAGCAGGTTGGATCTCCCTGACCCCCCTCGTGTGTTTCTGACCTAGATGCAGACAGGCTCATTGTGAGAAATGATTTCATTTGTTACCACCAGTAGTAAACACCAGTGGAGGCCTGTGTCTTTGCGAGATACTTACTGTTTTAAATGTATTCTCTTGAATGATGCTGGTTAATATCATTTATTCCTATTTTTTGTTTTGTTTTGTTTTGTTTTGTTTTGTTTTGTTTTGTTTGTTTGTTTTCACTGAGAAAATTGAAGCTTGGCTGGGTTACATGATTTGCCCAAAGCCACACTACTAAAGATGCAATTCTGTTAAAAACAATATTGGAAGCAGTCTGTCCCCAAAACAAAGAAATGTTTGCTTCAGTTATGACATACAGTATGGATTCACGGGTGGCCTGCCAATAATTCTGTTTATGATGTGGCAAATACTAATGCAGTAACATCTATTTAAGATTATTCGATCTAAGGACACTTGTCTGCCTCAGCTGGCAGAGCACGTGCCTCCTTATCTTAGGGTTATGAGTTTGAGTCCCATGTGGCGTGTAGAAATTATCCAAAAAATCTTCAAAAAAAAATAGAAACCTAACTATAATATAAGCCATGATGATTACTATTAAAACATATATACTCTGGAAGAAAACTTAAAAAATATTCACAAAAAAAATGCTAGTAGAATTTATGTTTAAGTGAGAGACTTTTGGCTGTTTTCTTTTCAACCTGTTCTGAATTCCTTTTTTTTTTTTTTTTTTTTTTTTTTTTAATGTTTATATTTGAGAGAGAGAGAGAAAGAAAGCATGAGTCTGGGAGGGGCAGAGAGAGAGGAAGACACAGAATCCGAAGCAGGCTCCAGGCTCTGAGCTGTCAGCACGGAGCCCTATGCGCGGCCCAAACCCATGAACCATGAGATCATGACCTGAGCCAAAGTCAGACGCTTAACCGACTGAGCCACCCAGGCACCCAACCCTGTTCTGATTTTCTAAATGGGTTGTAATATATTCTATTTGTTTTAAAAGTGAAATTTGTAAGTTAAAAATGAAGGAAGATACAGTTTAGATTCCTGTCACAGTTACTTTTTCTCTACAATTCCAGCGAAGAAACGTCCATATTCTGCACATTACAGATAAATGTACATGTGTCCTTGGGGTCTGGGGTCAGCAGTCTTTCAGAGCTGATTTGCTGTCCTTGGGGCAGACAGCTGAAGGAAGCTACTTTTTTGTTGAAGGAAGCATGCAGGCTCCTTCCTTGGGGTACACAGCCAAAATACGTCCTGATGGGAAGCGGGCGGTGGGGCCACTCCCTCTGTTGTGACTGGTTTTTAATATGAATGCCTCTGGGATGAGATTCGGCCTTACCTGTAAAAAGAAAGGGTGAGGAACTTGCCGCATGCCTAGATCAGTTCACTTTTTGTGACAGCGGCCATTCATGTTGCTGTCACAGAAGGGTAATTCATTATGGACCATGTCACCATCAACTTTTTCACTAGTGAAGACTTGTAACTGGACCAAATTGACAAGACTGGAGTAGAAACATGACTGGTACTGCTACATAAGCCACAGTGATAGTTGTTTGCCGGCAGAATGTATAGAACATTTTTTATTATTTTTTTCCAAAAAAAAAAATGTTTAACAGTTATTGGCTCGGAGCCACAGAGAGACAGAGCATGAGCAGGGGAGGGGCAGAGAAGGAGGGAGATGCAGAATTGGAAGCAGGCTCCAGGCTCTGAGCTGTCAGCACAGAGCCCAATGGGGGGCTGGAACCCACGAACCGCAAGATCATGACCTGAGCTGAAGTGGGACGCTTAACCGACCGAGCCACCCAGGCACCCCTAGAACATTTTTTAAATGACGGGACTGTTACCTCACGTATTTACTTAAGCATCCTTCCATCTATGCATTCCCATTCACTTTTAATTTCTTAGTATTTGACAACAAATACATGTACTTTGGGCCATTTGGATAGTAGTTATTCCCTTAATGTTCAAGGGGAACCATATTAAGGTGCTGAGTACCTGACATTAGGTCCTCATAACTAACCCTATTAGGTGGCACAGAGAATGCCTCTTTCATGTACGAGTAAAATGAGCCTCAGACAGGTTCTGTTTGCCAATAGATTCCTTAATGATTCTTCTTGAACGTGGGGTAAATCTGTACCATTGTAAGCAAGCTTTCTTTTTAGCTTCTGCATATAGTTATACTTGTCAAATGCTAGCTGTTTCCTAATTTATATCTGCTAAAATTTTCTGATGCTTTTGCTTGTTTACTGTTTCCATGTGTTACACCTAATGTGAAATTGAGATTTTGGTTAATTAACTACTCAGCGCGATTATTTCCCTTAAGTAGAGGGGAACTTCGTTTACCAATTTTGTCCTTCTTGTTCGTTATGTTAGAGTCCATATGGCTCACCTCACCTTTAAAGAAATTAGCCTCCTTACCCTTCTCTTGAACTCTTATTTTGTGGCCTTGATTCTATGCCCACCCTCCCCACAACCACAAAATTCCCAAGGAGTACCACCTGGCACAGGATTGTTGGATACTGGTTTGCAGTACACGTTATCTTCATATGCGTGAATAGATAGCCTTCTGCATTCACCAGAAGCACTGTATCATGTCTGGGGGAAATTTTTTTAATGTTTCTAAAGAGCTGTAGACATTTTAATAAAAGCTTCTCCTCAGCTTTTGTCTGCTGTATATCCGGAGAAAAGTACAGTAAAAGAGATATGGCATTACTGTAGCCTGCCTGTCTGAATCCATTTCACTTCATTGAGCTAGATTTCTCTGAAAAGGGAACATCCCCAGCCAAGTCTGCCCTAAAAAGATATCCAGGGTGGCAAACCCAGAACTTTGGTGTCTGCAGGTGCCATTTTTTTTATTCTTAATATTTTAAATTAAATTGCCTGGCACCATGGCAAACACGATCAAACCTGATGGCCACAGAAAAAGTGGAGATGCCCAGTATTAGCTGGGGATGGACGGAAGCCTCAGACTCAGTAAGAGTGGTGAAACCTGCAAGTGTTTGTGGCCAGAGGTCCAGCCCACCTGGTCTCCAAGCCATTATGCTGGGGACCTCTGAGGTATGGCGATGACGTGGTCCCTCTGAGGACTCCCAGCCTACCCGTAAGCACGTCCAAGAGCACGAAGCACAGAGGCATATGGAAATTCCACTCTCGAGCTTAATATACACCATGCAAAATGAATTTTTCATACTGGGCTTTTAAGAAATGGAAAACCTCCAGCTTTCCCTCACTGGTGTCCCTTTTGGAGTTAGTGCCCTTTAAAGCAGCCGGAGGGGGGAATGACTGTAATGTAAGCAGAGTGGTGTTTGCAAGTGAGGGCTACATGAAAGGCGATGATGATTTGGGAAACATTATTCTGGGTGTGGAATTGAACAAAGAGTCATTACCGAAGGAAAAACTACCCAGAAACACTTTAACAGTCTCTCGGATTTGGGTCCAAAGAACCATACTGTGAATTGAGTGGAAGATAAATAGAGAGGAAAATAGCAAATTAAGGGGACAAATGACCAGGGAGGGGCGGGTGCCCGCTGGCATTGGCAAGGAGAACATATAACCAGCGTCTGATGCATTTCCTTGAGAATCCGTGTGTTTGCAAATTGCTTCGTTGCATCTTAGCAGAATGTAATCTGAGTAACGAAGAGCTGACTAGCGAACATAGTTGGATGAATTCCCTCAGTACTCCTGAAATATAACAGAGCAAGGAACAGTATAATGAAAAATAACAGAGAGAGTAGCTAGGGGCTTAACTTACGATCAGTGTTCATTACAACAAATGACACTTTCACTGCAGAGTTACCATAAAGATTATTGACTCTTACGTAATGTGGTTCCCATCTGAATAGATCTGAGAATAGCTTAGCCTGTGAATGGGAGAGCTGAAGCAAGAGGAGGACCACAATGTGCTCAATGCCCTTATTCATTTTTTTCACTTAGTCCTGGGAAGCCGCCCATTCAGGACCCCGGACAGAGCAAAAGCCCGTGAACCTTCTTGCTGGAAGATTCGCCATGATTCTCTTCTCTTTGACTAGCATGGCCCTGTGTAATATTCAATGAAGACCAGGGTCAGAAAGTGACCAGGCTTGTTAGCCATTTTATATTGAAGGTCCTCACCTGATTTTCTCTGCCATTTGCCTTTTTCCTCAAGCACACATGTGACATTTTAAAAAACCATGTCTTTGGGACAAGACTGTGTTTTGCATGAAACTTGTAGCACACAACCCCGTTTTTCAGCTCTGGCTTTCAACCAAGCTTACAATGGGCAATCCCAATTCAGGGCACAGTGTGCGTAACAGCCTCGGTTTACTGAGCACCTGTGTGGTACCTGCTAAACACTCTGGTTTCATCTTCCTAGTGACCCTATGAGGTATGTACTATGAGTGTCATTCCCACTTCCCAGATGGCACAGCATGTTCAGAGAGGTTAGGTAAGTTGGCCAAGGTTACCCAGCTGCCAGTTGTTATAGATGAACTTCAAAACCAGGACTAACGTCTGCCAGGTGTTTTAACTTCCTCACAGATGCTGAGCACAGAGAGAGCTACCCTTTCTCTTGCTTTCTCTCGCTCTCCTGCGTGCACTCTCTTGGACTCTCTTGGGCTCTTTGTCACTCACTTTCTCTATTTCTGGAAAAGCTGGCTGGATTTTGAAATCAGACACATCGGGACTTGGGCCCTTCCTTTTTCATTTGCTAGAAATCCTGAAAAACTGACCTAACCTCTCTTAAGCGTAGTTGTAATGAAAAAAATAGTTCATGCTTAATGGGTGGCGAGACACGGTGATAAGCTTTTTGCATGATTGCTTCATTCATTCCTCACAATTGTAGGCAGTGTAGGTCTGAATAAAATTCCTATTTTATAGATTGAAGAACTGGGCTTAGAATAGTTCAAGCTACACAGCCACTAATTCTGTCTGGAACTTTTATATCTAGCCAGTATTACACTGTTCACTGTGGGCAGTTTCAAAGTGCCCCCATAAGAGACGGTCACCATCAGTGTTAGCCAAAGACAATGATGACAGGCCCCAGTAATATGGGAGACACGAGCAGGGCAAGGGAGCCCAAAGAGGCTAGTGGGTAAGGGGACTGTATTGTTGGGTGGAAAGAAGCCAAGTGGCGTTTGGGAACAAGTCAACAATTGTCAAAAGAACGACAAAGGCATGTCTGGGAGCTCCATAGTAGACAAGTCTTTGGCTCTCACCCTTCCTTTAGGTTTCAATTTCTTATTTCTGAGTTCCATAGAAAAAATATCCTGGTGAGGAATGGAGAATTTAAAACTACTGTCAGCCATGGGAGAGCCAGTACATTGAACATTTGTCCCCAGTCTATTGTAAGCACAGCCATGACTCGGATGCCGTGCCTTGTGGACATCTGCAGTGAGCTTCTGTAGACCCACCCTCCAGACTCCCTGGCCCAGAGATCAGAGACGGACATGGAGACTGAGCCAGAGTCTAGACTTGGTATTTGCCACTTCACAAGAAGCAGCTGAGTGAGGAAGCCTGGCTTGCTTGGGAAATGGCAAAACTCATGAGTCCACATGACCTACACCTGCTTCTTTTTGAGCCCCTGCTACGGAAGGCCTTGTGGAAAGTGCAGCCTGGTCAGCTGTGAGCTCAGGACCTTTGGCTCCTAAAGCCGTTTTTATGTGTTGTTGCTTTTGGGAAAGAGAAGGCCCAACTATGCTTTTCTCCAGCCAAGTAGTGTTCATGGGCTTTAGGACTTACTTGTATTGGCCTGAAGACTTTTCCAGGCTCATACTCGGAACTGTTGTAAGCAATTGGAAACAGGGAAGAACCTACTAGCTAAGTGGGATTACTTTTTTAAAAAGTACTGTGTGTGTGTGTGTGTGTGTGTGTGTGTGTGTCCATCCTTCCTTTTGCTGAAGTGCAAAAACTACCCAAGCACCAAGAAAGAGTCCCATCAGCTTTCAGAATGCCTTTCATCTAGTACAAGAAAGGCTTGACCCCACCATATTCACATGGTCTCTCTCTGTTGTGCAGCATGTGACCACAAACAGCATGCAGCTCTTGAGCTCTTGAATTGTAACCTGTCTGATTAGGATGTGCTGTGAAATCCTCACCAGGTTTCAAAGACACTTAGGGCAAAAAAAAAAAAAAAATCATTAAACTTATATGATAGATTTGCTAAGTCTTTTGTCTGTAAATTAAGGATAAAATAGGTCGTCAATCACATTTATATTGATTACATGTTGAAATGATCATATTTTAGATATATTGGGTTAAAAAGTATATCAAAGTTGATTTCATTTGTTTACTTTTTTTAATGTGGCTACTAGAAAAGTGAAAGTTATCTGTATGGATTTTATATTTCGGACGGAGCTAGTCTATAGATATATGAAAGTATAGAGTACGTGTCTACAAATTAGAAGTACTAATATGTGTTTTAAAAATAAAATTTTAAAAAGAACTTTCTGAAATATTGATGAGGGGAATCACTAGGTATTCAGTATAGTAAGTACTGACTAAAAGGGGCTTTTGCCATTCTGGAGGAAATATATTGGACAGAAATCTTTTTTTTTTTTTTTTTTTTTTTTTTTGAGATAATGCACAAATGGGGAGGGGCAGAGAGAGAGAGAATCCCAAGTAGGCTCCACACCGTTAGCTCAGAGCCCCACGCCGGGCTCGATCTTATGAACCACGAGATCATGACCTGAGCCTAATGCAGGAGTCAGATGCTTAACCAACTGAGCCACCCAGGTGTCCTGAGCAGACATCTTGAATAGCTATTGAATAGCAGGTATTCAGGGGTATTTTTCCCTGAGAACATAGGTCAGTTTGATTCAGTTGTTGCAGACAGTTTGTCAGTATTTGAAATAACTCCTGTGCCCCCCTTCCTTCGTCATTTTTTGCCCAAGTGTCATCCTGTTGGCCACATCATGGCCACAACCACTGGATATCCTGGAAAGCATAAGAAAAGAGCAGCCCTGGGCGGTATTCCACAGATACCCTGGTCCTCTGGCATCTCCACCTCCTGCTTTGACTTTCACCATCTGTATTTAGAATGCTCTCACACCTTCCAGGAGTGTTTTGTGGGTGAGATTCCTAGATGAAACACTTGAGGTTCTTGGATGAGGTCTGTTGTGACAAGCATGAGCTCTCCCCTCCCCGCCCACGGCCACAGTTTTGCTCTGAGTCTACAAGGCCTGTCGAGGGCATCAAACAACTAAAACCTGAGCCTCAAGACAGAGTCCTCTCCTCCTCTTGATAGGTTCCTGGGGTCCCCACTCAGATTTATTGCTAGCGCATGGATGGATCCTTGATATAATTTTTAACATCAAGCACAAACCACAGACATCTTCATTTTTAACCTTTTTGCCCTTGAAGACCATAAATTTCTTCGAGACTCTTAAAAATCTGATTTACAAAATCTAGGAGGAAATGGATGACACACACTAAGTCTGATGAATACATCAGGGCTAAAAGTATTTTTTAAATGTTCCATTCCTTTTGGGAGTAGGTTTTCTCCACAAAACTCAGAAACATGAAAGTGTAACCAAAGAAGGGTGGGACCTACAGGCTTGTCTCCTGTCGAGCTCCCATACGTGTCTTCTCCGTTATTCTTTTGACAGTTGTTGGCTTGTTCCCAAATACCACTTTGTCTCTCAGCCACCAAAAGCTGGTCTCCTCCCCTCCTGCTAGTCTTTCCTTATTCATGGCCAGTGATTCAAACATTGGTGTCAGGAATGGATGAAAAGCACAGTTCAACCTGATAGGCCATGTTGCAAGGGTGGGGTCTGCCGCTTTAGAGAGAGCTCAGCTTATCTGAGGCTTTCTGCTTCACCAGGGAAGCAGGCTGGGGCATTTGGGCAGCATTTACTGGTCTGTACCTGCCACTTCCTGAAATCCCTCCGTTGAGAGCCTCATGGATAGAGCGCTGTGTGCATAAGTCCACCTGTACGTAGATGGATGCTTTCTGGTTTTTATTTTTTCGTTTTCATCTTTTCATTTTTTATTTTAATGTCTTGGCTTTATCTAGGAGCAGAACATGAGTCACCTCACAGAAAATCCACGCACAGAAAGTAGGGGCAAGTAATACAGTGTGGTCTATAGACCGCAAGCATCATGCCTTAATCTGAGCAGAACATAAAAGGAACCTCAGAGATGTGAGCCCTGTAAGGTTTCATTTAACATAATTTTGCTTAAGGGTTAGACAAGTTAATAAAAGCAGAGTGCTTATGCAAGCTTCATGTGTAAAGTCGGCAAGTTCCATTCAGATGTCCAACGCTGAGGGGGTTGAAGCCGTGGCCTGGACAGTTCAAGGTGGACAGGGGTTGAGGTACCGTCAGGCTGTGCTCAGTCATTGCGTGAGGGGTGTGGCAGCATCCAGGCTGGACAGTTACTGCCCCTATTTAGGTCCAAACACCCCATCTTCCATCTGGGGAAACAGATTACCCAGATAACAAGATTAATTCCAAAGACTTGTGAATCTAGTTCAGAGTTCTTTGCCCTGCATCTGGAACCTATAGGCTTGTACTTAAATTTGAAGAGATGGCTAGCTTTCTGTGGGCTTGGCCATGAGTCCCCTGCCATGGCCAAATCACCAAGCCAGCTGGACAGAGAGAAACTGAGGAAGGAACAGTCTCAGGAACAGAGAGTCCAAATTGTTAAGGGCGGGGGGGGGGGGGGGGGGTGTGAATAATAACCTCTCAATCTGCTTTTACCGTTTTTCCTTGTCTGAAAGATGGAAAAAAGAAAAAGCAAAGCTTCTGTTTAGACGCTAGTGTTCCTAGTCCTGTGCCATTAGTTCCTCACTTGTCGTATCACTTATATTTGGAGTCACCTGGCTTCTGTCATTCATGTGATACTGCTTAAAGCTTACGCGAGCTGCTAGATGGAAAATGCCACAGAAGCCTGTTAAAGAAATGCTAACGTACAGTAAGTGCTAGATGGGTGTTGCTATTGTGCTCACTCACTAGCTGAATCACGTGAGAGGTCGTGAACAACCCTGAGCCATTTGTGAAGGACCCACGTGTGGCCACAAAGACTCTTACCTTTCCATGACCAGAAAAATTTATTCCGATTTTTAATTTTTCCAAAGGAAACGCAGGGGGGACCCCACTGGTTTCATCATTTTCATTTCAGCTTAATTCTTTTTTATAAAGTTACTATCTTCAGTGAGTTCTTACTAGTATCAGATAGGATTAGTATTCCATAAAAGTCCACCGTGCTTTAAAGGAATTTTTGGCAGACCCTGGCCACAGGGCTATGGGAGAGAGTATCCACGAGAGGATGGCAGACCGGGGTCCCAAGAGGCCTCGCGGAATTGCGCGGTGATGCGCTTACTGAACTTGCAGCCGCACTGTCAGCCTTCCAGCCTCAGAAATGCTGCAGAAACACAGGAAAACACATAGGAAACTGGTGTACAAACCAAGATTCCTTAACAGAGGGTAGCTGCTTCCAAAGGCCAGAACACTTGCCTCGGTCTGCATAGCACATATTCTTTCAGTAGTCAGCTCTCAGTGGGAAGCTGATGTATACTCAGCCCGAGGAGCATAGAACTGAGGACATTGGGAAACGTATGCGTTGGCTAAGATGCTCTTTCAGTCCGCCATTAAATATGTATTAGGTGACTAGTGGCTGGTGGGCCCTAGAGAAACAAAATGATTAAGACAGTCCCTGTTTCAGAGGCACTAATAATCCAGTTGGGAGGAAGCCCACGTAGATACTTTGAGTATACCCTAGGAAGTGCGATGATGTATGCTTTTATTCGCTCTGTCAACAAGTGTTCATTTCATGCCCGTGGTATCCAGTCACACAGGATACCAAACAAGACAGAAGGGTTCCTACTCTCCCACAGTTAACCTTCTGTTAAGGGAGGCTGGGAAGAACAAACAATCAGATAAATAAAATAATTATATGGCGACTCTTGATATGAAGGAAAAGAATGTGATGGATATTGTGGGCAAAAGGACCTCCCCTAGGATTTCGCATTTGGAGAAAGGTGAGACCGATGAGACCGATGAGGTGAGACCGATGTGTCCTTCAGGACTCAGCGTCCCTTTGATTGCAGGAAACACAAAACTAAGAGGAGTGGCGATTATTTGGTCATTTTCTACTAAAAATAATCAGCGATAACGGTAAACTTCAGGCCCGGCGTGGTGTGAGGGCTCGATGTCGTCAGACCCACGTCTCTCCGTCTTCCAATTCTGCTTTGTCTGGCTGCTTTCTCTCCCAGGAACGCTCTCTTCACAAGATGTCAGCAGGTCTGACAGTAGCTCTGGGCTCCTAACTGAAATAAATAGAAAACAAAGGACTTTTCCCCATGGCAGTTTGAGGGAAAACCTTAAGTCTTTTCTCCAGTTGGCTTAAATTAGCCATAGGCTCATGTATGAATAGTCACTGTCCCCCAGAAAAAGGGAAAGGTTTCAGACTGAGTCATGTTTTTATTTTTAAAGTTTATTCATTTATCTGGAGAGAGAGAGAAAGCATGAGCGGGAGAGGGTCTGAGAGAGAGGAGAGAGCGAGAATCCGTGAGCCCAATGCGAGGCTTGAACCCACAGGCCACGAGATCATGACCTGAGCCGAAGTCATACGCTTAACCGACTGAGCCATCTAGGCGCCCTGTGACTGAGTTGTGTTTTGACACTAAAACTGAGGCAGCATAGCTACTCACCTCAGAGGCATTTAATCTCTCTGGGCATCGATACCCTCATCTGTAAAACGGGGATGGTGATAGTGCCTGTCTCCGGGACACCAGGAGAAGAATATTCCAGGTAAATAGCAACTACAAACCTCAGAAGTGGGCAGGGGCCTTACCCATTTGCCCACATGCTGGGGGTTGGGAATGTGGGAGGGTAGAAGTGGAAGAGGGGAGAGAGCTGACAGGTGTGGCTCAGAGTGTGAAGGGGGGGGGGGGGGGCAGCTCCGTGTTTGTTTTCGCTGCTTCCTCTTAGAGACAGCCCTGGCCGGGCATGCCCAGAACTCCCCTTTCTCCAGAAGGCGCCTCAGATGCCCACTGTGAGCATTTATCCCGTTGTTTGTATCGCTGACCAAAACCAACACTTCTGAGGGACAGATTCTCTCTCCAGCTTTGTTAATACCATCAGTCAGTTTACTGTCTACGCTCATTGGAGTTGAGCTGGAGATATTCGGAATGATTTTTCCCGTTAATGCTTTGATTCATTTTGTGTCCATGTTATCATCGAACACCTAGCTGGACAGTCTTTTTTACCTTTAAATTCAGGAGTTTGCTTGGTGCCTCACTCTTGCCCTAACTGATGTGACCTCTCCAGTCAGGTCTGTTTGGCAGGTCGTGAACTCTAAAGGAAATTATATAGGGGCTTCTGGATGGCTCAGTAGGTCAAGCACCCAACTTCAGCTCAGGTCATGATCTGGTTCGTGAGTTCAAGCCCCACTTCGGGTAAACTCAAGCCCTACTCCAGGCTCCACACACGCTTACCCTCGCTCCCGCCTCTCTCTCTGCACCTTGTGAGATTCTTTCTGCTCCTTGCTCACTCTTTCTCTCTCTCTCTCAAAAATAAATGAGTAAAGAAATCAAAATTTTAAAAAGTAAGTTATATAATCTCAATACATAATTCACGGTTATGTAGTATTAATATCCAGCTGTCCGCATTAAGGGATCCATTATATAATTACTTTATTATTTAGCTTTTGAGAGTCAGATTCCATTTAGTTAATTTTAATAGTAGTGTTTTTTAAGTGTAATTTTTGAAGAGGGTGAATTGCACATATGAAAATAATTTTTCCTTTGTGTTTATGGTGAAGTCTGTACATATATGTGTGTATTACAGACACACACATATGTGGTTGGATGTCTCTTTTTTAATCTCTACAAGTGGTAAGTATGAAATCAAAAAATAATTCTCTCCATAAAAAATATGCAGTCCAGGTATGAAGTCTATTAAGGAAGCTTGTTTGGGAAACTTACAAATGCCCTTAGACTTGTTTCCTCTTGCTTTTTAGTTTATTCTGGAAATTGCAACATTTAGCACTTCACAGTTTAATTTAAAAGGATTACCTATTTTCTTAAATGCTTAAGCAGGGAAGCAAGTTGGAATTATTGATTTTGCTCTGCATGTATTCCGTGAAAGCTGGATTTGCTCCTTCCCCAGGGAACATACCCCCTGAACTGCATGCTTGCTCGTGACAGCTCGGACCTCTGATACATAACCAAAGACCTTGCCTAATATCCTTGCAACTGCTCGGGGAATTTTTATTAAGTAAAAGCATCATTAGAGTAGACAGGATGATGAAGTTTAATGAGCATCTTTTGTGCATGAGACTGTTAGCTTTGCTCTGCCAGAAGCCTCATTTGTCCCCTCCAGTGGGGCAGAGAGTAAGTCTAGAATGTATAGGGTGTTTTAAAACCCGGTTTATATTTTATATTGTCGTATAGCTTAATCTGTATCTTAGGCCATCTGCAAATTCCTTTTGGCTATTTCCGTGGATTTCAAATGCATGTTTATACTTTCCTTTACACTGGGTGTTGGGGAACGGAGAGCGGCGAGGGTTGTAATGGAGAAAAACGTGAAAGACACATACTGCCATTAGCGACCTGCATGGAACCATCTCTTGGAGGCTTGATCTCAAAAAATCATTGCCTTTTGAATTAATGAGATTTCTCCCGGGAATATGGTTAACTATTAATTTTTTTTTCTTCTTTAAGACTCAGCAGTTTCTGTGCTAAAGGTTCTGTCACCAGCCCCTCATAGCTGCTAGATAGGATAAATAAAGATACTGCAAACGCTTGTTAATAATCTAGGCTTCACACTTTGTCCACAGATTTATTTGTAGACATGTTAAATTTAGCAACTTACCATAAGATTACAGATTATAAACAGAATTATTTCTCTCTATTATTGTCACTGGCCATATAACTTGGATTCTCAAATTGGTTCTTTTCTTGGTCTGTATAAGGACTTTCCATGGAAACACCCAAAACAACAGGAGGGAGGCATATGACACGAGCAAATGACTTAAGAACAGCATATTGTACCTCTCATATACCTGGCATTCGGAAACACAATATTTACATAGCACACAACATGCTTCTACCAGTGCCTTGAGTATACAGAATACAAAAGAAGTGAACTCTTCAGTCCCCACCCTCAAGAAAATGGCAGGCTTATTGAGAAGACAGATCTAGGAAATGCAAAAAAAAGATGGAAAACAAGATAACATAGTGCATTAAGGATTCGAACTTTGGCGTAGTTGCCTGGGTTTGATCCGGGTCTAAACTTGCTGAGCCTCAGTTTCCTCCTTTGAAAAACGGAGATAAGAAACGCCCCTTCTTCCCTGGATTGTCGTGGCAGCGAACGCTGAATGGCTGGTAGCCGTAACTGTAACGTGTCGTTATCACGGCACTCTGCTGGTAGTTCAAACCAACAAGCCAAGAGCAGGAACCTGTGTATCATCATGGACTTAATGGTGCAATCCTGATAACTCGCGTAGTGTTTTGTGAAGGCAGAAATTGGGGCAGGGGGACGAAAGCTCTGAAAAGCCTAAAACTACGGGTGGGATCTAAGTTGCAGAGAAGGACCCAGGCAGGCAGGCATTCCTGATGATACTAACCCAGATCAGCAAGAAACAGACCAAAAGGAATGCTGCCCAGGAGGAAGAGCTAATTCCAGGGCTTGGATCGATTTAGCACCATTTTATTTTTCAAACACACGCATGAGCCCAAGCCGGTCTGACCGCACGTATTCCCATTTTCCAGTTAAGGTAACACACATTGGGGAAAGAGAAAGGACTCTGGGTTACTCAGTTAACAGGTGGCAGAGCTCACCCTCGGTTCCCCTTTACTGTGCTCCCCTCTGCCTTCCTCCAGAACAGCCTTACTGTGCTCCGGTCTGCTGGTGGACAGAGAGACAAGGTTGGCGGAGTTAAGCATCACGTGATCCGTTTTGTGGCTGCTTTATAACACATATCAGGTTGGGGATACGACCTGGTGGACAGTGGATGCCATTTTCCATGCGTAAACCAAGGAGAGACTATTCTGCCAGTCGTAGGACACGTTGGAGGAATGAAAGGACCCATTATAATAATCTAATGACCATCTGATAGGGGCCTCTATTCGGGAAGGCGAAAAAGAATAGATAAAATCACACGTTTGTGAAAATAAGAGTAAGCACCATAAAGTGACTAATTAATCCATTGAGTTACATAACTGAGCCTTTTGAGAAGCTGTTGAAAGTTGCGTTCTCCTTCTGCTGAAAAAACACATAGAGCTTTGCTTGGAGTTTTGGATACTTCCCTGGGCCCAGACTCAGAATGCCTGTTGCAGGGGAAGCTTCACTCAAACTTCATTCATGGGATAACCAAAAAAAAAAAAGAGGCAGGTGTCAAAACCACTGAAGTGATTTGATCCTGAAGGTCTGGAGACACAGAGGGACAGACCTGTGAAAGTCGGGCTAGGGAACTGTTCCGTGCCCTGGTTGGATTTAATAGTTCAGTGTCCAGGTGGGAATAAGGCACAGCAGGGTTTGAAGACGGTGGTTGGCTCCGTAGGGGGTGGGGACGTGGAGGTGTTTCTAAGAGGTAATCATTGAAGCTGGAAAATTAGATGTCCTTTCTAGGAAAGAAAAAACAAAGATGACAGCAGAAACATAAGGACTTGAAGAAGTGTCAGAAGGAGAGACTAAGAACCAAGATAGTCTATTTGCAGCCAAGGGAGGAAATTTTCAGGAAGGAAGGGGGTGGGCCCACGGTGGTCTTCTGCCGCAGCTTGGAGGGACTGAGGGGTCTGTGAGAGAGCCTGGGATCCAAAAGAAAGGATAAGACTCGAATGGATCTTTTCCCACGGTGAAAATGCCCATATACATATGGCAAGTTTACATAGCAGTAATTGAAAAGCGTGCATATCACCTGCCCTGATATTAGTTGCAAACTTTATTCTGATTCTGGTGGGCTGGAATTTTTTGCTGCAGTCCCAGACATCAACGGGCAGGCGTGTTCAGTTGCTTCAAGTGGCCGGCGCTCAGGCTGCTTGTAACCAGATGCGTCCGAAGTGATCAGTCAGATGACCCTGGCTCTCCCTGGATTCGTTTCACAAGGATTCCTCCAGGGGTGGTCTTCAGCAGGAATTCAGCCGCTGTTCGGGACAGGGCCCACCCCCCACCCCCCACCTCCTGCACAGATGAGAACAGAGAGCCCCCGGGGGGCCGATCGGTGCTGGCTTGCTCATCTCCCACAGCCAAGAGCAGCCATGGGAGAGCCTTTGAGATTCTCTTCAGTGACAGAAGCATGCTCATCAGACTCCTGTGCATAATGGAACCGTTCCTGTCACTTTGGATTGTTCTTTGTTGGTTTTTTCCACTCCTTTATCATCTCCCAGTTTCCCCCCATAAACCTCAGATGTCAGGGGAGAGAAGAGTTTCTAAGACTGTGTGACATGGGGTCCCCCCACTTTGTGGGTCGAACATTTCGTCCACCTGCAGCGGCTGCACTGTTGGTGACCTTGAGCCAGGCTCCTTTTGTCACCACTGTCAAGCTGGCAGGGCCACGTTCCTGGATCTGCTGTGTGCTCCAAGGCAACTGTGTGCTCAAGTGGAAGGGGCTGGCCAGCTTAGCCTGAGTCTCGGACCTCCTGTGAGAGGTTAAAGGCGGCAGCTGCCATTCTGGAACATCTGCTAAGTACCTGCACAGACCAGACCTTTTCTGTGTCTAATTTAATCTTCCCCCAAGCCCTCCAAGGTAGCTTCTAGAAACTAGAAAGGCGAGGAAATGCATTCTCTCCTGGAGCCTCATCCTTGCAGATGAGGACTTTTGACTATGGAAAGTAGTCACTTTCCCGAGGTCACACGTCATTGAGGGCGAGCAGGGTGCCAGAATGCAGAGGTAAGTGAAGCCCCAGGTCTGTTGTCTTGGGTCCCCCGGGCAGGGTGCCATGGGCTCACGTGGGGCCGGACAGGTGCCACCTGAACGGAGCATGAGGGAGACATGCTGGCTTGGGAAGTGCCTTGTGCCAGGGTCTGAGGGCTGGTGGGGTATTTCCCAGGGGAAGGAGGTAGACCTAGCAGGTGGGGCAAGAGAGAAGCCATCTTCAGGAAGGCTGAGAGGCAGGTGTGTCAGGAGAGGAAGATACAGGGTCAGGAAGACAGAAGCCATCCTGAAGGCCATGACTGCATTGATTAGTCATGTTGTTTATTTTCTGTCTTTTATGATGTTTTGACATCTTGGAGGTCTTACTGGCTGGAGAGACATTGCCCTTTCCAGGGCTAGCTTAATTCCTAGAGATAGCGACCAACTTATCTGCTACTTTGCCTTTGATACGCAAACCAACCGATTCGAAGCCAACACCTGACCACCTCCTGTATCAAACTCACACTCCAAGCCAGTATTTCCCCTGCCCTAAATCACCCCAGGACCAGGTCCCCTACACCTGGAGACCACCGTGACAGCCTTGAGCCCCTGGGAACTATTCAAACTGTGCAATCCTAAATCCACTCAACCCCGTCCTTTCCTTCCCATGAAACCACCTTGAAGTACTTGGATTCTGCTTCCTGCTTTGTTCCTTCTCCCTCCTAATGGACCCTGGTACTTCCCCTCGCGGCCTTGTGTGGTGTGGCGTGCACCCTCCCCTTGAGAAGCTTCGTTCAAAGGCATTGACCTCTCCACGTCTCACTCATTCACCTCTAGAAGTTAAATCTGGGTCCATTCAAAACATGGGCCAAGGCATTAGCTTCAGAAAACAGAGGGGCCACGGAGCGTCCAATCCTTCTATAGTACAGAGAGGACAGTTTTTCCACTTGTTTCCTTTTCTTCTGATAGAAACAGCACCCTTTCCCCTGCCCCCTTTGGGGCATCCTTTGTCCTTTTTGAAACAGTTTTTTAACTTGTCATTCTTTTCAATGAGCTGCTACCCCAGAAGTCTCCCGTTCCTCCTCTGCTGAAGGTAAGCAGACTTCTCACTTCCAGGCTGCCCTGTCAGACCCAGAGAGGTTATTTCCTGTATTAGGTCCCTGTTGTGGTAACAAAGTACCATGAACTTGGTGGCTGAAAATAAAACAAATATATCTTCCTATGGATGTGGAGGTCAGAAGTCTGAAATCAGGGTGTCCTCAGGGTGGCTTCCTTCTGGAGGCTCCAGGAGAGAATGCATTTCCTCGCCTTTCTAGTTTCTGGAAGCTACCTGCATTTCTTGCTGGTAGCCCTTTCCCTCCTCCTTGAAAGCCATCAGTGTACCATGTTCAGATCTCTCTGACTCAGACCTTCCAGCCTCCCTCTTCTAAAGACCCTGGTGATGACACTGAGCCCACCAAGAAAATGCAGGGTAATCTTCCAGCTCTAGATCCTTAATTAACCTTTTCCACAGAGTCCCTTTATGATACAGGTTTCAGGGATCAGAATGTCCCTGTTTTGGGGGGCCATTATTCTGCCTACCACACTTACACAATGGAAGCCCCATGGCTAATCACTGGTAGAGCCAGGAATGGAACCCCAGACTTAGGACCCTAAAATGCTGGTCATTACCGCTCTGCCCCAGTGATGTCTCCATGTGGGAATGGCCACTTAGTAAATCACCACTCTCCTCTGCCCACTCAGCTGGAGGAATAAGGGATCACCGGGAGGACACGGCATCATCCCGGCTCTGGCAGTGACTCACCGAGGAAATGGGTGGTGGGTGGTGGGGGGCGGGGATGCATTTAGTTCTGCCTTAGTTGCTTTCTTCAGAGAGGAATAAAACCTTTCTCCTAGAGACACGTGGGTTTGGCACTGATAGAAAATACCATGTCATTTTTTTCAGAGCAAAAAGTCCTAAGGAAGTAATCATTTAATTGTCTGTCTTTAATCCCTCCGACTCTAACTCCACATCAGTCCTGTGTCTCAGGAAGCATCCACTGACCGCTTCTGGTAGACATACCAGGTACTGGGTTTATTTCACTAGTGCAGCCTCCTTGCTAAGAAAGCAGCATCGTTTTTTGTTTTGTTTTGTTTTGTTTTGTTTTGTTTTGTTTTTACAGATGAAGAAACTGAGGCACAGCGAGGGAATGGGGGGGGGGGGATGCTAATCATTTGCCCAGAGTCAGCAGCTAATAACTTGCAAAAGGAGGATTTCAACGTCAAGTTCAGGAATGCTCTCTCTGATCTGGCCCTCTGTAGGGACTTGCTGTGTCGCCCCAGGAGATCCAGGCACAGTGGGGTCTGAATATAAAAAGGCAGACATTGAAACATTGGAACATTCCGGTTCCTCCCTAACAAGGGGAGCCTTGCTGAGTTCCAAACAGCTTTTGCACCCCCTTCTAAAATGACTTTGGTGGATTACCACCGTCAGGCCCAGCGAAACCCCGACCTCTTCTGGGAACCCTTCTGTGCCCACCTCGGCTCTTACTCATTCAGGATGTGATTGATACCTGGGGCCCTTATCAGATCTTTATTCTCTTTTCCCTCCTCTGACCTCTTATTTGTGTCGCTGTTGCCGGGTTTCCCAGTTCATAAACTATTTCTGCAGATTTTTGTAAGCCTTAAAGTTAAATGCTATCTGTGAGCAAGAACATGTATACTGTTCCCCCTTATGGGGGTAGGGGTTTGCAAACTAGAGGAGAGATCCTTGAGGCTGGAGGGAACCTATGAATGCACAGACCAGAATCAGACCTTTGCCATATGCCGGGTGAGGGGAGCTTGGACAGCAGAGGCCTCCCGGGCACACCCCACACCACACTGCTGTGTTAACGCAAAGAAAGCCGCATCCTGGGATGAGGGGTTAGGCCGGGGCTCTTAGAGGAAAAAGTACGTTTCAGGGCATGTGTTGCTAAAGCTGAGGGATATAATAGATGAGTCTACCGTGGCTGTTTCTTTAACCTGTTTGATGCATGTGGTGGGAGAGATGCTGCAGGACTGAAGGAAGGGGGGGGGGGGTCCCCAGATAATAGAGGACAAGCTTGCCATCGCCGAGATGCTTAATTGCTTCCACAGAGCCCCTTTGCCTGTGTAAGTCGGTAGTCACAAGTCCCAGGAACTGGGACAGGGACATCAATGGGGTCGGGGCAGCAACAGCAGGACAGCTGGGCAGAAACTTACTCTCTGCTGAAACCAGTGGTTCCTTTCCTGGGCTCCAGGACGTCTGGTGTCCGTGACATAGACTTCAGGGGCATCCCTGGCCCTTTTTAAAGTGAGGAGCATTGGAGGAGGGCTCATGTGGATTTCAAAAAGATCCATTTTCCCAGAGGACAAGCTGTCCTGGGGAAGGAGGTGTTTCTCCTGTAGGGACACGCTCTCAGGCTGAGCAGGACTGGGCCTCTCCGTGAGAGGAGCAAGAGTCTTTAAAGCTCATTTCTACAGAAGTTGAAAGCGAGCTTGCAGTTTCTAATGTTACCTGTCAGGCATGTGGTTAACAACACCCCCCCCCCCCCCTCCACTTCACCTGGAGAACATTCCCAGGACCTGGCTGCACATATGTCCCCCGGCTAATAGGTCCGTGCTGCCAGCTCCAGACCCTGCATTCTGAACTCTTTGGGAGCAGAGACCTATTTTCATGGCCACTGCCGGTGGGACCTGCTCGGAGCACTTCTAGGGAGACATTCGGAAGCCTCTGGAGAAGATAGACCACACTATCACCTGTCAACCCTCTCTAACTGCTCCATCAGTTGGCCAGCTCTGTGTGCTAGGTCCATCCCTTGGCCTGCCAGCCACGCTGTCCACGTCCTCAAGAGCATTGGTAGATGCCACCAGTTTGCCTGGCAGGGTGCGAGCATCAAGAGAGGTGTCGATGCCTTGAGTGGACTTTAGAACGAGGGACACCTTGTACCGGGAGGTCAGTCCTTGTGTCATCCCGTCCCATTCATTTGGCACAAGACCATCACAACAGGCAGATCAGGCATTGTCTTTCCCCGGAGGAACTGAGACACATGCCAGGCTCTCTCTCGGACACAATTATATCAATAAGGGGGGTTAAGATTGAGCCGTATTTATTTTAGGGTGGCTTTTAATTTTGTTTAATCAGAAGCACTCATAAATTATCGATTAATTATTATCTGCCATTTGGTTCAATCCTCGTCGCCACAGGCTAGCATCGCTCTGGGATGAATGCCACCCGCTGTAATTGTCGGGTACTTTGTCAACATTTAATCAACGGTACTTATTAACGCGGCATTGATGTGTGGTCGCCATCCCACTGCCATCAATCACGTGTGAGCAGCCTGAGCAGGCTCGGACACCATTGCTCTCTGTCACATTATCCAGCCCCTGGGCTTTCCGGCCAGGCGTGATGCTCACTTTTCACTAAATGGACACTCTGTCTCTTCAGTTCGACCCAGTTTTTGTCATTGTCGACTTAAACGCTCACAGCCGTTAGAGCTTCATTCCGGAACAGCTGGGCTGAGCATTACCGGTTCTCACAGCCCCAGATCTCTTCTGCCTTTGGTGTTGTCACACTCTGCCCAGTGAACGTGAAATTCCGGGACACTTGTCCAGAATTGACCTCATCATGCACTGCGTGTGTGTGCGCACATGTGGAAGAGAATTTCAAATTCCTAAATAAAAGGTATGAGCCGGAGACAGCAGAAGGCATCTTTTAGTCTTCTCTGGCTTCCTGAATATTCCTGGATAATAATAATCTGTTCTCCAAAGCCCTACCAGTAAAAGCTTTTCCTGTGTTAGCAAGGTGGATCTCACGTTTCTTCCTCTCTCTTTTCAGCCTCTACGGCAGACACATGCAGGCGAACCCAGAACCGCCGAAGAAAAATAATGACAAATCGAAAAAGATCAGCCGGAAACCCCTGACAGCCAAGAACAAATAAAGGGTTGGCATGGGCTGGACTTCTCGTTACTCCTCTTCCTTGTTATTACTTCTGTTCCCTGTTACTGTATACCACCAATAAATACAATGTGTGTGTCGCTTTTCCACTCTCTCCTTCTAGCACTTAACCACTTCACCTCTTAACATGCTTTTGGTAGGTGGTAGATTTTTATAAGTTCTCAAAATCATTTCCATTTGTTTCCTTACAACTGCCAAAGGCAGGAAACAAAGCTCTAATTCAACTGCAAATTCCAGAGGAGGCACAGACCGCAGCTCCTTGAATAGATGTTCACTAAGGTGCGTGTTCTGAAAAGAATAATTAAAAAATCATGCGATCACTTAAATGTCACCACTAACACTGTTCGCTCTTCTGTTTATTCACAGAACTCATTACTTTGCTTTGTGAAAAGCTTTCCTTAACCATCAAGGTATTGTGTTAACTTACAAGTAATTTTTAATAAAATCTTGAATTTGTATCACATGGTGCTCCTTGAATAGAGAATGATCTGGGGGTATACACATTTTTGTTTACCTTCTCCCATCAAACTATGCCGTCCAGATTGTATTGGTTGTAGATGATAAACTCTGAAACTTTGTGGGAAAGAAATACAGAATTACATCAGAGTTGGTGTCTTCTCACATGGATTTGTTAGGTTGGTTAGTTGGTGTGTGTGTGTGTGTGTGTGTGTGTGTGTGTGTGTGTGTGTGTGTGTTCCTTTGAAGACTGTTTCTAAATTAGGAAGGAGCAGAAAAACAAATCTCTGGGAGACTCTGCCAAAGGATTTTGGAAAGCAGCATTTCTTAGCTGAAGAAATGGTGACTTCTGCCAGTGGCTGGTAGACAAAAGTTGTGAAACGGAGGGAGAAAAACTCAAGTATGTTTCTCATCACTGCAGAAAATCTCACATCAGAGCATTCTTCCGCGTGGCTTCGATGGTGCCAGCGAGGTTGTGTAAACGGGCACGCTCTCCCCCCACCCCACTTGTGGGGTAGAAACCGCAGCAGCAGGGTCATTAAACAACCGATTGTTTAGCATCTGTGATAGGCAGCTGTGTTCTTACCAACAGTCATGTGGATGTAAGTGAAAATAAACCCAGGCACAGGACCCTTGTGCTAACGAGGCCTGCCAACACCAGTGCCTTGGAACAAAAGGAGTGTGAAGGCATAACACTGTCAGACAGATCGGGGCATCTCTACCTCTGTATCCCCTCCCTTCACTTTCACAGCGGAACCCCCAAGACCAGGACTGCCAGGAAGTAGGAAAAGCCAGAATCAAAACACGACAACAACGAATCCTGAATTACTTAGGAGTTGGACGTGGCATTTAAATCAGAAAGACCGTGGATCACAGGCACTGTTTCTGGAAAAGGTCTTGATAGAACATTCCTGTGGGCTAAGGAATCCCCAGGTGTCCTCACCTGTTTGGGGTTAAGACTGACTGAAGTTTTCTAGGTGCAATCTTTGCCGCGGCCTGAATTGTTTAATTTGATTTTTTAGCTCATAATGCTGGAGGAAAGACAATGCCTGTGTTGTGGATCGGAAAGACTTTTGTCTAAAAGTGAAGTGGCAACAAGGCATTAGTAAAAATATCACAATATACTCTTACGAATAATTTCTTTAAAAGATGAACACTCTCAATAGAAATGTAGGCAGTACACATAAATTCACAGAGAGGAAATCTCTCTAAGGAGCATGAAAAAACGTCCAAGCTCACTGGTAATCAAAAAAATACAAATCAAACCAAAAATAAAATGTAACAATGAGAAATGTGCAAATATTTTTTCAAGGCCGTAGTTAGTGGTGGGGAGTAACATGAGCTAAACGTTCTTAGGCACCTGCTGTTGGGAATATAAATTTCTCTCCAGGAAGGTGCTAGCATTTTGATAGCATGTAGCAAAACCTCAAAATTGTGTGCTCGGACCCAGAATTTTTATTTCCGGCAATTTATCCTGAGGACCCTGTCAGAGATGTGCGCAGAGAGCTGTGTTTGAAAATCGCCCTTTCAACTCTTTACACAGTGGACATGAGGGGTAAAGCCATTGCCCCACCCCTCATGGAAGAATACCTACCCCCACCCCCCATGTATCCATCCACGTGACAGACTTTTCTGAAGACATTAAACTTACGGAACAATATATAAGGGCAAAGGGAGATGTCCTATCCAGTTCAGTAAAAAAAAGTAA
Organism: Neofelis nebulosa; assembly: GCF_028018385.1. Classification (NCBI taxonomy): domain Eukaryota; kingdom Metazoa; phylum Chordata; class Mammalia; order Carnivora; family Felidae; genus Neofelis; species Neofelis nebulosa. The sequence goes on from NC_080789.1 coordinate 127,607,534, forward strand.
AATTAAAAAATTATATGGTCCTCGTTGTATAAAAAGGAAATTGTGCTTGTAATACGTACATGTAGAAAAATTAAATGGAAATGGACCAGGATTTTATGGTTGATCAATTATCTCTCTGTGGTGGGTTAAGATTGTTTTTTAATTTTATTTTTAAACATTTTTGTATTTTGGGGTACCTGGGTGGCTCAGTCAGCTAAGCATCCAACTCTTGATTTCAGCTCAGGTCATGATCTCACTGTTCATGGGATCAAGCCCCACACTGGGGCTCTGTGCTGACAGTTCAGAGCCTGCTTGGGATTCTCCCTCTCCCTGTCTCTCTCCACCCCTCCCCTCTTCACTCTCACATGCACTCTCTCAAAATAAATGTTTTAAATTTTTTTTTAATTTTTATTCAGTTTTTTAATTTTAATTCCAGTACAGTTAACATACAGTGTTATGTTTCAGGTGAGTGACCCAACAATTCGATATGTTGCTCAGTGCTCATCATGTTAACTGTACTCTTTAGTCCCCATCATCTATTATTTTTTTTAATTTTAAATACTCTGTACTTTAATTTTCTATAGTGATAATGTATACTTTTGTAATCAAAAAATATTAAATATTTGTTTTCAAGATGAAATGCATATCTTAAGCAGTCCAGAAAATAACATATATTTGAATTCAAGCATAGTATAAAATCTCAGGGTGTTTTTTTTTTCCCTTGTCACTAACGTGGGTTTTCACGTTTTTCCACACACTCTTTTTGGTTACTTGATACCCTAATTAACATTTTATCCACAGCTTACAAGGTAGTTTTTATTACCAGTTTTATTTAGATATAATTGATATGCAGCACTGTGTAAGTTTAAAGTGCACAACGTCATGATTTGACTTGCACGTATTGTGAAATGATTACCACCATAATTTAACGTCCATCATTTCATATCGATTAAAAAAAAAGTTTTCTCCTTGTGATGAGTGTTCAAGACTTACTCTCTTAACTTTCAAATAGACCATACAGCAATGTTAACTGAAGTCCTTCTGTTATACATTACATCCCCAGGACTTCAGTGATCATATAGCTGGAAGTTTGTACCTTTTGAGTATTCTCATCCAATTCCCCATCCCATGGTAACCTCAAATGACCTCTTTTTCTATGGTTTGGTTTGTTTTCGTTTTTTAGATTTCACAAATAAATGAGATCACACAGCGTTTATATTTCTCTAATTTCACCCTTGGGGTCCATCCATGTTGCAAATCGCAGGATTTTCTTTTTTTATGGCTGAATAATATTCTGTTGTGTATATACCCCACATCTTCTCTATTCATTTGTCTATCACTGGACACTTAGCTTGCTTCCCTGCCTTGGCCACTGTAAAAATAGTGCTGCTGTGAACAAGGGGATGTAGATGTCTCTTCAACATAGTGTTTTCTTTTTCCTTGGATATATTCGCAGAAGCAGAATTGATGAATATATAGTAGTTCTATATTTAATTTTTTTCAGGAACCTCCATACTGTCTTCCATAGTAGCTGCACCAACTTACATTCCCACCAGCAGTGCATGAGGCTTCCCTTTTCTCCACATCCGGCCAGTGTTTGTTATCTCCTTTTTCAGTGATATCCATTCTTAACAGGTGTGAGATGTCATCTAACTGTGATTGCAATTTGTATTTCTCTGGTTAGTGGTTAGTGATGTTGAGCACCTTTTCATCTGTTGGCCATTTGTATATCTTCTTTGGAAAATTGTCTATTCAAGCTCTTGAATAGAAGAACCCATTTTTTAATTGGACTATTTGATTTTTTTGCTTTTGAGTTGTATAAGTTCTTCATATATTTTGGATATTAACCTCTTAGCAGATATATAGTTTGCCAATATTTTTTTTCCCATTCTGTATGTTGTTGTCTTTTCATTTTGTTGATTGTTGTTTATGCTGTGCAGAAGTGTTTTGGTTTGATGTAGTTACACTCGTGTATTTTTAATTTTGTCGCTTGTACTTGGGGTGTCCCATCCAAAAAATCTTTGCCCATGTCAGGAAGCCTTTTTCCTATGTTTCCTTCTAGGAGTTTCTTGTCTTACATTTAAGTCTTTAATCCTTTTTGACTAATGTCAGGGGTCTAGTTTAATTCTTTAACATGTGGATATCCAATTTCCCAGCACCATTTACTGAAGACAACATCTCTTCTCTACTGGGTGTTCTTGGCTCCCTTGTCAAATATCCATTAACCGTACATGCGTGGGTTTATTTCTGGGCTGTTGATTCTTTTCCATTGATCTATGTATCTATTTTTATATCAGTACCATACTGTTTTGATTACTATAGTTTTATGTAATTACTGTAGCTTTATAATACAGCTTGAAATCAGGATGTGTGATGCCTCCCACTTTGTTCTTTCTCAGGATTGTTTTAGCTATTGGGGTCTTTTCTGATTCTATATATATTTTACAATTGTTTTTTCTACCTTTGTAAGAAATGCCATTGGAATCCTGATGTGGATTACATTGAATCTATATAGATGGCTCTAGGTGGTTGGACATTTTAACAATAAAAATTCTTTCAGTCCATGAACATGGGATACCTTTACATTTATTTGTGTCTTCTTTGATTTCTTTCTTCACTGTTTTGCAGTTTTTAGAGTAGACATTTTTCATCTCCTTAGTTAAATTTATTCCTAAGTATTTTATTGTTTTTTATGCTCTTATAAATGAGATCGATTTCTTTATTTTTTTTCAGAAAATTTGTTGTTAGTGTGTAGAAATACTACTGATTTTGTGTGTTAATTTCATTGACTGCAACCTTACTGAATTTATTGATAAGGTCTAACAGTGTTTTGGTTGAGACTTCATGAGTTTGTATATATAAAATCATGTCATCTACAAAGAAAGTCAGTTTTACTTCTTCCTTTTCAGTATTGATGTCTTTTATTTATTTTGCCTGATTGCCCTGGCTAGGACTTCCTGTAGGCTTTTCATGAAAATATGCCCTTTGTTCTGTTAGTATGTTCTTTCTATACCTAATACCTAATTTGTTTAGTGGTTTTTTTTTTTATCATGAATGGATGTTGAATCTTGTCAAAAGTTATTTCTGTGTCTTTTGAGACGATTATATGTTTTTCTCTCTTGTTGTATTAACATGATTTATCATATTTATTGATTTGTGTATACTGAACCATCCTTGCATCCCAAGGATAAATCTCAGTTGATCATTGTGCTTGCTTCGGCAGCACATATACTAAAATCTCAGTTGATCATGATCAATTAACCTTTTAATGTGCTATTGAATTTAGTTTGCTAGTATTTTATTGAGAATTTTTTTATCCATATTCATTAGAAATAATGACTTGTCGTTTTCTCGTAGTATCCCTTCTGGCTTTGTTATCATTCAGGGTAATGCTGGCCTAATAAAATGAGTTCAAGAGTGCTCACTCCTCTCTGAGTTTTTGGAAGAGTTTAAGAAGGCTTGATGTTAATTCTTGTTTAAGTGTTTGGTAAAATTCATCAGCAAAGCAGTATGGTATTGGACTTCTCTTTGGGAAATTGTTGATTATTGATTCAATCTCCTTGCTAGTAATTGGCCTGTTTAGATTTTCTATTTCTTCCTGATTCAGTCTTGGTAGGTTGCATTTTTCTGAGAATTTTTCCACTTCTTCTAAGTTGTCTAATTGGTTGGCATATAGTTCATAGTAATTCCTTATGACCTTTTGTATTTCTGTGGTATCAGTTGTAATGTCTCTTTCATTTACAATTTTGCTGATTTGGGTCCTTTGTTTTTTTCCTTGGTCTAGCTAACGGTTTGCCAAATTTATCTTTTCACAGCATCAACTCTGGTTTGTTTTTTAACTGTAAGTTTGTCAATCGTTTCAATTGCACTCCTGCTCTATGTTTCATTTATTTCTGCTCTGATATTATTTACTTCCTTCTGCTAAATTTGGGCTCAGTTCTTGTTTTTCTAGGTCCCTGAGGTATAGAGTTGGGTGCTTTCTTTGAGATTTTTTTCAAGATGGGTATTTATTGTTATGTACCTTCCTCTTGGATCTGTTTTTGCTGTATCTCATAAATTTTGGTATGTTGTTTCCATTTTCATTTGTCTAATAATAATTTATTTCCCCTTTGACTCATCAGTTGTTCAGGCGAGTGTTGTTTAATTTCCATTTATGTATGCGTTTTCTAGTTTTCCTCCTGTTATTTCTAGTTTTATACCATTATGGTCAGAGAAGATAGTTGACACGATTTTAGTTTTCTTGTATTTGCTAAGACTTAAGACTGTTTTGGTTGCCTAACACATGTTCTCCCCTAGAAAATGTTCCATGTGCACTTGGTAATTATGTGTACTCTGTTGTTGACTGATAAAATGTTCTATATATGTCTGTTAGGTCCATTTGGTTTATAGTAGTGTTCATATGTGCTATTACCTTATTGATGCTGTCTGGGTTATCTATCCACCATTAAAGAGTGTAGTATTAAAACCCCCAAATATTATTGTATTGCTGTTTCTTTTTCCTTTTAGCTCTGTTAGCTTTTGCTTTATATATTTAGGTGCTCCATTCTTGAGTGCATAAACGCTTACATTTGTTAAATCTTTGTGATGGATTGACCCCTTTATAATTTTATGATGAACTTTTCTTCTTTTACTGTTTTTGGTTTAAAGTCAATTTTGTCTGCTCTAGGGTTTTCTCAGTGGTGTCTCTTACAGGAACATTTGTTGTTCTTGTGAAGGGGAACAGTGTCAGGGACAGTCTATGTTGCCATCTTGGTAATGTCACTCTCTCCAAAGAGTAGCTTTTTAACAAAAATAACCTGACCTTTTCAGCACAATGATGAGAGTATTTGTCACTGGGAATGCTTTGCGGTCTCCAGGTTGCCTTTATTCCAGTGTTCTAAGCCTGTGTGGGAACCCAGACTATTTTTGTTTGTTCCTGGTTTGAAGCATCTTTCCTTGGACTTCTCTTCTTTATGTAAAACACTTACTTTGCCCATGTGCTGGATACCTTAGACAGTGCGCAGAATACTTGTGTGTACGTAGTTGCATTTGCAACTACTTTGTGAAATAAGCAGGACAAGATTATTTGGGAATAAGTTGTGTAATGCTTCTTAGATCTAGAAGAGAAGTGTTTCTCTTTCTCGGCTAGAAGTTAAATGTTCTATTTATCTTGAGTCCATGGAATTTTTTTTTTCCCAGTCAGGATAGGAGCAAGTAGAAAAGGTGGAAGCAAGAGAAAAAGGTTAGGGTTAAATAGATTTGTGGGTAAAGAAACTCTTTTTCCTGCAGGGTTACAGAGTCTTTCCCATCTTACTGTGTGTTTTGAATCTCTGAGAAGGAGCTAAGGTATTCAGGAACATTTGACACAGAACTGCTTTTTCACTAAGCATGATGCCACACTTATAATTGCTGGAACTCGTATTGGGATATATTGTCTGTAGGATCAAGCAACTGGCCTAGAGCCTCATCAGAGTTACTCTGTCGGATAGAAACTGCTTAGAAACCACTTAACATAGGTGAATCCTCATGATGATAATTTGGAGTAGATACAGAATGAAAGTTTTCTGAATCTAAAAGGAATTGGGTTTTCTTAGTCATTGTGTCAGTGTTAATTGCTAGAAATACAGAACAGAAGTTGACCCTAACTTTCTCTGTTTTTACTTTTACTTATCCACGATGTGCTAAATAACTTGTGTGTTATATTCAATTGCAAGTTAAGTTTTTAGCAGTTTCCAATAAAACTCTACAGTCATAATACCCGCCATGTACCCTTCAGAAGTTCTTTTGGGCTCTTCCCTCAAAATATAACCAGGACTGCAGACTTCATAACATTTCTTCCACCCTGGTCCAGGCACTCCGACTTCTCACCTGGATTATTAGAATCTCTTCCAGAATATCTTCCTGTTTTCGCTCTTGCTCTCTTACAATCTCTGGTCAGCAGTGATCATTTTAACACAGACATCAGAGCACACTTCTCAGAATCTTCCATCGGTGTCTTCCAGTGACATGGTTTGCAAGACCTCACATCATCTATCTGCCTTTCCTCTTCTTTTCTCACTTGCTTTTATTCCAGCCTCACTGGCCTCCAGGTTCTTCCCATGTTAGTGCTTTTGTGCCTTCAGTCCTTTTCCTAAAATGTTCTCCCAAATATAACTCTCTCACCAACTTCAAATCTTTGTTACGAAGTCACTTTCTCAATAAGGCCTACCTTGATCACCCTGTTTTAAATTGCAGTTTATTCGGGGGCGCCTGGGTGGCTCAGTCGGTTATGCAGCTGACTCTTGATTTTGGCTCAGGTCATGATCTCGTGGTTCGTTGGATCGAACCCAGCATTGGGCTCTGTGCTGACAGCTCAGAGCCTGCTTGACATTCTCTCCCTCTCTCTCTGCCCCTCCCCTGCTTGCACACCCCCGCACTCTTTCTGAAAATAAACTTAAAAATTTTTTTTAAAAATAAATTGCACTTATTTTGTTTGTTGCCTGTCTCTAACCCCAGAATGTTGGTTGTGTCATCCTTAGAATAGAGTCTCCATGAGGTCGCTTTGGTGCCACTACAGCAGAGCCGGGTACTTATGACAGAGTATGACCCAAAAGCCAAATGTATTTACTCTTTAGCCCTTCACCAAAAAAGTCACCCGATTATTCCATTCCATTATGTCCCCGGCACTTAGACTGATGCCTGGTACACATTAAGAGCTCCATAAATGTTTGTTTAATTGAATTCAATACTACTGCCATTTGGATAATACAAAGCTAATACTAAGGAAGAAAGAAAGGGACATTCTTAGGCATACCTGTAGACTTTTCTGTTGCATGGTTTGTGTCCATTTGATTTATTTTTTTCAAATTTGCACAAGAGAAAAATAACCTCTGAATACTATAGGTGAGACTTTATTCAACCCTGGAAAAACTCGAACTTTTACCTGAATTTTTGGTTTCTCTTGCAGTGACCCAACTGTTTCATACTTGGTTATTTAAAGTCTTCAAATAACCATTGATTTCTCCTGTAGCAGCTTGAACTGGAAGGGCCTTATACCCCTATTACGACTTTACATTTAATTTACCTGTTAAGACATCTAGAGGAAGGGTCCCAAAGCAAAATCCATGTGCTCTAAGGGCACCTGGGGTGGCTCAGTTGGTTGAGCGTCTGGCTATGGTTCAGTAATGCTCACGCGGTTTATGAGTTCAATCCCCGCATCAGGCTCTGTGCTGACAGCTCAGAGCCTGGAGCCTGCTTCGGATTCTGTGTCTCCCTCCCTCTCTGCCCCTGCCCACTCATGCTGTCTCTGTCTCTCTCTCTCTTTCTCTCAAAACATAATAAACATTAAAAAAAAAATTTTAAATCCATGTGCTCTAGAGTCCAGTGTGAGTCAATTTCAGAAGAACCTGTGGATGTTCCCCAAAATACACTTGTCTGGAATGTGACGTTTAAAGACAGAAGAACCAGCAACCCAAGTACTTCTGGTCTCTGTTGTTACCCTGGACCCTCTGTGACCTCAAATTAGGCATTCATCATTCATGTATATTTTTGATTATATATGTGTACATATAGTGTAATGTGTGTAAGTCATTGCATGTTCTCTCTCTGTATGTATATGTGTGTGTGTGTGTATATATATACATATACATACATATATATACATATATATACACACACACACGTATATATACATATATACATCCACAAGTATGTGGCTACGTGTCATTCGTCTTTCCATAAATAATAATAGGAGACGAGGAGATCCCTGTGGTCTTTAGAAATGTCAAGTTTCTATTAGTACCACATATAAATATTTTGTGGTATTGCCTCTCACCCATACTCATTTCATACATAATAGAATGTGGTAATTTGCCATTGCCTCGTTTCCTCCTGAATTTATTTCATAGGACCCATATAACTTATTTCCTGAGGGACTTTCATGTCTCGGGCACAGTATGTTGGTACGGACATTGTCATTCCCTAGGAAATTTAACCCCGGAGAAACGAGAGAGCTTTCCCGAGGGCCCAAAGCTAGTGAGTGGTGGAGGAAGGATGTAGGAGAAGATTCTTCTGATTCCTAGAGCAGACGTCCTTTTCTCCATCTGACATTACCACTCTTCTGTCAAGCAAGACTCCTGTAGTCTCTGTAAAAGGCAACAGTTTCCCTTCACATCATCTCTTAAATTGGAGTTGCTGCTTTTGGTTTCCTGAAGTGTTCATTTTATTAACACATTCGAGTGAGTACATGATGACAGCAGGGTTAGTGAAGCATTATCCTGCTTCTATAAATGCTGACTCTGGCTTCTACTCTCTCTCTTCTCCGTGCTTGGTAAGGTGACAGCATCTCTCTGATGGCAAGTGATGTATTGACCAAAGCAGGTAAAGCCTCACTCCTGAGAACAGCTCTGGCCTTTTTTATCTCGTTCAGAAATGCAGCAGAAATAGTTCCTCCACGAGGAACTATTTTACTCCAAAGGGGATTCTCTCATGTGACCCACCCAAGGAACATTCCCTCCCGAAATAGGAGGCAAGTTTCCTTGGGTTTTCTTTTCAAGTAGTTTTGGCCCGACATGATCAGACCACCTGTGACTTTGTTTGTAGCAGCTCAGAGACTGAGGAGAGACCCCACCTTATTCACTCTGTTGCCCTCGTACCTAGCAGATTTCCTAGAGCATTTTGGACATTCCAATATCGGTGGATGAATGAATGCTGTTTCCACAGGATAGTGCAAACATCTTGTTACTATTTTATCTGAGCGTTTATACTAATTTTATAAATGGTGAGGTCGTGTCTCCTATTGGGATACTTAGAGACTTGCTGAAGAATCAGGCGACACCTCTAATAAGTTTGCAGGGCCAGGAATTGGAGGTGAATGGAGGAAACGGGGTTGGATAAGAATGTGGTGGTGTCATCAGGAAAGGCGCCTAATCAGGGAAATGGGTCTTTACCGCTACTAAGAGAACATGTTGGGTTCCTCGTGTAAGAACGGAACAGGCTGTTGATTATTCAGCTGACCATGCACACAGTTCCTTGAGGTCAAGGATTCTGCTTCACCACCTCAGAAATCATCTCAGTGTCCACATTCACTGTGGGCCAACTTTATCTGTCTCTGGAGGTGTCGTCTTTTCGATGTTTATACTGCCCGGTGGGCTCTGCAAGTGGTATTTTCTGTGCACAGGTGTCGTCAGCCAAACAGGTTCGTTCCTGCCCCAGGAGGAAAGCAGCTTCCACTGGCTAACAGCTGAAAATAGGGAACGCGGCCCAACCCATTCATAACTCCCCCAGAGTACCACCCAAAATATCCCCGTCACACCAGGCGGACAGTCTCGCTGCTTGTGTGGGTGGTGTATTTTTCACTTGTATAACCGGGATCTTAACAAAGAGCCACTTCTTAAATCACAACGCAGTGCGAGACCAATGTTTCCATCAGGGAAGGCCCTGCCTGGAGGCGAGGTCTTAGCTCCAAGATTGTTCAACCATTGAAAACTCCAGTGTAGGATGGAGCTTTGTTGTTGCTGTCTTGCGAGGATCAGCAGTGAAAAAGATTTTTGTGAAAGGCAATAAAAGTCATCCTCGACCTAAAAATAAGCAGTGTGAGAATGTGGTGGTGTTAATTGTAGGTGCGTGGGGGACACGTGTGAAGAAACTTGGGTTCTGTGGGCTGGGAAGAAGCTGCAGTCGGCGGGAGCCGCCATGTTTGCGTTTATGGAGACCTTCCTTTGGGCGCTGACATCCACTTCCCTCTGTCACAGGTCATCAGCCTTGGGTACTAGGCTGAGTTGTATAGTGTCCCCCAAAGATTCATGCTCACCTGGAACTTTAGAATGTGATGATATTTGGAAATGCAGTCTTTGCAGATATAATTAAGTTAAAATGAAGTCATACTAGATTAGGTGTGCCCTAAATCCAATGACTGGTATCCTTACAGGAAGGCCATGTAATGACACTGGGGGGGGACCGTGGGGCAAAGGCCATGTGACAATGGAGGCAGAGGATGGAGTGATCCAGCTGTATGGCAAGAGATGCCAAGGATTGTTGGCGACATCAAACACTGGACAAAGAACGTTCCATAGAGTCTTCAGAGGGCACGTGGCCTGCTGACACCTTGATTTTGGACCTCTTACCTCCAGAACTATGGGACAGTGCATTTCTGTTGGTTGAAGCCACCAAGCTGGTGGTATTTTGCGACAGCAGCTTTAGGAAATGTATCTAGGCATTGGGAACCGGCTCAGAACAGACCTTCTCGGAACAAAGAGGCCAGTGAGGACCACAGAACAATGTGAGGCTGGCCATTATTGCTCCTCTGGTGGGATTGGAGAAACCAGAGCAAACCAGAGATGTATGTGGTTTTTATTCTGTTGTTGGCTGAGCCAGAACTGTGTGTGGCCAACATCCTAGGATCTAGCTGGGACTGTGAGTCCCAGGAGTGCTATGTGGAGATGCTGTACCTCATTCCTGGCTGTGCCTCCAGTTCCTCAGTTAAGAACCCGAATGGTTTCTCTTTCATCAGGAAGTTTCCACTACGGGGGGTGGGGTGGGGGCGGGGGAACATGCTAAAAATGTCATTTTCTCTTTTGAGGAATGAAAAACTTTTTTGGTCACCTCATTAAAGAAATCTCATTTCTTTACAGCTGTTGGGTGACATTCTGTATTCATGCTTATTTTCTAATCCAGAGCTATAAACAAGGACAAAAAGAATCAATATGACAAGGTTTTCTTGTTTTTCTGAGCTGGCTAAATTATTTTTTTTTCTTTGTTGCCTAGGTGAGGCTTATTTTATATAGTTTTATGCACAAAATGAAAAGCTCTCATCCAGGTAACCCCTAAAAACTTTCATAATGGGTTTGTGAAAATAGAAGTGATTTACTAATTCATTCCTCAGGGAACATTTACTGGATATAAATGTGGATATGAATATGTGCTTATTCTCACAGATTATCTCTGGAAGGAGATACATATATATAGATACATATATCATAGGAGAAGTCACTTCTGGGGCTAGAAACTGGGGGACTTGCTTTTCACTGTCTCCTCTTTTTTAAAAAAAACTGTCTACGTGTATTACATATTTAGGATAAGTAAATAAAAATTTAATTTTAACATGCCAGTGGTTCCTCTGAAATAATTTTTTGAATCAATATTTATTGAGCATGCACTAGACTGTATTACTTACAGAATATACAGTTTTGAAGTAGGCACAATCTCTGCCCCCGTGGAAATTGATCGTGTAGCCTAATGGGAGACATTATAAACTAATATTCAAATAAGTAATTATGTAATTAGAAAATTATGTAATTAGAAATTATGTAATTAGAAATCTTGGGGCTCCTTGGTGGCTCAGTCAGTTAAGCATCCGACTTTGGCTCAGGTCATGATCTCGTGGTTTGTGAGTTCGAGCCCCACATCAGGTTCTGTGCTGACAACTCAGAGCCTGGATCCTGCTTCGGATTCTGTGTCTTCCTCTCTCCCTGCCCCTCCCCTACTCGCCTGCATCTCTCTCTCTCTCTCAAACATAAATAAACATTAAAAAAATAAAAAAATAAAAAGAAATTTGATAATCTTCTGAAATAGAAGAATTTGGTGCTATAAGAAAGAACAATACAAAGGACGTGATTACAGCATCCCTGAAAACCTGAGAGAATGATGTTTTGTCTGGAAGAAGGCAGAATTTAACCAGACAGAGAAAAGGGGTTCAAGTTGGAGCCTTGTGCAGAACAATGACACAGGATTTTCATTAATTCAGCAAAAGTTCATCAGATGCAGACTACATGCCTTGCTCTGTCCCAGCACTGGAAACACGGAGTAAATAAACATAGGGATTTTTCAGCCATCTTGTGGAATGTGTAGTTCATCATGAGTGCCAAAGGAATACACAGAAGGACTTGAAATAGAGGATTCATATGATCTGATGTAGATATTTAGAAGGCCACTTTGAGGAAGCAGAAAATAGATGTACTGTGCTTTGGCACAGTAGTACCTGGGTGATAAGCTTTGTCAGGCCACTTTGCTGTGTGGATACCAAAGGTTAACAGTTCCACCATTTATTTTTCTGGCATTTTCAAAATGATGGCCATTCTGTTCCACAGTAGTGGTTTGTCCATTCTGAAAAAGTCTTTGTGGGAAACCAAAAGCTGAGATGGTGATATTTAATCTGATTGTTCTGACCACTAACTTTTTTTTTTTTAGTGTTTATTTATTTTTGAGTGACAGAGCATGAGCCAAGAAGGTGCAGAGAGAGGGAGGGACAGAGGATCCAAAGCAAGCTCTGCGCTGACAGCAGAGAGCCCAATGCGAGGCTTGAGCCCACGAACCATGAGATCACGTCCTGAGCCAAAATCGGATGCTCAACCATCGGAGCCACGCAGGCACCCCTTGACCACTGCTTTTAAATAACCTAGTAAACTTAATTCCACCATGAAGAGCAGCTAACACAAATTAAGTTTCCCATTGCACCATCATTTAGCAAACCGTCAAAAACTCAGGGCTATATAATGACACCAGAACAATACTAAGCACCAAATCATCACCCTCAGTCAATTAATGATGTTTCTTTTATAACTTTTAGTTTGCCATTTTACTCTTCAAAGGGCAGCAACACAGCCCCCCTAGCTGCTCACTGATTTTTTTTCTTGTTGATTTCTGGCCGCAAGAGAACAGAGATCACCAACTTTGTAAAGTAGAGATCATATGTATGCATCGTAAAAGAGTTCTAACCACATTGACATTTTTCACATTTTCTCAAGAAATGCTTCCTTGCATATAGTTAGCAACTTATGCCATTTTATATGGAGACGAGAGTGGAGATACCAGTTCTGTACTCAGACAACTTAGTTTGATCAAAGCTTTGGGAAATGAAATACTGCTGTCCTATATGCATCACCACCACCCCCCGCCTTAAATAAAAAAGATCCTAGCATGAAAACAGGATGTCAGAGAACCTTGGAAGACTTGTTCAGGCAAGGTTTTTGGAGGCCATCTTGTCCAATCCCTGCACTTGACAGGAGGGAAAAACTGAAACTCAGAGAGGTCAGTTGACCCCAGAAATTTAAGTCTTCTTGAAAGCAAATTAGCTAACACATCAAGACAAGAATTTGGATGTCCAGGCACAAGTCAGGGATCGGGAAATAAAATGCTAGAAGAGAAGACCAGACACAAACTGACAGAAGGCGTGCCCATGTGGTGGGTCCACAAGACTTGCATAGTCACCGTACATAAGTGCGCCTCACTCCTCTTCCAAAGAGTGACAGTGACAGAGTGATGTAGAACTCTGATGTCTGGGCAAAGTTTAGAGTTACCAAAGGCAAATCATCAGTAGCCCAAGAACATGACATTACAGTTATTCTGTCATCCTGCTAAACTCAGTGCTAACACCACCCATGGAGGCAGACTTCCCAGGTCAAATCACAGCTGGCTCAAGGCCCATGTGGCAAAAGCCCCCATGTCCGGAATGTGATGTAACAAGGTGTGTATTTGGATAATCCCAGAGATTTGTTTGGGGATGGGCAGAAACAACCCCCAAAAGCAAAGACAAACCCCCTTCAATAGTTATCTGAGAAAAATAGACCAAACTCTCCCAAAGACGAGCCTGGTTGGTTAGGAAAACTTAGAGAAAGATCCAGTACATTCAAGGGCTAGTGAAATGAAACTGGCAGTCTCATACACATTTTGAAGACTTCCTAAAGCAGAGGACTGTATTTGAGTAAAATTCTAATCCACCATAACAGAGACACACACTGTCAGTGAATCTCTGTAGACCAACCTGTTCGTGTCGGGACTAGATTTCTTTCCTTCCCGAAGTAACAAAGAGGTGGAGGCCAAAGGGAACTATCTCCCATTTTCCCAGGTGCCTGGATCTTTGTGTGCTGTCTCGTGGAAGTTTAAGTAATCCCAGCATAACATGGTAGTGCTAAATGATAGGTTTGCATATCTCCGCTCGGTGCTCTTTCTCACTGTTGCAGGATGGCCGAAACATTCTGCGAGATGCGCAGAAACATCGTAATTGTAGTTCCGTCTCCCCTGCCCTCTCTTGCCACCCTTGGCATCCTCCTTCTCCTCCAGAAGGTTCCCAGCCCTAAGCAGCTCTTCCGAACTAAGGGGAGCCTGAGTAAATGAAAAAGAAGGAACGACCAGAATGAATAAGCATCTAGAAAGATGTTCGAGTGGAAACTGTTGAGTAGGCTGGTTTGTGGGCATCGGAAGCCTAGCACTACTAGAATAACATTGAGGAGAGAGACAGGGGTGGCAGAGAAATGGTCATGAAAAATCTGCATGTTAATAAAATTATTTGGGGAATTAACACCTGGGATCATGGGAGTTTTCATTCAGTATTATTTGAAGTAACAGGAAATACTAATGGAGCCTCCATCACACCTCCATTCTGGACATGCAAATTAGGTTAAATTATTTTTGGTTTCCAGCCACATCAACCGCAATCCTCCTGTTAAAGGATGCAAAGCACTTTACAAGTGCAGTGTTCCTCCTCCCCTGGGAATATATAGCAAGGCAGTGGATTTCCAGAAAGTTTAAAATGGTAGAAGTTTTTAGAATGATGTCGTCTGCCATAATTTTATGCCTAGATCTGCGTGTGGCACAAGTGGTTGTTAAGCATCAGTAAAGGCTAAAGCTAAATTCCAGGACTTACAAAGGTGCCTAGGGGGTGGGATCTGAAGCATAGAGAGTCACAAAAGGGTTCCACACTCCATTGAGGGGGTTTATATTACAGAAGAGTCTGTTATAGATGTGAATCTATTGCTGTATTTCAAAGGCTGTGTTTCTTGAAACATTTTAATGTCCTCCCTCGGTTGGAATCATCTGTGTCCAAAATAACAAATGGTCCCATACTTTTCCCCCCCTCTGTACCTCAGGAGGCTTGCTTTTTTGATGTAGATGGAAATTGGTGTGGAAATCATGAGGGAGGTCCAGAGAAGACTAAAATCGGCCATTCAAAGCTGCCAACAAACCCTGGACCCCCCTCTAAATTGCTATTTCCATGTCACAGAATTTTTTTTTTCATTTTAAAACATTCTGAGATATTTTCATGGTGCTGTGGCTAACCATTTTTAGTCAGTTTAAAAAAAATGCCTTTATCACCTCCCACCAGGAAACTCATGGAACACACTGTTGGAGATGCTAAAACTTTTTTTCGTTTCTTCTCACAAAATATTAATGGTAAGCATTAAAAAAGAAAGGAAAAGTATTTAATTTGGTTTTCAGAAGCTTAGTTTGAAATTAAAAATTGTACCTGGAAGTGTGAATAGGGCATCTGCGAGTAATCACAATTAGCGAACCCGATCATTTTAATTGAGGAGCCGGGCAAACGCCCAGTCCTTCATTTCACCAAGCGGATGCAGAGAATGTGCGAGTAGAAGTGCCTCTGGGTTGGATGGCTCAGATTTACAAAATTAAAAACCCTGGTTCCCAAACACTAGTAGGTCTGGTGGAAAAGAAAGGGGAAGGAAGAGGGAGGGAGACAGGAGGCTGGGCTAGGAGAAGGAGCTGAGACCAGACTGCTTCTCAGCTTGGTGTAATGAAGAAGCCTGCGGTCCTGCTGAGGAGCAGGAGGGAGAATCCCTATTAGGTGCCCACTCAGCTTTTCTCCCTTTCCAGAAATGAAACCCGGGGCTCTTCTCTATCCATCTTCCCTCCAGGCCAAGGACAGAGTTGCTATGGCCCCAGATGAAAAAAGGACAGACCATGCAGATGGTCTCGGTGTTTCCCTCGAGCAGCTGAGAACACTCACTCAACTTTTAATAGCTTACAAATTCCTCCTGCACCCAGGAGAATGTATAAGTTGGTAAAAAGTATTATGCTTTGTTTTAGTCTGTGGTTGGCATCAACCATGGCTGAATTCCAGACACAGTGTCTTAGAGAGGAAAGGATGGCAACAAACAAGAATGTGCTCACCGTCTCTTGGCCATTGGGTTTTTCCCCCATGTTGGGAAGTCTGCAAATGAATAAAGCAGAAGTTTTTTCTTTCTTTTTTTTAAAGTTTATTTATTTATCTTTAGAGAGAGAGAGAGAGAGAGAGAGAGAGAGCGCTAGTAGAGGAGAGGCAGAGAGAGAGGGAGATAGAGAATCCAAAGTAAGTTCCACACTGTCAGCACAGAGCCCAGTGCGGGGCTTGAACTCGTGAACTGTGAGAACATGACCTGAACTGCAATCAGGAGTCAGCTGCTTAACCAACTGAGCCACCCAGGCGCCCAGAATTTTTTTTTTTTCTTAAAAAGAACAGGAAATAAATGAGATGAAGTTGGAGATGAAAAGAGTAAAGGAAATAAAACCAGGGAAAGATAATATAATTCTTTTTAAAAAGAGCTCATTTAATGGGAAATATCCTGCAATTGCTTTCGTCTCCCAGTGTATGGTAAATCCACTCCTAGAGAAAGAGAATTTGCTAACTGGAAGGAAGATCTGATACATAGAACACTTGGCCAAATTCCTGTTTCCCCACTTATTTCCTCTCTCTCTTTTTTAATTTCCTCTCTTTTAAAAAAGACAGGTCTTTGTTTTGTTTTTTTTAAGTTCATTTATTCATTTGGAGAGAGAAAGAGAGAGAGAGAGAGAGAATATGAGTAGGGGAGGGGCAGACAGAGAGAGGGAGAGAATCCCAAGTAGGCCTCGTGCTGTCAGTGCAGAGCCCAACATTGGGCTTGAGCTCACAAATCATGAATTCATGACCTGAGCTGAAACCAAAAGTCAGATGCTTAACTGCCTGGGCCACCCAGGTGCCCCTAAAGCACTAGTAAATAAAGGCACCTAAACTAAAGCACATTGATGAACAGTAATATGGATCGATATGTTCTCCCCCAAATTCCGTGTTTAAGTCCTAACCTCCTGTATCTCCAAATGGAACTTACTTGGAAATTGGAAATCCAATATGATTGGTGTCCCTACAAAAAGAATGCCATTGAAGAGAAAGGCACAAAGAAATGAGATAAAGTGCAGAGACCAAGAGAGAAGTAGACATCCTCAAGCTAAGGAAAGAGATTAGAACAGATCCTTCCTTCACAAGGAACCAATCCAGCTGACAGGTTGATTTCAAACTTCTAGCCTCCAGAACTATGATACAATAAATTTCTGTTATTTAAGCTACCCAATGTGATACTTTGTTGTGTCAGCCATAGCAAACTAATACAAGCATTTTCTCTGGCGCTAAATAGTGTAACATAATTCCAAAAATAATAATAGCCAACATCCGTTGAGTAATTTCTATGCATCAGGATCCATGGTTTATATATGCATTGCTTCTCTTAGACTTAACAGTTTCAATCTCAGTTGCCTCAGGACGTGATGCCTGGAACTGTGGGCAGCCATTTTTATCCATGAATAGAGACAAGCCTACATACTGAAGCCATCATTGTGAGGATGTCAGAGTGCAAAGGCAAAAAAATACCTGGGTCCTTCTTGATGACACTGGTTGACTGAATTAACGAACCTTAGAATCTTCTATTTTGAGGCGTGTTTTTTTTTTTTTATCCGAGATAGTATCTTTACTATTTAAGCTACACTTTGTTGGACCTTTTGTTTCTTGTAGTCAAGAGCATCCTAACTGATAGAATCCCCTCCTATTTTATGTTATTTTACCAACTTCCTGTGAAGGTAAGGGTTATGTTGCTTTCATTTTTACATTTCCCTACCCACAGGGACCAGCATATGGAGGTAAAATTAAATCAGTGTTTGTTAAAGAAGCAAATGGATGAGTGTGTTCTCAAACAGATAGTATCAGTAGCATTGAGCAGATAGAATTGAACTTATTTGCTTAAGATCATGGAGTAGATCCATTATTCAGGTGGTGGGGGACCCCTGCCCCCTCATTTTTATATTGCATTGCCTTTGGGTACCATTTTGTATGATTGTGGTACCCTCTCCCCAATACTACTCTCCTCTCCAATGCTTTCAACTTATACCCCATGTGCATATTTCCTATTTCTGCATTGTTTAGAATTTTGTATTCTATCTGTGAATACTTTATCTATTTGTAAAAGTAAGTCTAGAAGCCAGGGACCACATCTGTGTTATCTTTGTACAGTAGCTGATATAGCTCCAGTTTAATTTGGCAGTAAATAAATCTCTGTGGATGATACCTAAAAACATAAAATGAACTCCTCAGAGAAATAATCTTGTCTTCTCAGCCTGTATCCTATATGTTCTTCAGGAGGGAATGGCCGAGTGAGAAATGAATAGGATTGGAAACACTTTGTACCTGTGGTCTGGGCCTCATGGGTAGTTTTTTTGTTTTGTTTTCTTTAAGCTTGTGAGTTCAGGTCTTTGTATTTTGTGTCACTCACATTTGCAAAAAAGAGATTTGCAAGCCCATAAGCCATCCACAACATTGGTCTCACCATTTTGAGATCATATCTCCACATTTGGGACTGGTAAGTGTGGACTACATACCTTCACACTGGCCTGTATCTCCAGTTGTCTAGTGGTCACTTCCATTTGGATGTCTCCTCATAACTTCAAATTCTTCGAATAATGGAGACACTCATGATTACTGATGAATGAAAGCTGGCTTCCTTTCTTGACTTTTCCCGTAACTGTCCCTTTTTGCCTTATTCTTGCGGTCACGCGGTATCAGAAACTTTGACATCTTTGATTAATTCCTCTTCTTACATATCAAGCCAAGCCCAGTTCACGTTCCCTTAAAATATATTTAATCTATTGCCCTCCCTTCCTGTCACCATTGCCACCACCCAGTCGCACTCCCTTAGCTGTCAGGGATATTGTTATTTGTTCACAACTTGTTTCCCCAAATCCAGTCTGTTCCCCATAAAATCTATCCTCATGTTGCACACAAGCCAGCCTCCCTTAAATGTTATTTCATCATGACAATTCCCTATTCAAACTTCACAAAGACCTTACATTTCCTTTTAGGTCTAGGTACATCTGTATTTCCAGAGTCTTATCCTACTTTGCCCATGTAACTGTATTTTCTACCATTCGCTAATATATGTTGGTGTAGTACTGAATACACCCGACTCAGACTCATTTCCTGCACATGCCCCCAAAGTGGATAGCATATTTGACCATCTCATCCCCTATCTTAAATGCTTCCTCTTTTCTCATAATCTATCAAAAATCAGCCTGGTCTAGTACAGCCTTCCTAACCGGGGGTAGTTTACGGCAATGACATTTTTGATTGTTACAGCTAGGCAGTAGAGTTTGACTCGCACCTGCAATGCACAGGACAGCCTCTCACAACAAAGAATAAGGGGCCCCAAATGTCAATAGCACCAAGACTGAGAAAACCCACCCTAGCGGAAGGGGCACAAGAAACAGAAGTCAATCTGAGCTCTGCTAAGTAACAGCAGTTAGCTCCCTAAGGCTGATGCATCTCACATGTCAAACGAAGAAAATGCGCTGCCATGCCATGGACACTGGCATCTCTTCTGACTCCCCCTGATGGCTGTAATGCTTGTTGACCTCTGTTACACCGTTTAAACCTTCAGATTATGTGTTGGAGATTGCCTGCTATTTCTCGTATGGGTATTTCTCTGCTCAGTTAGTTCCTGCTCTTCCCCTTAAAGATGAGTATTGTATCTCATTCTTGCATTCGTTTTGAGTACCTTGCCTACTGAGCGCAACAAATGATTAAGAAGTCTGTGTTGAGTGACTGAACGATCGTAGTCTCAAACAAACACTGCCAGGCCACCTGAGACATAAGAGAATGTCTATATATGCTCAGTTTACTACAGCAGTCCGCTTTGTCAGTCTAAATGTTGACAATGCATTGTTTTGCCTCAAGAGGTAAAGGACATCCTACTCCTTTGAGCTAACCCATTTTGTGGTGGCTGATAAAGCCAAATTCCAGAAAGAAGGCTGTTTCCCCAACAATTTATTATGATTATAAAATTAATGCATATTCCTTAAAGAAAATGTTAAAGTATAAAAATATGGAGAGCACAAGATTAAAAGTAAATCTTAGCCCCCACCATCCAGAGATAACCATTGTTAGCATTTTGATCTCTTCAGTTATTTTAATGAATATATATATGAACATGTTATAAAAAGCAAAGAGCACTGTAAATTCAAATCCCTCTATTTAAACACACACATACACTAGCACTGCAAACATCTCGGAGTTCCTAAGGTGACAAAAGATTCCCCTCCCTTCTTATCAATATTTTCCCACAGGGATAACCACTGTTAACAATTAGCATCTATCCTTCCAGATTTTTCTATCCATACAAATAGATATCTTTTACTTTTACAAAAATAGTATACATATTGTTATGCAACATATGTTTCTACCTAATATATTTTGGATAACCTCCTACAGCATGTAAATCTACCTCTTTCTTTTAAACCTACATGGTAATGCAATTGAATAAATGCAGCAAAATGTTTTAAACCAGTCCCCAGTGATGCCTTCTTGGACTATTTCAATTTTTGCTCCTATAAGCAACTTTGCAAGGAATGTTTTTTATGTGTATATATATACATATATATATATATATATATACATATATGTTTTCGTATATGTGTATGTATATACACACACACACACACATATATATATGTGTGTGTGTGTATATATATATGTATGTATATTTCAATACTTGTGTAAGTTTTACCATAAGACAGATCCTAGAATTAGAAATACTGAGTCAAAAAAAATACTCTAAACTTTGTTGGATGCTGCCAATCTAACCTCCAAAATATTTATTGATTAGGTCTTAAAATAATGAATTTGTTTTATCAACCTTATAAATTAGTAGAGTTTCAGTAGAGGATGAATGTATGTAACTACTATTCTTATTCTAATTTCTTTTCAGTATATTGCAAGGTCAAAACTATATCTCAGATTGACTTTTAGATTTAGTGTGAATCTATTCATATTCTCTGTGCAAAATCTCTCTCGCATTGAATGTGGTTGGACTGTCCTTGATGTCGGAATAAGTCGCCACCAAGTTTCCTGATAAGAAAGTCTCGGGCCTTAGTGACTTGGGAATCAGACAGATTACATTTGACTCCTACCTCTTCTAATTATTAGCTGTGTGTCCTTGGAGGAAATTATATAACCACTCTGAGTTTCAGTTTTCCTTTGTGCAAAATGGAAAAAAATAACAAATAACCCTACTTTGTAGAGAGGTTCAGAGGATTAAATTAAAACCCTTTCTCCAGCACCTTACGAACCAGGGGCACCTGTTGGTTCATTTTAAGGTAGTGATAAATTTGGCTCAATCAAGAATGAAGTCCATTACTGAGTATGACATAAAAAGAGATACCAGAGGTGGATGCCAGACCAAAAATCCTATTTTCCACATCAGGTAGGGTTTCCATATTGGTTAACTCTAGAAGACTTTCAGTTTATCCTTAGCATTCGGTTTCCCTAATGGCTGCAAATCAAGGAGAAAGTGAGGTCCCTGCATCCCCCCACACTAAAAGCCACTGTAAATTGGCACAAAAGGGGGCGCCTGGGTGGCGCAGTCGGTTAAGCGTCCGACTTCAGCCAGGTCATGATCTCGCGGTCCGTGAGTTCGAGCCCCACGTCAGGCTCTGGGCTGATGGCTCGGAGCCTGGAGCCTGTTTCCGATTCTGTGTCTCCCTCTCTCTCTGCCCCTCCCCCGTTCATGCTCTGTCTCTCTCTGTCCCAAAAATAAATAAAAAACGTTGAAAAAAAAAATTAAAAAAAAAAATAAAAAATAAAAATAAAAAAAAAAATTGGCACAAAAGGGGACCATTTCATCACATGTTGGTTGACACGGTTCTGATCAGCACCTTTAGGTTGAACCAGAAAAGGAACACTGCGAGGATTAAGGCAGCAAGGAAATATTGTCATTCTTGGGTAGCCAAAGTCCGTTATTTTTGCTATAACCAGCACTCTCTGCAGTGGCACAAAAATCCTTGCTCCCTGTGGATCCACCGGATCCACCAGAGCTCAAACTTGTCATGGAAAGGTAATGGCAAGAAGTTCCACAAAAGAATGAGTGACAGTAATTGGAAATAATTGGAGTAAAAGCGATATGAAAAAGTAGCTTTTGATTATTAATTCTCTTTTCATAATATAAATGATCGTTGGTAACACATTTATTTTGACAATAGTCCAAGACTTTTACATTTTTCCCACGAACCAGTTATAAATGGTGATAATCAATTTGTAGGAGATTATACCGATTAAGGAAATTCTTCATCTACTATATTTTTCATCTCAGATATTTTTCAAATGTCACTTAAGTCTCTTAAGCTTAAAAAACCTTGTTATTAGCCAGCATGTGCAGTCAATGTAAAACTGATGGCACAAATATTATGAATAGTACCTCTTAGGACAAAATTCGATTTGTTTGAAGGCAGATGACATTATAAAGGATAGTCAGGATGTCAGTAGAGGGAGTTGGTATGCTATTTGATTTACTTAGCATCTTTGTCAGTTTATAGATTGAGATATGATTGATGGTAACATTAATATAGAAAGTATGTTAATATTAGAACAGGCTTTAAGATCCCTTAGTAGAAAATTCTCCCCCTCCTCAAACTGATAGAATTTGGAATAAAGTACCCTAAAGATATACGGTGCTTCTTAGACTGCAAGCCCTTTGGTGTAAGGATTGTTTTTTGTTTTTAGAAAGTTAATCAATTTTTAAGATGTATATATATATTTGTGTGTGTGTGTGTGTGTGTGTGTGTGTGTGTGTGTAATGCACCCATTTTAAGAATACATTTGTATTCTTAAACAAAACAGTAAGTTTTGACAAATCTGTATACTGATATAACCACTGCCACAGTCAAGATATAGGACATTTTCATCACCCCAAAAGTTCTCTTTGTCTCCTCCCAGTCACTTCTCTTCCTCCTCAGCCCTAGACAACTGCTAAACTGTTTTCTGTCACTATAGATTAGATTTGTCTTTTCTAGAGTTTTATAGAGATTGAATCTTACAGAGTGTGGTACTTTGCATCTGACTTCTTTCACTCAGCATAATGCTGTTGAAATTCATGCACATTGTCGCACATATCAGTAATTCATTCCTTTCTTGTTTGTTAATGTTAGTATTCCATTATGTGAAGGTAGCACATATGTGTATCCACTCTCCATTCACTCGATGATGAACATTTAGTTTGTTTCTACATTTTGCTTATCATAAATGAAACTGCTTTATACATTCATGAGTAAGTTTTTGTGTGAACGTATGTTTTTATTTCTTTCGGGCAAATATGCAGTAGTAGTTACACTCACTTATTAGTTCTAGTGACTTTTTTGTCGACTCTAGGATTTCCTGTATTGGAGATCATGTCATCTACAAATAAAGAAAGCTTTACATCTTAAAAAATGCAGTAGTAATGTGGTAGGATGCATAACAAGTGCATATTTAACTTCCTAAGAAACTGTCAAACTGTTTTCAAAAGGGCTGAACGATTTAATATCCCTACCACCAGTTGTTCCATATACCTTCCAATACTTGTTATTGTCAGGTCTTGTTAGTTCTGGTCATTATAATGGGTATATAGTGATATTTAATTGTGAGTGATGGCTACTGATGTTGAGCATCATTTCATGTGCTTACTGGCCATGCATATATCTTTTCTTGTGAAGGTCTATTTATATCTTTAGCTCACTTTTTAAAATTAGGTTGTTCATCTTATAAGACTCTTTATGTATATTTTTGGGTGTAGTCCTTTGTCATCTGTGTATGTGTGTGTGTGTGTGTGTGTGTGTGTGTGTGTGTGTCTGTGTGTGTATGCACATTATATATATTTGACAAATATTTCCTGCAGTCTGTGGCTTGCTTTTTCATGTTCTTAACATTGTCATTGGAAGACCAGAAGTTGTGAATTTTGATAAAAAGGGACTCTTTTTAACACCTACGCTTGTCTCCCCCACAGCTTTGAATTTCGAATAGAGTGTTTTAAACACAAAAGTAGTCCCTTAGTGACTCTCTGTTTATTGACAAACTGAGGAAAGCAAAAACATTAGCTCTCAATCGAGAATTCTGTTTTAAATATTGACATTCTGGCTTCCTTCAAATAAGTTATGCAAAATTTTCAAAGCAGTCCTGTGAGGTAAAAAAAAATATTGCTGCTCCCATTTTATGGAAAAATAATCTGAGGTGTGAGAAAGTGAAGTACATGACCCGAGGTGAACAAAAGTGGCTGAGGCATAGCCGGGGATGCAGTGAAACTAATTGATCACAGTGATGGGTCTGATTCAAGCCCTTTGGGGTTCACCTTCTGGTGCCCAAACCCATTGAGCTAAATAATTACAGCAAGGCTGGGGCCTGAAGGGATCAACCCACATCTGCTGGTATTGATTCTTTCCATTTTCTTTCCTTTCTTTTCTTTCTCCACCCTCCCTCCCTTCCTTCTTTTGTTTTCTTTTTTCTTTTTTCTTTTTTTTGTTTTCTGCCTTCAGCTCCGTTATGTGCCTCCACCAACTGTACTTAGTTTTGCAGTTCTGTCTTTCTCCTTTACTTCTCCTCGCTCTCCCTCCCCTGGACCCCCTCCCTTTCCCCTCTCTGTCAGTCTTCAGCGAGGAACTACCTTTTATAACTAATCACAGCTCCATTTTTCTGCTGTGCCGGGAAAACACAGATGAGATTATGTCTGTGTAATCTCCTAATGGCGGCAGAACCAAAAGCAAAAACCAGAACCCACTTCAGAGCCACAGAAGCCAGTCAGGGTGGAAACGCTGGCTGCATAGACGAGTCCAGCAGGACTGAAAAAAAGTCACGTCATTTCAGGTGAAACTCCTGGTATATTCTGGGTTTTTTTTTTTCTTTTAAAGTTTGCCAGCGATGAATATATTCCATTACTAATCCTCTGTAAACAGCAGCCACCTCGGTAGGTTTGTAAAGGAGGGATCTTTTTATTTCACAAATCTCATCATTCTTTCCTGCTTCAAACTCGCATGAAGTCCTCAGTCCTTGAAGCAGCCTTCAAGGTCCTAGGTCATCAGGATCTCTCTCTGCCCTCATCTTGCCTCTGGCCACACCCTCATGCTCCATTTTGTATGTGTTTGTTTTCGCACCAACCTGGCTATTTCCCCGGAGTTCTCTCATTGCATCAAATGCTTCTCCTCTTGACCCTCTTCCTACCCCACTCCTCACCCCCTTACCTCTTCATGATAACTGTGTTTGTTTACAAAAAAGTACACATGCCTGAAAGAAACTCCAGCAATACAGTGCAGTCCAAAATACAAGTTTTAAAAAGTAACTCACCGCTAGGATAGAACTATCATTTACATTTAACCTTATTTCTGACCTTGTTTATGTATAAACACACACATACAAATATATATGTGTATTTTATATGTGTATATGCACACATACACCTATCAATATATATTAGACATAATACAATTCATGTGCCATGTAAGTAAAATGTACTTCATGAGGGGGCACCTGGGTGGCTCAGTCAGTTAAGCATCCAACTTTGGATTTCAGCTCAGGTCGTGATCTCAGAGTTGTGAGGTCAAGTGCTATGTCAGCCTCCTTGCTGAGCGTGGAGCCTACTTGGGATCCTCTCTCTCTCTCTCTCTCTCTCCCTCTCCCTCCCTCCCTCCCTCCCTCCCTCT